>NC_139765.1:58465691-59665691 GCF_965231275.1 Zosterops lateralis
ATCTCAATTATGATGAACATTTTGTTACATTTGCTCTCCCTTTCCAGCTACAGAGGGGATCAATATGCTTTTGTGGATGCCTGGCATCCCAACAGGGTCAACCTGCTACACCATGCAAGTGCAACACGGATGATAGGAGATGATTTAGGTGGCAAAATACAAGGAACTAGTGAGATATTAATGACTGTCCAGAACTGCACTTAGCAGAGTATTGTTCACAATGGATTTTTGCAACAAACTTTAAGTCTCAGTATAAAGAGCTCTACAGATGTTTGTGGAGGGACAGATTAAAAATGTAAAGAACAAAACAACTGACAAAGTATTCCTTGAAATTGTGGAAGTGTGTCATACCTAGGTTTGTTCCCAATAAAGGTAATATCTTCTCTTTCAAGGCCAGAGGAAAGACTATTGGAATGACTGTCACAGATGACAACTAGCATTTGCTGTATAGGAAGACTATCTTCAACACATAACTAGGATGACAGTGCCTAGCTCATTTGTTTTCAGAAGATGAAATCATAGAATCACAGAATGGAATAGGCTGGACAGGACCTTAAACTTCACCTATTTCCAAACCCTCTGCCATGGGCAGGGACACCTTCCACTGGCCTTGAACACTTCCAGGAATGGAGCATCCACAGCTTCTCTGGGCAACCTGTTCCAGTGTCTTACCACCCTCGCAGTAAGGAATTTCTTCCTAATATCTAATCTAAACCCGTCCTCTTTCAATTTAAAGTTATTCCCCCTTGTAAATGTGTAAAATCGTTTCCCCTAGTAAAATGTGAGTATAATATAAGGTTCAGAGCAGAGCTGAAGTGAAGAAGCTTTTCCAGCTTGAGCAAAGCCAGCTGGAGTGCTGGCCCTGGGCTGGACTCAGGTAAGAATAGACTGGAGACATTTCCTATTAAACTGTGTAGGAACTACTCAGATTTGGAAGAAGGCTGGATGGGTACCGCTGCTCTGTCTGGCCAGTAATTTTGGTAGAATGCTGATGGTCATACACTTCAGCAACACTTAGGAGGGAAGGCAGCAAGGGACTAAGAGCTCAATTACAGTGAATTACTCTCCCTATACTTAAGGCAAACCCAAAACGCTTTTATGTAAAGAGAGGTGAAGTCAGATGGAGAGGTTTGTATCACCAGATATTTGTATGCCCTCATTGTATTTTCACTGGCTAAAGGGAAAGAGTCCATGGTCACTGACATAGGTGCTCCGTCGTCCCGCAAAACCCCCCACGAGTGCAATCCCAGCCCGTCACAGTGTCAGCGCTGGGGTCTCTTTCCCGCGGGCGGTGGGGCACGCGTGTCCCCCCGGCGGGCGAGCAGGGAACCCGCCCGGCCCGCCCCGGAGCCGCGGCCCCGCCCCGCGGTGCTGTCGTAGCGCTGACGCCGCTCCCGCCCCGCCCGGGCCCGGGGTAGCGGCGGGCCGGGCCGGGCCGGGGGCTCCGTTAGCAGCAGCCGGGCTCTCCCCGCTCCGCCGGGCCATGCGGTAGCGGCTGCGGCGGGCCGGGCTCTCGGGGCCATGGAGCGGCTCCCCGGCGGCCGCCGGCCCCGGCTGGTGTCCTCGCTGGGGCTGGGGCGGCGCTCCTGGGAGGTCACCTTAGACGAGGAGCGGGGCCGGCTGGCCTGGCGCGACCCCCGCCCGCCGCGCCGCCTCCGCGGTGAGTGGGCCTGGCGGGCGGGCGGGGGCCAGGGCGCACCTGCCGCGGCCGGGGACGGGCCCGGGCCCCCCGAGGGGCTTCTCTCCTGGCCGGCGGGGGAAGGGCGACCGCAGCGTCCCCGGCGGCGGCTCCCGGCGGGGGCGGCCTGCAGCCTCCGCGCCCGGGGCTCCTCCAGCATCCGGAGAGCTCCGTCGGCGTGAGCGCTTCCTGCCCCCGGGCGCCGGTGCGTCGCCTGCGGGGTTCAGAGTTCGGCCGGCGAGGGCGGCCCGGGCCCGGGCAGGGCGCTCGGAGCGGGGAGATGCGGGCGGAACGGCCCGCGGGAGCAGCCGGCCGTGCCGGGCGCCGCAGGCTGTGCCTTCCCAAGCAAAGCCGGGAGCCGCTCTGGCCGAGCCGCGGTCCCTGCGAGCCTGTGCCGGGCAGCCCGGCCGAGCATCTGTCCCGAGCGCGCCGCTGGTGGCACAGGGGGGACACGTGTCCCGCAGCTGCCCGGGCAAAGCACTGGTCTGTTCCGCTGAACCCTGTTGTTTCTCGGCGCCGCCAGTACCGAGAAGCGTGTAGTTCAATGTATTTAAAGTATTCGTAGCGGTACATAAGAGACTTTCAGAACCTTAAAAGCAGTTTTGGTTCTTTTAGTTACAAGACTTGTGGTTAAAAACACTTTCGTACTGAGGCAGTGTCTTGGGCAATGACTACTTGTCTTGGGGATTTCTTTGTTTTGGGGGTTTTTTTTATTTTTTTTTTTTTTTTTTTTTTTTTTTAACTCTTAGCTTTCTTAGGGGCTTAGTGGAAATTTTACAAAGAAAGGTTAACTTTTGAAACTTACTGGTTTTGAAATATTTAATGTAGGCTACTAGTTTGCAGTGTGGTGGCAAAGATTTCCGTAGTTCCCTTTTTGTGCAGTTAACATGGTGTGGATGTACAAAACTATGCCAACTGCACAAAGGGGGAACTATAAAAATCTGAGAAGTCACTGATGAAAATACCTGAAAAAATTCGGATTAACTTATGAGAGTGTTTGCATATCAAACTTTCTACAGTACTTTTAAGAGGTATTTTTTTTTCAGGGTCTTTGACCTTAAGGGTTTTATGTAGTAATTATTCCCATTGCTAATGCAGCCATATTAAGGTGGTGTGTGAACATTTGAAAATGTGTAATACCCTTTTTTTCACAGTAGCTGTGAAAAAAAGGACATTTTACTGTAGAGTTGGATACTGCTGTCATACTCATTTTAGAGGTTACAGGATCTGAGACAGTGAAAAACTAATAATAGAAAGGCTGATTAGAAGTTTTATCTGAGAAAGGTTTAAGTGTAGATGTTTTCAATCCCAGGCAAGTCCCCAAACTTAAATAATGAAATAGTTTTTCCATTCTTACCATGTACCTTTGTTAAATATTTTTCAAATTTTATCATAATATCTTATTGGCCTAAGGCTTTTTTCAAGAAGGTGAGGGAAAAGGGAGAAAGAGAACTCAAGAATTGTAAGAATTTGGCATTACAGTTTACATAATTGAGATTTGGTTATGTTTCAAGTACAACCCTTCTTATTCATAATATAAAAATAGAGTTTGTTATCCTTCCCTTGCTATTGTGCAAGTAGTTTGACATAATCTAGTGTTTATCCACAATACTGATGAAAAAAGTAATCCAAAATTCTTTAACTTTTCTCTGTTGAAGGAACTTAAGACTTGAAGGACAAATTGCCAAGCTTAATACACTGTTGTGAAAAGTAGGCTGTATACTTTTCAAAATGAAATAAAATTAGTGTAGATAAAGGTACCTGGATCTTAAATTTAAAACAGGAAGTTTCGAGGTCTTTTGGGATAATTGCTCCCACTAGGTAAAGTAGCTCCTACTTTGGAGATAAGTTGGTCGAATTCTGTAAAATCCTAAAAATGCCTTTGCAAACTCACTAGGAAATTGATGTGTAGGCTAGAGCAAGTTCAAGGGGAGTGCCACTCTCCTGTTTGATAAATTCCTTTAGACCAAGCATGAGTGCCACAGGTTCACACTAGCTCTCTCATGAGCACTCTAAAGTTTACAACTGCTTGCAGTTGTGAATTTTAACTACTTTTTTAGTTGTAAGTTTTCTTGCTTTGCTCCAAATGGTAGACCAAATGGTGTATGAACCTGCCCTGAAGCATGTTCTGAATATTAGAATTCTGGGAATGGTAGAAGGAGAGTGGGACACAGTAAATTAGAGTCTGTACGAGGCAGTTTCTGAAGTAGTACCCAGCTGGAGATGCCCTAAGAGGCAAGTGTGGTTGCTGAGTGCAGCCACTGTCTTGTAGCACAGCTCTTTACAAGAGTTTGAAAAACATGATGTGAAATCACAAGAGAAAGGAGAAGAAAAAGAAATGCCTAAGTATTCTGGAGGCATGGGTATAATTTACGTAGAGATCAATACAATAGATAATGTACCTTCTCTTCTTAACACCCTCATTAATTCATGTGTTCCCTGCACTCAGGCTTTAATATCATCACAGTTTTGTATGGCTGAGCTGTTGTCTCCAAGCTCTTTTTAAGACCTGTGATGATTCATTGGGTTCTCTACAATTATTTTGGAAATATGAGCAGCATACATGGCAATATATAAATAAACTTAATAATATGGAAGGTGGTTAGTTAGAAGCATATAATTTCAGAAGAGTTGCTTGACCAAGATTGGTATCTTTCTACCATTTAGCCTTTGACTACATGACTACACTTTGTCTAAATACAGACTAAATTATGCAGTATGAAAGTGCTACATTTCTTGTTTAGTAGGTAGCTATTACAGTGAAGCAATTGTCTTTAAAAAACTGTAAAAACACAGGGCTACTTATTCTCATAGCATTTATTGCTGTCTTGAGTTTAGATCTATAAATAAAAATTGTTTGGTATATGTTTTTCAAAGTTTTCAGACTTTGACATGTACAGAACTAGAGCTATAACTAGATGTATTGTAGAAGTTTTGAAATGTTTACCTTTTTCCGTGTTACATCCAAAATCAGGAACAGATAGGAAACAACACAGACTTTGTCCTGTTGTCCAGGAAAATGCAGTTTTAGAGAGTATGGGGGGATTCTTCTGTTTTCTCATCTCTGTACAGTGATATATATATATATATACATACATATATATATGTGTGTATGTATGTATTTAAATGCTATTCTGTCAAAATGCAGAAGTATTAATTCAGGAGAATTCTTTTTAATGCTATCATTTGGAAGATACCAACAAAAACATCAAATGTTGGTTCAAGTCATGGTGTTTTTAAATTCTGAAATACAGTTTATTTCCTACTGTTAGACTTTGTTTACCAGCATCATAGTTTCAAGTTCTGTCTTCAGCATAATCGGGTTCCTGTTTCCTGTTCTTGGATGGTTAGATGTGTTTGAACTTACATGGAAAAGTTTTACCTTTGAAATTTCATGTGTTTCTCTGTTACATTCAGCTGTGCATCTTTTTTTCCTAGGGATGCCTTCATCTTCAAATTTTCTGATGAACATTATTTTTCAACCTTGTAACATTTCTTCATGAGAGTTAGTCATGAATCATAAAAAGTGTATGCAAAGCTGGTCAGCTAAATTGTTTTATTATTTCTCTCATGTTGATGGTACAGTCAAGTTTTTCTCAAGTAACACATGATAAAACTGTACCAAATTCATAGCAGAGTGTATCATGTATGCATATACTTAGCAGTATTTCAGAAGCATTGGCTAAGGTTTTATTGTGCCTGGTGCTAAAGCATTACAAATGCAGAATGAGATTCTCCTCATTTTTCTAGGATTTTTTTTTCTAATGAACAAGCATGAAGGGGAGGACCAAACCAGACCCAGAACTCTATGCCTTCAGTTAAGATATGTGCTTTCTTTTAGCCTTTTTGTATTTCAGAATTCTCTTCTATGTGTCTTTTCCAAAGGAGCCACCTGAGGAAGCCTCAGAACTAGTGTTCACAACACTGGTGTCATTCTGATGGACTCTAAAGAAAGCTTAGGGTACTTAGCAGAGGGTGGGCCAGCTGGGCAGCAAAGTCTGTCCAGCCTCTGGCACTTGCAGTGTTGGCACATCCTTAGTCAAGGTCATTTGTCATCAGTCATTCCTATCTGGCAGTGGGCGTGTGCAGAAATGGGAACAGTGTTTCTCTATGAGCAATGCCACAACTGCATTACACAAGTAGGATGTGGGGAATAATTGCTCCAGCAGGCATTACTTCTTAGGAATGTGTTGTGTTCTGGAAGATATCTTATTCAACTAGAGATGCACACTACATTAAACAATACATGTTCTTTAGCATACAACTTTTTGCCGGGTTGTTTCCCCCCCCTTAAGGTGAATAAGCGCATCTTACTCCCTGCTTTATCATTGAAATACTCATAGTTGAACAGAAAAGATTTTATTTAGAAATGCAGAAGAAACAATAGGAAACCATTTAATAGTATGATTTAAATATTCCCAGTTGACCCAAGTTGAAATTGCTGTGCTTTGATTCAGATTCATGTGATGTGAAATAACTGTGTGATCATAGTAGAAGCTGTCTGTTGACTTACAAAGTACTTGAAGATTTACTTTAAAATAAAAGAAGCAAATTTCCTTACACATGGCTCTACGTGGTGAAATCGTGGTCTTTGGATGTTTCTGTGACTCCTCCACAGTTTTGATTTAAGTCAATCATGATACCTTTTTTCTTCCCCCTCCCTTAGGGTGTGAATTGTTGGTAATTCTGCACTATATCCTACCTTCTCTAGTGTTTTTTAAACACAGCTTTCTATAGTGCATGATTGCTATAATACCATGTACCTTCTGATAGAAACTATTCCTCTTCTCTTGTTTTTAGGTGAAGGCAAATCTTAAACCTGAAAGCTTGACCCTTTTTGTGGGCTCTAACAGCAAATTAATTTTCAGAGTGACTTAAAATACACATTTTCTTTAAACTTATATCTCAGCTTTTTACTTTTAAGTCATGAGAATATGCTAATAGTTTAAATTAACTCTAAATGCCACTGCATCTGTGTGGGCCTCAGCTGAATTTTAAGAATAAACCAAATGCTGTGATCAGCAATGTTTTTGTGCTTGTGGATGTGTCTAGGTTGCTTTGAGCTAACACATTTCTGAGGGGGAAGTTTGGTAGGAGACGTAACTGGCAGTGATGAATGAACAAGTCTTGACTGAAGTTCTGAGTGAGTGCTCATAAACTCAGGAAGTGTTCTGTGGGAGTGGCAGACAGCAATGACACACCAAAAATCTTTTCTTAACACAGAAAAACACGCTTCCTAACTGCTGGCTGCATTTTGCACAAAGAAGGCCCACTATTAGCGTGCTTATCTTGGTTTTGTTTCTGTGGTTTTGTTTTTTTTTCTCCTCTCCCACTTGCTTAATGTGGGACAAATAGTGTGCATCTAATCCAGTGTTTTGCTGATTTATCAGTTTACTTTTAGGAAGAATGTTAAGATTAAGAGCACTGTGACCCAGAATGAGTAATGACTGGCACAGCCAGAGTGCTGAGAAGACTGGCACCTGTTTACTGTGTGTTTTGTTTGGCTTTTTAACTTTTTACTTTTTTTTTTTGCCCTGCCCTTTCATCCACCTTCTCTGGATGGTCAGCTCTTTGTCTTTATTATGCTAGCCATTGACCATGGTGAACATTTTGTATAGAAGCTGTTGCGTGCTACTTGGTTGAATGGATTGGACTGAGACAAGTAAAGTTCTTTGTTTGACATTGTCTGAGCCCATATTTCAACCTTTTTTTCATTAATGTTGATCCTGTAGTACTGGTGTAAGCAACTTTTTTTGTGTGGGTTTGTTTTGTTAATGTGGCAATAAGATTTTCCATATTTTGGGAGAAACATGTAAAGGTGAAGGCCTTTGAGTGAACACCTTTATGCTGCCAGTGAAATAAACGTCTCATGCTACTTGATAATAGGATAAATGCTACAAAAGTAGGTGTGGGGAAGGCCTATAATTAGTACATATGTGAACCTTCAAGAGAGGCTGAGTTAGAACTATTTTTTATGGGGCAGGTTTTGGTGACTGAACAGCAGAGGAACAGGAGTATTGTGCTCGTACTGAAGGTCTCTGTTTCACGCTGAAAGCTTCTTCCTTCTGGGGAAAAGGAGGAGGGGTGGGACTACGTAGTTGGTTTGCAATGTGATTAAACAAGTAGCACTAAGTCAAATAGTGATAGAGATATTTGTACTGATAGAAATTCTTGAGTTCTATTCAAACACACTAGAATTTGTTGTTATAAGGAGTAGGGAATGTTCTGAGCAATGCGTTATTTGAGACAGCCTTGCATCTTTCTGGCCATCTGCAATTACTGGGTTCGGTAGTGTGTGATTTTAACTGCCTTAAGATTGCAGTTTGCTCTCAGGACAGTGGAGTTGCTTGATGCTTTTATGGTGCTAAGTAGTACTGAGGGATATTATCAGCAGAGCTGGTATTCCCAGAACAGAAACTCTTCAGACTTTCACCAAAGCCAAAGATTTACAGATGGAAGGTGGGATCTGTTCTTCATTTTTGTTCCTTTGGTGTTTTCTTCCTCCCATTGTTCAGGAATCTGTTTTTCAGATTTGTAACTCTGATGCCATAAAATGAAAAAAATGCAAATAAAACAAAAATATTTACATTTTGCTCTTTTTTTTTGCCATGTCTGTGAAGAGATTTGCTGGAAAATGAAAACAGTCATGCAACTGTCAGAGGGGGAACACAGAATTAGGAGAGCTTATAAGTGGTTTCAAGGTTAAGAGAAACTGTGTAATATGTGCTGAAGTATATACTCTAAAGAAATGCTTTCAGTGATACAGATTTGGAAGTACTTTAAAATCCATTAGCTTTCTGTACAGTTGGACAGCTTTATTATATAAAAAATGCCTAATAAGACAATTACTTCAGTTGCTGCTCCCAGCATACATGCTAATAAGTATGCACTATGTACAGCTATTTCCAAAAATGTTATTTAGGGCACTGTCATTTAAATTTTTATCTAAATGTGGTTTCTAAGTTTTATGGCATATCTGTGAGCAGTAACAAAATAAATTACCATTTAAGTGCAATCTTTATAGATGCAACAAATTTTCTTTCATATTTTGACATATGGATCGTTGGCAGAGCCAATAGAAAAATAAGTAAAAGCAATTTTGGGAAAGAAAGATTAAAGAATGTGCTTCCTTTCCTTTTTTGTTCCATCTCAGTTCTGTATTTCTTTTTCCTTGGATAAATGTATAGGTTAATCATATTGAGATCACTTAGCAGGTCTTGTATCTGTTGGAAGACCAAATAACTGTTACTGTCCAGTACTAGATGTAGTCTTACATGTGCTTATGTACAGTACACATACCATACATCTCAGAGTTTATCTCTGCTGTTGGATCTTTGTAGCAGCATTATGGGACTGCTGCACTTCCCTATCACTCCTTGAATGTAGTAAATGCAATTATTATAAGATGAAATTTGCTTTTGAGTTGAAACAATCAAATACAGCCAGATTCCTAAAGAACCTCAGTGTGAAGTTTGAAGGCTACATTTCTTTTGAATTGTGCTGAAAAATTCTGGGAAGATAAAAACACTAAATGAGTATAAATAATGTCAAATACCAAAACCCCTTAGTGAGTAGTCCACAAATTGTCAATACATGTGATGATGTATAAAGACTCTCTTGACTAAACCAGTTAAATAGGATGGGAAAAAATAATTAAAGTGCATTATGGGCAAATGAATTGCAGTTGTCACTATGAAGAGGTCAGGAAAACTTTTCATTCGTTTCACATTCCTCACCACTACCATTGTACTGCTGCAAAATAATGAGGAAAACGAAGTGTAGAAGAAACCCCAGTAACAATGGTATTATTGTGTGTGTTTTATGTGTTGAATATCTCAATATCTTGGTATCACTGTGTATTTGAGAGAAGCAAGTATATTATAATTTTTATATAGAAGATTATTTACATAAGACTATATTGTCATAACAATATAAATCTTCTATATGTGTGTATGTTTTTACAGAGAGCACTTGCTTGTACATAAATACAAAGCATGCATTTTAAGTTTCACATTTTTGAGATGAAGTAACAACACAGCAGCATTGAAATCAGTAATGAAAATGAGACAAAAGTCTTTCATTTGACAGGACTTAAGAGGTCTGAGATGATGTTTAGAAACTGAAAGAAAAGAGAATGAGGTCGGAGGAAGTTATTTCATAGCCTGAGAACAAGACATCTAGTCTGAAAACATAACATCTAGAATTCTCTTAAAAGATACTAAACTTTAAAAGCTTAGTGGGATTTAAAATCTTAAGAATTCATATTATTGCCCTTTCATAAGCCAGCTACTTACCTGAGCATAACGAATAGCCTGTATAGTCTGTGCACTAGATTTAGTTGCACATTCTTTGAAATAGCTTGTGCTATTCACTGTCAAGTACCTGGACTAGGCCTCATAGAAAGGGAAGTTTAATTACTCTGAAATCAATGTTGCTGGATTTTGGCTTCATGCAAAAATACTTTTATACATGAAATACCTAATTTTATGAGAAATTCTAGACGTTTAAAATATTGTTTTGGATAGTTTGTAGGTGGTTATGGATTGTGTGCTTTGACTAAAGACAAAGGAAAGTTTAAAATATTCAGAAAATTTCTAGTTATGCTCTTGGCTGTGCTTACTGAGCAACTGCTCTAATCATTTATCTATATCATATTAGGTATAGAAATAATCATTCAGGTCATGTCTGAGGATTCTAATATGTAAGATCTTGTGTTCATACAGAAAACTGTTTTGTACCCATCTCTGAGATCATTGCTGTAGAAGAAACTGAGTTTAACAAGAAACAACGTAACATTGGCAGATGGCAGAAGATGGCAAAGCTACATGCTTTCACAGGTAAGGCAAGTAACAGTCTCCGGATGCTTGCGCTTGTTACTCTGTTGAAGGTAGCTTAAGGCAGACTCAAAAGGAATCATCAAAGTTTTGGGGTTTTTAAAAAGAAATTATGTTCTTAAAAAAACTCCACTCCCCCCCAAAAAAACAACCAAAGACAACCCAAACAAAAAACCAAAAACACTCTCACAAAAAGACCCCCCAAAATCCCCAAATGAAATAAACCTAAGCAAATGTCCCACAAAAAAAAAAAAAAAAAAAAAAAAAAAAAAAAAAAAAAAAAAAAAAAAACAACAAAAAACCTCCCACCAAAAATCTTTTGATTTCTATTTAAAGATCCCGATTTGAAAAATAAAACTCTTCCTTTAAGAATACATTTTCTGTTTAGTTATTTTTCATCACGTTCAAACTAATGTCTGAGTGTTCACCCTAGACTCTTTTTCTGCTGAATGACTCTGCAGCAGGACACCTGCTTTCTACTTCTTGACTAGAAAATAGAGAGAGGGTGAAAGAATGAGTCCTAAATATTTGGAGTTTTGTAAATTACCCCTAACCATCAGGATGTGTGCATGAAAGTTTCTTTGTATTATTGACTGCATTCTTAAAACAAAGTGTGGGAAGTAAGTGTCTGGCTTGGGAAAAGAGCAGTGACTAATGTGCTAAAAAGATGACATGCCAAAATTTATGCTGTGGAGTATTTTCCTCACCTTAAGTCCTCCAGTAAGAGTAATTGGAGATACTGTATATGAAGTGTAAATATGAGGCCTTAATGCGCAAGAAAACAAAATCTCTTTTTCCTCAAATTTCAGCTTTATAGAGTGAAATTTACCCTGTTGGTTACATGAAGTTGATGTCAATGTCGCTTATCTTCTTAAGCTTGTGGCTTTTTATGTAGATATTTTTATTACAGATAATACATAAGCTCAGTGAACTTCTGAACAAGCCTATAATATGTCTATAGTAAGTCGATGAGAAATGACTTCTTTAAAAAGAAGTCTCTGTTTAGGTGTCTGCTTGTAGCAAGTGTTTTCACTTACGTTTTCATTTGGACTCTACAAATGTGCTGGCCATACTCTGCTTCTGTCATTTGTAGAAGTGTGTAGTGCAGGTTAATTACAGGTCAGTATTTTGGAGATCTTTCTGAAATGCATTTTTAATTTCACAGAACCATCTCATGATGTTGTTTTGGGTTTGTTTTTTTAATTTACATAGTGTATTATGTGAAGAAAGCCCGAAATCACCGCTGGCGGTGCAGTGATGTGACATTTTGGTGTGTTGAGGAGCACTTATGTAATCAGTGGATACAGGCACTGAAGGAATTACTTGAAATGCAGAGTAAGTTTGAATAAACTGTGAACATTTGCACCATCATTTTGTAGGCTTGTACATCAATCAATGTTATTTTGATGTATCTGCTTTTTTTAACTCTTAAGAGGAGCTTATGCTCAAAGATTGAGAGAGCCAAGAGTTGAAGTGTTTCCTTATCGCTACTTTATCTTACATATTCACTAAGTTGTACTGAGTGCTTTAATCAGTCAGGACTGTTGGTGTTCTATAGTTTTGCCCAGACATAATTTTTTTTTCACAAGATACAGACAAATTGGAAGCTTAGTAGTGGCTTTAAATGACTGTAGCTTTGGAAGAAGTAATGGACAGATGTAAGCTCAGGGATTTTAGGTACTCTAGATATTTGAGATCAAGGACTGTAGCAATTGGAAGATTTATGGGTCTGTTTCACCTTTCCAGACTCTGTCATCAATAAAATATGTCTTAAATAGTAAGAGTTCCCATTAATCATTTCTGAGACTCTTGGACATCTACTTCATGGGAGGTTAAAAGTAATTTTGAAGGAGTTATTCCTGAAAGAGATACCTTGATACATGTCAGGAAGCAGCAGGAGCAGAGTAACTCTATGACAGAAAGGAGGTCAAGGGTGATTGTAGCAGGGGCAGTGCTCTTGCTGACCAGGATCCCACTGTATCTGAGCAGGATGGGCAGAGCAGGGATGGGCATAGAAACAGGTCCGATTTACAGCCCAAGTGAGATAAAGTAATTGAGTCCGTCCAGGGAGGCCAGAGCAGAACAGCTGGAGCTGGAGACAGGACTAGGGATGATATCCCTACAGGGTAGGTCTGAGGCCAGTCTGAGACACAGAGCTGGAGAAGGGATTGGATACAAGTACACCTACAGTGGGACTCGAGCAAATACTTAAAGCTTACAGAATAAAAATCAGTATTTAAGAAAAAACTGTTCTGAACAGGCAATGGAAGCATTCTTAATGTTTTTGTTTTGTATACATAAGATACGTTTGTCTTTTCCAAGAAGTGGAGTTTGTGTGCCCATTCCGTTCACCTGTGAGAGCTGTGGCCTGAGCACTCAATTCCATTTGAGTGCAATTGTTCATTTTATTGGTAACAAATTTCTTCAGGAAAGGGAATATGTTCTCAGATGAGGTGAATAGTGCTTTGAGTGTAGGGCAGATTTAAACCACTCAGTCTATCTAGTTTGGGTGGATTTTGTGTGAAAGTGTACTGATGTAATAAGTCTGATATTTTTTCATTTTAAACTGATAATCTATAATGCCATTTGAGGAAGTACAAATATTTAGTTTTTTGTCTGTTCCATAAAAAAGGAGGTTTTCTAGGTGCAGCAAGCATTACTGTTTTGTATCTCTGTTAATACAGACAGAGGTGTAATAATTGTGTTCATTGACACTATTAGTGTAAATCCATAACTGGACAAATTTGAGATAGTAATAACAAAGGTGCTTTTGGAGGGGGAAGAGGTGACACTTTAGGGCAACTTACACTGTAGAATAACACTTGCTGTGCAGCATGTAGTTTTGTGAGGCATTCTTAGTGTGACTTGATCACAGAAAGGAAATTAATTTTAACCATGTTATTAAAGAAAGAAGAAAGTTTAAATAAATTTATGTAAAAATATTTTTACGTATGCCTTACTTACAAGTGGCTTTGCTATTGCTGTCCTTTTCATCTTATATGCCTCTAATACTCATGTAATTAGAGTAACTCCTGTGGTGGGAGGGTACTGCAAGAATGACAAGTAGAAATGTGAGATAGCGAGTGAGAAGAAATGATTGTGAATTTCACCTGCTGTCTTACTAACAATTTGCTCAATACTCTTGGTATCTTTGTAATAAAGATAGCAGATGAAGCAGGCTTTTATAGCTCTTTGTTAAAGAGTTACAAGTCTTTTATGTGTTTGCTTTGATGTTAATAGGTTTGGGTTTGTATGGCTTGATGAATTTTTGGTTTGTGTACAAAAGCAATATACTATGGTTTTCCTTACTGCAGAGTCTAGACCAAAGCAGCTGCTTGTGTATATTAATCCCTATGGAGGAAAAAGACAAGGGAAGAGGATTTATGAACAGAAAGTTGCTCCACTCTTCAATCTGGCTTCTATATCCACTGATGTTGTTAGTGAGTAATGAATACTTCAATTTCTTAATAAGCACAGTATGAACTCTTTAAAACATTCCTGAGTAGCTAAAATTCTTTCTGTTAGTTACCTTTTCTTACTAAGGAAATGAAACAAAGTGGTAGAAAATGTTTTCTAATTAAAGCATAGGTAGCCAGATAAAAAGCAGCCTTCTCTCAGCTTCCTGCTTACTAAAATAAAACTTCTGGTGCTCCTGAGCTATTTGAGCTCTTAATAAAAGATGCTGCCTTCCTTCTCTTTTTCAGTTTCACTGTTAAAACTAATTGGTCATTCACATAATTTTTACTGAAGTATTTTTTCAGTACAAAGTACAGTATGTACTGTGTATGTCTCCTTTAATTCTTTCCCTGGCAAAAATCTTTTGAGACACATCTTATGGACAGGCTGTTTTACAGTCACATTGGTAATAAAATCATGGTTATTAATGAATTTTTATAATTCTACATTATATACAGCTTTATAGTAGTATTTTTTATTAATAAAATTTAATGTGTTTATTTCTTTATAGTAACTGAACATGCTAACCATGCTAAGGACAACTTATTTGAAGTTAATATTTATAAATATGATGGGTAAGTAACCTCACTTGCCTTTCTAAAATTATTTTTGAGCTGATACAGTGTGTAATTGGTCTGTTCTTGTCTCTAATTTTAAGTGGTAGCCTTTGTTACTAATATATTTATTGCAACAGCTGGAAGTCCTGGGGCATGTTCCTATTTGTAGGAAATCCACATTTAGGAGTACAGAAAGAAAAATAAACTGTTTCAGTAAACTTGGTCAACACAATATATTCAAGCATAGTATAACAATGTTTGCGTGAGATTTGTTTTTAAAAGATAAATATAACATTAATTCTGCTCAGTTGAGCATTCTGTTATAGCTGAAAAGCTACCCAGAAATGTTTTGTGGTCTTGACATACATGAGTTCAGAACACTACCAGTAGCATTCAGTCTGTGTGTAAAATAACATGGGCAGTTCAGAAATGTTTCAGGTAGTTCCTCTTGCTGTAGATGACTGTTCAGTAGTGGCTACATCATTGGCTTTATTTGCATTTCTTCTGTTTTGAAGTTACTGCTTTAAAATAAGACCTTACTGAATGGTGATCTTGCATTCCATTATTAAGTCTGCTGTAAAAGCAGAATATTTTAATAAAAATGCCAGTAATTTCAGTTTCTAGTTCATGACATAAAACAAGTTGTAAGTCTGAAAAAACACAAAAATGTATGGAGATAAAGTCTCATAACTACAGTATTTTAAATTTGTATCTTGTGCCTGTTGACAGGTACATTTAAACTGGTAGGTTGCAAAAAGAAAACACATTCAGTCTTTTCAGAGTACTTTTCCTGTAATACTTTGCTATATACATTATCTATGTTGAGTAAGGGCATGATGTTGGGAAATGCTGTTAGTAAGAAATAACATTTATAGGCTGACTTCCCAGACTTCACCTGCTTTAAAATGACTTGCCTTCAAATAAACAGTTTTATATATACTGTGATTTTGCTTAATTTTTCAGGAGTTCAAGGAAGGGAAACATTGATCCTAGAAAAACCTAGTTAGTTGTTATTTTTCCTTTTAATGTGATTTGAAATAAGTGTACTGATGGTTGGTGAAATTTCAGTGCAGAGCAGAAAGAGGCAAATGAGCCCATGTCCACTCCTAGCTAATTGTCTTTTACAGCAAGTGGCAGTGACCTGACCAATTGTGGTGGTATCTAACGTGGTTTTGGCAAATTCAAAATCTCTTATTGTAGATTTTTTTCCCTTTGGTGTTTTTTTTTGGTTGGTTTTGGTTTGGGTTTTTGGTTAGTGGGTTGGGGTTTTTTTTGTTTTTTTGGTATTTTGGTTTGGTTTGGTTTGGTTTTTTTTGTCTCTCTAACAAGGTGAACAATAGACCATGGAACTGAATCTCTTTAGAATCTTATGATTCTTCTGTTGCTGAGCCTGAGTGGTAGTTTGCTTGGGATCTGCAGCCTGTCTTTCTAAGCCTGACTTTTCTCCATCATGTACAACTCTTTTTCTGTGGTCAACAGTGGTGTTAGGAGGACTTCCTGAATTAATACTACTTTTTAAATAACAGATTATGTGGTCATCTGGAAAATTTTAAAGAATGTTTGAACCGCATAATTGTGTGTTGCTTCAGGTTTGCCTTCCCTCAGATTCAGTAAAAGGTTCTTTGGACTCCTGCATCTAATTGATGTTCAGCTGTCCCCATAGACTGGTTCTGATGTGTGGCTTTTCTTTCATTCACTGATGAATTTCTTCATTTCATCTCCAGATTCCTTATTTGACAAAGCCATACATGGCAATTCTGCAAGTAGATACATGATTCTTAATGATAATTGCTTTACTTCTTTTCAAATGTTTTACTTTAGACAGCTAATTTAAATATCTTATACGTGTTTCCTGTTCTTCCTATTTTGCTTTATAGGAATTTCTTATGGTGAATGTAGTCACCTAATAGCTCAGTGATAGAACAGCTTTTCATTAACCACAGTTACTTAAAATACACAGTTGGTTACGCTATAGCAGGGTTTTGTACATCACTGTGCAGAACAATTAGAATGCAGGTAATAGCCATGTTTGGAATAAATGACATGTATCACTGTGGTCCCTTATGCACATGTCTTCTGCACAAGCCTTTGTAAAATTGTTTCTGGTTGGATTTTTTCCTACTTTTTTGAGTTAGTTCACAGAATGGTTGAGATCAGAAGGGACCTTGTGGATTAGCTTCTGAAGTTCTCTAGCAGATGTTGTTTGCTGTTACCATCTATCTGAAAAGTGAGATGTTTGCCCTCTAGTAAAACAAAGCCCGAGAGTAAGAATCCCTCTAAGATGTTTCTTTCAGACGTTTTTCACCAGAGACCTTCACATGTGCAGCATATTGATCTTCTTATGATTGCTGTGAATTTGGTTGTGCCGTTATTGCATATGTGAAGTTCTTAATCATATTGACCTTTGAAAGATGTAGACATTCATCTAACTGTCCCCTCTGAGCCTGGATATAGTGTTTGACATAGAAGATGATCAGAGGGCTGGAGGACCTCTCCTATGAAGACAGGTTGGGAGAGCTGAGCTTGCTCAGCCTGAAGAAGGAAAGGCTCCAGGGAGACTTTAGAGTACCTTTCAGTACCTCAAGGGACTTAAAAGGAGGCTGGAGAGGGACATTTTACAAAGGCATATGACAAGAGGGAATGGTTTTAAACTGAAAGAGGGAAGGTTTAGAGTAGGTTTAAGGAAGAAATTCTCTGCTGTGAGAGTGGAGAGGCACTGGAACAACTGCCCAGAGAAGTCATGGATACTCCATCCCTGTAAGTGTTAAAGGCCAGGCTGGATGGAGCTGTCAGCAAACTTGTACTGAGACAACACTGACCTTGAACATGGAAGTTTTTGTTTCCTTAGCCCATTTTTTTTGAGTCTTCAGAGAAACATAAGGCTAAAATTGAGGAATAGTGTAGTTAAGCTATGGGAAGAGAAAAAAATTACAAAAATTAAAAACAAATATCCATTTATTCCCTCCTTTCTGTCTCCTAGGTCTTAACTTAGAGTTGGAGAGATCACATTTTTAAGACTGTCCTCACCATTCATGGAAAAAAATGACTGTTTTTTTCAAGCTTTCCATCTGCTGAAAATCCAATAATAACTAAATTTAAATCATCTATAATCATCTAAGTGCTCATTCTGCAATATCTGTTGCCGATGATGTGAAAGACTATTAGTTTGAGTTGGAAATTATTGCTATACATAGCAGTACACATTCCTAGACTTGTGTGCTAGGAACTACATATGTAACTCTAGATTTCTCATGTGTTCCTTTAAAGTATATTTAAATTAGTATTTTAATTAAAGAATGTTTATCCTTTTAGAGCACAGAGTGCATTTGATTGTTGTTCATAAAATGTATTCTGCTATAAAAGAGACTTTTTGCTACCTAGTATTTGCTTGGCTGTGGACTCTGTGCTGAGCTTTAACATATTCAGGATCTGTGCAGCTATTGCACCAGCTCTGACCTGAATTAAATTTGTGAAACAAAGTTTTGCATCTGGTAACTTTTAGAACTCTGTCTCATAATGAATGATTGTGTAGATAGACATGACTTCTGTCTGATGGGATCTGAGCATGTTCAAAAGAAGATGCAGACATGCACTTATCTGGGTTTTGGCTTTCATCTACTGTATATTCCTCTTAAACCGTGTAAAATATACTTCTGCCTGAAGTGGCAAATATTAACTTTTCTCTTTTTAGTAAAGGTACTCTGTTTCCAGTTTCTGTACTTAGAAAGCTGTATGTACAGTCCTGTTCAGTGTTTTATTTGTATAGTGAGTTTCTACTAATATTTGTCTGTCTGCACATGGTAGTAGAAGATAAAGATTTTTGCAGGTTGCATTCCAGCATTTTTTCCTAATGTTACAGATATGTCTAGGTGCATTTGCAGTTTTATAGTTTGAAATTTTTTTCTGCTTTTCATTAATTGCCTAGTTGGCTGTGGGCTACTGTATCCTGTAAAAATGGAGGAAGAGAACAGAATAACTATATTTGGTGCCCAGTAGAACATGCCCTAAGTAGAACACTTGCCGTGTTGTTTATTGACTGTTAGTGTGCATTCTAATTTGTGTTTCCTGGCAGTGTTGTTTGTGTTGGTGGGGACGGCATGTTCAGTGAAGTGATGCATGGTCTCATTGGAAGAATACAGAAGGACTCTGGCATAGACCAAAATAATCCCAAAGCATCGTTAGTCCAGTGCAATATAAGGATTGGCATAATTCCTGCTGGTAAGAAAGGGTTAACTTTCAGTTTAATTTATTCATTAATCCTTGACATTTTTCTTATTCATAATTTCTTGAATTTAGGCCTAAGTGTAAGATCTAAGGAATGATATTTTATCAATACCTAAAGCTGTTTGTGTTCGTATAAAATTATTGATCACATGCAATTTTATTTAAGAAGAATATTTTGGAAAGGAAATCAAATCTTAATATGTAACTTCAGAATTTAATTACTATTTCTTTTTTTTGTGGCTTACTCTATGTTAATATGAGATAAGATGTTGAGAGTAATACCCTTCTAAACATATAAAGGAGTGGAATTTACTAAACAGAAGTTTACCTGATAAATATTTTTCCAGTTCCAAATCCTCCACTAATTTAGTTAGAATTATAGTGAGAACTTTCCACAGGTCTGGCAAACTCCAAACAAATGCTAAGATTACTGGAATCTCTTTTCTTCCATTTGTTCTCACAGCAAGTACAGGGCATCTACAGCTGAGGAACAGTTTTTGTTTTCCAAGTTGCAGTTTCTGCCCCTCGTTAGAGGTGCCACCCATTCACAGTTCTCAATGTCAGCCACTTTTTCAGGCAGTCCTCAGTGCTGTCATTTGAGAGAACTCATTCTTCAAATTGAGGTCTTTCTCAATATAATATTGTTATTATTATTGACTATAAAGGCATTCTTTGGATCAGTCTAGCTGTTTTCAATCTGGTGTCCCAGCTGTTACCTCATCCTGCCCATTTGGTCTTCAAAGATTCCTGCAAAAGCAGATTTCCAAGTTTGCTTTCTTGTACAGGACTGAATTAACTGTTGTAAGTCTTTAGCAGAATCAATAATTTTGGGGTCTCTGTAGAAATACAGATGGACAGTCCAGTATCCTTTCTATGCTGTTCACTTTTCTTGTCTCATGTTTGGGCTTTGAATTAAAGAACTGGACATGGAATAAACAGTGTGAATTTCTGGTTAGAATTAAAATAAAGGCTTCTGAGAAAATTTAGCACAGGTTGTAAAAATATACCAAGTGAAGTACGATGTTTGTACTCTCAAGCTGTAGGTGATTAATTTTATACTCCTTGCATCTTTGTGAAAAATGTATCCAGACCCAAATGATCTAAATTGTTACTTGCAAGAAGCTTAATCTTTTCTGCTTGCAGTATAATAAATGTTGGGTGTCTAAAAATTACAATGTGAATATCCCCTTATGATTTTTCACTCTCCTACTATATTTAAGTATATTCTGATTTTATTGGTTAAAGCTTTTTATTAAAGTCAGTATGTATAATAAACTTCACAAGAATAGAACTTGAAGTGTTCTTCTTGTCCTTCTTCTTACTTGGGCAAATTTCTTGAACTAAAGTTTTTTGCTTACATAACTGGTTTCAGAAGATTTTATGTACTGGTGATATGTGACCATAAGAAGATAGAACTGAAAAAACAGAACCTCAATATTAAGAGCTATTTCTTTATCCTCAGGAAAGATTAGCTTTATTTTTCAACATTTTCTTAACACATTTTTTTCCAATTGCACCAAAAAAGTATGATCTTCAATGATATTTTAATTTTGGTAGCATGTATCAAGTAATTTCTCTTATATATTTTCATGTTTTGTTTGTTGTGTTTTGTCCACTGTATCTTTTAATATTTGAATGTTTACTGTATATACTATTCCTTGAACTGACTATGAGATACAGCCTTGTAATCAGGCCTATAGTTTGAATACTTTCTCCAAGTCATTATTCAAATCCCTCAAAAATTATTTATAACGATGCGTAAGGAAGCTGGCCTTAAAGTTCTATTAATAAAAGTGTTTGGAAATAGAGAGGATAATATATATATTAATCTGTTTGTATATTGTATGGTATTTAAAATGATCCATTACTGTATGTATGGGAAAGTGCTTATTTACTGAAAAGGGTAGTCAAGTCACTGGACAAATCTTGTCATTACAGTGACCTTAAATTGAGTATAAAATAGCTAAACCCTCCCTGAAGGCAGCAAGATTTCAGGTTTGTATTTTTCCAGCCCATGGTGAAACTGTTTTCTATTCATTTTTTCTTGATATGATGGACTTCTGGCCATGTATTGACTCCAAAATATTCTCTAGTTCTATCGCTATTGCAAGAAGTCTGTTCCAAAAATAAGTGGAATTCTTAAGACCTTTTTTTTAAACTAAACCAACAATCCTGAAATACAACATTATTCAAAAGTAATAATGAAAAAATAATCATACATCTAATAAAAACTACATCCATTGAGTTCTTTCTACTTCTTTATAACCAGCCTTTTTTTAAATATCCTAATAACTCATTAATCAATACTGAAAACAAAGACTACCCATAGTTTAGAGATGAAGATCTAAAGCTCTGTGTGTCTTCTGATACAAGAGATGGTTTACTCAGTGATGACAGGAGCCTGGGGTAAGGTGACAGTGGATGAGTGTTTTCACCTTTTTTATTGCTTAGTTCCTTATATCGAGTTGTGCTAAGAGAAACGTGGCAGGTTGTCATTTGTGGTTGTGATTAAACAGTTTCTGTATTCAAACAAACTCTGAATTCAGCAGATAGTCGTTGCTCAGAGACTTTACAATTTAATTGTACAAAAGTTCGAAATTACCAAGACTTAATGCTAAAACACTCATCTGTATGGCTGGGTTTCAGTGATAAGCTTTATTTCATAGCAGAATTCCATTGTGCAGGCTCCTTCTTTTTTGAGTGTTGAATACTGTTTGTAAATCATGATTCTAACCTTCTGGAGCATGTCCCTGCTTGGCTCTTTTTTTTTTCCACAATTGTGTCAGTTTCCCAACAGCCTCTTTCCTTAGTGTATCTTATGGTTGAAAAATATAATTTATTCTTATGCATTATGGAGCATTTCTATGAAATAACTTGTGGTTTTGTTGACATGGATAAAAGACTTCTACTCAAGTGGCAATTTTAACTTCTGAATTTCTCTTAGTTGCAGCCATTCTTCAAATCTGCCAGTGGAAATTGACTGCTATTGTGGACAGATTTGCTGTTAAGAGTACTTAGAGGCTGTAGTGCATCTCTGCTTAGTTATTTGTCCCTCTCAGCTTTAAAAGCTAGCCTTAAAAGCACTTTCAGCCATGTGGTCTCACTGCATTCACACTAGTAATATGCTTCCATGGAACTTAAGAACTTCACAGAACTCCATAGAATCATTCCTGATACAGCTTGGACACTGAGGTTTCATCCACATGTTTTAGTATTAAAATTGCACCCTCTGGAGTAAGTCAAAGTAATTTGCTCTTCTTATTACACTTGGCAGAGAATAGGATGACAAAGCTGTCAGCTGCTGTTCTTTTCTAGTTTAAAGGAATTTATGAGATTAAATACTTTTAATGATCTTAGAAGATAGGGGGAAAAAAAAAGCCACTTCACTCTGTGTTGTTGTACTGTGTTGCAGAAACCAAGTCTGCAACCCACTGTAGGGGAAGATCATAGCACTTGGGAATATTGAATAAATATAGACACAAAATTAGTAACTATAGTGGTTTTAGGCTTCTAGTGTATCCAGGTCACTCTGTGTTCTGGTGGTCAGCTCTGTAATATTTAGGATTAAAGGATGCAGTATGAGTATAATCAGACTGTTGATGTGTCCTGTAGAAGTTAAGAATGCTGAAGACAGGTTTTGTATGAATGTAATAATACAGGAAAAAAATGGAGGATTCATTCACAAACTTAAAAATAAATTCAAGTAAAGTTGTGAAGTGTGACTGGACTCATACCATTGTCATTTAGAGTGTAAAAATTATCTTAAAAACATGTTAAAGTGTAGCAATAAAAACTATCTTTCTTGTTTAATTACTCCAAGTGATCTGTTCTCAGCCTTCTCAGCTACAACGCTTGTATTTAATGATCTTTGCCATTTAGTTAGCATCTCATTTCAAAGTTGAGTATATCCACTTTGAACTCTGAAGTGCATGTTTTATGTTCTTCCTTCAGTATTTTAAATCCATTAAACTTCTTGAAATTAAAGTCTTAGGGCTAAATACTGCATTTAATATAGTGGGCCTGCCATGGAGACAAGTAAGTCAATATTACTTATTCCTGTGATGTTTATTTCATCTCTAAAATCTGCCATTATTAGATTAATCCATTTTTGCTGTCCTGTGTTACTGAACTTAGGCTGAAGTAAGTTCAGTCTACCTGAACTTACCTGCCAAAAAAATCCTACACCAAAGTCTTTTTGGACTGTTTCTTTTTAAGCCAGTCTGTTGCTCTGGAGATGTTAAACTTGACTTCTTGGTTTCTGTTTGCAGAAAGGAAGATATAAAAAACTTTGAGTAGGTACATAGGCATAAGCCCAGACCCTTCATCTCTCACTGTAGCAGTAGCTTCTCCCCTTACTCTTGAATATGCCAGCTCCTTCTGATTTAAAAATCTCAGAAAAGTAGTTTTGTAGAATTTTTCAAAATCTTAAATGCTGTTTCATCCAAACTCATGCAGTTACTCTGTCATTAGGGCAGCTTACCTGACATTTTGTCTGTGGATTATGGATTCACAAAAACTCTGAAAAAATATGAGACCCCCACTGAAGTTGCTATTCTACCTATTTTCACTACAAATACTGTTCTTATACTAATTTATCTGGGGATTCTGTGGGTGCTGTGGGAGCACCTGCCTCTGTCAAGAATATCTCACACAGAGCAACGCTCATGAGCTCTAAAAGTATTTCTATTTTTTATTAAATTCACTGTTTTCCCTTGGATCAGCATCTAGCTGATTTGCTTGTGTCACCTGCTTTGTTTAGTACTTCTGTTGTTTGTAGTTTGTTTAGTTTTTCATTGATAAAAGCACAAAAATGAATATTTGTAGCCCACACCATGGGTGTGTTTTGGTGTAAGAAATCTTAGTTGTAAGTTAGTAGTTTAATCTTGATTCAGATTCTTAAATCTAGCACTTTGTCCGTGGTTGGTCCACTAATCAATGGCATGAACTCTTCTGTACAACCAGCAAATTACCTGATTTTGCTTAACCACTTTGGTGGTTCTCTTACCAGTTTAGGTTTGTGATATAGTGTCTGGGTATACATGTCTGCATGACTTGTCTACTCATAAATATGTATCAATGTTCACATGCAAAGGGAAATCTGGTGATTTAGCTGTAGTACATTCTGTGTAATGCAGTCCCTCACTTGACTTTCTTTAATATTGCTTTAGCAAAACTTACTTATGCAGAATACATGCTCTTTCACACTTTCATAAATATCTTGATCATTCTTCCTTGCGATTGATTAATTAAAAGGAAGGATTTCCTTAATTTTTATATCATTAAATGTATTTATATACAAGATTGCATTTTTCACACTTGCAGAGGAAAAGAACATAGAAGAACTTGCCTGTATAACAACTATGTGGATGTATGCTACCTCCTAATAAAAAACTGACTTGGGGGAAAATGAGTGCTGTATGGTAAAGATTCAAAGTAATTATACCTACTTTAACAAAGACAAGTTGTTGTGCCCTCTACATATTTCGTGTTTTCAGTGAGTTCTTAATATCAAAGTATCAGGGATGAAAGCTTTCTTTAGCTGGGAGAATTCAGACATTCAGCCTCTACATATGGTATGGTGGTATGGTTGAAATGTACTGGCCCTATGCAAGATGATTGTAGTACTAGAGTAGGAGTTGGAGGACAAGCAGAGTAATCTGCAGCACTGGTGATCGGTGGCATTTTAGATAAAGGAATTAATCTCCTTAGGGTAAGTTTCAGTTTGAAACTTTTATTTCATGCTCACATTTGGTGTCTGCAAGTGAGATAGGCGTCTAAACTTATAGCAGGGGGCATCTGGTCAATAGGATCAGCAGAGCCTGTTGATCTTCTGTTGCATCTGCCTGTCATATGCAGATGTTTTGCTTCCTAAGCCCTTCCACTGAGTCCTGTGTGCGAGTACCTTGACTCAAGCTGAAGCTGCCATCAGCTATTCCTGACAAGGTGACCTTGGCTGGAACAGAAGCTTTGGCATATTGTCTGCAGTGTAACATGTACACATACGTGCTCTGTGTCTTAACCTGAAACTTAATCATTACTTTGCATGCTGATTTTCATCTCTACTAGCAAACCAATGCAATAATTAGTTTCTATACTGAGTATTTTTCTGGTTTTTTTTTAAAGTGAATTAGGACCCAGTTAGCAAGCAGTCCACCTACTTTCTTCACATTTGCATGTAATCCATAAAAACCTCTTTTATGTTCCTTCACTCAGGCAGTTGCCCTTAAAAATCCCCAAAGAAAATCTGGCAGAGTATATATATAATTTTCTGTTGGTTTAGCCAGAGTGTACAATAGCTAGCACTTAACATTAGTCAAGAGTCATGCTCTATGGAAAGCTTCTTGCTCAAACTGAGTGCTCTGACATATGTTATCTCTAATATATTAATCATGGGATATTATTCAAGCTATATTTATGTTCTAATCCTGCTTTTCTTATTAGACTTGTACTGATGAAATAACCCAGATTTTGGAGGGTTTGTGTGTGCATCCATTTGGAGTGCTGTTTCAGCTGTTGTAGATTCCACATCTAGTGAAGCTCCACTGAATGATCTAGAAGTCTTATTTGGTTAAGTATTCAAAAGGATTCAAACCCTTAGTCATCATGAACATTTTTGTGACCTTTAAATGAGTACTGTTAGGTTCATGCTTGGTGTGGTGTTGGGGCAAGTTACATTATCTTTTCATGTGTGTGAGGAATGCCATAATAGTTACATCCATGTAAATAGGTCACTGGTTTGTTGCTCCATACTACCAGCTCCAAGAGGAAAGAAACCAACAGTGTTTTACTGTTGGTATGTTCCCCAGTCTCCCATTTTAGAATCTCAGAATTAATTCAGCCTTCAGTTTTAATTTTAGCCCTTCCTTGCTAGTTAATGAAAAGAAATTAAAATAAGTTCTGTGTAATTGCCAAACAGATGAACCAGCTTTTAATTGAATATAGAACATCATATGAAGATGAACCTCTGGTGCTGAAATGTAGCTTGCTTGAATTCCTCTCGTCCTCCTACCTGTAGTGTAAAGCTGCTTGGAAGCTCTGTTTACATCAAGACAAATGTGATTGTGGTAGTTCTAGGAGCAGAATGCACATAAATCTGGAAGAAACAAAAAATGTTGGATAGAATATTAGGCTTGTACATTCAGCAGTAGAAGTTTAGGTCGGATCTCAGTGACTGTTTTTCTTTTCAAAAGTAGTCAGAATTTTCTGTTAATCAGCATAGGAGACAATATGAAAATTGACAGTAAAGTACAGCTTCAGCTTCAGAAGTCTACTTTATATTTTCTGCTATAGAACTTTAAATGTGACACAAGATGATCATCTTTGTACCTGGTCTGTTGTGATACTGAGGGAAATTGGAGTCCTCTGTCCTGCAGTGGCACATGCCTGCAGTGGTACACTGGCACCTTCTTGTACCTCCTCAGCCTTGTAGTGAAAGGTCTATTTAGTCACACTGTTTCTTTTGTTCTCCAGTTCTGTTATATTCTCTTTAATTGACTCCTGGAACTGCTGCTTGTTCACTGTGGTAGATTTCAGCATAGTGTTTTCTTGGTAGAAACTTCTGTTGTGCCATTCACAGGCAGGGTAAGTGGTGTCAATTTCCTGGAAAGGAAAGGATTTTCTTTGCTCTTATTCTAAACTGCTAATGCCCTGACTATTTCCAAAGTGAAAAAGAACTAAAAGTGGTTTTTAAAGAATGGTTACTCATTCCTCTGTTTTTAGTTTCTATTTTAATTTGATAAAGCCTCAGAAATCAAGTACACTGTATTTGAGCTGCTCTTCCACCTAATGTATTGGTAGGAAATCTGAGAAATATGTATGTGGACAGAGTTTATCTTTTCAGAGATCTACCCTTGACTTTGAAGGAATTCAGTTTCATGGAAGGGATGGGAGAAACTGTAAGGTAAATTCAAAGTTAGGTTCTGCAACAAATACACTTCTGTATGTCTGGATCTGAGTTCCAAGTCCCTGCTGCAGAGTAGAAACCAGATCCCTGTTAGGCTCTTGTTTTTTATAGGGAACAGGGAGAATTCTCCATTTCTAAACAGCATATAGGTGAAACTTAAAGTTTCCCCCTTTCTTCTTGTAGGTGTTTTGCATCAAGACTGTAAAGGTACCTCTCTATCCATTTTGTTACCCTATCAGAAACTAATTCCTGAAAACAAGTATTTTTACTAATTTTCTAATAATAGAACAGAGCAGAAGTTTCTGGTATAAGATGACATCCTGGAATTTAGATCAGTACCACAAGAACAGCAGACCAGTCAATTTCTCTTCTTTTCATGAGATCTCAATGAGCAAGAAATCTTAACAGAGAAGAATCAATGTATGCCTGCCTCATTTGATATAAAAGCTATAGTGTAATCATGAAATTTTCTGTGTAAATTAACTTACTTCCTTTCGCTAACTGCTGTATTGCTTGTATTGTGAATTTTTTGTAGTTTGTATGGAGAGCAATAACTTGTATTCATGGGAAGAGGAGGGTGGGAATGTTACAATTTGAATAATAAAAATAATAATACAGTATCCTTGTATTTACTTTGTTCCATAAAGTAGAAAGGAGCAAACCAAAGGAACATAATGGTTTTATTTGGATGACTGTGCCAATAATACTTGTTTTGCAAAGATACAAATTGATGCCTAGTTTTTATATTTTTCAGGATCAACAGATTGCATATGCTATTCAACTGTTGGCATTTCTGATCCAGTAACTTCAGCTCTTCATATTATTGTAGGTGGGTGGTTGCAGTTTGCTGTTTTGTTATGAAAACGATGAAAGTAGCCCAAAATACTATTTTCGTTTAGTTCTTTCTTTATGTCCGTGAAATATAATTTGAACGTAATGGCTGAGTTAAATTACAAAGGTTTTTTCTGGGATTTAAGTCTCTGATTCGAAAAACAGAAGTTAAAAACTACTTGCTTTCTCTACAGTAATTCATTGTTTTCAAGGGATCATAATATTTCGAAAATTTTATGCTAAAGTTTTCTTGAATTCTGTCATTCTTTTGAAAATAGTAACATACAATAAGCAGCATCAGTTGTTGGACTATTTCTCTTTTTCTATATGTATATATCTATCTTTCAGAAAGCTTTGAGAAATGCATGTACGCTTGAATAGTAGTATTTTGTGCCTGTCCAATTGTCCTGGGCAATTCAATATTCCCTTGCCAAATTAGGGTTCTTGCAGTTTTAAGATTTGGTATTGCAAAGATTTACACATCTGCTTCTCTTACTAACCTATGGTTAACTCCATTCAGCATCTGTGGAGTTAAGGCCTTTGGACTAGGATTAGAAAGATGTGGCTTTAGTATATCGTAGTGTTTTAGCTGTGCTACTAAGTCCCAGAATCACAGAATGGGTCAGGTTGGAAGGGACTTCAGTGGATCATCTTGTCCAACCTCCCCGTGAAACAAAACAAAAAAAAAAAACAAAACAAACCTCTAAAATACCAAACAAACAAAATACGCACCCCCACATCTCCCACCATCCCACACCCACTCCAAAGCTTGCATGAGGAGGACATCAGAGAAGAGGCGTATACTCTTTGTTCTTATGGATTTCCCAGATTGTATGAATAACCTCCAAAGGCTCCTTCCAGCCTCAGTTATGCTCTGATAGTATCATATAGAGGTTTAAATAGTACCCAGGAGATGTACAGGAGATACTGCATCGATCTGCTTAAGGAAAGGGGCTGTCAAGTATTGACACAGGGTGCCCAGGGAAGTGGTTGATTCACCATCCCTGGAGATACTTAGAAGACATGTAGATATGGCACTTACGGTTATGGTTTAACAGTGGCCTTGACAGGGTTGGATTAACATTTGGAATCAATGATTCCAAAGGTCTTTTCTGATCTAAATAGTTTCGTGGCTGTATCCCCTCCTACTGCTATGGGGTAAAGGAGAGTAAATTCTTCATTATACATTTTTAGCCTACTGAGCCCTTTCTTCTCACTTAGTGTTTAATGTTTTTAAAGTAGGTGATTAAATTAGTATTAAAAATTATTTTTCCTTTTATTTACATGTAAGAAGTATAACTGTTTATGGCATATATATTGACATAAATACAATATGTATTTTTTATTTTTAATGACTTTGCAATGTTAAACTTACTATCATGCTTGCAGCTGCAAATGAAATAAGGCTTGACAGACTCTTGCACTTCAAATCTTTGTAGGTGACTGTCAGCCTCTGGATGTCTCTTCTGTACATCACAACAACACATTTTTGAAATACTCTGTATCATTGCTGGGTTATGGCTTTTATGGAGATATATTAAAAGATAGTGAGAAGAAGCGATGGATGGGTCCAATGAGATACGACTACTCAGGTAGCTTTTTTAATTACTGCATTCTTTTGTCAATATGTAAACATATTGGAGCAGTTGGTTTACTCTCTCCAAACCAACCTTCTTTGAAGTTTGTAAACACCAGAAACAGACTGAACCTGATTTTAAACTCCTTGTAGCACCAAGTATATTGGATCACATTATATAAAGGTCTGTAACTTTGGGGTTTACATTGAGAGTGGGCTCAATAAAGTTGTGGTCAATATGTGGCACCTATTGAAGAAGGCCTAAAAAGTAGTAACTTCTCTGTCCTAATCATTTTGCCTTTCTTTTTAGTCACTTCAAGCGAGATAGGCACTCGTCTGTCTTGAACATTCAGCTGATGGAATGAATTGTTAATTTTGCTTTTATCCTAGCACTCATTAGAGGGAGATGAGTGATTTAATCTTGTTACCTAATACTTGGATAAATCCTATGCTAGTGGAAAGTATCTTAGCCTTGTTTGATTTATCTTGTGCTAGGGAAAGAAGATGCATGAGGAGAATTTTAGTGCTGGCCGATTTTAAGATTCAGCAGTGAAATATAGCTAAAATTTTTAGGTGGTTTTTGAAGTGAAATAATGGCACTTCTGACAAATGTTAAAATATTGGAGTGGTGCTGTGGTATTTTCTCGTTCCTTACAGTCTTAAACATGGTAAGAAAAAGACTTCTGAGCTTGAAGACGGTTACTATTGTTTTGCAGTCCTTAGAGAAGGCAGGAGAGGAAAAATCCAAGAATGTATACATAGATGTTTGCATGTGGATTTATAGGGGCTTAATGTTGCATAATGTATTTTTTTATGTAGGCTTCAAGACTTTTCTTTCTCATCATTATTATGAAGGAACAATTGCTTATCAACCAGCAAAACACACACATGGATCTCCACGAGATAAAGAGAGCTGCAGAACAGGGTAGGCTAATGTTTCTCTCTGGATATTTGGTGTGATTTTTAAAGGCCTATACATAAATAGAGGTTACAGAACTGTTGGTTTTAATATGAAAACACTTACTCTAAAAGAGATAAGCTTGTAAAAGCAATTATTGACTCGTTAAAAAAAAAAACACCTCATTTTATCAGGTCATTAAACAAAAATCTAATAAAATTTTGTTAGCTGGTTCTCCTCTTCCCTTAATTTAAAGTGAAGCAAAATATAACAGCACAGGACCCAGTTACAAGATGCTGAGGATACTATGCTGTGTTACTACTAAGAAATAAAAAATCTGGATGCCTTGTAGCATCTACAAATGGAAATAATAATTCAGAAATTCTCAAGTGTCTGCATTGTAACTGGATCTATTTTAGTAGTTTTAGTGCCTTAACAGCTGGCATGGCTTGTCCTGAGGAGAAGTCCTCTCGGGAATCAGCCTATTTAGCCTGTTTCTTTGTATACTACTGCGATGCTGTATGAATTCTGTGTGATATTCTTCACTTGTTTCTTTAGTCAAGAGGCCTGCCTTAATCTCCCAGTGCTCCTTCCTTTCTCGTTGCTTTCACCCGCTTGAAGTTACACACTAGTATTTATTATTATTCCTTACATATGAATTTAGTTATCAGAGATAAAGTACTTGTCAGAGCACCAAATAGCACAGCAGGATATACAAAGAGCCACAAACTTTGTCCAGAAACAATAAAACTGCTGTGCTAGTGCTGTGACACACTAGAGATCAGACTCTAGTATCGGCTGGAGCAACTATCCCAAACCATCAGGTGCCCTGATGCTGGGGAAGCTCCAGATGGAGAAAGCTGTCATCCAGGTCTCAGGAATGGAGAAAGGAATGCCTGGTGCCTCAAAGGGGTTTTTTTACTTCCTAATAATTGCTGGAAGGGCAATAGGGCCAGGCACAAGCAAATTAGGAGAATCCTGGAGTGTGATAATGGGCTATTGACAGGCTGGCTAGAACGACTGCTCTGCTCGTCTTGTTACAGAAGATAAAAAGTGGGAATGTGATGGTTGAGGGCAGTTTTGGCAGTGGTGACTGTGGGAGTGCAAAGTCTTCCATGGGAAACTGTCCTGGAGTACAAAGAGGTATAGGAAAGTTAGTTGGTACCTCCTCAAAGTTCAAGAGTAATCCATTCTGATACTCAGAAACATGAATAACCAGGATAGGAAAGCAATTTGGACAAGCAAGGAATTGAGTAGTAAAGACAAGGTGAAAGTGGAATGGGTTAGTTTGGAAAAACACAAAAGACATTGCTTAAACATGCAGGAATGAAATTAAGAAAGCCAAAGCTCAGGCAAAGTTGAAATTAGTGAAGCATGTGAAGGGTGTTGCTTCTTATGAAGGGATTATTTAAATATACTGATCATAACAAAAGGAACTGTGGGCTTTCTGCTTTAGTCACATGGGGAATGTAGTGATAAGATATATCAAAAAGGCTGCAAAGTTACTCCTTTACCCCATTTTTCACTAATGTAGTGAAAACACCACACAGGTCCTCAAGCTCCTGGATGAAGGGGAAACAGTGAATGTTACATACCTTGACTTTAGCAAGACCTTTAGTCCTGTTTGCTGTAGTATTCTTAAAACTAAATTGTTGAGGTGTGGACTAGGTAAGTGGGTGGGTGAAAAACTGGCTGCACTACTAGAAAGGTTGTGAATGCCAAGTCTGGTTTGCAACCAACTACCAGTGGTGTCCCTTGGGAATATTGAGCCTGATACTGTGCAACATCCTTATTAATGACTGGGACAGTCTCAGAAAGTGTGCTCTAAGCAGTTTTATGGATGATACCAGATTGGGAGGTGTGGTTTATCTTGAGTCAGGGCTGCTACTAAGAGGGAGCCTCATGGCCTGAGGAAATGGCTGATAGGAATCTCCTGAAGTTCAGAAGATTTAGATGTCCTCTACCTGGGGTGGAATTGTCCCATGCAAGAGTGTTAACTGGGCACTGACTGGATCGAAGGCAGCTCTGCCAAAAATAATTTCAGGATCCTGATGAGCAACAGCTGTACCTAAGTTAGCAGTACATCCTTGCAGCAAGGAAAGCCCACCTTAAACTGAATTTCCTAAGCAGGAGGAAAGTCAACAGTCAGGAATGGTTCTTCCCCTGCACTCAGCACATGTGAGATGGACTCCAGTATGACAGTGTCTTTCATTGTTAGAGCAGTCAAATGTTGGAACAAGGTGCCCAGAGGTCTGTGGACTTTACCCTCACAAATCCTCAACACTTGACTGAATAAGACACTGAACATCCTGACCCTGTAGGACCAACTTTGAGCTCTGCTGTGAGGCCAACTTGGATTACATCAGAGATCCCTTCCAGCCTGTGTGATCTTGTGGCTCTCTGCTGCTGTTACCTCTGACATCCAGTAATCTTTAAAACTGTACTTAAAAAACTGCACTGCCTGCAAGGCTATGATGATTCATGCCACATGAGGATTGTAGATGCTATGATGCATCTTGTGATGGGGGAAGATCTTGTAATGACTGGGTAAAACAAAAAAGTTGAAATGAATGATAGTGGAGGATTTTCAGGAATTGAATGGTATTTTTGTTTTCAGATGTCACATTTGCAAGAAAAGTGAGAAACAGCTGGCAGAGCAGAACAAGGAACATGGATTGAAACATGAAGGTAATTCATTCATCAAAAAAAAATAAAACATGATAGTATTATACAAATTACTCTTTTTCAGAAGATACCAGTTCAAGTGTGCACATATTTTGCTTTTTTAAACATTCTGCATTACTTGATAATCCATTGTTTGTTTCTTTCAGTTTACAGAAAACATGTGTAAGTGTCATCACCCCCCTGTACTCAGCACTAGTGAGGCCACACCTTGAATCCTATGTTCGGTTTTGGGCCCCTCTCTTTAAGAAGGACATTTAGGTGCTGAAACATGTCCAGAGAAGGGCACCAGAGCTGGTGAAGGGTCTGGAGGACAAGTCCTGTAGGAGCAGCTGAGGGAACTGAACCAAGCTAAACTGAGGCTCCAGTTCAGCCTGGAGAAAAGGAGGCTCAGGAGAGACCTCATCACACTACAACTGCCTGAAGGGAGGTTGCAGCCTTGTGGGGTTCTCTCTCCTCTTCCAGGTTATAAGGAAATGACCTCCAATTATGTCAGGGAAGGTTTAGTTTGGATATTAGGAAAAATCTCCTCACAGAAAGGGTTGTCAAGGATTTGAAAAGACTCACTAGGAAGCGATGTCCTGGAAAGGTTCATAAGACACTTTGGATGTGGCACTTGGGCAGATATGGTTTATGTTAAATTGACATTTGGACTCTGATTTTAGAGGTCTTTTCCAAACAAAATTATTCTATTATACTATGATTCTAAGTATGTGAAAAACATGTAAGATATCTTCCCCACCCAAACCTCAGAAAATTCTCATAAAATTATACTAATTACTTGTATATTTCAGTGTGTTTAATTTCTTTTCTTTAGGAAAAATAATATTCTGTGAGCTAGGACAGTGGGTTTTTGTGAGAAGGGCTGAATGGATAAACAGTGAACTGTCATAGAAGGAAGCAGTTCATTAAGATAACTTTTAGAATAGATGAGGATTAAAAATTTGTGTTTGTTAGCACAAATCTCACCCTACTATGAGGCTGTGAACTTAGACAACTAGTAGCTGATCTAGTGGACTTCAGTATTTCTGTACAACATCCCACCAATACTCACTACAAATGATAAATGAGATTTGTGCCCTGTTTCTCTAGTTACGCTATCCTTATTCTCTTTCTTTTCCGCATTCTAACTCCTCTGCACACTTATGTGGTTTTTTTTCCAAATGGGCATAACTTTTCTTTCCTCTCATTTTTAAATCTGCCTTTTTGTTACCTTTCATCCAGTAAAAGAGCTACTAGAAACCTACAGGTTAGTTAGCAATCAAAACAGTTTTAGCCAGCATTGCAGATGACATTAAGCAGCTGATTATGTAGTTATGGTTTACTTTATTCCATTTTACTTCTGGTAGCTGGCTTTCTTTGCAGTCCAGTCTCTTATCCATGCAGTATTGGTAAGGAAACAATACAATAGCTACTTTTGATTCACAATAGAAAGGATGTTAAATCTCCACTTCAGATAAGCTTTTCACTCAGCAGGCTGTCTTGGCTGACTCTTTCATTGTGCCTGCTAGGTTTATGTATAGTTCAGATAAGTTTAGAAGGATGCTTGATTGGTTGTTGCTGAACATATTTCTTTGTATTGTGCAGGAGTGTCTGTGCATGTGCTGAGTAAATGTTGTGTTAGTACTTTATGCTGATTCCAGCAACTTGCAGTGTGTACACAATAGGCCATTGAAATGAGTGCCACTTATGCACTCCCTGCTTATGACTGCCCTACTGTAGGATATTTTGAGCAAATAATTTGTGCTGTTACAGTGACACATGCTGCAAAATGGTTATGAAAACAGTTGTTCATTTGAAATATGATTGATACCCTGACTTCATTCTTACTTTGAACAGTGAAGGTGTTTTTGGGTAACATGCTGAGATGTATACCAGATGAAAACCATCTATTACTGTAGCATAAATAAGCATTTTACCTTCAGTAATTTAAGACTTATTTACTACACTGAGCATACTTAGAATGTTAATACATATCTAGACACACTGATGACTAAATTACTAATGCTTCTCAGAGAAACAGCAAAAGGATTTATCAACAAAGGGAGAGGTTTGCATTCTGTTGTTTGTGTATCAGAAAATGCCTGTTGTTTCCAGTTCCAGTCGTTTATGTTCTGTTCAGCTACCTTCATCTCAGAGCAGGGTCTTGTCATTTGCCTGCAGCCTGAACAGTCATTCTATAGTCTGACATTTAGGTATGTCTCATCTCTAAGATGCGCATTTTGAATCTGATTTAAATTACTTCTTTCGGTAATGTCATATTTGAAAGCAACATAAAAAGATCAGCAGTAAAGCAAGCAATACTAAAAAGCACTGTGGCAAATGAAGCAAAAATGTTGAATTTAAAAGCTGCGGTTTTTTCTTGCTATTTCTGATTTGCTTCTCAGGAGACAGAGGGGATAGTCTAGATGGAAAAATTATAATAAATTTTTTTGTTTTCTTTAAGTCTTTTCTCACATTATGAGCTTACATGTTTTTTTCCCGGAAAACTGGTTTTCTTGGTTCTGTTACTAGGCAGTGGATAGTAAGAAGTTTCAATGAATTCCAGGAAACAAGGAGAAGTTCAAAGAGTAAAGAACAACTACAAAATACTTTGGAAACAATTTTTTTCTTTTTATTTTTCCTGATGTATAGAGCTTGGAACATGTCAATTCAAAATGAATGCATCAGAGACTTCAGGTTCAAAATAACCTAGGCAATTGTAATGCTGATTCTCTAAAGTAAACATGTAGTTCCTAGAACTGAGACAGTAAAGAATATCAGAATTTCAGGACATGAAATACATAGCATAAACATCATCTGTAATCCCTTCAGAAAAGCACCTTGAAAATCAGTATAAGTTAACCAAAATGTGGGGAACTGAATAATGTTAGATGTTCAAGTCCACACCAGTTAACATTCCTCAAAACTTCTACGTTGTTTACATAAACAAAGGTAAGCATTTTTTGTTTGCTCCTTAATTTTATCTCTAATGGCACTTTACTCTTAGGCACTCCAGTTTTAGAACAACATGAATGTCCATAGTCTGTTCTGCAGTCATTCTGTGGAATTGTTCATTTGAAATGAGTCTACTTATAGGAGAAAAAGAGTGGAAAAAGAGTGTTATGGCTGCTTTCTTTTTGTCTTCTTTTTTTTTTCTTTTTTTTTTTTTTTTCCTTTTTTTTTTTTTTTTCTGTTTGGTAAGGAAGACAATTAAGTGTAATCTAAAACTAAAAATGACATTTTTCATTTATTTTTATCCATGTTCAGGAAAATCCAGTTTAGGCAACAACTCTCCATTACCTGCCAATGCTTCTTTGTTCTAGAAAATTCCTCTGCTTCCTGGTAGTATCAAAGCCAGCACACATTTAAACTCAGTCTGGATGTAATCTCCGACAGAGTTTCAAGGTATTGAAAAGAGGCTTTGTGCTGTTTTCCAGAAATTTCTGAAGATTTGCACACAGGAACATTTCACTCTGTTAATAGTTCTAATCTTGGGACATTTGGGGCTAGAGTGGTCACAGACTCCTGATATGCTTCCTGCTGCTCCTTGCTGCGCACTGAGTCATCTCTTCCCTTTGACTTTTTAAAAACACGAGGTTGCTGCATTGAGGCAGAAGAGGAATATTGCTTTAGAAACCAAATACTAAACTACAATCTTTGCATCATTGTTTATTTAAGACTAACAAGTTGAAGAACAAAAATAGAATTAAAAAAAGTTAATCCCTCTGGACTTTCACACTACAAGAGTTGTAACTTGCCTCTGTCTTTTGCCTTCCTATGGTTTTGCAGGTTTTCCCAAATAGCATTGATCCTGAATTTGATATACATATGCCAGAACAGGCAAGCAGCTATGGCAGATAGTCACAATCTGAAGGGAGAAAGCAACTTTCTCTATTGGTGAATGAAAAACAGATACTTAAAAACATAATTTTAAAATGTAGTTCGTTTTAGATATTTATTGACAGTACATGAATATGCCCAGGGAAGATTTTTAAGTTGCCATTGATTCCTTTTTGGTGTTCTTGTGAGTAGATCAGATGATTACCTGTCTCCACATATCTTTCTTGACGTGTTTCAGGAGGCGAAGAAGAATGGAAGGTTATAAAAGGGAAATTTCTAGCTATTAATGCAGTAAGTATGAGCTGTGCCTGTCCACGAAGTCCAAAAGGTCTTTCACCAGCAGCTCATTTGGCAGATGGCTCAGCAGACCTCATTCTAGTTCGGAAATGCTCCAGATTTGATTTTCTACGGTATCTCGTCAGACACACAAACCAAGATGATCAGGTATGTATTCCTTTTGACAGTGAATTATACAGAGTCCATCAAAGGTTAAATATTGATATTCTTACAGGACAGAAATAAAATCTATAAAGCAGGTTTGTTTGTTTCTTAAAAGTTTATACATTTTGGCTGATGCAATCTCAGAATGTGTACCATGAAAAAAAAAAGGCAGCTCAAAACGTTTTACCAGTCAACTGGTTGGCCACAGCATTCTAACAAAATTGCACTTTTGCCAACTGAATTCAGTTTTGTAACATTTTCTGCGTATTTGCTGTTTGAACAATATTTAAAGTTATTTTATCACAACTGTGCCCTCATGTAGTTATCATGAAAAACTGCTCATAGCATGAAAAACGACTCACAGCATGAATAGCTGAGGTAGATGTGGTGAAGAATAATAAATCACTCTTGTGAACTGTATGAAAATGTGATTTAGAAGAAAGTTACCAGAACTGCAATTTGATTGTAAACTGCAGGCTTTTAGCAGTATTTTACTACATATAAGTGACCAGGATATGAGCTTTATGCATTCAGCTTCAAAATTATTTCTTGCATGTGTTGTAGCTGTCAGGTGGGAAGATTCATCACTGCTTTGGATCGTAATATCTTTTGAAACAGAACTGTGGCTGTGACTACACATATTTAATATTTGTCACAATCTGTTATTATTAACATCTTCTGGAAATTATCTGAACAATGGACCAATGTCATATCTAGTGCATAAAAGCAATAACAAATCTTGCATGTTTATGATGCTAGTCTTCTTCCATTGTGAAAGAATTAGTATTCTTTTTCCTTTATTTCCACATTGTGAATGTATCCATGTTCATGCTTCCAACTGTTCTCAATCTCCTCTTCCCTTCACTCCTTCTCACTCACTTGTTCCTTTGATATCTTTGACCATTTGAAGCCATACCTTTAAAATTAGCTGTAACATTTATCAAGGGACAACATTCTTCTTTGGCTTGAGACATGACAGCTCAGGTGCTCTCTGCATAGACACAGGTGACAATGCAGCCATGGATACCAGCATTTGCATCTGAGCAGTTTGGACCAGCACACTGTTTAGTGAGCCCCTTTGGGTCCAGGAGCCATTGCTTCCAAGAACAGAGTTTGATGACTTCACTGTTCTCTGAGGGAGCATGAGACTTAGGAGATCTCTCCATCTCTGCTTTTTCTGGTTGTCATTGTGGCCATTTCCTTTCCAATGCTTCCCATTTCTCTCTGGGATATGCTGGTTTTGCAGTGGAGGTTAAATGTAGGGTTGTACATATGTCCTTAGCTCAAGTTAGTGTCCATCATAAAAACCCTTCTTGGGAAACCCTTCTTGAAAACTTAAGGAAATGGTGAAAAAAAAAAAAAAAAAAAAAGAAAAGGAGGAAAAGGGTGGCTGTACATCAGTACAGATTGGTTTGTGAGTAAACTTTCTTCACATTTGGTTCCCTGCCATCCCCTTCCCATAGACACGCACAGACATACTCCATGGTTTTTGCTAAATGAGCTGACTGTATTTGATACAGTTTACTGAATAGTTAGCTCCATATCTGTTAAGTTGCTTTCAGGGCAAGATGGGAGCATCCTCTAATTTATTGTCCCTTCAATTAATGATGCCTCTTTTAAAGTACTTGTTCAATATTATGATGTAAATCTGCAGTCTTGGTTTTAAGAGCAGTCTTCTAATTGACCTGCTTTTTCTAGCTGAATTAACTAATTATTTTTTTAACGTAATAATATTACCCTCTATTCTTATTTTCATGTACTTCCAGCTCTGTAGTTTGATCATAAGAGGCTGATGGAAGGCTTCAGAGGTAAAGGGCTCACACACGGAATTCTCGCCTTCAGGGCATTGTTCCAAGTGCAAAAGCAGAAGACTTTCAGAAAAGCCTATGTGTCTTAACTTGAAGAGGTCCTAAGGATGGTGTAAAGATACAACCCGAACGATCAGGTCTAAGCACAGAAGAGCAAAGAAAACTAAGTCTCTGTGAATAAAAGGGATCAAACCCAGAAAGGTTCAAAATACACTCCAAAACTTGATTAAAACCAAATGAGGTTAGATGTTGATACCAAAAAACCTGATATATTTTATTTAATAGTAAAAGAGGCAAAGAAAAAGAAAGAGAAAAGAGGAAATAAATAAAAAAAAAAAAGGGGGGGGGGGGCAAGTCACACTAGAGTTTGACAGAGACAGAATAAGTAGAAACATACCACCCTTCCATGGATTTCCTTCCCTCCATCTGGTCTTCTTGGTGGTGCAGGTCCCCTGCTGAAAAGCATAGATTAATATAATTAAAAGCAGTGGATTAATAAACATTTGAGCAGGTGGGAACACCTAGGTGCCTCCCACGAAGAGGGGCAGGTTTGACACTGTCCCTTGCAAGAAGTGGATCTGTTGCATCATTTTGCATCATGTGCAGTGCTCTGGTGCAGAATCTGGGGACTCCTTTGAGAGCGGCCTTTGATGGGCCATGACACCCCCTCTCCTGTCCCTCATGTGGGTGTCCCTTGGATGTGCCTTTCCCGGGGTGAAGGGTCCTTGCAGCTGGGCTCCTCTGCACAGCAGGGGTGTGGGCAGTCATTGCTTCTCACCAGAGGCTTTTTCACCACACACCCAGATCCTCTCCTCTTGCCTTTGATGTGTGGGGTCTGTTGGAGCCTGGCAGCTGATAGCCCTGGGGCTGTGGTCTCCAACCCCAAAGATGCTGGGCTTAAGCCTCCTGGGAATGTATTCTCTTCCCCCAGCCCAGACCTGAGCCACTTATCTCCATCAGCTTGCAGTCCAGGGCCTCAGTCAGGAGGTGAATCCGGGGTGGGATGGTCTTCCATGCAGCTTTTGTTTTACAGTTTTGCTGTAATAGGCACTATACAGTGACCATTGAGAAGGAAGGTTTCATTTTGGCTTTATTGTTTTTGACTTGTGCAGTTTTTCACAAACAAATATCACTTTATACTTTAGGCAAGCTTCTCTAGAAAACTGGAGTGGACAGGCTTTCCTTGAGTACAAAATGCTGCATGCTGAGTTGCTGTACATATCAACTGAATTTACTTAAAACTGCCTGATATGCTTACTTTCTTTTCGTTCTTTTTTTTTTTTTCTAGTTTGACTTTCCTTTTGTAGATGTTTATCGGGTGAAGTGTTTTCAATTTACATCAAAGCTTTCAGAAGACAACGAAAGCAATGTAATGGACATAGGAAAGAAACGTTTTGGCCAGTTCTGCAGAGATCATCCAGCCTGTTGCTGTAATATTGTTAATAGCACCTGGAATTGTGATGGAGAAACTCTGGATAGTTCAGCAATTGAAGTGAGGTAAACTTTGAATTTTCTGTCTCTATAGCAGAACACATTAAGCCTTCTCACTGATTTTAAAGATGGTTATAATGACATCCCTAAAAGATGCCTGTGCATAGCAAATTTCAGTCTTCTGATAATAAACCTAAATATTTTTGTTATCATTTTCAATCCTTTCCAGAGAATACTGCAACAATGTATGTTGTAAATGATCACTTTGGGTGGGATGGATGGTTGTACCTTTGAAGTCATATTTACTTCTCGGGAACTAGTATTACGTGTTTAAAGCACTGAAAATGAAGATGGTGTTGGAAGGATTCTTTTTAAATGTGTAGGATGCCTCATTACTCTGAGCAATAGCTTTTCCTGTTTAGCTTAAGTAAGCATCTTTGTCTCACAGAAATAGAGTATGTCCCATACTTTGTGGTTTTTTGCACACAGCACAGTCTTATCTCCGGTCTTCACATATGGAGAAAAAATTTTGCAATTGTGCAAATAATCAAGTTAGAAAAACGTTTGTAAAATTTGAAAGATTGTTTTTGGGGGGTTTTCTCTTTTTTTTTTTTTTTTTTTTTAGTTGGGTTTTTTGGTTGTTGTTGTTTTTGTTTGGATTAGTTTTGGTTCCTCATGTTGTTTGTTGTTTTTATAACAAAGGGAACCAAACCCATAATACTTACATACAGGTGTGTTGCATTAAAATATAATCACTTAGCAGTCCAAAGGTGAATTTTATAAATGCTGTATATTGTAAAAGCTTGGCTCCTCTAAGTGCCCATACAACTTCTTGTGTGGACAAGGGGAGTAAAAGAGGATAGATGAAAGCATACAGCCCTCGGAGCAGGGGAGGATTGTATCTAAAATGAGGGCATGGTTTCTGTAGTCAGGTCTAAGAAATTTTGTCTAGCTGTTTGAAATGAATGGATTATTAGAATTAAATATATTGTACCCATTTATTTCTTACTAATTTCTGTATTTTTCAGGGTTCACTGCCAGTTAATGAAACTGTTTGCAAGGGGAATTGAGGAAAACTGCAAGGATGAAGCTGCCCACAGCCAGAGTAGCATTGAACAATTACTATAGACATTGTTCCTCCAATGAGGAGAAGAAAAAATAAAAGCTCAAGGAAATTGAGTAAATATGCATTTTAGTCAAATTGACAAGTATTTTAAACTTCTAGATTTTTTTTTTTATGGCTTCTCTATAATTTTAGACATCTTACTGTATTGTGTAATTTTTTTAAAAAACCATTGTAATCATTAAAATGTATCTTGGAGCAATGTAATCTGTTATGTTAGAAAAGATGGGATTGGTCTATATCTATGTATTCATGATAACTGATAAACTCTCTGTGCTTTTCTAGAGAGCTAATTTAGTAGTTGTGTTGCAATAATATCTAAATGTTATGAAACATTGGGCTTGCCACTGGCACCAAGATAAAACATTTTCAGTGTCTGAGAAGATGTTTTCTGCTGGGAGTGTTATGTAGTTGCATGTGGCTTAAATGCTGGACAACGGTGTTGTCATTTATTTTTATTTTTTTTTTCATTAAAATCTTTTATTTTGTAATTCTGACAATACCTTGCAACTTATCAATGCAATTCAAACACACATTCCTGGCTTTAAGTAATAACAATAATAGTGTACAGATATTTGAAAAATAAAAGCACAGCTATATACCAGTCACACCTCATCCTATATATTCTGTCTTTGAAGGTTCCCTTGCATCATGTTTTTTGTGATTATAAGAGGTTTTATGACTGTTTGGATCATACCAAATACCACATAGTGCAACTGTAAAACTCTTGCAAGCAAATTGCAGGAGTACTTGTATAATATCAGGAAGGCACAGGAAAGGAAAATATAAATAAGCTCTCAAACACCAGCAAGTTTTAATTTTAAAAAATATCTGATATTAACATATTGAAAGCTTCCCTCTTCAGTACACAATTCTTTGGACATTCTACTCCATATGTTAAAATGTCTTTGCAAAATAAGATGTTGTAGTGTTAAGTTTAGAAATACAATTTGATGATTGAAAATCCTTAAAATAATTTAACTAAATATGAAACAAAATAATTTGCTTTGTGAAGCCAAGGGAAGAAACTGATGTCTGACAAATTATGAATTCACTGTGCTGATTTGTTTTTATAACAAAAAACATTAGACTGTCATATAGAGCTATGGAGTGATTATCTAAGTTGTATATAGGTTTGTGTATTGTGGCACATAAATGTTTTGTGTCCAGGGTTGGGGCTAAATTTTGCTCTTCTTGTACAGATTTATTCCTGTTTGAGGACAGAAGTTAGCCTCTGTACTATTCTTTTTTTAAGTGTTTCTTTAAGTTCAAAGTTCTCTCTAAAACTGACTTTGAGGAGTTTTTTTGTGTCCAGACAGCTGATGAGTCTATATTAATGTATATTTATTGGTACTTCTGTCATCCAGCTTGTGTTAGTTTCATGTCTCTCATATATGTGGTCAATGTAAGCCATGATGATCGGTCATTTCATTACTGAAGCACTTGAATATTGTTATAAATGGCAGGTTATTTTTTTCTATTGAAGTTATTTACATTCCAGTTTTGTGTATTATCAAAATTGTGTTCTATGTCTTTGCTACAAAGTATTATTCCTATTGCTCTATATGACAAAAAGCACCTGCAAATTATATTTGCCTCAAGTACAATTATACAAAGTTTAGGACCTTTATTTTGTTATATAGTATTTCAGGAAAATACTTGAATACTTTTCCAAAACTACTGCTCTTTGCTTTCCTTATTAATACAATGAGTTGAAATGTTGATTCATCCAGTGTTTTTCTGACACTTGTAACACAGGTGTTACATATACTGTATTTTTAAAGCCATGTTTAATAAGTGAATAGTTCTTTTGAACTAACATCCCATGGAAAATGAAATTATGCAGTTCTACAAATGTGAATATTTTTTGAAAGTGTCATTTGTTAAAAAATGCCTATGGTTATTGTGGTCAATCCATGAATATTGTGAGAGTACCCAGACTTCCAAGTTACAGTAATTCTTGTGCAGGAGGTAATGGTGCACTCTCAGCTTACCAACAGTGAGGGAGTTTGAGGCATTGCAGCTATCCAGAGCACATTCTCATCAATGAGAACTGGAATAAATACTGACCAGCTCTTTCCATTAGTTTGTTAGCAAGTCATGAGACCCCTACTTGAAAAATGGAGACTTAATCTCATAGTGAATGTATATTGAAATGCTTTGAATATTTGAGTATCTGTAACTGAGTGCTTGGTGTTTCCAAAGAAAGCCACAGTGAAGGTCTCCTTTTTAAGAAAAAGCCACCAGAAAAGGATGAAAGATCATTGTATAGTATAATAAAGAAGTTGAAGTAAATAATAAAGGTATTGCAACATAATAAAATATAAAGATCTTAGGTAATAGAAAAGCTGCATAGTTGCATTTGAATAATTCTATTTGTAGCATATTAAACTAGCAAAACACCATATGTGAGTTGTATGACATGTCCAGTTTATTTTTAAGAAAGCTGTGTAAGTAATGTCTGCTTACATTTTAATTCTAGGGAGTTTTTTTCTCCGAATGTAATCTTAGTATGGAAATTATGTATAGGAAAATGAGCTTTGATTTTTCTTTTTTCCCAATCTTGCTGGCTTCAAGATTAGAGAATGTGTTCTGTTTTATGATGCTAGGGCATTTCATTAAAAAAAATAAAACTGCATTGTACAACATTACATTAGTTTTCTTCTTTTCACAACTTGATTTGAAAAAAGCCCCTCATTTTGATAGAAATCAGGCAGTAGCATGCTTAGTGTAACCACTGTGAGCAGATCAAACCAAGTGGAGCAATTCGTAACCTTCCAGTTGGGTTGATGACAGCTTTGTGGCAAGTGTGAGTGTGAACAAACACTCAGAGTGAAGGAAAGCAACCAGTCAAGCTGGACTTAGGCTAATACTAAGCAACTCTACTTAGGGTAAACTAAATATGAAACTTACTGTAATGCAAATATTCACAGATATTATTATGGAATTGAAAAGAAACTGCTGTTCTAAGAAGCATGAAATATGTATTATATTATGAATAGTACGTGGTTAATAGATGGGGGGGTCTAAGATTTTGTTGCAATGATTGCTACAGATGAAGTATGTATTCTAATAAGGAAAACGTGTTCATTGTAGATAAACAATGGGCACAGAAGGAGAACATGTTTTTCAGCACTGTAGACACTTCTGCTTTTGAAGTGTATTGTTTTTGTGTGGCAAGGTTTTGGTAGCTGAGAGGCAGCAAGGGTGACTTCTGGACAAAGGCAGCCAAGGGTGCCCCCATGTCAGAGAGTCATTTCCCCAGCCAGCTCTGAGATGGAACTGCCACTGGCTCATGGCATGGCATTGCTAACAACTTCTGTGATAAATAAGAGAGGGTAAAAAGTACTGCTCGACATCTGTGAAAGGTGTGAGTGGAAAATAAACCTCCTGCAGACACTTAAGGTCAGTGAAGAAGGGGGAGGAGGTGCTCCAGGCACCAGATGAGATTGCCCTGCAGCAGGTGGATGTGCCCCCAGGAAAGAAACCCATGGAGAGCCCATGCTGAAGTAAGTTTCCCGGCAGGGCCTGCAACCATGGAGAGGAGCACTAACATGAGTGGATATTTCTGGCAGGAAGTGTGGCCCATGGGTGATCACAGAATCACAGAATGTGTAGGTTGGAAGAGACCTTCAAGATCATCGAGTCCAACCCAGCCCTAACACCTCAACTAGGTCATGGTATCAAGTGCCACATCCAGTTTCCTTTTAAACACATCCAGGGATGGTGACCACCTCCCCGGGCAGACTATTCCAATATTTAATCACTCTTTCTGTGAAAAACTTCTTCCTAATAACCAACCTATATTTCCCCTGACGAAGCTTAAGATTGTGTCCTCTCGTTCTGTCAGTTGCTGCGTGGAGAAAGAGACCAACCCCCAGCTGTCTACAACTACCCTTCAGGAAGTTGTAGAGAGTGATAAGGTCACCTTTGAGTCTCCTTTTCTCTAGGCTAAACAACCCAAGCTCTCTCAGTCGTTCTTCATATGGCTTGTTTTCCAGTCCCTTCACCAGCTTTGTTGCCCTTCTCTGGACACGTTCAAGCATCTCAACGTCCTTCCCAAACTGAGGGCCCAGAACTGGACACAGCACTCCAGGTGTGGCCTGACCAGTGCCGAGTACAGGGGAAGAATGACCTCCCTGCTCCTGCTGGCCACACCATTCCTGATACAGGCCAGAATGCCATTGGCCCTCTTGGCCACCTGGGCACACTGCTGGCTCATGTGATGCTTTCCTCCTCAGGAGGAGGAAGAAGTAAGAGAGAGAGAGAGTGCTGAACTCACTAGAACCCACACTTCTCCATCCTCCTGCATTGCTCAAGGCAGGGGGGATGAGGTAGAAGAGTCAGAAGTGAAGTTGAGCATAGGAATGAGGCAGAGAGGGAGGAGAGGAGGTGGTGCATTTAGGTTTGGGTTTATTTCTGTCTTACTCTGTTGTTAATTGGCAATAAATTAATTTTCCCCAATATGACTTTGTTTTGCCCCTAACTGTAATTGCTGAGGGGCCTCCCTCAGGGTCCTTAGCTTCCCCTGAGCTTTTCAATCTTTTTTTGCCCCATCCTGAGGAGGATGGTCTAGAATCAGAAATTTCTCCAAACATGTGTCTTGCAATTCAATATTAGAATGATAGAATTTTAGAACTGTTTAGGTTGGAAAAGACCTTTAATATAATAAAGCCCAACCCTTAAACCAGCACAGCCAAGTCCACCAATAAACTATGACACTAAGGGCCACATGTACACATCTTTTAAATACCACCAGGGCTGGTGTCTCAGCCAGCTTCCCTGGACAGCCTGTTCCAATACTTGATAATTCCTTTCATGAAAAAGCTTTTCCTAACACTCAATCTAAACCTCCCCTGACAAAGCTTCATAGGAACTTCATTGGAAGGGACTTTAAAGATCAACTTGAGTCTAAAGCTCATATTAGCCTCAACTTGAGGCCATTTCCTCTATTTCCTCTTGTTCTATTCTTTTACACAGAAAAGGAATCCCTCACCTGGCTACGAGCTCTTTTCAGGCAGTTGTAGAGTGTGATAAGGCCTGCTCTGAGCCTCCTTCTCTGCAGAATAAACACCCCCAGCTCCCTCAGCAGCTCCTCACCCGACTTGTGCTCCAGACATATCCCCAGCTCCATTGCTGTTCTCTGGACACAATCCAGCACCTCTTCTATTGAGGAGCCCAGAACTGAACACAGAATTGATCTCTCTAGAACTCTTGTCTTAATCCCTATGAAGTAAATGAGTAATAGGAATTCATCATTTTTATTCTCATTAGTGACATGGTTCTTATTTGAACTTTTTAACAGGAGAGTTAAGTAATTTAATAGATTCTAAATGGTGTTTAAGTTTCAGTAAATGAGTTCTGTCCATAATGAAGCAACAGTCTTCCCAGACTTCTGTCTTACCCACTTTCATGTACATGATCTACATCTTGCAAAGGCTTATGCATGTTCTTAATTAATACATGACTAGTCCAATTAATTAGAAGGGGGTGAGCCATTTATTTTTCAGTCATGCCTTTCAAATATTCTGCAATGAAAAGATTAACTATTTTTTTATTCAATTTCCTGCTGTTGAGAAATAATAATATGTATTATTATAATAATAATATGTATTATTAGGTACATATTACCTACCAAAATTGCCAATGAGGTTGTCTTCAAAAAATGTTGGCTTCTTTGAGACTCTTTCATGTCTCAAAGGATGACTTCCTCTTGTTGGTAGCATTTCACCTAAGGTGTAATTTTCTGACTTATTTCATCAAAATAAGCCAGAAATAATAATAATAAATAAAACTAGTAGGTTCTAATCTCTTTTTTTCGATATTTCAATAGTGTAGGACAGGAAAAATATAAGAGGAAAAATAATTATTTATAAAGAAAAAACACTGAATGAATAACAGAAGTTACACAACTTTAAAAATCCATGAAGACCAAATTCTGGAAAGGATGAAAGGGAACAACTGCAAAACAAATATTAAAAAGAAAAAAAAATAAAAGAAGAAATAAGAAAACAAAATATAGATTTTTTTTTTTCCATTTATTTTGCTGGAAAGCTTTGCCTAGGTTCGTGTATAGTAACTGCACAGTAAAGCTAGCACTAAAGGTTTGAGTAGATTGCTAGAAGTTTGACTATTTACAACTGGTAGAGAGAATAAAAGCTTCGTCATTGTTATGAAGACATATTTCTTAAAAAATGCTGTGTCACCCTCTGTATTTCCACTCACAAAATTTACCATAACAGCAGCACAGCTAGAAGAGCTGTTAAAGGAGAATTGTAAAAGCAGCTTCATGATCTCCTGTAGCAATGTGAAACATTCTGAAATTACTGTTCAGTTTAATCTCCCAAATATTGTTTTTTTCTATAAGTATTTAGCAGCTGTCTTTTAGGAAAGGGGAGACTGGACAACAAGAAGAAATGCTAGGTTAGTGTTTCATTGCTACTGAGGTCAAGGTGGTAGGATAGCAACTCACCCCAGCTAAGGGTCTGTCCCATAAACCCATCAGGGGAAGTCCCCACAGAAAATGCTTCCCTACAGTTATACCTGTGCAGTTCCTAGAATGTGTAATCTGTTCTTCTGAGCTTTCAGTGATGGATATTCAGCATAGCAGATTAGCTATCAAATTTCTTAAAGATTTTTAGAAACCCTTGGTCACTCACTTAGCTGAATCTCCCTTGCTGTATTTACATAAGGGCACAGAGAGCAGCTTGTTGCCTTTGGGGAATTCAGTCCCTGGACTAGTCTGTTGCTTCTCAGTCTCTTGTTCTTTGCCTAAACAGTATTTCTATTCAGACAAAGAAGGAAAACCCCCACAATATTCAAGTACTGCTTGATAAGAAAAACCACTTGAAGCTGATTTTTGTTTACCACCAAAGAAGGGGCTCTATAGAAGAGACCTGGTACTGACAGGGTTGCTCTAGAATGAGTAGCTGCATGAAGTCTTCAATCAAATCAGACCCTGTTTAGTACCTAGATACCATGTTTTCACAGAATGCTGTTTAAAGCTCTGATGGATGCATTTAAGGTAGGTATTTCCCCTCAGCAATACCTATCAGATAAACAACTACTCTGAGGATTACTTTGCTGGTAGATGCTGCCCTGCCCCTAGACCAAAGAACAACCCAATAAGGTTCTCAGATAGCTGGAGCCTCCCACTTCCATTGTGTCTTACAGTGTTTGAATTTTCTGTGTAAAACAGGCAAACCTGAACACCTGAGTGTTGCTGTGGTTGTAATTTTCTAGTAAAGACTTTCAGAAAATCCTCAGCACATTGGTAGTAGGGTTGGGAAAGAGTAAATATAGGTGTATTCTTTCACCAGAAGAGCAGATAGTACTATTTGTTCTCTGTGTGCAGGCAAAGCTTTGAGCCAACAGAAGAATTCGTAAATTTTGCCGCATAAAAGAGTTTACAGACTCAGTGGAGGAAGGTGAGGTGGGGAAGGAGCATAAGGTTGTTTCTTCCTGTGCTCATGGAGTCTATCCTGAAGCTTTTGTGGTGGGAACACCCAGCACTAATGGATGGACCAGTGCAGAAGAGGGATGCAGTGAGCAGGAATATCCAAAGATCACTGGCTATGCAGACTCAGCAGTCCAAACTCACCCACCCAGTAAATAAAGCATTGCACCATACCTGTGTCAATTTCTCAGGTTTGGGACTGAAGCTTTTGGCAGGGCCATTGTAGGCATTGTCTGCCCCACCTTCATTTGTTGGAGGAAATTTCACTGGTTTGGGATAAATCTGTCCTGTAACACTGCTATGAGAAAGCACAGCAGGAATTTATTAGCAGAGGTGACTGTGTTCAGTGTTTTCACTGAAGCTAAAACAGAGGAAAAAGGAGGTCATGGAGGGGTTGTTAATTCACACTGCCCTTACTGAAGTAACCCAACACAATGCCCCTCACACTGCACATGCAAGGGGAGTGGAAGGCTATGGCTGCTTGCATTGATTTCTACCAGGAGTTCTGGTTTCTTCCTTCCAACAAAGCTACTGAGATACCAGAACTCTGTTCTCCACTTGGCATGGGCAGTGTCTAAGGGAGTGAATGTTATTCCCATTTAAAAGCACAAATTTCTGCTAAATTCTCTTCTGTTCCAGGACGCCATATACATCCCACAGTAGCAACAGCCAGAGCTTCCTGTGGAGTGGAAAATGCCTTTCTATGTTCCTAATGTAAGATATCAGTGGAAGGAACTACAGTTACTGTGGTTTTAGTGTTTTTCCTGAAGCCACTCAGGGTGGGAATGCATCTCTGCTATATTCAGAAGGATTGGGTGACTCATTGAGCCATAATGACCCCTGCTGTGCCCTTTCTACTGACATCAACTGATGCCTTAGACAGCACCAACAAGCTGTGGGCCATGTGAAGGTGTAAACAGCTGACACCCATCAGGAAATGAGGGGGGCATTATCTTTGAGCTGGGGCCTCAGATGTTTTAGCAGAAGAGTGCATATTGTTGATGCCTATGCAGTTGTTGTCTTTCCTACACTTGAAATGTGTGCTGGGAAACCCGTCTCTGTACCAGGAGGAAGAGATGGGTATCTCCATGGCTGGGCAGCTGGTTTGGGTGAGCAGGGGTGACCTGTGGCCCTCAGGGGCATCAGGGTGGAGCATGCCTGGCAAAGGACCTCATGTTAGGATGGCTCTGACATAAGCCATGCTCTGCCTCTAGAATGCAGATGTGACACTGGGAGCAACAACCAACAGGGAGCAGACAGAACAGCTTATACAAAACAGGGAGAGGGCAGAGGTGGCGTTAACAGTGTCCCTAATGGACTTGGTGACTGTGGACTGCAGTGCAACAGAGCTGAGGGGCTGAGCACAGCCAGCTCACTGAAAGCAATGAGGTCTGGAAGCCCATGCACTGGCAAGTCAGGTCATAATCTAAAATTTAAGCGCTTGTAGGTGCTTATGTTGTACTAGAAAGGCTGAAAGGTCCTGATGCAAGTCCCAGAGCACTAAGGTAATATAAGCCTGATCCCATGAGTGGTGGCAAGTTACTCATGCTACACTGTTTAAATAATGACTTGGACAGAATGGTGGTTTTTCTACCTACCCGAAGCTCTCTCCAAGCTCCTGTTTGCTAATTTGCCTTTCTCTTCTTGCAGCCAACTTGGCCTTGACAGGAAGCCATGTGAGGAGTGGCTGAGGTCACTTGGTCTGTTCAGCCTGGAGGAGAGGAGGGGAGACCTCATTGCAGTTACAACTTCCTCATGAAGAGGAGGGACAGACACTGATTTCTTCTCTGTGGTGACCAGTGACAGGACCTGAGGCAGTGGCCTAAAGTTGTGTCAGGGGAGGTTTAGGTTGAATATTAGAAAGAGGTTCTTCCCCAGAGGGTGGTTGGGCACTGGAACAGCCTTCCCAGGGCAGTGGGCACAGCACCAGCCTGACAGAGTTCTATAAGTGTTTAAACAATGCTCTTGGGCACAGGGTGTGTCTCCTGGGCATGGTGCTGTGCAGGGCAAGGAGTTGGACTTGATGATCCTTGTGAATCTTTTCCAACCCAGCATATTCTGTGATTCTGTGAACACCAGCCTGTTAAAACCTAATGAGCAGGAAGAATACTGATACTGGAAGGTTGCTGCATCATGACCTTTTATATAGGGCAGCAGGGACTATGTGGTGCATAAGAATTCAGGTGGAAGAGCACAGCCTTGTCATTTGGGTTTGTGTCACATGCCAGGTGACATGAATGTGTCATGGAGAGGACTGGTGCAGTGAAGTGAGTAACGGAAGAGCAGCCCTACTGCTGCTGCTCCTGTGGTACAGCATATTTTTGACTGTGAATATTTGGGAGCAATTTGACATGATAAAATAATTGTGACAAAAGTGTTTTTATTTTCAACGCCTCTTCATGCAGGTCCACTGGAAGACATGCTTGCATTCTTGGATGTAGTCTGAGACTTGTAAATAACATCAAATATATTGCTGTAACCTCATTTTTCTCTGTTCAGGAACCTGTCAAGATCTTGTTTTTCCATCTTGGCTGACACTGCTGACACAGTGGTGTCAGCACAGAGAAGGCTCGCTAGCCTGAGCAATGCTAAACATCTGTGAACAGCACAGTGCTCAGATGTCACTGCCTGCCCTGCCTTGGTAGGCAGACGTGTCAGAGGAAAAAGCACGTGCTGAGTCTAAGGGATAACCCTTGAAAATGACACATCCACAGAAAATTGCACGCACTCAAGTTTTGCCTTTGGGAGAAGCAGATCATTTTGCATACAAATATGAGTGGATGGAGACAGCACAGGATACTCTTCCTATTGTTCTCCCATGTGCACTGATTGAATCTCTGAACCTGCAGTCTACAGCTACGATATCGGAAATATTGCCACTATCTTTCAATAAGGCAAGAAATATAGCTTTATTTTGCTTTTGGAGTCTTTGTATTACAAATCAGTGCCTATAATCCAGGAAAAGAGAAGATTATTTTTCAGTAAAACATCAAACAATGCCATTACGTGCAGTTATATATGTCACTTGTTTTTCTACACTCTAAGACACAGTGGAGAGTTCTAAAGTTTAAATAATTTTATGATAATAAACCCTCTGGTACTGTTTCATAATTCTGCATTTTAACATAAATACTTTTAAATCTACCTTATCTGCAGTGACTGCTATTCAGAGTTTTAAGTCTGACCTGATCCTGCAGCTCCCTCTACTGAAAATTAGTTCTCTGGAAAATAACTCCACATTTCAAAATACAGCAGTCATTTTTAAGGTAGTCTGGCAACTCCATTTCCTATGACTCCCTACACATGAGATTTGCAGTAACGTATTGCAGTTCAAATTACATGTCACTTCGCACCAGTGATTTCTACTTTTAAATTTCTTTATAGGATTCAATGTGATTAAGCAATGATAGATGCTATGTAGTTGCTTTTTGTCTCAAAGAACTGAACAATTTGAGCTATGTCTTCCTTAAAAAGGGACAGAAACAGGTCAAGCAGGGAAAAAGTACAATCATAAATTTTAGCATCTGGGACCCTTGTTCATATACCAACTTTCCCAACTCAGCTGAATTTGCCTGTGTTGCAAGTGTCCTGGGCACTCTATTAAAGATGGCTTAAATATTTGTTTTCACCAGATCTCAGGTAGTTCTCACTTTGCTCTACCCTAAGCAAGTGTGGACAAATGTCATAAATAGAGAAAATCAGCTGCCATATCTGTTAGGCAGAGCCTGCAAGGACAGACCAGATGATCTGTCATTTTCAGTCAGTGCCACGTGGGGTATGGGAGGTGGAAGAAAACCTGACTGGATCTGGTGCGGTTTTTCTTTTCCTGCCAGTTCCTGGCTCTTGGACTCAGCCTTGTTTGCTCCTTTTATGCCACAGCAGTATTTCTGAGCACTCCTGGTCTCCCCCAGGTTTTCCACTTCCTCATTGCTGTCCTGACTTTTCACTATCCCCATTACTTTGTTTTACTGTCCCTTTCTGGAGTTAAAGTACAGTACGTCTATTACTGGCCTGACAGTACTTCTCTCTGTTCCTTTGGTCTCCTTTTCTCCACCTTTGCACTCCCCTCAGTCTGGCTGCCTGCTGCTCTGGCACACAGCTATCAAGCTTTTCTCTATGTTGTTTCTTTTCTAGAACTTTTCTGTTTCATTTTGTGATGCAGACATATATCTGAAATGAGGCACTCACTTGTACATCTCTGAGAAAAGATGTTTGACATCTGGACATGTCTTTGGGCACCCAAGGGTTTTTTGCCTTAAGGTATATCCCAGCCATACTGATCAGCTTTGGGTTTGTGGCTTTGTGAGTGTTTTTCCATCTGAGCATTTGAAAATTCTCTAAAACTCCTTTTATCAAGGGGAAATATCGATGTATAATAAATGAATAACAATAGCAATTGGAAATTATTATTTGTTATGTATAGTTCAATTGCAAATAAGCACATGTTCCCCAAGGGAGCATTTAAAAACCAAGTATCACTGGTATGAGGCTACGTAACATCACCACTGGGGTATGAACTGTCATGTTCATACTTCTTTTCTGCCGAAAAGACTAGGTAAAAGAAGCACATTGCTGTGAACAGTGAGCTTTTCTTATTTATTTCTACATTAAAACATATCTCCAAGGAAACAGAACTCCTGTGAGGCACTCCTAAGGTGTTTGTTCCCTCTCCTAACTTTCTAACACCATCTTTATTGAAAGCCTTTAAAAAATAATGATTTCTTTCATATGTAAAAGTATGAACAATATGAATGTCAATATTTATGCTCTACATATTTTCTTCTCTATAGCAGAGCAATGATATATGTGTAAGAGCAATTTTGCAGAAAATAGGGTGGAGTGATTTCAGGGCAAGTGTTCCTTGCATTTCTTACTACGAGCTGGCTTGTTTACAACAGGATCCATAATCCACACAACACTCCATTGAAGTGCATCCATCCTAATGCTTGTAACTGGCTTTCATCAGATGCTACAGGCCAGAAAACGGCTGTTCCTGTGGCCAAAACTGTGGCCAAAAAGGGCTGTGTAGTCTGTGTTTCTGCAGGCATCTTTTAATTCAGGAGCATTACAATCCCTGGGGCCTGTAGTGGAAAATGATAAGACAGAACACAAATCTACTGAAAAGGTAGCAGGAGAAGTACCAGTCCCTGTGGGGAGCATAATACACAGCAGGGCAAACTACAAGCTGAAGCCAGACCTTTGCAAGTTGATGTATCCCAGGTCAGGTTACTGGCTGAGCCCAAGTCTCAGCCAGTGGCATGTTGATTACAAAATCCAAACTGACTGTGCTTTGGAGCCTTTGGCATGTGACCATTCCTCTTCAACAGCCTTACATAAATGTTTTGAAATGCAGCTGTTCCTCAACAGAACCTTTGGCTGTCAGTACCTTGCTGAATGCCAGAGGGTTTCCTCCTCTTCTGAAGGGCAAAGGGACAAGACATGAATGGCAGGTCAGCTATGTCCTCAGCTGATGGAAATCATCTCCTTTGACCTTTAATAGAGCTACATCAGTTTGCCATGGATGAAAATCTGCTGGTCTGCCAAGCTGATACATATGTTAAATCCAAGCACATATCAGGAAGTATTGCACTGAAAATCTGAACAGACTTTGCACCCAAAGTGTGACCTCTGAAATTGTGCTCTATCAGCTCTAGCGACAAAGTAACATTTTATTCTAATTCAATGTACTCTGAACCAGAGGAACTAGACTAATAGAAGCGTTAGGTTTATTTCCAGCTGCGTTTTGAGTAAGGCAAATTTGCATTTTCTATTGAATACACAAGGCCATCTAAACAGAGGAGAGGAGAAGACAGTCTATTGACGTTATGTAAAGGCGACATATCAGTTTAAAGGGTTCTGTTTGCCTAGAAGAGTGTGAAGGAGACTTTTTAATTACCTGTCTAGGGTTGACAAAGATAAACACCCTGTTATTATTCTATGTATTTGCTTGTAACTCAATTAAGGATGTGTACTTAATTGTATCACCAATATAAAGAAATAAGTGTGTTAAGGTGTTTGAAAGCTAGAGGAAATGAGATGTCCCTCAAGAAACATGAAAGGTCAGGGAGTAGAGAAAGCAAGGAAGCATAAAATTATGGCATTGGTATTCAACTAAGATCAGAAGTGAAGGGCTGTGTTATCTGAATTCCCAATTGTAACATTGAATTGTGGAGTTAGCAGAAAAAGCAGAGCAACACGGCACAGCAGAATGAACTAAATCAAACACGTCTAGCTATTCTGACAGTGGAAAGGAGAGCTTATGTTCTCAAGTTATTTCAGTAGCATTGAATCATCCCTGACATATCTACAATATTTGCTGTCTTCTGTGTACAACACTCTTGAATGATAGCATTTAATGCATGGCACTGAGTGATCAGCTTGTTTCATTTTTCTGTTTCCCCATATTAATTTTCCCATTAAAAATACAGAAATAACCAAGGAGATGAGTTTAGGATTTTGTGGGGTTTTTTTTCTCAGATTTATGATTAATACACAAGGCTGTCTGATCATTTTCATACATGTCCCTTCTAATGTGTTTACACTTTAGCGTGGATTATGGCTGCATATACCATATAAGCCAAACTGGTTTAGCCCTGCCTTCACCTGATAAACATTAGCCTTACCATTTTGCACAGCAAGCACAGAGGAACAGGATGTATTTCCTCACAGAGGTTCACTCTCTGGAACTGTGCCCCTTAGAAACTTGCTGTTCCTGCCCAGCATCAGCACAGAGGTGTGGTCCCAGCCCACCATCATCAAGGCAGTGAGAGGAGAGGTGATACAATATCACAGCAAAGCACAGCCACAGGCTGGCCCTGTTGTGTGGCCCCACAGCAGGACAGGCAGTGCCAGACTATGACTCATAATTAAACCCCAAGCTGATGTTTAAGGAGCTCAGAAGAGTAAGTCATTAGGTGACTTCTTACTGTTTCTGACTCTTTCTGTGGAATCAAGTGTTCTCATTGTTGCAAGTCTGAGGAGGGCAGAAAGCAGTCAGGGGACATCACTTGGCTGTGTTGGGTGGGATATGGCACTTCTGGGATGCTCTGACAGCAGAGAACTGAGAGAAACATTTTTCCCTTCTTCTCCTCTGTCAGTAAAATATCTCTGTCTAATCTTCCTTTTGACACACCTGACAATATAAACATGTTCTTTGTAACCCCAGGAGGCTTTTCCAGCTTCAATTTATCATTGAAATCATTTGATTAAATTAATTTTGTTCTTTATTATTCTTTTTCCTTAAATTACCTCAGCTCTTTCAGAGAAAAATGTGGGGTTTTTTAATCAACCTGACAGCTGATTGTTTTGAGTTTTTTTACAGCATCTGACACAGCTGACACCACAGTTTTTATCATAAATATCTGCCACGTTAGTTTAAAATGGTGATTAAAGCTGCTCCACATGCTGCTGGCAAGGCAGCTGGACCTGCACAAATTACAATAATAACCACAGAAGCTCCTTCCTGAGAAGAGTGCTGTTTCTGTAGTCGTGTCAGACAAGTGCTGCCTTTTAAGAATGATTGCTCTGCTCTAAATGACATTTTTGGCTTTCTCTTAGAAAAGTAAGTTATTTATTTTCCTGTGATTTTAACTAAAGAACACTATCATCCCTAGAGAACAATTTTGTTTTTCAGCACTGGAGCAATTACTTTCAGCTATATCAAGTGCCTGAAGTATAAAAGTCTGTGGTTTCATGGGTTTGAAAGATGCCTGCTCTTAAAGACTCCTAAGCTAGATTCTCCATGGCCCTTTCCAGACCTACAATCTCAAAACAAGATAGCTGCTTATCACATGGCCAATGCTCCCTTACTGTTTGTCATTTGTGAGGAAGTACAGACATAACTGGGAGATGGTTATATTCAAAAACAGGAAACAGGAGAGAATTTGAAACAGGACTTGGATGTACATGCTTACAATGACACTAGGAAAACAGAACTCCGACTGGAAAACCTGTTTTCATACAAGGCAATAACCACAGAGTCATAGAATTGCCCAGGTTTGGAGGGATCTCAGAAGACCATCTGGCCCAAACTTTAGTAGGAGAAGGAGCCAGAATGACATTACCTGGCATCCTAACCAACTGCATCTTGAAAACCTCTGATAACAGAGACTTTAGCAGATCTTTGGGGGGGTTATTCCAGTGAATGAGTATTCTCACTGTAAAAAATTTCATTCTTACATTGAGATAAAACCTCTCCTGGTGCAACTTTTACCTGTTACCTCTTGTCTACTCCCCAAGCTGCCTTGTGAAGAGAAGGGGACATCCATGCTCTTTGTAGCCACCCTTTAAGTACTGGAATGCTTAATGAGGTCCACACTGAGCCTTCTTTTCCCTGGGGTTAAAAATATAAATCCTTCAGTTATTCCTCAAAGGGCAGGTTCTCCAGTTCTTTGCTCATCTTCATAGCCTTCCTTGGGACCCTCTTTCTGTGTCTTTCTTGAATTATCAGGACAGAAGTGAACATGGAACTTCAGGCATGGCTTGACAAGTGCTGATAGACATGACAGGGAAGTACCACATGGGGAAATGACAAACTCAGAAGGAACTAGAGGGCTACTTTCTTATATGGGGCAAGACACCACTGACTGCCAGCATCACCTCCCATCTCCCCTCTCTGCCAATTTTCTACCAGCCAGCTCCCTGTGCTCTTGGGTAGGCTCCACCTACTACAATGCTGCCGGAGTTCCCTGTATCTTCTGAGCAGAGTGATGGCACCAGCTCCCCTCTGAGCAGCTGGCATGGAGCACAAGCTGTAGTGCTGCCCTGCCCAGAGCAAGCAGATAAATAACTTTGGTGACCAAGTTGTGTATGGCCATGGCCATCAGGCTAGTCCCTGATGTTGGAGCAAGGAGAACAGGACCACAGAGCTGAAAGCAATATGCCTTGCCAACAGCAGAGTGTACCCCTGTGCTGATAGTTGATGACTGGCAAAGTCAGGATCACATTGATGTACAATTCACTGAGGAAAAGTCTTAAAAGTGCAACTCATAAGAGCACAACATGTATAAATACAGATCAATCTATTATTTGGGATTACCAGAGGCATTTTGACACTCAAGTCTTGCCCTATTGAATAACTAATATATTCTTTGTGCTAGAAGTATTAAACATAGCATCCATAAAATGGTATTAAATGTGTAAGACCATAACATTGTCTATTGCCATCTACTCATGCCAATATCTGAGGGGAAAAAAGGCAACAACTCCCAAAACCAGAATAGTAAACAATAACAAAACAAAAAATAATGATACTTGTAGTAATCTGGGTCATTCTTCAGCTCTTACAGGTTTAAGGCAAAACACATGGTCATCAGTTAGAGTCAACATTCATGGCTTGTGTTCTGCTAAAAATCCATTTGTTGCTGTGTTCTCCCATCCTTTAATGGCATCACACTCCAGCCTGAGCCTCCCAGTGTCACAGGGCCCACTCAGACCCAGATGAAAGCAACAGCACTGGGGCTCACAGCTCTTTCCAGAGCAACTGCTTTGTTTAAATCTTGTACTCAGTTAAAATCTCAGTCATCATTGTCTCTGTTTATATCACCTGGGTTAGAAAGTATTGGAGAGAAAAATAACAGCAAGTATTTTTGGCAAATGAAATAAATTAGATTGGTGTAAATAAGCTGATTGACTGTGCTGCCAGGAATCCTTTGCACTGAGGAAAGCAATACTGCTGTGGGGCAGGACAATGGTCTGTGGTCTGGTAGGGCTGGCCAGGAAAGGGGGGTGACCTGGGCTGGGGAGCAGGAGAAGTTGTACCTGGAGACACACACAGCAGGAGACAGAAGACAGGGCCTGAATGCAAGCTGCCACACTCAGTCTGGTGCGTTTACCACTGGCTCCTGCTTAGAGGACCTAAAGGAGCAGACTTGGGCATTGCAGGAGGCTCTCTGGTTGTTAAATCCTTTGACTTTCATCTGCAATCCACTTTTCAGGTCTCATGGACAAGGTCTGCATCAAAAATCTTAGGTCAAGCAGGGTATGTGCATTATGCAGTGCCTTTGCAATGGCCTTTAGACAGGCTGTCAGCAGAATTGCTGTCACCACCTCTCCTGAGATGTCTGTGAAACCTACTGGAACTATCGTGGCCGCTGGCTCTTTTCCATGCATGCCCAGGCTCATGACTAGTACTGGTTAGTGTGTGGTCTCTGAGGGAATTTGTGAACGTGCCCTGCAAGTACATCAAGAAACTAATTTCTTAGCATACCTTCTAGTATGAGCCCAAAATTATACCTTAAGTTCCTTCCCATCCTATTAAGCTGAGGCTGAGGGCTGGAAAGGACTGGTGAGGCAGCCCATGGTGCTGTTTCCACCTTTGGACACTATGACAGCAATGGCCAGCTGCAGTGGCTGGTAGTGCACACGTCTCCCCTAAATTCCTGCTGATGACTCCTGTCCTGTGGCAGTCAGTCATAGCCCACTGTCACTGATTCAGTCTGATTGACAACTGTGACTGCTTCTCCTCCATCAGCCCCTTCCACATAAACCCTCTCTGTCCTTGGCTCCTCACCTCCTCCAAACTCTCTGACAGGACTCTCACTGCTTCCTGGGGATGCATGCAGGAAGACAAGCCAACCATCTCCCACAGCCTCTATCCTGGAGGGATCCCCTATCTATGTGGGTGGCTTGTTTGTGTGTCTTGGAAGGCGAATGCATGGAAACTTCTGCCAAATGGGGAAAAAGGCCCAGGGAGGTCTGTAATGGCAGAACATTTCATGATATAGCATAGTGGGGGGAATACTTGTGAGTCATGCATGTTGGTTGGGGTATGAAGCTCCTGTGTGATGAATGCATCTGAGGATCATGCTTCCAAGGAGGATTTCTGCCTCTCTGGGCTCTTCTGTGGTGAGTATGTGTGAGGAGTGGGAAGGTGAGTATGGGAAACTCTTTATTTCCTTCATAATCACCAAATATCCTCCATATTTTCTCCTTCTTTTGTCTCCAGTTTATTCCAGCAGAGTTAAAGTTCACAGTGTGCACACATCTTCATAAAAATTTTGGGAAGCCTGAAAAGATGGAAATTATAACGTGGATAACAGACAGGATCCCAGTACCACAGGCTGGGTTGTGCACTGGGGACTGCCCACCTCTCCAGAGACTTGTGCTGGAGTAGCACTTATGGCTGGGGAAGGCAGCTTGTCAGGCAGCCCCATCCCTAATGAGGTTTTCCAAGAGGTGGATAACTGTGACATGGCTCTCAGGTGTGTGGCCAGCCTCTGTCCCATCTGAGCTGGGCGCCCTTACTGCCCACTGGGTCCTTGGGCATGAGGGAGCAGAACTCTGCATCCGCCTGGGAAAGGCAGGAGATGGGAGTGCTGGGTGATGGATGGCACATCTTGCAGTTACCTCTCAGGCATGAGGGTGTGAGCCAGCAAATGAGCCTAAATGGGGCTGAGTGGCTCGAAATAGTGTCTGGACATCTGGGGTGTTATTAGCAATCCAGGGGAATTAGATCTGCTGTCTGGGGCAATTGCATCATTACTCAGTGTAAGTTCATTCCCAGAGGGGGAAATTCACTCTGTGAGAGCCCTAACTAGGGCAGATGAAACTCAGTCACTTGGCCTATAGATAATTAATAATGCACTCAATACATTTAGGCCATTTTTCTCTTTGTCTTCTATTCCAGAAGAGACAACCTTTATTATTTTATTAATTTGCTTGTATTACTTAGAAAGTAATTCATGTGCACAGTAGATTGCTTGTGATATTTCTTCACTGCCAATATGACTTGACAAAAAGGCTATGAAAGCTTGCCCATAGCTCAGGGAGCCTGAACAATGGTGCTGCCAGCCCCAGCCATACCATAGGAAGATGCCAGCATCCACCTGGCATATACCTAGCCTGGGGACAAATCTGCCCTTTGGAGGAACACAGCAGAATTATATTATCTCAAAAGTATTACCATTACCATGGGCTTTCATTGATTCAGTGACTTTGTATAAATTGGGCAAATAATTCTATTTCCTACACATTCTAGCATGTCCTGAGGGGACTGCACCATTTGAAGGTAAAAGGGTCAAGAGTTTACTCCTTGGTTTTGGGTATATTATGTTATTTTAGCTCATCAATTTTCATGACTTTGTTTCTGTACTTAAAAAACATTTCATGTGGATGTTTTGATCTCACAAACCAGCATTCAGTATTACTCCCTGAAGTGTCTTGAGAAGGGTGGAGGGCTGCTGTTTTCTGTGATTTTTGTGGGAGTTTATTACGTGACTACAGTTCATGTCTGGCTAATACGTATTTTCTCCCCAGCCATCACATTCCAAGCTTCTTTTTCATTTGTTCCCCTTCCTTAAAACCTGTGCTCAGAGGTTTCTATTTATGCTCTCCATCTCCACTGACTATAGCTCCCAAAAATAAAGTCAAACTCGTAACTGGACACAGACTGGTCATACACATGTTGAGCTGTGGGCTTTTTTGTGTAAGAACCATAATTTAAATTTGCCAATAAAACAAAAAAATGCATCATCATTTTTAAAAAAATTCTAAATACTTTCAGGTGACAGGAACAAAGCAATTATATAATGACACACTATTATAATAACAAAGTAACAAATATTTATAATTAATTAAAAGTACTAAAGGAAGGATTAGAATCTAAAACAGGAGCTGAGATGCTGTTTGCATCAGCTGGATGGTGTGCACTGCTTCTCTCCCAGCATGAGACCCTCAGAGTGTGCTGGGGTGTGGATTGCAAGTGCCCCTCTGTGCTGCACTCCAGGAAGGGGAAATTAAATATGTTGTCAGACACAATTAAAAATAACAAATGCTTATCCTTCTTAATTAGACTGTAGAACACTTATTGCCAGCCTCCTCCAAAGCTTACTGTTGAAAGCAAATTATTTTGAGAGCATTTTTAATGCAACAGTTTTACAATTTGCTGAAATCTTTACCTCTTCTTTAGTAAGGCTGGTGGCTTGAGACTGACCAGTACAGCTCAGCCATGGAAGAAGGCTCACATAGAGTTTAAATTAGACAACTAGCAAAAGCATTTCAAAGAGAGCGATGGCCTTGGCTTTCTTCTACACATTCCTTCTTGGCAACTGGGAACTTCCCCCATTGTGATAGTGAGCATATTAAAGAGAATGGTAGTGGGAAATCACATTTGTACTGTAATTGAACTGTTGCTATATTCTGGTAAATGTAATTTACATTTGTATTATGTTTTCAGTATAATTTGTATCACTCTGTTAAATCAGAACTTCTATATAACATCTTCAAATGGATAACTTTGACATTAAGCCTTACACCCTTCACCCATGGCATATCCAAACAAGCTACTCAGAGAGTATTGAACTCCAACACGACTGTTTAATAATAAGACCATTTTGGTACTATGTTGTTTATAAATTTACATGCTTTTGAGTTTTGTCAGATAGTTTCTCATCAGAGAAACTTATTTAAGTAAGCGCTAGCAGCAACGACAACTGGCAACTCTAATTACACTTGACAGAGTACAAGACAATCTTTTCTCTTCCTACCAGATGCTTCCACTGCTGTGTGCTCCCTCATCTACTAATTCCTGCCCCCGGTAGAACTTATTAAGACACGCACCTGTCATTTGGAATATCACAAATATCTGGCAAGACATGTAGAGTGTAGCAATGTGCAGCAGAAGTGCCAGTGGAAATAGCCTCCTTCTGTCACAGAAGACTACCTCCAGAAGTGAGGAATGATGTGGGATAGATGCTTGTCACCAAGGCAAGGTGATGTATCTGCAGTGGAGGCAGTAAGGGGTTTGCATCCAAAAAAGGTATCAGGGTACATCCCTGCCCACATATTGTAGAGCTGATGTGCTCTTGTGATCTCCACACAGTCTGTGCCTTCACCACTCAAGTGTTCTCTCAGACCCATGCTTCATTAAATAGTGGGAGCAGACAGGATGATCTAATGACTGCTGTGGTATGATACCACGAGGTAAACTGGCTTGATGTTTCTGTTCCAGATAAATCACAGCATAACAATCTGTCAGCATGAACAGATATTTTCTCCCATTTTTCTTCATCCATGTATGAATTTTTGTTTAATGTCACATTAGCTTGCCTTCAATGTATAGAATATACTGACCTAATTTTTGCTGCCAGGCACAGGGAAGGCAGAGCAATAAAGGTGTTCTGTGGGAGAAGGAAACATACCATATTTCAAAGATCCTGGAACAACATTCCTGATGTGGAGCAAGACGATAAGAACGAGAAATGGCCGCAACCTGATAAGGAGGTTGGTAGTGAAACCTTGCCAAGTTGAAATGTCACATCACTGGGAAAACGCCCAAGCAATGCCTCACCACCTAACTGTGAAATATTTTCCACTTGTTCCAGATGCTACCTACTGCAAATGCTTACTAATGAATTCTGGGAAGCACTGAGATACACAGACCTACAGATCACATTTGCCCAGTTTTGTGTGAGTTTTGTATGAATACAAATCCACTGTGATCTGTCTGGGTAAAAGACACGTGCTGGTGCTGATGAAGAGGCAAAATTCCCTTACCTTTATTCCTTCTTCCTAATAAACCTACTCCAAATCGTATTCAAAATGCAAAAATTTAAATTGAAGTTTGGAGCATTATGGGCTGCTGTTTGTTCTGTTTTAGACAGAATAAGAATTTAGGAAATCTAGTTGAGCTATTTTGTGCCTTCTGGGGAAGGAACATCAGTACATCCTCTTATTTATGTGCTGCAGGTAAAAATCAGGATGTTCCTGATTGTTGTGAGAATTAACCCAGTCCATGAGCTTGTTAAAGACAAACAACTGACCAACGAGAAAACAAAACTAAAACAACCTACTTACGAAGTTTAGGAGAATTCTTGGTAGTCCAGAAGGTATATTTTTCATATCTTCCAATCTCAAGAGCCAAGAGCTTTTATGATTACTAGTCCAGATATTTTGAGCCAAGAATTAGCTGTAACATTTCAAAAATGGGTTTTATATGCTAGAAAATAATTCATACTTTAAGGGTCAGATATTTTGAAGTCTTCTAGAATTGGGAGACTGGGAATTTTTCCTTTCAATTGGCATAAAGATTTCTATTTCTATCCATAGCCAATATAGTATATATGGGACATTAAGGCTCTGACATTTCTAGGCAAAGAAAATCTGTCACAGTTGTAGCACTGATTCTTACCTTTCTAATAGCTCACACAGGCATCATTTTAGGAGATACTCTGTGTCTGAAATAAAAAGGAGGAAATATTAGCTATATGGAGTTGTTCCTATTTGGGGACTGTTGAAGTAAAAACTACGAGATCAGGTTTGAGAAGCAGATAAAGTGGTTGAAGGTGTATGACAAATTCCAATATAAGGTATCTCTGTTAGTCAGCTCCCCTTCTCAAAAAGTACCACTATATATCATCTGTGAGATCTGTGTGCGAGCTCTGTTGATTATTGAGGGTCTGAGAGAGGCAGCAAATACAAAACTCAACAGAGGCCAGTTGGTCTAGTGCAGCTGAGTGGTAGGTCCATCTTCCCTGTGTCCATGTCCCTTCCCTGGAAAGGAACCCACATCCCCCAGCCTCAGTCCATGGTACTGAACTCAGGGGCTCAGAACCAGGTCAGGCCAGTGCTCTGACTGTCCTGTCAGCACACCAGGCTCTGGGAACTCAGGAAAAATCCAGACTGGAGTTCCCCAAGACCCACATTCTTCCTCCAGCCCCTTTGTTAATTTTTACTGACAGTCAGGAAGGGTTTGAGGAACCATTAACAGCTGTGCCAAAAGGGTCCCCCTGGGTCAGGACTGTGTGAGATTGTACAATGCAATCTCTGCCCCAAATCACACCCAAGAGAGCTCAGTTGCTGTATTGATTTTATGTTTACCCTGCTACCACACACTTCCACTCGGGAGGGGGAGGCAGAAAATACATATGGGCTTTCTTAGCATTGGCTGATGCAAATTCCCAGTGATAGTCAGAGCAAAATGGGAAAAAATATTCTTTTGTGCTAGCTTTTGAGTGATAAATGCATACAGAATGCACCTAAGTTTTTAATTTTGGATAATTAGATTACTAAGTTGCTATGACATCAGGAAAGTAAACATGTGGAAAGTAAGTATATAACATTTAAATAGTCATGTCTCCTGACTTTTTGCACATATAAATACAGCCCATCCCCCACAGCCTTTACTTTATCTACAGGAACATACAGCTTTTGATGATAATGTACGCCCTAGTTTGTTCTTCCACTGGTTTACATTTCCTACACGTAACAGCACTGTAGTGCTTAGGCAATTATTTCCAATGTCTGGGCATATTTATCAAGTGGAATCAAGTATTGATCATCTGTAGAGAAGGTCTCATCTGTAGAGAAGGTTTCAGCATTCCTTCATATTTTCCAGCTGGACAGCTGGAGGGGAAGTTCATTTTTATCACTGAATTGAAAGCTGGGTTTGTGTTCCTGTTTTTAGACAAAATTCATCAGGCTCTGTGGTTGCAGGTTTGTAACAAAACTCAGTCATAGTGCCTGCTTTTCACAATGGCTACCATTGATTTATTTGGCTGTTCTGTTTCAAATTTGGCACATCATGTTTTTATCAAGCTTAGATCAAAAGAGTTAGTGTGAAAGGAGATAACTGCTTTGTATGACAAAGATTATTTTAAGATTCTAAGACTAAGTACATAATACATTTTCTGTTCATTTCTTTTTTAGCTGCATGACAGCTAATTCAGTCACAACAAATTTCTGTCACCTAAACATCTCTTGCCAGGAGAATCCTGCTACTTTTAGGGATGAAGATTTCCTTCCCAGTATGATTCACATGCCCAGCATCACACCAGTACTAACGACCAGTGAGTGCTGCCTCTGCTTTTCAGCCTTTGCTGCTGATGTCCTTATTGCCAGAGGCTTTTAAGGAATTGTGAATTCTAAAGAATTGGGACTTGCATTACTGTAATACAACGAATATGCATTACTATCTATGCTTTATAGACGAAAAACACAAAACTGGAGGGAAATAGGAAATTTTCTTTACTGGATAACCTGTGGGAGTCATAAGTCTGTCTTCTGGTCTCTTACTCCTCACACTTACCCTGTGTCTCAACCATAGATCCATCACTACTATTCATTTTAAGGATATATTCTTACTATTACTACTGCTGCTAATACCACTGTTTCAGCAGATGCCCTGTTGAACCGATAGAGGAAAATATTTGATCTCAAATTTTTCTCCTTCTGTCCTCTATATTGCAGTGCAAATGACTTCTTAGATGGAAAAACTATCTAAGAACAGATGTAACAAACTCCTCAGCCTTTCACAAGGACAAACTTGTATTTCTGTAACATCCATTCATGTGATAATTCATCACATATTTTCACTGAGAAACCTCCTGTGCAGTGGACTTTTGTAGGACTGGAGCATAAAATGCATTAACACAGAAAATTCATAGGAAACTGCCATTTTAATACCGATTTCCTCACATTTGTTGTTTGTTTTGTGCATATGTAATACCATGTTAAGAGCTGGGGGAGTTCATAAGAAGAAACCAGAAGCCACAACAGGGCAGCTCACAGCTGGGAAGTGTCTCTCAGCCACAGAGTGGGTGGTGGACCAGGTCCTCAGCACCTCTTGGGCACTGCTCCTTCTGGAAGTACAACGGCTGTGCTGCCACCACTCAGCCTTGGCCAAGGCACACAGATTCCCCTTGCAGACAACTTACCATATTCACTCAGTTACCTAACACTTAAGCAATAGAGTCATCCTTTTTGACAATTAAATATCTACTGTGTCTTCTTTTCCCAGCTGGAGGGGCAGGGTGTTGCACAGAAGCAGCAGGAGGGCAGCCAGATTGGTCACAGCCAGAGGGACTGCCTAAACCAAAAGTTAGAAACATACTGTGAGCCACTTCTCTATTCTCCATCCATTACCTTATCACGTGATGTGTCCAGTCTGCTTTTAAATCATTTCAGAGATGTGACTTCTAACACTTTTTCTAGGGAAGCTATTTCACAGTCGATTACACGTCCTTGTTAAAATTTTGGCTGGATAGTCAACTCAAATCTCTGTTCGCTCACTTTCTTACCTTTATATGCAATTATACCCCTGAGAAGTGCTCTAAACAATCTCCTAATGCCTCCTTGTTTGTATCTTTCAAGCACATGTAAACACTTACAGCAGTTTTGGATACCATGTGAGGCATCTTAAAATCTTTAGCTCGTAGGTGCTCTCTCCATGGATCATCCCCTCTAGCCCTTATATTTAAAATGCCTTAAAATGCCCTTAGGCATTTTATCCTTCTTAAAGTTCTTTATAATTAGTCATCATCTTCCTAGGAAGGCTGGTGCCCAGGCCTGCATGGAAGCTGTAATTTGTGCAACAAAGATTTCATATTCATAATGCTTCTACGCTGCACATAGTTTCAAATTATGCTCAGTGTCCTACTTTCACCAGTAATTGTATCTCTTTTTTCCTAACCTTGTACAGAAAGAGAAGTGAGCAGCTTTTCAGTTTAATTAGTTTGGTTTCTGACAGCCTAAATGGGCAGTGCTATAAAGAGCTGCAAGGTTAAAAGATTTTCCTGGGATGTAAAAAAACTGCAAAGAAAAACACACACATATTATTTATAAAATAGAAGCAATGCTATAAGGGATAATAAAATATTTTTCTCCCTTTGTTTTTTTAAAGCACGCAACCACTTTAGGAATGTGTTTGTCATCTTCACTCCTAAAATAAACTACACATAAACGTATTCCTAGTACCATCCAGATATTTTTCATGCCTACATGACAGTCAGATGTGACAGACAAGATGCTCTCTGTTGGGACTCAGAACATTCGGTGTCACTGCATGGTAGGAGCTCTCTCTGCATAACAAAATGAGTGAGATCTCTATAGAAGATACTTGTAATATTTTGATAGAAACATTCTTTCTGGCAATCAATAAATGCCACTTTTTATCAAGAAAAAAAAATGCACATGAATTTATACCAATACCTGATTTCAGTCTCTTAATAGGCCTATGTGAGAAATTGTATGAAAACTTTGGACATTTTGGTAAAAATGAGCACACCAATACCCTTTGGACTTCAGTATGGTTTAGAGCAGTCAAGATGAAAATAACCTGGGATGATTCTGTGTAATTTTTAATTAGAACAACTATCATGAGCAATATTACTATTATTACAAATAATAATTATTTGAAATAAATTATGCAAAAACTCAGATTAGGACCTGAGTTATAAAAAATACAAGATCATTCTGATATACCTATCACAGTATCAGCTGGATTCTCCAACTGTTCTCAAAAAAAGGAGAGCTGTTTTTTCCCTTCAGGTGAGCAACATTTTTGAAGTACTCTAAGCACAGCTGGTATCATATTGATCTTCTTGCCTCATTCAGTACAGTGAGATAAAAAATATGAACAAACATGTGAGGAAAAATATATGAAAACAAAAGATTATATCTTTTTATGAATAGCATGGTAGAATCCAACTTTTGAAAGACATCACTTTATTACCTTTTCCTACTGTGCTTTCACTTCACAATATTTCCACCTCAGACCTTTTCAGTAAAATTTTACTCTCCTCAATATTTATTTCCTGGCATCTGGTTTCCATCTAGCTGCTGATTGACACTCCAAAACACAAAACATTGCCTGCAAACTCCAGCTCACTTAGAACTACCGATCTGTGTTAGTAATCTTCCTTTTTCACCCTAGCTCTTCTCCATCAGAATGCGCAGGATCAGGGCACAAGGAGGGCTAAAGTTTTCTTCAGCAGTCCCTTATATCAGCCATGTGCTCCTCAATGGGAGTTGGAAGCAGGTCACATTGTGGTCTGAGCTGCTTCTGTGAGAGAGTGAATAGGGCCTGCAATTTCAGGAGATGGTCTGATTAAAGCACATAAGCCTTTCATCTTTCTGTGTCTTAAGATCACAATTGCACTAGGCTGCTCTGGAAAGCATCTGGACAACACAGACTCAAGAACCTCTAAGGCAGGAGATAAAGATGAGTTTAAAGAGGAAAATAAGGTTTCCACTTTTTATTCTCTCAAATGGATAATAATAACCTTTAATTGTTATTTTATTTTACTTTAATTTTTTTGAAAGGAGAGGAGAAAAATATTGACATGGGACCATAACTCATATGACAAAGAAGGGATTCACAGAGGTCATGTCTTCAAGATTTGATACTAAACAAGCCCAGTGACAACTCTCCCCTCTGCATGACTGCCCCACATGGATCATACCTGCTTACATACTGCCAGAACCTGAATATGAGAAGACAAACACTTGAACGGGCCTCTTCTGAATGGAGTTTACCTGGGAGCCTTTGTCTGGGTGTTCGAGTATTTTTGAATGTCAAAAGAAACTTATTAATGAGAATCATCCTCAACATGTAGAAACCATAGACAGAAAACTTCAGGCAACTCCTGATGTAGTGCTGGCAGCAGCAGCAATGCAATCCCACCATTTTTGCTAAGACGTGGTGTAAGGCTTGGTTCTGGCAAGGTCTGGTGTTCCTTGATACTTGGGCTGGCTAATTTGAATGGGATAAAAATTCAACCATTTCTAGAGATCAAAGATATTGAAGTGTTCTTTTCTTTATGTCATTATTTGAGTGAATTTACTTCGGCAGAATTCCCTCTTCCTTGTGCTTTCTGTTAACTTTCCAGTTATTAAATCTGATGCAAGTGTTCACAGAGGGTACATTTCAATACTAGTTTTGTTCTATAACAGTTTTTATATCTTACTCCACAGTATCAAACTCAAAAGCTTGCTTTCTCAGAGTGCATGAGGTAATCTGATGACTATCTATCTGTCACATCCTCTGTGTCCATCTTTCTCCAGAGAAAGGTGTCTGCAGTGCAGCACGTGATACTCCTGCACACACAACACGTCCCTGCCGCTGATGGGGTGTGCTGTGGCTGGCAGTGACAACTGCTGGGCAGGGCCCAGGGAATGGGGGTCCCCTCCCCACCCACTGGGAGGAAGAAACCTTCTGTTTCAGCACCTCAACTCTTCATTTACACTGGATCTTAGGTATTACCTACCAGCTGATGGCAACATTTTCATAAACAGATTTACATGCTGGATGGATCAGAAAGTGCATTTGTGGTCATCAGTGAACAAATTCTTCAAGATAGTGAATCAATTATGACTCAAAACTGCCTAAAATGAACATTGAAAATGTTTAGATACTTGGAAGAGAAGGAAACATCAACATCCTCCTCTGAAAAGTCTGTGTTTGAGTGCTTGCCTTTTGTGCAAGGTTGGAAGTAAAGAAACAATAATATTGTCTTAGGTTGGGAAAAAGGTGAACTTACAGGTGAGAACTAAGATGACACTGCTCTACTGTGGAGATTTTGTCTAATTTGCAATTTGTATTCTTTCCAATACTGCTTACTTCCTACTCTTTGCCATAGAAAAATTAGCAGTAGAGAAAAGCCTCTGCAAACATCGATGTCTGTGCTTAACCCTGACATGCCATGTCCCCCCATGTGCTGGGCAGTGGTGTGCAGTGACTCCAGCTGTACCCTGCCCTGCAGGGGCACTATTGTGACTCAGAAAACTGTGATGCCTGTGCTGTGTCTGGCATGTGACAAAGTGATAAAGAGCTTCTCATTATTGACATCCATGGGATTGTCCTACAGGTCCAGCCCACTATCTAACATGTGTCTTTAAGTGCATGCAGACACAAACACCAGGAAAATAGCGTTCAGGTCAGCCTGGATCCTCTCCCCAGGAATGTGATAATCCTGATTTGCTGGTACTGTGGGCAGACTTCACTCTACTTCTCAAACAAGCTCTGCTGCTTAATGAAATGGACAAATCCACAACCTCAAAAGGGATTTTAACTTCCTGTTTCTTTAAATTAAGCCTTCACTGACTCAAACTTTTACTGATGTGTCAGCAGGTATATTCCAAAAATTACATCTGTAGAGACAACTGCCTTCCCCTCCTGCTATTCTCTGTTCATCCACGTGGAATCTAATTCTAAAAAATAAAGTTATCTGCTAATAATAGTGATCTAATCTCTATTCTGAGATCTGACAATCTGCAGGGCTGTGTCTAGCAGCCTGTTTCTAACAGCCTGGGTGAAGTGATTACCACTCAACAACGTACCAAAACATGGGGCAGATCCACACTTTACCAAGCTGCTTTGCTCCAGACTACTCACCAAATGCAAACTTTTTCACGTTCTGGTACTGTTCAGTTGTGTAACAAAAAATTCTATTTTTTTTCATAGCTCTGTGAAAATTAGTTGCATAATGTGCTGCATATCACAAACCTGTCTTTATTTGATGGGTCACGTCCACTTTCCAGTTGTTCTTATGTTCACAACTTAATAAGATTTACAGCAAACATCATCTTTGGTCAGCAACTAAGTCCCACACAGCCACCCTCTCATTGTCCCTCCAGGAGGAAGGGAAGAGAATGGGAAGACTTAAAGTGAGAAAACTTGTGGATTGGGAAAAAGATGATTAATGTGACAGAAAAAGATAAAAAATATAAAAGAATTCAAATATACAGAACAAGTGATGTTTAAGGCAATTGCTCATCACTTGCTGACTGGTGCCCAGCCAGTTCCTCAGCAGGGGCCCCCAGCCAGCTTCTCCCAGCTTCATATGCTGAGCATGATGCCACAGGTTATGGAACATCCCTTGGGTCACTTGTGGTCAACTGTCCCATCTGTATGAATTCACAACTCCTTGTACCCCTCCAGTCTTCTCACAGGCAGGGCATGAGAAGATAAAAAGTCCTTGGCTTGTATAAACACTCCTCAGCCACAAATAAACATCAGTGTATTATCAATATTAATTTCCTGCTAAAACCAAAACACAGCCCTGTACCAGCTATGAGCAAGAAAATGAGCTCCATCCCAGCCAAAAGCAAGACAGCAACTTTCAGCAATACCATTCACCTTTGGAATGTATTTCACCCCAATTAAATGTCACTTTGCATGGTTGCTGCAGGAGACATCACTCTAAACTCCCTCAGCACACTCTGCCCCTCTCTTCTCAGGGAGACTTACCATGCTGCTTTCCAAGAGATTATGTTAGAAATCTCTCAATGGAAACAACAATTCCTCATGGTTTTGTTGAACAAGGAAAAGGGCTGATGAGCACAGAGTTGTGGGAAGGTGTGGTGCATCCTTGCAAGCTCCTAGCCCAGGATGTGCCTGGTGCTGACTCCCCTGGATACCCAAGCTGCTGTGTCAGCACTTGGAGTCCTCTGCTGGCAGGGTCCCCTGTCACCAGGCCATGGCTGCTTCCTGAGAGGGTTGGAGTGGCATAATCTTTTTCTGGAAACAGCACCAAGCTGCTCTGTCCTACACAGGCTGCACTGCTGGAACGGGGATGAGAAACTCATCTTTTAAGAGGTCAGATTTCCTTTGTAGTTTTGGGGTGTTCTTTTCCATCAAATAAAAACTACATCTCCACTCAAAATGAAATGAAAACTCAGTGAACAACTTTTTCTTGGGTAAGTTTATATATGGGTGAAAGTTTGTTTGCTTAGAGATTTCTGTACTGAAGTGTTTTCCAGCAATATACACGTTTTGGGTTATTAAATTCTGAAATTATTTACCAAGACAATCCTAAAACTTTTGGGAATTATGTCTATTTATATGTTTCTACTATTCATAAATTAATGATATATGACAGATTGTAAAAAGAGAAGATAATTGCAATAACTACATTTTCTGAAGAAGGCTATCCTACATTACTCCTGCATGACACCTTAAAACAGTTTTTAAGAGGAAATTCATGATGATTTGAAAAGACTGTGGTGTTGTATCGTAGAAAAGGTAAATTGATCTCTCTTTCAATTTGCTTAATGCTATGAAAGTCTTTATCTCTCCTCATTCCTGCTTTTTAAAATATCAGGCAGTAAGAAAAGTGGGAAATAAATGTCTGCTGTTTAAGAAGTGATGACTTTGCCGAGGCTCTGATTCTCCCTGGGTACTCAATGTGTAAAGCTGAAGACAGGGGCTCAAGGATGGTCTTGGTACCCAGTAAATCATCCTGCCAGCAACAGAATGTGCTCAACACCTTCACTGGCACCAGCTGAGCTCCAGAAAGCAGGCAGCAGAGCTGAACCATGAGCAGGTAAAACCGAGAGGGAATCTCTGGAGCAAAACCTGCTGCTGGAGAACTGCAGCACAGACTGCAGGACCAGCTGAGGCTGAGAACACAAGAAGCCTGTAAGTGGGTTGTCTGTCTGGCACCCATCATCTCACAAAATACTGCAGATCCAGATTGGTATGAGGTATGAGGTATAAAGGTATGAGGTCCTTTGGATACACAATGGAAACCCATCAGTACTGCAGCAATCAGTAGAAGAAATTTTCTGATGACATTTTATAGTGAAGTGCAGAAAATAAAAAACTGTTTCCCACCAAAGATGGATATGTTGCAATCTCCCTTTAGTAGATATGGAATGCAGCTTGGATAAAATTCATCAGGGGGTTGAACTACTTGGTGAAATTGAATATTCACAGTTTTAAAGAAAAGTATATTGAGACTTTTATGGGTGTGATAGCTATCTGTATATGAAAAAATAGTACAGTAGCAAAATACAGTAATCTGAATAGATCCCACTTTCCTATACGTAGTGAGGATGTATCTTAGATTACTTGAAAAATCCATAAAAATTGCTTGGGTATTGTGCTTTAATTAAATGCAGAAATCTTCTTCATTGATTTGTGTTCATCGTATCCTGGAAAAGAAAGATAATTTTGTTTTTGCAGATTTGTGTAATTCAAAATTTTAAATTCAAACCACACATACAAACCCACCTTCTTAAACAGAAGTTTTAATCAAACAAAGAGATCATCTCCTGGGACTGAATATATTCAAGTTATATCCACAGAAGCCTATGTAGGACCACCATTATTATCCTTCCAGAGATTAAGTTCTATGTTGTGCTCATTCTTCTGTCACAGAATCACAGAGTGGTTGAGGTTGGAAGGGACCTTCTGATCAAGCTCCATCAGAGTCACCTAGAGCTGGTTGTCCATGGCCAGAGGGCTTTTAGAAAGCATCCAAGAAAGGAGATTCCACAGCTTCCCTGGGCAGCCTGTGCCAGTGCTTGGTCATTTGCAGAATGAAAAGGTGTTTCCAGATGTTCAGAGGGAACCTCCTGAGTTTCAGTTTGTGCCCATTGCTTCTGCTCCTGCCACTGTCACTGGGCACTGCTGAGAAGAGCCCAGATCTGTCCTCTCTGCACCTTCAGATATTTATATACATGGATGAGAAGCCCCTGAGCCTTCTTTTCTCCTGAAACATGCTGACCAGTCACAACTCTCATCCTTTTCTTACAGCTGAAATGCTCCAGCCCCTTCACCATCTTCATACTCTCTTTTGCTGAGGGGACCAGAACTAGACATAGGACTCCAGATGTGGCCTCAATGGTGCTGAATAGAGCAGAAGAATTCCCTCCTTCAATCTGCTGGCATTTGTCAAATGCAGCCCAGGATATCATTAGCCTTCCTCGTAGTGAGGGCATGTGGCTGATTCATGCTGAGCTTGGTGTTCACCAAGACCCACAGGTCCTTTTCTGCCAAGCTGCTTTCCAGCTGGATGGTCCCAGCAGGTGCTGGTGCCTGTGGTTTTTCCTCCTCAGGTCCAGGACTTTTGGCCTTCTTGCTGGACTTCATGTGCTTCTCAGCAGTCTGTTTCTCCAGCCTCTTGAGGCCTCTCTGGGTGGCAGGACATCCCTCTGGCATATCAGACATCTCTCTCAGTTTTGTGTCATCAGCAAACTTGTTGAGGGTACACTTTGTCCCATCATGAAATTGTGAACAGGATGCACTACTGCTCCTGGGGTACACCACAAGTGGCTGACCTCCAGCTTCACTTTGTGCCACTGACCACTACTCCCTGGGGATTTCCATGTACCTGGTTTTCAACCCATGTCACTGTCTGCTCATCCAGCCCAGATCTCATCAGGTACCCTTCTTTAGCACAATCTTGCAGCAGTGTTCAATGACTCACTGAAGTCCAGGCAAACATAATCACAGTTATCCCATCATCTACCGGGACAAACATTTCATCATAGAAGCTTATCATATTGGTCAAGCATGATTTCTCCTTGAAGCTGACTGCTCCTGCTGTCGTTGGAGATGTTTATTTCACATTTTCTCATGTGGGGACTTTGAATCTGGAAATTTCATGTTTGTGTATATTCTCATTTGCAACAGTACATAGCACTGACATGAAATTTTTTCAAGTGTACTCCTGATAATATTGTGCATTTCTTCTTTTTTTTTCTTTTTTTTTATTTAATGTGGTCTTCATTTGTGGTGGCCTTTGTAGTTCCTAAGCATCATTTCTTGTACCTGTTTTATGTACCCAGGTCCTTCAGAAAGAACGCTGTTTATATTCAGTATATTTAAGGCACTGCAGCAATCTATGCTGCAATAAAGACTAATCCAATTAATGAAATGGATCTTAAGTTGAATTACAACTGCCCAGGTATTAATGAATTTGCTGTACTGGTACACCACAGGATGGGTACAGCTCTCCTCTCAAACTACTTGCTTATGGGGCTGACATTTACAACCAATGACTTTTGCAGTTTATAAACCCATAACCAACACCCAGGGTCTTAAATTTCACTACTGCTTTCCACGTAGCTTGTGCATTTCTGTATTTTGCTTTCATTGTTCCCTGCCTGCTCTTTTTTCCAGACTGAATCTCATTTTATTGCCAACTTATACCTCTAAATTCTGCAGGTCTCTTTTTATTATTTTGCCATCTATCCTGGGTTTTGCAACACCTTACAATTTAGGATGATCTGTAAATTTAATTACTGTCATGTTTGCCAAAGACCATAAAGAGCCAAGTCAATTATATGGCCAAGAAAGAAAAAGGAAACCTTTATTATGCTATAAATACTCTGCTGAAAATCCCACTCAAAAAAAAGTACTACACATTTCTTGGACTTCATAGATGTAATTGCAAAGAGATCCAGATGATTTGCCTACATCATCTGTGTCATTTAAAAAAATTAAAATGTATTATTAGCCAAAGTAAATATTAAAAAGATTTAAAATGGGACTTAATGTCTTTCTATGCAGATAAAATGTGCAGGACAGGGTAAGACAAGCATTCATACTCTGTGCCCTCCTACAACATATAAATTAAACCTATCATAGTGTTACTGGAGCAGAATTGCCTCAAATTGGTTCACACATTAGGGGCAAATGCTGGACACCAATTAACAATTGATTTTATTTAATGTCTATTTTCTTTTTTTATTTTTTTTTTAACATTTCCAACACATATTATGTGTATAGTGGAATTGTGTAATGCTTCAGTCCAATCTGACAGCATTTGACCAAAGTCTGTAATTCTCTGTCATTATTATCTCTGAGCTATTATGAAACTGGTAGGAATTAGAGCAGAGCAACCTTCATCATTCTACCAGGAACAACAGCAATTACAATTTGGTCTCTGACTGAGGTTAGAATAGATAAATTGAGCTAGATAATGATTACGATCTTTCAAATTCATCATTAGCTCTAACTGCATTTTTAATGCAGAAGACCAGACTATTGGGCCTGACCATGATAGCTGCTGCTGGCTTACCCTACAGCAACATCACTAAGAACACTCCTCTTTAATCAGACCTCTTGTTCTTAAAGAGCACAACCTGAGATACACTAATAGGTATTAATTTTATGAAGCAATTCAAGACCTTGAAAACCTGTTTTAAATGTTCAGCCTTAGTACCCGATTTTCAGGTAGAGCTGTTCTCCATTGGCAGAGAAAAGAAAATCCCCCTTTCAAGTAAAACACCTGCTGAAATTCCTCTGGTTAATGAAAGTACCTAAACTAAGTTGAGCAATTTAGCAAGTATGAATGTCCCTGAGTCCCACTAACATCCATATCTTGTCCATAAATTCAGAGTGCATGTAAATTTTTCCATGGAAAAGTTGATTTTTTATCCTTGGATTAAGGATAATCAGGATTTACTTCCTCAGATGATTTTGCCTTTAACTCTTTTACTGGTGTCCTATTGACAAAAAGAGGCAAAGTCACAAGTGCAAGAGAAGACCAGCCAATGTCATGGGCTGAGCGTGGTCAGGGCACTGGCCAGACATCCTGCAAGCCAGAGCCCCTGTGTCTGCTCACATCAATGTCTGTCCATCCTGCAAGGGCTCTGGGACAAGATCTAAGGAAAACTGCTCCCACATTACCTAGCAGGTAAAATATAAGACGTTAATGCCTTTATTCTGTTGCCTGAACACAGGTACTCAGTGCCATGTAAAAAACCCAAGGGTTTGGGGGTCGTTCATACAGGGCCTCTGGGGATGACAGAAGATCCTCTTTCTCTTACAGGTTTATTCTGATCTGTGGAGGCAGATAGACAGTCTAATGCAGACCCCCAAAGGCACCACAAAGGGGGTTTGATGGCTGCATATAGAGCTTTCAGAGCGCTCCAGACATCACAATGGCTGCAAAGATTGAGAAGACTCAGGCACATTAATTTTACACATTTGGTAAATGTTTTTATCCTATTTTTTTTTTAGAAAGACATAGCTGACACAGACATAGAATTAGCAAATTGTCTAATCGATACAAGCGCCTACTATCAGCTTAAAAACCACTAGGTGTTAATTATGAGACACCACAAACACATCACTCAACGGCTCCACAGCAGAAGCTCCTGTGCTCCACTCAGCTCCCAGCCCACGCTCCCTCCCTCCTCCAGTCTTACCTCTCAGTCAGTAACAATTGCTTTTGTGAGACATCATTTCACAGTTTCAAGTTTCTCACTTGAAGCTCTGCCCTTCAAACTCTCAAGTGAAGTGATGGCTAAATTCTGCTCTGCACCAGGGTACCCCACCAAGGTACTCTGTAAATGGCACTTCTTACTACAAAAGTATTTGGAGAGATTTCTGCTGGACTTTGACTTGTGTATGTTTATTAGCCTCCCATGGAAGGCAGTACAGATGCTGAGGACTGGGTAATGAGAGATTACCTGGGATGTGGGAGAGAGAAACTATAGAAAACTACAATACAGTGTATCTCCAGGAAAGGCGTGTTTTGCAGGAAATATAAAGTGAAATGGTAGAGGTGAAAAAGAGGAGGAAACAGTGAAACCCATGAAAGACACACTGACATCATCTACATTGTCTTTCTGCCATGCTAATAGGCATGATGATCAAGGGAGGTCACAGAAAACTGCAGACTAAAAGCAGTCTTTCTGCTGGTGCAATCTGCTCTGGTACATTCAGAGGCTTGAAGAGAACCCAGGGACAGGTGATGGCCAGAGGCTGGGTGAGACCTGGCACTTGTTTCTGTCCTTCATAAATAGGCACAAAGCATGAGAGAGACAACAGAAAAATTGGTGTGTTACAGAGTGGCCTGTAGGAAATGTGGCAGATGTCCCTCAAATGTCTCCTCTCTGCTCAGAGACCTGCTTGCAGTGGTCAGCAGTTGTGCTGAGCCACTGCCAGGCATGAGGGGGTCACAGGCAAAGCTCAGCATTAGCTGAGTTCAATGTGTTTTCAGAAATGAGCATCTAGGTGTAGCATCAGCAGAATCACAAAGATGTTCTGTGGCTTGCTCAGGTCTTCAACTCTGACCTGTAGAAGTTAAACTAAATCCTGCAAGCCTCAGCCCTCTCTGTCACTCACTGAGAAAAAAAAGATTGAAAGTTATTTACACATTGAGAGAGTTGACTTGTTTGGTTTTATAGATAATATTTTAGCTATTCCAAATCAAAGTAATTAGGCAGCTGGACCAGATCAGTGTTGGAGTACAAACACCTGTTCATGTGTTTTCAGCTGTTCTCCACTGGAATTATTAACAAATGTGTTGCATAAACCTCTTTACAGGCACTTCAAGATTACCACCATCTTCTTTCTGACTTCTGAAGAAAACGCTGTACTTTAGAGCTTCCTAGAGAAATGAAGTGGGTGCCAGTGCAATGATGGCACTTAAGAACTCTCACCTTTTTATTCTTTTGTGAAGTCACTTTTCACACCTGAAGGAAACATAACATGAAGAGGAGACAGAGGCAGCCGATAATGAAATAACAGCTTTATTCAAATGGGTGAAAGCAGTTTATTCATTTCTAAAAGAGAGAGGATGCCAAAAGTCTGCTATAAATCAGAATGTCAGAATTGCTCAGAGCTCGGTCTACCTCCATAGCAGCAGCAAGCTTTATATACAGCTTTCTGACACTTACAACGCCATTCACAAATATTTCTAAGCAAAGGTTGCAGTCAGCTATTATTCTGTTTATTCCAGAAGTGCTCAGGGGCTGGCTGAAAGCAGAACCCTGTTATGCCAGGCTTTGTACAAACAAAGCCATGGAGACAGCTGCTGCTGCACTGGCTTTGCCTGACTATTGTTTTGCTGAAGTGCAATATAAAATGTGATGCAATTCTCCTGGCTATTAACAAGAGGAAAAAATACTATGTCTTGATTTGTGTCAGGTTGTTAGATGTGTACTGCAAGGAAATAAAAAAGAACTTACATATTTTTACATATTGAGGACAAATGTTTAGTTAAAACCAGTAACTGATGTGAGACTCTCAATTCACTTGAGGCTGGAAGCATTTCTTTGGAGAGCTCCAATTGGAGAGCTAATAGGGTTGTTGGGGAGGTATCATCATTTAAACCCAGTTTGAAATTACATCCCATGCAGCCACTCCCCTCTGCCCACTACGTCCCGTGACAGGGAGACAAAAGGCAAAGATTCTGAGTTAAGAACAATTTACTGGAAACAGCAATAAAATAAGAAAATGAACAATAACAGCAACAATACTAGTAACACACAGTGTATAAAAGAAGGTGATTACATGCAAAATGTTCATGGAGCCTGACCTGAGCCATTGCCACAAGACAAAGAATGGCCCCTGGCGTCTCCCCAGAAAGGTTTTTCTTCCCAATCCCACACCTCTCCTACGAGGAAAGGCTCAGAAAATTGAGTTTGTTCACCCTAGAAAAGAGAGGGCATAAGGGTGACCTAATTGTGGCCTTCCAGTATCTGAAGGGAGCCCACAAGGGAGATGGAGAGGGATATTTTACAAGAGCGTGTAGTGACAAGACAAGGGGAAATGGCTTAAAACTGAAAGGGTAGGTTTAGATTAGATATTAGGAAAAAAATAGTGACAATGATGAGGTACTGTAACAGGTGGGCCTGAGAAACTGTGGTTGCCCCATCCATGGAAGTGTTCAAGGCAAGGCTGGATAGAGCTCGTGGAAGATGTCCCTGCCCATGGCCAGTGTTATATGTTATATGATTGGCTTTCGCGAAATGAATACTATATGTGTTATATTAGAAAGTTACGTTGTATCAATATGGTATACTTAAACTATCTGTTTGGTTGGGATAACATCCAGTGAACACATAAAGAAAAGTCTGCTATTGATATACCAACTATCAGCATCTACCACCTGAAGAAAGTATGGACCAAGTCTCAAGCTGGAGGTGATAATGAAGACACAGCCAAGAAACATGCATGCTCTAAAAAGGTGGATCCAAGGAGGGGCCATGCAAAACAGTTCCGGGAATATGGAAATTAGTTTGTGGAAAAGTTCGAATATTCAATTAGACTGATGCAATAAAAAGGGTATTTCAAGAAGGCCTCTATAATAGCAGGTTGTGGACTTGGCTAAATGCCAAGTCACCTGGCTGGCCATACTTTGCTTTTTTGTTTCCTAATTGTCTTATTTTTTTTATTAAACCTATTTCTTAAAATTTACTAGGAAAGTGAACTCTGTTTTTCACAGCCAGGGAGGTTGGAATGAGATGATCTTTAAGGTCCCTTCCAATCCAAACCATTCTATGATTCTGTGATCTATCTCACACTATTTTTAGGCCAAAATTATTTTGATCAGTGGCAAAGGAGGTAGGATAAAGGCACATGGGCAGACTAACCTTTCCTAGATTCACACTATAAGCATTCTTGGACTGACCGCCACTTGGCACTGGGAGATCTGAACTCAGAGCAGACCCTCTTGTGGCACCACCAAGCTCCCTTCTCAAAGACTAGGATCCCACAGCTGACAAACTCTGCTGGCAGCATGGGGCTGGCAGAGGCCATCAGGAGCTCAGCTGAACACTGTCCTGACCTCAGAGACATGTTTTGAGAAGGAAGAATCCTTCTCAGAGGTTTACTGCTTTATTGAGGCAGAAGCTGCAGGGACAGAGATGCTGTGAAGGATGCTATTTTCCACATTGCTTTTTATGCCACTGTTTTTATGTAAGGATTTTTCTTGCTCTCTGATTACACAGCATTTAAAAGAACACATTTCATTAACTGAGTGTAAAACTTGGACTGGGGAAGGCATCCAAAGGGTCTTTTTGGTAAACAGCTTCAGGCATAAGTGGGTGAGGGAGGTTCCAATGTCTCACTAGCTGAATGTTGCATTTCTTAAATTTGCTGGAGAAAGGAACCAAACCTCCAGCCTCTAAATATCTTTACTATTTTAAAGTAATTTTCTTGCCTGTTCTCTTTTACTTGCCATAGCCCATGGTTTTTCATATTTGCCTTTCTGTTCACATTGCCTGGCCCTAACCCTACACCTAACCCCAGCCCTATGGCAGCAGGCACAGAGAGGCTGCAGCTGCAAGTGTCAGCCCTGAGGACATGGATAAGATGCTCACATCAGATGTGAAATCTGGTTACTGGCCATGATTTTTTTCTTGGGAAAGCTGCTGAGCATCCCTCCTTAAACAATGTGGTGTATCAAGATTTCATGACAGGTCATCTCAGCTTCTGGGACTTTGCTTTTCTTTTCTTTTAGCAAAACTGTTAGGACAGACTGGCAGTGCTTTATCATATGCATGGAAGACAGACCTTAAAACTACCTGATAGTTAATAGGCATCTAAACATATTTGACTGAAGCACTCAAATGTCTGCCAAATGATAGGAAGAGAAACTGAAATAGTCTAATCATCTGGGGACACAGGTATTTACAGGGCTGTGAGAGAGTGAATGGCCATAATTTCTAACTAGCCGGAGTCACTTTCCATTGGGACCTTCTGGCTAAACCAATGCAAGGCACTAATTCTCCCAATGCCAGGAAAGGAAATTCCTCTTAGTCTGCAGGGCAGGACACCAGAGTGAATTGTTGTGTCTCTGCTGGCTCAACCATATCTCTTCCAAGCTGTGGAGAAATCAATGTTCTTCTCTGTGCCATAAGCAAGAGCAAGGCTTGAGATGACTGGATATTGGCCAGAACATTCCAGAAGAGGCAATTTTTAGGATGACAAAGCTCATTTAAATTATCACTTTTCATTACTTCTTAAAATATCTGTCAATGACATGATACTGTGATACAGCTTCTTAAAATCTCCGTCATGCAATTTCTGGCACAATGGTGACCCTGGCAAGTTTCTCAGACAGGAGAATTTTGTTCAATATCTCTCTGCTGTGTATCAGTTTGTCGTGAAACGTTGAGCATGTGTTGTTTAATGTCAGGCAGAAGCACAGCTTGGCTACTGCTTATGCTCCTTCACCATTTCCCTTCTCATCATAGCCTGCTCATTTCCTGAGCAAGTGTTCATTTTGTTTGTGTGCCTGCAGTTAGCACCAAGTAAAATCTACCCATTCTAACAGAACCTCTTGGGAAAAAATGACAAAATTATAATTTTATGACTGATGAGTTTCAAAATACACCAGGAGATGTTGCTGGCAACATCAAAAGCAAAACTGTGATGAATGATGACTTTCTGTTTACCTGCCTTTGCAAAGTGTGTTGGGATACATCCTCTAGCAGAAGTATCTCCTTCAGGAGGAGACAAGCTAAACATTCACTTCAGATTTAACAGAGATGGAAGCTTTTCCCAAGTAGTGGGTCTCATATATATATATATATATTCATACATATATCTATATATATATGTAGTACTTTTCTGTAGACACCAGAAGCAATGGCTTCTGTACTTGTGATTTCTGTATGGTTTAATTCCTTCAGAATAAGGGAAAGTGAAATTGTTTGGACTTTGCAAGTTCCAGGAATGCAGGCATCTGTGACACTGGTGAAAGATGAGTTCTAAATATAATCCTCTCAGAACTAGAGACAGATAATCACAACAACCAAAGATCTTTGTTTTCTAATAACAAATGGCAGCTGGATTAAGACATCAGGTCACCCATGCCCAGAACACTTACTCAAGTCTTTCATTTTCTAAAGTTCAACTGGCAGCAAGGTCCTCTGTTTGAATTATTTTGATGTCTTTGGTATTAATCCTTGTGGCACGCAGTAAATATTCTTTTTGAAAATGCAGTTCAAATTATTCATCCACCAAAAAGTATTCAAACCACAGTTCTGAAAGTCCGCAAATATTTGAAGTGACTTGGAGTCGTTTGACAAATTATCTTCCAAAAACATCTGTGCTTGAATTCCCTGCTAAGGTAACACACACTGCTTCCCATCAACAACTTCTGCAAATTGCTTTCTTGCACTAAGAAACCAAACCCACAGAAATGCCAATTATTCTAAATCCAAAAGACATAATGAAAACACATTCTGCAAAATGACAACTAGGTAGTAGAGCTTTATTTATAATTATGAAATAAATATCAGTTAATCAACACCAGGAGCACAAATTTCTATCCTCCATTTACATGAAATTTCAGCTGCCTAACTCATTATCAGCTCGCGGCAATGCCTGCTAATCAGTTGCAGTCACATTAAACAAAATACAATTCATCTGATATGGCAGTAATTAAATCATACTCCGGGGAAAAGATAACTGTGAATTATAGAATATCCTGAGAAATGATAATAATTACTCCATAGGGGTTCTATTCTACTAGGGCTTAAATACTTCTAAGACTTTGTAGAAAATACTTAATTTGAAAAAAAAGATACTAAAGATAAAAGTAAACAAAAACTAAATGCTGTTAATCTTATCAATCACTCACATTCCTGGCACTAGTGCATCTCTTCTGCTTTAACTTTATCCCCAAAGTGCTTTAGCTTGTCTATGGAGCCACTAGATTATTCAAGTGAATGCATGACTCTTATTGATTGTGGCTCTTGTGCAGATGAGGAGGTTGGCCGAGGCCAAGAACACTGAGCCAAAGGGAGAGGCTCCACCTGGGAGTGGAAAAAGGGCATCTAAAGTACAGAGAACAATAAAGAGCTAGGAAAATACAGAGTCTGGGAGAAGGAAGCAGAGGCCAAATCTAACATTTCCTAATAAAATTGTAATCTGCAAAAATAATGAGACTTGTCTTGAGTCCCAGCTCTCTTGAACAGCACTGGATCTCTTAGTTCTGCACCTGCACTCAGGATGCCAGCAGGAATTATGGATCTCCTTCTGCTCTGTTAGTGTCAGTTGTGTCAAGTTGTCTAGGGGGGTTGTTTCCTCTTGGTTTCTTTCAAAGCAACACTAAGTACGTAAAGAAATTTGAAAATTAGATAAGACATTCCTACTAATGGAATTTTTGCAGTGTTTTATTAAAAAGCAAATTCACTGGATTCATATTGGTATTTGGTGTTTTATATAATGTGTAAAATGGATGTGAAAGAAAATAAGATTTTTCTTCTGTCAGTGCTTTTTGAAATTAATTTGAGAAGCTTAGATCTTACCATGCCTCTTCGGTCTTTTTCACAGAATCTTTTACTGGTAAAAAAATCAGACTTGACTGATTCTAAGACCTAGAGCCCTGAACATATTTCCCACCTTTTCCTTCTATGGTACAATGGGCAATTTGTGACAACTACCTCAAGTATTCGGACAAGTGCTTTGTGACCCTGGTGATTCACTACTACTAACTCTGTCAGTTTAGTTTAAAATCACTTCAATTAGCATTTCAATGTGAGATGATTCCTCTTCATGGTAAAGTCTGATGCAAATATCCATTTTGCTCTTCTGCTGTGTCATCACTTACCCTGGATGAATGCTCTTTTACACTTCCATTATCCATCAGACCCTCTAATTCTTTGGTTGTTCAAAGGTAAAAAAGGGTCAAAGCAAGTTAGCACAGATAGTCCAAAAATATGTAAGAAGTGTTTCTCTAATTGTTTGCTTTCCAGCTTTATGAAGTAATGTGTTTCTGTGGGACTCTCCTCACATAATTTAAGGGTATTTTCAACCTATAAAGAACTGTTAGAACTCAAAACTATACCATCTCCTTATAAAGAATTGAACTTTCATAACCCTCTTTTATGACAAATACAAATAGACGGAAACTTAAAATGAAAGAAAATATAGTAGAGTTCAAAGAGGGTTGAGTATTGGATATCAAATTAATAAAAATTCCATGCCATGGCTTTTTTTTAAGAATATGAAAGAAATACAGAACACTTTCTTCTGAGGCTCTCCTCAGGAGCCGAACGCTTTGCAAATCACATTCCCCTGACGATACCGGAGCATTTCACATTGCCAGCAGCTAGGCTGGATCTGGCTTATTAACGTGACATGATAATAGGTAAGTTCTAAAATAAGCACAGCATTGCGTAGGTGAAACTCTGTGCAATTTATCAGTGCCTGCAGCGCCTGTGAGATAGCACTGACTATGCCACAACACTGCATTGCTGGCCAAATGATGGACATCCAACAAGTCCAGGTAGATGAGGAACAGATTTGGGGCAAAGTGGGGATATCCCCTGTCCCAACCAATGTGTCAACCACATGCTGTGCTATTTCCAGTCTCAGTGTTCTGATGCCAACTGCAGATCCATTTGCACTGAGCCAGCACTGGGCTCCTTCTTCATTCTACAGCTCCACCAGGAGGTCTTCTGGTAACTCCAAGGAGAGACACACATGTCTAGCAGGAATACAGGAACCATGTATACACTTATGCTGGGTGCTGTGGACTCTCCAGGCATGTACTTGTCTCAAAGGATCCCCCATTGCCATCTAAAAAAGGATTTTTTTCAATTAATGGTGCTGTTGTCTAGGGTGATGCATGATTCTAAACTGCTGTAACTGTGCTAGATGGCAGTCCATCAAAACACATTTACACCCAGAGAGATGGTTATCGGTTGGTCCATACAGTGAATAATGAAGTGTTTTGAATTCTGAGGAGGTGATGAACAATTTTTTTCATGCCTTAAATCCACACATGGGAAGAGCCAGGAAAGGATGGGCTTAGCAAACACTGGATGGCTCATACACAGCATGCACAGATGCTGAGGTTTTTCCTCACATTTCTGGGGCCTATTCATTTAATGACTGTTTAGAAGCACAAGTATCAAAATGCAGAGAGAAATCATTTGCTTCGATATTTTTGACTCAGGAAACTTCAAAAGAAAACCTGATCAAAGCAGCACAGATAAATGTCTGTAATATTACCCTGACTGATCTCCTTCTGAATTGCTAACATACACATTTCATGCTGAGCGCACCCCTCTACCTTGAGGAGATCTAATATATATTCGTACATACTTTCAGATTGTCAAAGCTGATTTTTCCCTAGTCTTTTTTCATTAAATGCATACTTTCTCCCAACTGTTATTGAGTTGCATTCTCTGTTCTGGAAGACCCCCAAATCATCAGGGCTGGTGACTGAAAGGAATGTTGACTGCAATTGCTTACAGCAGACCACATCTGCCCCGGTGCCAAACTTCACACCCTACAGGAATAGGTTCATCATTCAACCACTTAATAACCTCCTAACTTGACTTGATATTCAGGATCTCTATATTTTTAGGGGGTTGTGGATGACACATGCAATAACGCATTTATCTTTTTTTGGATATGGAGCATCAGGTAGTAACACTGACGTGAGGTGGATATGAATTTTCACTTGTAAATGAAGCCTCTGACATTTATTGCCAGTAATTTCATACTGCTGAGTCATGTTTGCCCTATTTTCAAATCTTCTTTTAATTTTTAAATGGCAGTCCAGGTCAATTCTCAGTACCAGTTCTATACATCTGACTTCCCTATAAGCAGTTGACCATCATTAAGTCCTAGAAGTCAGTTCTCTATTTTACACTTCTTCCTCTTTTTTTCATTTCATATTACCTCTGGTGCTGTGGTTTAAAACAGCCATGGTTTAAAGCTGTGGTGGCTATGCAGCATGGGCAGGTGCTGGAGTGATAGACTCCAGCTCTGGCCCACAGCTCAGTGGGGAACATGAGCTGCTTCACTTTTTCATCCCTCTGCAATGCTGTAATAAATAAACTTGAACTTCCAAATGGGAACCTCTGTGTGATCTTGAGGGGCAGAAAAAAACCGAGCCTAGGCATAAGCCTTAATCACACCTACTTTCATCCCAGTGATGGGCAGCAGGCTGCAGACTGCCAGGATGCACTCAGCAGATCCAGCACACGAGAAAGCTCTGGTTTCTCCTTCATTAACAGTGTCGGTCTTGGCTTTCCATACCCTCCTCCAGAGTGAATGGAACTGGCATCTATTCCCCCTCCTCCCCACAGCAAAGTGTCAAAATCTGTCTCTTTGAATCCTGGTATCTCCTGTCACCAACCAAGCTGTGCAAGCAAGTGTTGCTATCAGGGCTTCTTTGTGCCTGGGCAGCCTCCCAGGCAGGGCTTCCCCAGCATGCCTGGGGCTTTGGTGTGCTTCTTGAATTGCAGGTCCCTTTGCAAAGGGTCAGAAATTTCTTTTCAGTCTTTGTTCTGCATGAGACCCAAGCTTCATCCTCCACGTTTCTTCCCGTACCCATATCCCTTCATCAAAAAGCAAAATGAGCATCACAGAAAATGCTCTTGTGTTCAGGTGGCCGTACTAGTTGGTTCTGAGATGCATGGATTGTCAAAGGCTAACGAGGCTTGTTGGTGAAAACATCTGGGCTAAATTTTCTGTTGTATGGCTGTAGCCCAGCCTGATATGGCTATGCCCTTGCCTGTTCAGCCTGGGAGATTAAGGACTGCACCTTTCTGGCAGGTCAGTGGCAGGCAAGGCTCTGCCCCCTGCCATCCCCATCTCCAGAGGGGAGCTCTGCCAGTCAGGGAGTTCAGAGATTTCAAGTCCAGTCCTCAGCTAGCATCAGTGGTGTGATGGACTATTCTTGCCAGCAGCAGCCTTGTTTTAATTAGAAGTTGAACATTAGACCAAAAGAAAACCTGAACACCCTATCTTCAAAGTCTCACCAGTTACCTCAGGCTTAAATTTTCTGGTTTAATTGACTCCTGGTGTGAAACTGAAATGTTAATGTTTAATGACGCAAAACAATTGCCCATTTGTGGAAGGGCAGAGTGCTTTGCTGAGGCAGAGTTTGCACCCCCTCCAAGGGGAAGAGATGAGATTTGGGCATGGAGTGGTAAAATCTCTGATCCACGTAAGGCAGGACACAAGGCAGAGGGGCGAACACCCACCACCAGAGATTACAAGATGTACTTGGAGCCAAATCAGAAGTAGATCCTGAGAGGAGAGATTATGATTTCCATCATACCAATGGTCTTCCCCTATGTCTCCCCAACTCCCAGGAAAGGTCATACTCACACAGGACATTCACATTCACACAGAAGGCTACATTGACACGAGAGGCAGGTTTAATGTCTTAGAAGGTGTCATAAACCATCAAAGACCCCTGAAGTGCCCCCAGACTCATTTCTGAGACCTTCCACCAGAGTTCTGAAAGCTCCCCACCCTGGGAAGGTACCTGGGCATTCCCACCTAGACTGGAAGTACATTAACACACTGAACTCTGTTTTAAAGCCTCTCCCCACATCTGACAGATCAAGACTGTGACCACCACTTCAACAAGACTGTGAACATCACTTTTCAACAATTAAGTTTTGTCATAGGATCTATGGCTGCTGTTTTCTCCTTCCTTCCTTCCTTCCTTCCTTCCTTCCTTCCTTCCTTCCTTCCTTCCTTCCTTCCTTCCTTCCTTCCTTCCTTCCTTCCTTCCTTCCTTCCTTCCTTCCTTCCTTCCTTCCTTCCTTCCCTCTTTCCCCTCATACATTTCTGAGTGATATTTTTATGCTTTTATATTGCTACATTTCTATAGATACTAATAGTTAAACAGCTGTTTTCCATTGCAACCAAATTGTTCCAGAATAAACCTACATATATATGTACACTGATTGTACCAAGACCCTGGGATACTCTTACCTTCAGGAATGAGTGGTAACATTCCCACACAGGATGATTTTAGCCAGGCAGAAGCAGTAATTTTATTTCAGTTGCAAAGTTGCTGGAACACTTTCAGGAGCTGGGAAGTTATCACAGTCAGGGCTTGTCCCTGTGCATGGGCTGGATGGGCAGGCAGCAGGTTGCTGTGGGACCTGTGTGGAAAGAGGAGCACAGCCTCACAGCTGAGGCCAGGACAAATGTGTACCCAAAACTGCTCAGCCTGTCGCCTGCATATCATCCTGGGAATCTTTGTTGTTCTGTGATGGAGGTTTCCCAGCCATAAAATAAGGATAAATTACATTTTTGCAGATGTCCAGCTACATATGCATAAACAGCAGTCATCACTCTCTCCCCTGCACTCAATTAACAGGTATTTTAATGGATGCATTAACCCTTGTTCACTGCCTCACTCCCACTCTCCAACACCTCCATGGACCATATTCAGGACAACATTTCTCAAATCACCTTTCCTCAAGAAAACTCCCTGTTTTGGGAGAGGTGTAGACAGGCTTGGGGGTTGCTGCAGCCACCCCCATCCCCACATCCCCTATTCTCCATGCTGTCAGCAGCTTGTTTGCATGGGGCCATACTGAGTAAGCTTGTACAAATCTACCCTCCCAACGAGGGCTATTTATCAAGCCTACAAGATTCAAAACTTCAAGACCCTGAATTTCATAGTCATTTGCAGAGTCAGAAGCTGCTAATGGCCCATAAAATTTAGCAACTTCTCCATAAGCTGCTGGTTAATGAAAAATCGGTTAAATTGTTCACAGATCAGCTGGCACGGTGCCCTCTGATTCACAGGATGCTTTCTCTGGCAAAGGTTTCATTAACTGTGCTGGGAAAGCAGGGAAAGAAGTTGGGGCATTTTGCTAGAGGCTGTGACTTTTCCTTGGTGGGATAAGGGCAAAGAATCCCCACACCAACCATGCAGGATGGGATCCTCTCAGGTGTGCTGAGAGCACTCTCAGACACTGCCCCAGTATGGATGCCCAAGCTGCTCCTGTCAGGTTTAAAACCAGGCTTTGTGATAGGAGAGGAGTTCAGTTCAGAGAGGCAGTTTTGTAGTGACAGATGCACATTCAGTGAGTCCCTATTCTGATTCTGAACTGAAATCACAAAGCTGCCTTTCCCCTTTCTGGGACAGCTGCACACTGAGCAATGGGGAGTCCCTGCCTGCACATTCCTGCAGTTCTTTAGGTTATGGAGGCTGAGTGAAAGGACATCACAGCACTTAGCCAGCCTCCTGCAGAGCCTATTTTGCCTTGTGTTGAACCCTCTGTTGCTGCTACTGCTGTTATTGCTTCTCACACCAACTGCTGCTGTACCTTGGGCCAGTTTCATGACACACACACACTGTCCTGCATTTGGGTGCAGGACTCTGGCTGCAGCAGAGAGCAAGGATTTGGCATCCGTACAGAGAGAGCAGTCTGATGTCAGAACAAATTAATGCTGCTCACCATACTGACATTGTAAGGCCTCAGCTGTCAGTGCTGGCATTTATGATGCTGTGTATTTTAACTAATTAGGCACTCACAGCCCAGCCGGTGCAACTCATCCATCTTGCAAATGCTGGATGTTTTTGCACTGGCATATGCTACAATAATGAGAATCAATGTTGCTAATGACTTTGCACAGCCCATTTTTCAGTCACCTTTGAAAATCCACATTATGCTGGGATTGCACAGAGGAGAAAACACTGGCCTTAAAATGAGAAAGAATTGTTTCTGCAGGACAAACCCCAGACCTCTGTTGCCTTGGCATGGCCTGAGCACTGTGGCAGAGGAGCTGCTTCCACCAAAGCAAACATGAGACCCTGAGAAGGCAAATCCAAGATGAGATTTCTGAGGTTAGAGCCCTTAAACACATTTCGCTGAATTTTCAGTCAGTTTTTCTCTTCCTTGGGCAAGATTTCAGGTTTTCTCTGTTGACGAGTAGCTGCCTCATTTTCTCACTCCAATCTGCAAGTTAAATCTTTTCCCTGGTGGGTGAGCAGACATGGGGCCTGCCCATCAGGCAGTGAGGATGCTGGCTACCTTTCAGCATCAGGGGCTTGAAAAAGCAGGAGCTGCCTGAAGCAGTCAAGAGAAGAGAATTCCTTCCATCACCTTCAAAAGTGCCATACCATCCTCAAGAGATTTACCAGATGTTCTGATTAAGGCAGCTCAATTGCAGTGTTTAAAAGCCTTTTCCACCTGCTCCCCGCAAGCTCTTCTCTGTGGGCAAGAGTAGCTCTAATTAAATATTCCCTCCTGCTGCAAGGGCTCCTCCCTCACTTTTCCAGAAACTAGCATTGTACAGACACCCCCTGGGACTGCTCTGCAGAGGCTACCTCTTCTCCCCTTTGTTTTTCTGTCCCCTGCAGTGGAAATCAAAATTCAGGGGACTTGAAACCTGGGCAGTGCAGACAGGGGAGCTCCTTCCCAAAGTCCTCCCTCCAGCTCTGACCACCATTCAGAACCCCCTGTCTGGCCTTGAGAAGCACTTGTTCTAGGTCTTTTCAGTAGCCACTACCCCCCAGAAATGCTCTCAGTGTGTAGGGAGAAGCCTGGAGCCCCACAACCCTTCACCACCGAGAGTGCAGTCTGACTCGCCAGAGTGGAGACATGGCAGTCCCCAGCTCACAGCAAAGCCCCACACTCAGATCAGGAGGGTCTTCAGAGACCAGGGTCTCATTCCAGCTGTCTCCTTAGGGGCTGATTCTAAGGGGATGGACTGGACTGTGTGAAGGCACCAAAATCAGAGCAAGGGAGGCAGACAACCCAGATGCAAAATTCGCTGGTACAAAACTTGGACTAATCTGGCACTTGTAGGGGCTTCCTTGCTCTGGCATTGTCAAGAAGAAAAGCTCTAGCACGTCCTTTCTGGGGAGCCCCACAGCTTTGATTAACAGATAATCAGATAGAGAAAGTCCTACTTCTCTTTCTGACATAAATGGGTATTTACTCTACTCTAGTCAGAGCATGCATGAAGACCACCCCATAAAGGCCTCCATGCCCATCACTCCCTTTACTCTCATATTGCAACAAAAATCAGGTATGGGTTTGCTTTAGTGTGCCCTAGAGATTCTGGCTCTTTGCCTAGCATGGAGGGGTGTCTGGCAGGATCAATAAAATGCCATCCTTGAGCCTACCACCACCCCAAGGCACAGCCAGGCAGCCGCTCACCTCCACACTTGTGCCCTCTCACTGTCTGAACCTCCATTCCTATTTCTCTTGACGAGCAGCCTTCCCTGAGCTGCCCACCAGCTGCTGGAACAGCTTCACCCCTCCTTGAAAAGGCCAAGATAGAAAATCTTCTTAAGCAAATCCTCTGCTGATAAGTGCTATTCAGATGATGGGATTAATATTTTCCCTATTTTGGAGGCACTCAAGCGTGCAGGTGAATATATGCCCATTTAGCATGTTTTTGAGCCGTAAATACGCTTTCCCCCTCCCAAGGGCTCTCTGCCTTTTAACCCTCCCCGGATGCCAAGATGCAATCCTAGGATTTTACTGTCACAGAACTCAGCAGAGCCAATCCCCATAGTAACAGGGCATCCACGCATGAATCCAGAGCTGCAGCAGGTCCGGGTGCTGCAGTGAGCAGTCCAGGCACATATTCAGCATCAGGGTGCACATCTGTATCAGTATATATCTAACTAACCTGTGCTTTCTCAGCCAATACAGTATGTGCACAAGACAGGTAAATGCTGGTAAGAATGTGACCTCCTTGATGTGCAGAGCTTGTGCAAGTGATCTATCCAGAAACTGTAAAAAAGGCTAAAAGATTGGACACTACTCCATAAAAAGTGTCTAAAACAGCCTTAAAATGATCAGAGGATGATTTCCCAAGCTGTGCTGTTCAAACAGTTTATATTTGCATATATTCCTCAAAAAACATACTCCTTTAAAATGGGACCTGCTGTAGCCTTAACACGAATTTTCCTGGAAGGACCACAAAACTGTGCAATTAGCACCACCTACTGGCAAAGCTGCAGACACAGGCTTTGAGCAATTTTACTTGGCAAGCTTCTTGCACAGAAATGCTAAACACAAATCCTGGTGATAGTGTTTGAATCAAATAAAAAATATAAGACATAATTTCTCCTTTTCCAAAATGAAAAAAAAAATAGGAAACTGAAATTCCTCTTTAAAACAACTACTAAATAGCTTTGAGTAACTACAGTCCTTGCAATATAGAGTTGTAAACTTTGACTCAATATATTTTATCTCTTCATGTGATGGCACATCTACTTTCAGTGCTACCTCTACAGCAATGGACAAAAATCGATGGCCAGTTTGGGAGCACGGGAGGTGGGCCAGCATTTTTTCTTTTGATGCTTCAAAGGGGTGGTGCGTGTCACACAGATGCATATATGTATTTGATATATTTGTGTCTGTGTTTGTGTTTATCTGCCAGAGACATGGATGAGAAACTGTCCATCATTTTTAAAACCCCAAGAACAAAGTATCCTATTTTTAAAACTCCAAGGAAATCAACCCGCTTTGGAGATACTCTCCTCCTCTGAGCTCTTCCTCATGATTGATAAGCTGATGAGTGGCTTCACCATCATGCTTGTGGGGCAGCTGCCTTCAAAACTGTTCATGTTCTTTTTATTGTGTCCAGCAGTTTCTCCTTCTTAACAGAGGACCCTTACAGCCATGCTCCAAGCTGTCTACTCCTTCAGTACCTGTGATTTATTTGGGAAACAAAGCATCAGTCCAGAGGCACTGCAGTGAGTTCAACACAAAGGCTCTTTACAGCACTTTGCTGCATATCTGGCTTTGTTTTACAAACCCCTTTTCTTCCACCCCATGCTGTCTTAAAAACATGGTAATAGAAAGGAAAAAAGTTCAAGGTTCTGGGAAGCTTTTGCTTAGGACAGAACTTACCTGCATTCTGTAATCTTTTAGGAAGCAGATGTACATTTTGTTTTAGATCAACATCCATAAAAATGATTCACAGCCACCTGCTCTGCATCCTGGCTGGACCCCTTCACCCTGATTGTGGCCACCCCACAGGGCATTAGTCATGGTTCAGTGACATTATTTTTGTTCTCTAACTGGAATGTGCTTTTTGGTGCCTGATCACGAATGAATATGAAAAAGTCACATTTTAGAACATTGTCATTTAGAAGGATCATCTTGAAAAAGGAGTTCATTAATTAGTTACACTGGCAGTCTCTTTAATTAGGCGTTGCTGAGTACCTTCAGTCTTTGTGATCTTTAGCATTCTTAGCTTGTTATACTTTATTTACAGGTTTTTTTGGACATGTACGTTATTCCTAATTAACACTGTAGACCCTGCTGCAGTTATTTCAAGATGTCACATACTGTAGATCTTCAGACATGCTTTCTGGATATCTGCTGAATATAAATTACTCCTCTAATCAGACCAGAAAACCTGCATCCTGCATCCTTTTATTTGGGTACAAGAACACCCACCAGAGACAGCCAGGGGAAGGTAATCCAGTTTCCAGGTTTCAGCATGGGAGCAAATGAAAGGTACTTACAAAATGAAACCTTTCAAAAGACATTGCTGTCAGGAATTTTAAAAAGAGAATTTGCCTGCAGGGAAATCCTCTGACAGCAGGCTGTCAAAGGCACATCCCACCAGGATGGTCTGTGGGAGAGAGCAGAACAGCACAGATCGTGTTGGGATTTCAGGAGACTCAGGCAAGCACAGTGTTTCTTAAAGCAGGTGGAAGATAGAAGAGAGAAGAGCGGGCATTCGTGTATCAGACATAAAACACAGCCCTCCAACAAGAAATCTTAGCAAAGCAGTATGTGAGGAAATACAGGGTGCTTCTCTACTTCTTTGGCATACTCCTGTATTGGACTAAGCAGCAATTTAAAGAAAGAATCTTATTTTCTTCAAGCTGTGACCTTGTTTTGTACCAATTTGGCCACATGCATTTTTGTTAATGCCTCGACCCTGATATCCAGCTTCCATCTACTCATTTTCTATTTTCAGAGGCAGCAGAGAGGATATTTTGCAGTGGACAATACTGTATAGGACAGAGAACTTGTAGAGATGACAAGAATATTATGTCTCCTCTCTGACTAGCTTATCTGATCCTACCAAAACTCTGTTTTATCCTCGCTAGATTACTCTGATCTTTTGGCCCCAGTGTTATCCATCAGTATAGTACTCTCTGGTCTTTACACTGATTGGTAGTGGTGATCAATATGCAATAATCGTAGCACCTTTCTAAAAAGTCTGTGCTCTCTATTTCTCAAAACTCGCTCCCACTGCTTTCTACAGATTAACCTCTTCTTTAGTAAGTGTTTACCTCCCCCTGAGACAAGGCTTGAACTTATACCTTGGAGTGGCTGCCTACTGCCCTTACACTAACAGATGATCCTATAAATACAATGGGTACATATTTATATGCCACCTCCACAGCTTACACCACCCCAGTTCATAAGTGCATTATAAAGCCTGATGAATAGTCCCAGCAAAAGCAATTCCTCTTAATCCTCAGAATTAGTATAAGGAAAGAGAATGTGATTTATGCGTGCAACTGATAAATCTTGCCCAGACATTCCTGCAGAACAGAGCTGCAGGATCTGGATTTGGTGATCTCCTCATTGCTGAAAGAAATGAGATCCTGGTCAGTACAGGCAGCTAAGAGAGCATGTGACACCCCATCTCAGGTTACTGGGATCAGTCAGCACCATGGGGGCTGCAGTACTCCACAATTAATTATGCTGAGGCTGTTCTCCCTCTGACTTGTTAGCCACAAAGTAAAGCTCTTTACTGCAGCAAATCTTTTAGGTTGTGTAAAAAAATTAAGCACAGGGTTCTCACATATACACAGAGCTGCACCTGGCAGTTGCTTGGCAGAGGAGAAAGAAGTGGCTTAGTAAATGAGAGCTGTAGAGAAGGGGCCATTCTGTTATCTCCATCTTTCTGTAGTGTCCTGCACTGGGAAGGCCAGCCTGTGACTGCAATAACACAAATATGTAAATAATGGTGACAGGAGCAATAAGGCTATTTCTTTTCTTTGATGCATGGAGACATGAGTTTTTGGCAGCTGACACTGCTGCCTGCAGTAGAAAATGCTTCTCCAGCCTGGTTTGGCACTGTGAAACCAAAGCCAGGTCTTGTTTGAATCAGATACATCTCTTCTCAGAAACTGCAAAATCTGGGCTGACAAAAACTGTTTGTTTCAGTTGAGTGCTTGTTCTTGGCAATCGTCTTTCTCTGGGAAGAGATAGGTGCTGGTCTTGGCTTAAATTTCTTCACTAAGATGAAAAGTTTGCACATCTTTAAAGCCTTTGGTTAAACAGGGTGCAAATTTGTCCATCTGCATGTCCTTCCAAACAGAGAAAGGAGTGCCACACCTTTTGGGCTTTCTGGAGGCACACATGTCCTGTAAGAGACTTCATCTGCTCAGTACAAAGACAGGGGAGGAAGAAGGGCAGGTCACTGATGACTGACCTGATGGCCCCTGTGCTGCAGTGTGCAGCTCTGCAGTGTGGGGGGACAGCCAGCGCTGATTTTAACAGAGTTTTCAACATTCTGCACCATAGATGGTAAGTTTGTAGCCAGGTAAGAAGGATATGGATTAGACAGATGGACAATAAGGGACATAAAAATTGGCCAGACTATTGAACTTAAAGGACAGTGGCTTCTGTTTCACTGTCTACCCAGGCACCAGTGGCAGGTGGTGCTCCTTGGGGATCAATACTGGGGCTGGTATTTCACGGTGCCTTGGTCAGTGACCTGACTGCTGGGAGAGAATGTTGTCTCAGCAGGGTAACACTGAATTAGGGGGCAGGTGGGTATGCAGAAGGACAGGGAGGACATTCAGAGCAGCCTCAACAGGCTGGGGGGACTGCACTGCTGTTCTACCCTGTTTGAAGTTCTAACTTCCACTACCACAGAAAAGACAAATCCAGGCTCTTTATAGTGATATTTAGTTAATTAGGAAATATTGCAGCATGGGGAATGACAGATCGTCACAAGGAAAGAAATACTTACAGTGAGAATGATCACACACCAGAAAAGGATGTCCAAATTGGTTTGGAGTCTCCATTTGTGGAGATGTTCAAAGCTCAGCTGGGCAAGGCTCTGAGCAACCTGCTCTCCTTTGACACTAACCTCACTCAATGGCATCCAGAGGTCCCTTCCAATCTGAATCATTATGTGATTTTATGTTTTTTATGAACTGATTTTCCCTTCCCATTAGAAATAAGTATTTAATCACATGATAGGACCAGCCTGTTGCATCTCAGTATTGGATGTACTTCAAAGGGCAAAACCAGACTAAAGGAGTGCAGTGATTGTGCAGCCAAGCTTTCACACAACTTCATCCCATGGTAAAGAGAACCACTCTATCTTAGTCACCTGTAAGTGCCTCTAAACATAAACCTGCATAAAAATAATATATGGCAGTGAATTTCAGAAGACAGCTTCTCCCTGTAAAATCTGCACATGACACATTGTCACAAGGGTTATATATGAAGATGGTAGTAAACCTTTTTTCAGACTGATATACTACACCAGTAGGCCTGAAGAGCTGAAGTATTCTTCAGTTGGTTATCAGCATCCTACTATCTTGGGAAAACTCAGCTGATACTAAATATGTCATACTGCAATATATAAAGCCCAGCTCCCTATCTTGTCTTTACATTATAGTGCTCATAATTGTCAATGAAGGAGAAGATCGCTGGAAAAATTAACTGGAAAAAATAACTGTATCAAGATGAGACCCATTATTTTAAGAGACTTTCATCTTTTAGAACACACTCTCTCTAACAGAGAATTGCTCAGTGGAAAGGCTTTTCTGGTCTCAGGACCCCAGGCTTTGGCAAGCAGCGTGGCTGCCCAGGTCTGCACTAATGACACTGGTCAGTGACACAACACTGCCTCTCGGTTTTCCTTAAGGAAAACTAAGTCAAATTCCTTGAAGTGAAGATATGGTTGAACTACAACTGTCAGCAGGAATCCCATTTCTCTGACATTTTCTTAGAAGGGTTTCCCTTGATTACTTGTTCATCTGTAGTGAAAGAAGACATCTCCCCAGAGAATGTAGGTTCTCTAAGGGGAGTGGGTTTTCTCCCCCCAAATCCTGGTAGAGAGCAAATTCTCCATAGCTCTAGAGACACCCATTTAAGGGTATTGCTCTGCAGGAAGAGACCCAGTCTATCTTCCTCAAAGGGCAAGAGCCACTCTCCCAGAGATTTGTTTAAGCTACCTGTAAAATAAACATGACTTTAAACTGTCAGCACCATAGGTACTAAATCAAGAAAGAGGACAGCCGTTGCTAGGAAAAGAGATTTTGCAGTCTATGAAAATATTGCCTGTAGCAGGAAACAGAATGTGTTGCTTAATTGCTGTGCTCTGGGCTCCCTGCTCGTCCCACTGCCAGCTGCCTGCTGCACACAGCACAGGGTCCTGTCCCTGCATGACCACGGCGCTCTTCCACCACAGCCTGAAACACCACCACACTTAAAAATAGGATGTAGGATGACAGTGTAGCTGGTCTTGTTCAAATCTTCCAGGATGCCCATTGTCTGTGGTAGGAGAGAGGGTGAACACAAGTGCAGTTGTTGCCACAGGGGCACAGTGATGAATTCCTGTACTGCTATAAATGTCTTGGGCACCAGGAGCAACTGGGAGAGGTGGCTCCAAGGAGAGGAATGCATTTACTGTCTGAAAGGCAGTATGAAGCAATATGGTCAAGAAGCTAGTGGCCTAATCACATTAGTGTGTGCTAGAGCTGCTAGGGAGTTATTTAAAATGACTTGAGATTGCAGCTGAGAAAAGTAGCTCTGGTGGAGTAGCCTGAAGAAGAGACTGTGTATCATGGCTGTCAACCTTCTCCTCTTATACCAGGTGAAAAAAAACGGAAAAAAAAACCACCCTGAAATAAGCACAGCTGCCAGGAGTAGGACGATTGTGACCTAGGTGCCACCACGGGTGTGATGACCGGCCACTTTAACCCTCCACTGTGCTGTTGGGACTGCAGGGCTGTGAGAGGTAGAGATTGGCAGGAGCTGCTGACAGCTGGAAACCCCCCAGCCTCCAGACCCTGGTGCCTGAACAATATGGATACAGAAGGGACAAGTCCCTGTGCAACTCTCTATCACATCACAGAAAAGGAGCAGGTTTTCCAGGTCCCAGTCTAACATACCTGTGACCCAGGGCAGACTGTGAGAGGGTCCTCTGGGCCCTGGTTGCTCTGTTTCTGAAGTAGAGGTGACAGGATTTTTGACATACGATGCTAAACTTCTGTGAGTGTAACAGCTTGGAGATATTCAGATGGGAGGGGAAAGAAATTTGTTGTTTTTACTAGATTTCAATTCCATTGTAAAGACTTAAAAAAATAGGCATCAGGAAAGTAAAACCAAGAATATTTGCTTTCTAGGTCTTGTCTTGCAGAGCAATTTTTTTTCCTACCAGTGCCAAAACCTGTGAATGTGCACTAGCCAAGGATGGACAACTGGGAATGCCCTAAACTGGTCAGGAAATTTGGGCTCCTGCTTGTTCACTTGAGCATCTGAAGGCATATGCAATCCTGTATTTTTATTGGGACATGATAGAATTGGTAAATCATGTGCAAATCATCTGCCTATTATTGTTTACTAGTAAAATTTCAGAGCTCCACCCACATACACAAAAGAGGGTATAGGACCGCCTCATGTTGCTCTCTAGTACATAAATAACAATATGCAACTTAACAGAAGACTAAAACATCCCTTACCATCCACCACTAAAAAAAAGACTATACAATACTATACAAAAAAAGTGTATTAGCTTTCATGCTGCTGGGGTCTGCGAGGGCATCATGATGTGGCCCACCTGAGTGAGCAGGGGGCCCTGGGTCATGCCAGTCTAATGTGGTATTTCTGGTAGAGCACATTTGTCTATTTTACAACACTGAGTGCATAGCTTACTACTTTCAGGCTCTGTAAATCCCTGATGGCTGTGAAAACAGAGGAGAGACTAGAATTATTTATACACAGAGATATTATTAGGACCAAAATTAATGAGAACAACACTATGGGTAGGAAAGATGAGACTGAAGGAGTACTTCCTGTCACAGGGACCTGATTTAACTGCTCCTCTTCCAGACTCTCTCAATGTGTGCACTGGAAATTTCATCCCTCAAGACAATGAAAAGTAAACCAGACAGTGAAAAATCCTGAAAAATCAGACTGAAAACTTCCCATTGGTTACTTACTAAGAAAACTGCATTCCCCATAGGACCCCCAGCAGTCACAGGACACTTCTGAGATTGAAGGGTTTATTTCAATTCCAGTGCAATATTTGGGGCTACTAGAAAGCAGGATGAAATAGAGCATGAAGTACATTTTTCCTAGTTACTCAGTAATAATGATGAACTAGTTCAAGGTCTAGAGAATCCCAAAGCAAAGGCAGCATATGGAAAGGCTGACCATTGCTTTTCAAGGCAGTTCACACCAGGCTCCTGCACTGGGAGCTGCTCCTCTCTGGGCAGGGATGTGGTGCCTGCAGGAGACAGGAGTCTCACCTTGGCACACTCTGCCAGGGCCAACTTGATGTGACCTGCAGAGCCTTTCATTTCTGAGTGCAGCATGCACACACCATCCTTTACACTTTTAAGAAGATGTCATCAAATACTGGGAAGCACTTCTGCAGCTGGGTAATTGAATTCAGAGTGACCCATTCCTGAATGGAAAATTAATAACTTGGCAACTTCAGACTTTACTTTTATTAACTCTTTCCCTAACACTCAAGAAACAATCCTCTTAAATTTTATGAAATAAAGAAACCTCTTAGGATTTACAAGAATTATGTTACTTGTGCATCTTCCCAGTTCATAGGCATATCACACTCACATGTGTATTTCTATCTATAGAAATTTCTACCTATCTATATTTCATATCCAGCATGTTTGTCCTAGAATAGTCCTAAAAGACCTGCCTTTAAGACAAACAATACCACTCACAGTGAGCATTGTTTGCAGAAAACACAGACACCATCCAACCTGGACAATTTCAACACAGGCTGACCTTATAGAAGTTCACACACACACAAAAAAAAAAGTGAATTGTGTTGCATTATGAATGAAAGAGGCCAATATTTCTGCGTTGGTGTTAACAGAATAACTCTGTTGCCCTTGCTCTCCTTAATGTAGTAGTAGAGAAGTTGCTCTCCATCACAAGGTCTCTTCAACACCTCAGATGAGCCATGTGTGTGTAAAAACCCCAAAACAAAACCCTCACAGCTCTTCTCTCAGAAGAAATTTCATTAAAACTTTAGAAGTTTTCTACTGGAAAAGCTGTTTAAAGCTCTTATCTCAGCATTCAGATAGGTTACACAGTCTTGCAAAGCATCATTTTTTTGTCTACTCTGTACAGCTAGAGCTGGGTAGTAAAGGTACATAGCAAATAAGTAGAAATATGTATAAGGGTAGTAAAAAAATAAATTGCTTGATTCACTCTCCTGGAATTTATTCCCAACATTTACAGCAAACTGAATAATCAAGTGAGTAAAGCTGTACTTCAGACTTAGTATAAATTCAACACTAATCTGATTACAGAAATAATTCTTTTTCAGGGAGAGGTAATATGTTGACTGAGATATAAAGCCTGAATATATTGGGGAACAGAAACCTAGCACAAGAAAGCATATATCTGTGCTGCAGATTAATTACAGGGAGGCACAAAACAAACAAAACAAAACAAAACAAAACAAAACAAAACAAAACAAAACAACCCAACACTCTTTCTAAAAAAATCCCATATCAAACATGCAAACTGAGCATGAAATGGGAGTAATCCTCTTTGCTGAGAAATATCACAGCAGGAACTCCAGAGAAAGTGGCTGACATGGTCATCTTCACTAAGTGATCATGCAACCAGGGATGCCTTTCAGCACCCTGTGCATGTCATCCTGCTGTAGCAAGATTTCCCCTTATGGCTTCAGGAATGATAAAGGAGAACTGTTCAACAGGTTTTGTTTAAAGGATTTTATCTCCTTCAAAGCTGCAATTTTTGATGGATTTTTTTTTTTTTTACTGCTGTTTTGATAAATCTCAGACTTCATGCAAAATGCCTTCAGGAACATAGGTTTAGGGTGAAAACTCCACAGGGCAGCAGTCAGGTAAGGGGAGAAGTGTCACTTCTCTCACCTGGGTAACTTCCATCCTGGTGTGCATGATGCCCTTTGGCTTCAGGCACAAAGTCAGACCCTGCTGGTGGCCTTCAGCTGACCCAGTGACTCAGTCCTCCCAGGACTCTTTATTCAACTCTTTCTTCAGTTTTATACTTACTGCACTTTCTCTCCATTTCAGCGCATATATATATATAAATACTCTGCTTACCTTTAATCACAGTTATTTTCAGTCCCTGTGGTGTTGTGGATCAAAAAGCCCTGTTTGCAGGCTAGAAATTGCTACAATGGTTGTGGGGGTGTGTAACTGAAGTCCAGTCCAGGACAGCTCAGCGAGGCCTGATGTGGCTCATATTCCTGACTCAAACACTGTACACAGCAGAGCTCAGCTATGATATATGTTGGAAAACAGTCCTCAGACACCTACCAAGACTGCATCACAGACAAAAGACTTGGAAATGTGCAAATCAAATCAGAAAGAGGAGAGCTCAGATCGCAGATCTGCCAGCTGACAGGAAGGCAGCCGAGCTGATGGCAACATACAAGTTAAAACCTCAACCCAGTTAGATGTTGATAGACATGGAGCAATCTCCAGAGAAACTGAAATGGTTGGATGGATGTCAGCATCACTTTGAGAGTCCCAGTCTCACTACTGATTTTTTTTTTTCAGCCCAGAAAAAGAGAAGAAAGTAATACAGTGAAGTAGAGGAGACTGCATTCATTAAAGCATTTCTGTATGTGCTCTGCATTTTTCAGACCTCAAGGAAACCTCTGGCAGGGAAATCTGAGACTTTTGGAAAGTTTATCTCATATAATGGTGGAAAAGAGCCTGCAATTTTCACAGAAAGAATCTGATAGTCTTGTACTAAATATGATTTAACTTAAATTAGGTCATTAAATGCTCTTCTTATTATTGCCCACTGTTGAGCAGCAATAGATATCTGGGGCACTGTTGTATGGTTCCCCATGAAAAACTCAGTGATGTGGAAAATCTGTGTATATTTTAAGTGTAATATATTTTAATGATACATTTACTGTGGTCCTTGAGTACAAGAACACAGCACATGAACCAGGCTTGTTTGCCTGCTTGCCTGCCTCCTTCCTTCCATCTCATCCTGTTCCTGCCTGGCAGGGAATATGCCAGCCTGAGGAATTTACTCTGGTTGCAGACTTTCTTTAGAAACATGATTCACAGCTGTTGGGAATCTACATTACCAAAAATAAGCACCCCCAGGATGACTTTCCAAAGCATTTTTAGACCTTTGCATAGCTGTCAAGGAAGGGGTGCCTTGGGGTCGCCAAAAACTGATGCCTTGGAAAGGTTGACCTGAAACAGAGACTAGACAGAGGTAGAGAATAAAGTAAACGTTTATTGAAAGTCCTTTAGGGTACACCTTGAGCAGGGCAAGAGCCTGACCAGGGTCACACCCAAGGTGGACTAAAAATAGTCACAAAAATGGACAATTGTTCACGAGGTCTCACACCTTTATAAGTTTTTGTCTATTTGCATATTGGGGCCCAATTGTGTAACCACAGCCTCAGGTCATGAGGTCTCATCCTTCTTGTTTCTCTCTTCAGTCCATCGTTGTTTATGCTTTTGGGCCTGAAAGTTGTCCTTGGTTTTCAGCAGGAAAAGGATTTGTTTTTTCTACCTACTCTGTGAAAAGAGCTTACTAGTACTTAATATGAGGCTCAGAACTACACCCCTAGGCAGCACAGACTCTGAAAAACATGAAAGCTAAAACTTAAGGCATCAGAAGCAAACTGTAGTTTATTCTAAATTCAAATGCTCTCTAAAACTTTGAGAAGCCTTGACATTAAATACACACCCCTTGGGTTTCCACAACACCTAATAGACAGGATAGGAGTCATTCATTAAACACGCTTGCAAAATGCTTTCCTATATATAATTGAATATCCTAAAGGCTATTTAGAGTGTGCTTAATTAATTTCCAGCTTTGTTGATCTCCCCAGTACAAAGGCAATGTCTGTTCATGACTAGGAACCATAATAGGGGCTTATTTTAAAATCTCAGGGTTTTCTTATGTCTTTTGTAATACTCAGAATCTCTCTGCTATGGGTGGAATTAAACTATACCTGAACTGTGGAAGAAAATACACTGCAATAAAAATAATTAACATTTCACTGTAAGAAAGTTTCAAACCTGTTTGAGCCAGGTAGCATCTGCTCACGGCCCCAGTTTATTGTCTTGTACCTGTTCACCCAAATCACAGACAAGAAGAGCAAACTGGGAAGCACGGATCAGCTGCAGCAGGGATGAGCCCCCCTCGGGAAGGGCAGGTGGGCCACCACCCCTCTCTTCACAAGCTTCAATGCACAGCAGCACGTGGTGAGTTTGCAGAACCCCTGCAGAAAGGATGCAGATGAAATTTGTGGTTTATATCTGCTGTCTTTAGTCCTGCCTGGGGCTATCTGCCCAGGAAAATCCATGTCCCAGGCCCAGCTCTCCATCCTACTGGAGTGCTCAGCAAGGTGACAGCAGCACATATAGCCCTGGTGTTTTGCAGGGCTCTCTGATGTGGTTTGCAGGGTCAGCAGGAAAGGACATAGGGCTGTGAAATCCCGGCTGGCATTTGTCTGAGCTCCCAAGGGAAAGATGAGGAGTGTGTCTCTTCCACTATTCTCCAAAAGTGGTCACTAATTCAGAGTCAAAACCTCACATCACCTCTAAGAGACATGGCTGTTTGGGCTTCAAAAATCAATGCTGGCAGGAGCCAAAGAGGGAAAGTGAGCTCAGCCCAACTATGTGTTGAAAAGGAAGCTTCAGTGTCTTCAAGGGACCTGTCCCCAAACTGAAAGCTTGCTGCACCTGTCCTACACAAGTGTTTCAAGTCAGAGCCTGGTGGGCAGCTCTTCCTCCAGGTAATTGTGTCCTCTCACCCATCAAACCACCTCCCAAGCTCTGGTGTATGCAAGAGATGCAACTGTTCTCTTGATAGGTGTATTTATATTTCATTACAAACAAGTCAGAAAAATGAAAAAAACCACAATGCTACAAAAAGCCCATGCCAGTAAGGAAGCAAAGCAAATCAACACATTATGGTTTTTGTATTTATACAGCTCTGCAACACTGTTGCAAAGAGGAAAGATAAAAAGTAGTTCATATAATTCACATGTAAATAGCCCACATATTCCAGAAAGTGAAAAAAGAGAGAGGATAATATTGCCAGAGCACAGACATGAAAGGTCAAGGCAGATCAAGGTGCTGGCAATCATCAAACACGAAAGAAACACCGTAGAAAGTTGTATTTAAAGACGAATAAAACAACAATAAAGAATTTTAATGAAAAGCTGGTAGGCATTTCATTTCCCTGAATTAAAAGTGCTTTTCAAATGTGCTCATCCTCAGATGAAAAGAAGAGAGACAGTGCAAAGAAATGGTGTCCTTGCAAAACCCCAGCAGAGCTGAGACTGCAATGTTGGCTCCTGGGATGGCCTCTGAAGTTAAGCAGGACAGGGGGCTGAATTCTTCCTTCTTTCTCATCTTTGCCTACACCTTTTGCTCACATTCTTTTTTATGTGTGGGTCTCAGGAAGCATCAGTGGAGAAAAATAGAAAAATGTAAACTTGCTGCTAAGTCATCAGAACAACCTCTGCTCGTCTCATCTTCAGCAACCTGATTTTGCAGGGCTGTGTCCAAACCATCGTCATTGCTATTCATCTCACAGCTGCGCTTCAGAACTTTCACCTGCAAATGGGATTACAAATGCAATCATTAGTACAGATTCCCCAAGAAGCTTTCACAGTATTACAATTAGATTTCCCATTCTAGCAGCATCTAAATCAATATGATATGATTAGTTACTCTCGTGGATTACATGCTGCTGTACAAAACCTTCACACACAGAAATCTGAGTAATTTAATCAGGCAGTAATGGATTCTGGGAATGCTCCCACTGTCTGGAAACTTAAAATCATTCTGTCTCTATAATAATTTACCATTATGCACCTGGAGCTAAATTGTCTGACATACCTGACAGTGGACAGCAGTGATTAAAACAGGTCACATCTCATCAGCCAAAGTGGCAACCTCTCTGAATTCACTTTGAAAACGGAATTTGAGGGAGAAAAAAAAAACACCTAGAGTTGTTTTTCCTGGGCTATAACTTAGGTTTTAAGCTGTCTCTTTAAATACATCTATGTGTGTATTTGTGTGTGAGTGTGAGAGAGAGAAAGGCAGTGTAAAGTGATATACATTTCTCATCATTTTAGTCAAGGCAAGAGAAGTATATGAACTAATGCTCCTGGGGAAATGCAGCAGACCAAGACAGAAATGAGCACATCACTTTATTTCTCTGAAGATGGTCAGCACTGCTGAGCAAGATATTGGGAAGGAGGAACCTTTCTGGAAGGGTCTTGAAAGAAAAGAGTCCTTGGCTGCCATTGTCAGCAACTCACAAGAGTGAGCAATGCTGTACAAAGGAACCTGAGCTGCTGATAACTGCTGTTCAGGAAAGAATTTGTACCTCATGTTTCCCCAGCTTGGATAAACAACTCAGCTCCACAGCTCTGAGCTGCAGCAGCTCTCCTCTGCAGCCATCCTGAGACTGCAAACAGTCCTGAAAAACAAAACACCCTGCTTGGTGCTGCAAAGGTGGCTGAGAGTGGCAAGAGGAAAACACAAACTCATGCATGGAGAAACAGCTACAGCTTCATTTAAAAAATTTGGCCTCTATGTTTCTAGGTAAAAAAATACTCAGAAATGTGCTGCTGTTCATCTCTTACCCTATCAATATGCAACAGCTTATGACTAAGAAATACAAATCGTTATGTTTCTGTTGGGGACATTCTTTTTACTTACAGCACAGCTGCATGGAAATAGTCCTGACCCATAGTGCCTGGGGACTCCTGCTTTTGAGGATGATTTTTCCTATGGTAAATTGATATTTCAAAAAGCCAGTTGGCAAGAAAAGAAAGAAAAATAGCTATCCATGGAAACTTTCCTAAGCAATAATTGCCAGTGAACTCTGCCCTCATTATAAAACTCTACATAGCCTGACATAAAAAAGCCCCATGATGCACATACACTTTTCACCTCTGTCTTCTCCTTAATAGTCTGGATATGCTGACCAGAGTAACAAAGTTACAGTGTTACTCTCCATCTTTTTAAGGGTAAGGTGTGGTCTATGTGCTGAGCCAGGCGTGGTGTGTGCCAGGGCTGCTCCATGCCCAGAAACACCCCAGCACTTGCAGTGCCACACAGGTCTGTGGCACCCCCAAAACCCTGCAGGCACTGCTGGGCATGCCAGTCCTCCTGGAAAGAAGCTGTTAGACAAACCTCTTCTTAATTCTTTATTGGAGGAAATCTGTGGAGGTCATTAACCAAAGGAATTTTTGCCAGTGGCATTTGGGCAGGGGGAGGAGGGTGCTGCCAACCCCCTGGTCACTTGCCCACCCATGCTGTGCAGCCCACAGTCCACCATGGAAAGGAAGGGCTGACATTTACTGCAGGCTGGAGATTGGACCACTGCATTACCATTAATAAACAATAAAGCTATTAAGGCATATTAAAGCTTGGCAATGAACTTGTCAAAATGGATGATCTATAAATCAATATAAACAGCAGTGACAGGCAGTAATTGAATTCCAGTGGTTCCTCATAACATGCTAAATATGAAGGGACATGACATGCTGAAAATAAAGTAAGAAAGCTGAAAAATTGATAGCATTAACGTTCTCCTGGTGAAACGTGGCATCACTTCAGCCCTTAATGGGGTTCAAACTGTGAATACGTATTGACTTCTTCTTTTAAAACAAGAAAACGGCCACATAAATCTGAAACTTCCCAATTTAGAAATGGCTGCTCAAAAAGTTCAGAGCCTCGCTGGATGTCACTGCCACAGAGCAGCAGACAGAGCCCTCCTCCGATGGGTTCATTAGCAGGACTTCTTGCTTTTCTTGGGTAGGAAGAAGGATGGGTTTTTTACAATCCAGTAAGCCTCTGAAGTTGATTCATCCATTTTCATCTTCCATAAAGGACCAGCAAAAGCCCATTGGGCAGGAGAAGTTAATGCTAGCATGCTGCCAGGCTCAGGTGGCTACATATCTTTCAAATTCAAATATAACAAGCCAGGCCTCAAATATCAGCGGAGATCGAGACAATCAGAACGGAAAGAAATTGGTGAAGTCGCAGCAAGCCTTTTAATGTAGATTCAAGTGACAGCAAATAAATCATGACAGCTTCTGTGGATGGAACCAGGACCTCATTCTTTATTTTCTCTTGATGTGCTCCACTTAGCGAAGCCTTTCTTAGACGATTTTTTCAATTGAGCCCTATGCCACTAAAGTTCAGAAAATGCTGAAAGGGAGGGTTCGGACATCTTACTGAGAATTATTTTTTTCTGTGCCACCTCACTCACGGGCAGAGAGCACCTGTATTCAAAAATCATAGGAGATATTTGCATTTCAAAGGTGTCTCTGGGCACAGAGAGGGAAAGTTAGAAAAGAATTACATAAATGAGTGCCCATGTATGAGTGGTGGCCTGCTAATAAGGTCCTGAGTGGTTGAGAGCAGCAGAGGTTGGACAGGGACTGGTCACCAGTACAGAATCTGTGCAATAGCCAAGGAGTAGTGAGTGTTCCTGGCTTGGTGCCACTACTGGGCTAAAACTGCTGCATGGATAAACTCCATACTTAACAAGAGGTAGAACTTCATCAGGGCCATTCTGCACCATTGTGTCTTGAAAACAGCTCATGTTTGGAAGAGAGACAGGTGTGGGGGAGGGAATTTTATGAGAGTTACTCTTTTTTGACACAAAATTTAAAATATGGAAATAACCTGTAAGGAACAGATCAAGGAGGTAACTTTTTTTTCTTTTAAATATAATTCACTCTTTGGGGTCAGCCAAGACTCATCTGACCTATCTGATGCGCATTCTGTCTTAAGATTTGCTGAGCATGTACTGATGTAACAGGAAAGGTTAGGGAAACCCATGATAAAAAGTCTAAAACCTTTAGAGACCATCTGGAGAAATATGAGACATGCATCATCCATATCTTGTGTGGACACTAGTGAAGCATGTCTCAAACAAAATAATTTTTCCTATGGGGATATTGAGGGTGCCAGTATCCAGCATCCCTGCCAACTCTTGTTCACCATCTCCCCCACTCTCATCCTAAACTCCTCCATCAGGAGCTGTGCATTACCTTCCTGTGCCTTTAAACCTGCAGGAGCTGGGAAGCATGATGTGCAATAATAGTACTGGCTTTAACCATCAGGACAGCCCTGATTGTCCACTGAAATAGATGAACTTGCCTTGGCTTTTCCCTGCATTTGCATCATCCTTAATTTTTCTTATGTGGAGATTTTTTACTGTCATTTAAAAGATGAGAATTTAGTCAATTGAATGCAGTGCTGATTAGCTCAGTATTATAATTGTGTTTCATGAATACCTACTGCTTGTATGTTAGAGCTCTCCAAATTCCCATTATACTATTAATCTAGGTTTTATGATACTTCAGAACTGAAGTATCAAAAAAACTGTGATGTAAGTGGGAGAAACCACAGTGGCAATTTACAAAAGAGCCCATATGAGTTACTATAAAATCAACAAAAAACCAAAACAAGTGAACCTGTTTGCGAAATCCAGAGAGTCTGCTGACCTGTGAGAACAAGTAAGACCAAATACAACATAGCAATAGCTGGCTTTTCAACACTGCCTACAACATGTCACCATGCTGGATTCAGATCTATGTAGTTGTTCTTCAGTGCCAATGGAAGAAATCCAGCCCTCTTCACTCAGTTTTCCTTTCTCCAGCACCTGTGGGGGAAGAGAAGCAGCCTGTTATGGTTGGGTTAATATGCTATTCACATTTCCATTTGTTGTTTTCTGACCCACTACACTCAGAGAAGGGTTTTATACCATAAGAGAAACCTTTATTCCCCAAATGCTTACACCCCAGGGATTTTACAACATAAACATCTCAGTCACTGCTGTATTTGGAGTACAGTTTTTGTGTAGTGTAATTGCACTAGACCCATTTTGCTCGAGCAAGGCACGACACAAACCTGCTCTGCAAAGTCAGGGAGCAGAGAATTGCTCATTCACCTGACACTGCTGTGCACAAGCTCCCTGTCCATTTGTCCTCTGCAGCAATCCACACCTGGGGCCAGGAAAGAAGCACTGTAGAAAGAAAAATGGCTTAAAATAAAGTGACCAGTGTCCAAATGAAGGCTTATAAGAAAGTGTGATAAATCTGTTTCTGCTTCTTCTGTACTTGGAACAAAGCCAGGAAACAAGTTATTTTTTACAGGAATGCACCAACTCATTTTCTTATGAAATAATCATCTCCTTGCAGGGTAGTAGAGAGGGATTTCCCTGGGGGAACTTGGTAGTGAGAAAGGCATTAGGAATGTTTCCAAAAGTTCTAGTTCCCTAGGAAAAGCAAGAGCTTTCCTCTTCTCAGCCCCAAACCAACTTCTATCCCATTTGTGACCCTTAGTCTGTATCTATCCCTAATCCTAATTTTTGCTTTACCCTATTACTAGAGGAGAAGAAAGGCTGGGGGGGTGTTAAGATTTATTTTCCTAATGTGAGTCTGGAAGAACTTCCCAACCCATGTTTAGGGTTAGGGTTGAAAGAGAAATCTCAGTACACCAATACAAGTGAGACTTAAAGGGAGTTGCAAAAGGGAAGCAGAGGCTTCAGAGATGGTAGCTGAGAGAGGTATTTAGTATAGGTAGTGTGGGTAATGGCCAGAGGAAAACTGCCAATGGTTCAGCTGCAGTTGGTTTAAGGTTAATACTAAGTTTAGGGTTAAGACAAGAGCAAAGCTCAGAATTGTATTTGCAGTGGGCCTGGAAAAGAGCAGAAAAAGAGATCAAAGAATACAGCAGCAAAATATTTCAAGTTCATCTGTCACACTAATCCTCACCAACTGGTAGTGAGGTGGTGAGGAATGAGTGACACATTGCTTAGATGCACCTCTGAACCCAGTGATGCCTCCTGATAGAACGAAACACCTCCCAGGGGTTAGGTGTCCTTTCTCCAGCACTGGCCAGCACAAAAAGAACTGAGATTAAGAAACAAATTCTTTCACTATTGTTAAAAAATAATTATTTGCAAATTTTATTCTCTGTAATTTCTGACCAATAGCCAGCACTAGATCTGGCTCCTGAGTCAAACACACTGTGTTCTTGAAAATAGCATATCAAAAAAGATGTTTTGGTCAAAAGATGTTTTGCCTAAAATGGAGCCAGGCAGAAGTCAAATAATGCTATACAGACACAAACTGTGCTGAAACACAATTCTGGTTGCCCCTGAGCTTGTTATTTCTCCCTTGTTTAAGAATAGCAATGATTGGTGTCACTGGTCTCTGGAGGCTGCCAACCACAGCCTCCTACTGCTCACCTGCCCAAGTGGAGAGGAGTGGTATCAAAGGCTGCTTTCACTGTCTCCGTGGCTGCTCCTGCATATCAAAGACCTACTGACAAAAGAAAGATATTTGATTCTTGCCAGCAGAAAGCACTTGCAATCTTTTGTTCACTGGACATGAAGACAAATAGCTATTTACTGTGAGCTGCAGACTCATGCAAGAATTAAATGCCTTTGGTGGTTATGAATGTAAATACATATATCTTCTTGAGATGAGGCTCAGAGATTCCAGGAATTGCCTCCTACTTTACATTTTGGGTGAGTAGTCAACTCTGAGCTTGAAAAACATACAGCTTAAAAAACATCCTTCCCTTCCTCTCCAGGACTGCTAGGCCAGGGATGGAGAAAGCAGGCTGAGTCCAACTGTAGCAAAACCCTTGGGAGGATGTGCAGAGTCATCTTTTTGATTATGTAATCTCTCGGCAAGCCCTTTCCCATTAAAATATGATTAAAAGCAGTGGCCAGGAGGAGTTCACCTTTAGAAAATGACACTTACAAGAAATCACTTCCCAAACAGATAGTTGCCTGAGTCCCTGAGATGAAGAAGAGGTTTGATGGATAAGAAGGCAATATTAAAACGTCTCTTCGCATAAAAAAACAGTATGAGAGCAATCATCAAAATTTATCAGCCTGAGAGGAGCAGAGTGTTTTCTTGGCACTGAAGGAACTCAATACACTAAATCAAAACCAGGGCATGGGCTCACAAAAGAGACAGATGTCTCTGCCATATAAATACCACATAAATGAACTTTCTGGAAAGGGGATCCTATTTAAGCACACCATAGTGACATCTGAGAAAGACATAACAAAACAAAGCAGAGCATGAAGTTGGTGTTAGCACTGGATCTGCAGCCATTTTGGAAGAGTAATGACCCATCTGCCAACCATGCTTAGGGGTTATGGCTTTGTTATTTCAGATATCCTTCTTTGCAAAGCTCCAAAAACCTCCTCTCAACACCTGAATCAACACCCATGTGTTTATGAATCACTAATTTTTAATTCATTCCGGCCTAAATGTTGTCCAGACTCATCAAAATCCTGCCTCCTGAGGGCAACAGAAGCTTCCTGGTGAAAACAGGCGTGAGCTGTGGTTCAGTGTGAGCCGTGTCCCAGGAAGATACTGCTATACCCATGACACATCCCAAAGCACAGCAGCGATATAACACTGCCATAGTTCCAGAAAATGCTCAGAAAATGAGCAATGCCCTGAGAGTGCCAGGCAGGACACCTCTCTTTTGATAATATGCCAAATATAAAAACACAACCATAAACTCTCTTTTATGAAGATAAATTGAGTCTTAAATCAAATCAGACTTGAGCCCAAACATGACTTTTACATGGCTGCCAAATGTAAAATGTAAAGCATTACTTCAGTTTCCTTATAGAGAGGCACAAACTATGTATGTCTTCCTTGATGCAGAGGGGAAGAAAGGAATAATGCAAAGACCAATATTTTGCAACAGCAGCCTGGGTGAAATACTCATGGAAAGAATGGATTAGTAGCTCTTCATGTTAGAATAAGCTCTAAGAGCATGCAGGCATCACTGGAGGAGGTCAAATACAAACCTCTCCTCGGGAAGGGGTGAGCTGACATCATAGCCATCTACATTAACCCCTGGCACTGATTAGCCTATACTCTACACCTTGGAAAAGCAGTCTGCAAATAGCATCAGGCCTGACCTACTTCTGCCTGCTTAGCTGCAAATTTCAGTGATTGGAGATTTTCTGTGCTGGGTTTCTTCCAGCAAAATGTCAGACTTTTCTTTCTTGCTCTTCAGAGGCATTGAGTAAGCCCAAGGTCCCAGAATCTGTTCCTCTGAGCTGGAGAGGAGAGGGAGGGATGAGTTGTGGTGTGGGAGGGCACCCAGCATACTGTGTGTCCCAGACATCAAATAAGTGGCACTTGTGGAAAGGAGTGATGTTTTCAAGGCATGGCTTGCACATTTGGATGAGGGCAGACTGCTTTTCACAAGCAGGGAATAGCTTTGTAAAGAGACATGGAAACCTGAGCAACATGCTTAACAGCACATTTATTCAGTGAGAAGTATTATACAAATGTCATGTCTGTTGAACTCATTTTAGTGCTCTGAAGGCTGAGAGATGGATTGAATAGGTAAGGTCATCAGCTAACTCCAGAAAAAAATCTTATTGCTGCAGCTCAAAAGCACTGTGTTCTTTTTTACTGACGAGCTCTGCCTTCTCAGAAAGAATATTCAGGGAAATCTAGTGAAATACAAAAAGTTTTGTCCCTCAGCTCTTCCAAGGATGTCACCTCTTCAGGTGACAGTCATTAGGAATTAGGCTGCAATTGATACAGTCATTTGGGGAGTTAGAGTGAGACAATGAATTAATTAGTTTTAGTTTTTTATTTCATCGCTATGACTTGACCATTAATCATTTCTTAACAGGATTTTTTTAATCCCCTTACAGTCATGCAAATTAAACATCAAATTTAAATGAAACAGTAACATTACATCCTAGTCAGAAGTAAGGAAAAACCAACTGCATACCTCCATGAGATAGAAGTAGCAGCACCATGTTAATATTAGGAATTTTCCTATTAATAAATAACACAGAAAAAAAAATCCAACCAACTTGTCCTTAAATGAAACATTCCTGAACTGAAAAATTCTTACAAGATCCATCTCTTCAGCTCTTTATTATTATATTTCCAAAATGTAAGTGAGAATGCAAGTGCAGGTCCTTAACAATGTATATTTTTTTGCTATGCCGTGTTCAATGCTATATACAGTGTTCCATCCTTAAAAAGGAGTATGAGCTCCAGTTTAAATTTTTCCTCACAGCTGTACTGGTGCCAGAAAAATCAAAGAAGACTGTAAATGTGTGGATTTGGGGTGTGCTTTCAATATAGAGACATTAGTATAAATATATACATATCCTAGTATTTATCCTAATTCTTTTCAGCGTTGTACCATAATATGTTTATTAAATCAATACATAGAAACTCTTGTTAGGCAGATGGCAGAGTCTGGTCTTAATTTGATGAAGTAATTGAAAAAGAAGGATGATTCCTCTTTGAAAATTATACGGAATTTCTTTAATGATTTTGTAATTTCTTTATGTTGCAGCAAAATTCACTACAGTCTATTTTTATACAATTCCATAAGAGAAGATTAAGAGATGAAAAAATTGCTTAATCAGACAAGAGACAGAATGTGGGGTTTTGTATTGCTGGAGAGTTTTGGGAAAGCTTCTGCAGTGACCACTTTTGCAAAAACAGCAAATTCATTCATATTTGACAGGCAAACTACATCCGAGTAACAAAAGTACATATTTATGCACTGTTTGCACACAAATCCTCTATTACATCCTTTAAAATCAGTGAAGCACTTCAACTCCTATAGCTATGTATAAAAGGGCTGAATAATTTTATGGTCAGCAATAATAGCACTTTTACTTTTGCAAATAAAGGAAACTTGGGTCAAGCAGAAATATGATTGCCACAGGCATTAAAAAGCAACAAGCACATATGTGTATTTGTAGCACTGTGTACTCAATCAGGTCCATAACGCTTGGATGAATGCATCATCAAATCTTCTGCTAATATTCAATTTCACATTCATTTCCTCCAGGTGAGGTCTGCTCTGTTGAGTCCCAGAGGCAGGTGAAGGCACTGCTGCCCTGAGCAGGCAGACCTCAGCACTGGGTGAGAAAGGTTATGAAATTTAAGGTCATTTCATAACAAATTGATTGACTGACACACTTGTCTATGTCTCATTGGCTCTTGTAGGGAACAAAGCAACCCCAGAGGAGGACAGGCAGGACACCTAACACTGCCCTTCTAGCAAGGATGTGGGGAATCAGTGCAAGGTTTGAAGGACTTACACCCACCCCTCCAGCCCTCTTCCTGGCAGGACACAGAGCTCAGGTGACGGCCGTATTTGGTGTCCTAGCCTTTTCCCCTGGGAAGTGGGATGTACTGGTTTCTTGGCTCTTTGAACCATTGGCCAAGAATATGTCCTAAACAGCAAACAATTGTTCTAGGGATGTAGATTGTTCGGGCATATTAGAATTAGAAGGACATTTAAGAATGAGGCATTAGGACACATTGAAAAATCTTAAAAATATCAACCAGGAATGTCTCAGGTGGACCTGATTCTGCCTTGGAAAGGGAGAAGGGCTGGGTAATGCCTAAGTTACCAGCCTGGACTCTGCTCCTATTTCTGAGTGTAGTATTCAGATCATAAATCATGTTAAGTGAGTAACTGAGTGGGGACTCCACAGCCTAGACCTCTGTAGAGTCATCCAACCCTATATCCCTCTTTCCTAATTCCCCTTGGTTGCTTGCCACTCTTGTTTTCAACAGCTGTTTGAAGGAGCAGAAATGTATGGTGGATTGCTGCAAACTAACCTAGAAGACACAGCACTCTTGGCCTGCTTAAAAGAGGGATTGATTTTTTAGTGATGTTCACATGGGCATCAGGGACCCCTTGGGTCTCAGGGAGGCTGGAGGATCTTCTCCCCTCAGCAGAATGCCCAGGAGTATAGCACAGGACAGAAACACAGGAGACATTTCTCTCTGACAGTATTAACTCTGATAATAATGTCACCAGCCCAAGAGAGAATATATTTCTCTTTCACAGACTGAAATAAAAAGTTAGCATTTTGAGAGCTTTGCATATATTACAGGAATTAGATATACTGCACCACAAACACTGCTGTGCTGCACAGGGCCTCTGCAGTGCTTGGGATCTATGTGTCCATAAATCAAACACTCTGGAAAGCAGAAGAGGGTGATCTGTCCTTCAGCACCACATAGTGTGGGAGACACAGTTCACTCCTAAAGGCAGCATGGCTGTGCAGCTCAAAACTACCTGTGGGAGCCTGTGTTTGTGCCTCCAGCACTTGGGGCCTCAAGGATGCCTGTGGCCCAGGCATTCAGCAGCAGTTTCTTTAGCAGCTTTTGCCATTTTGAACAATCTCTCTTCCCAAGCAGGTTCTACCCTCTTTTCCCTGTGTTGCAGCTGCAGCCAGCATGCTCCAGTGAAGGCAATGGAAAAATACACAGTTGTTTCCTCTGCACTGCTGTGCTTGGAATTCTACCAGGACAAGGGAGCAATCCACATGCTCCCTTCATGTGCCCAAAGAATGCTGGTCCAGAGACTGTAACTGAACCTTATAAAGGGTTGTGTAGGAACTGAACTCTAAACTGAAATTTCTTCCCTGTCCTGCTCCAACAATCATAGAAAGGCACAGCAAAGTAGCTGGTGGCTCCCTTGGCACTGGACTAGGTCTCTGCAGTGCAAATCATCTATTTCCTTTCCTAAGAGAACAGCAGGAGGCCACCAGTTTAAGTGACTTGACTTAGTTGCTCACATGCAGAAAGAATTAATTTGCAATGGCTGTAAAGCAGCAGGACAGCCAGGTGCAATCATGAATCTCGGCAGCTCTTCATATTTATATTAGGCCCTTTGCAGCTGCTCTGGAGGCGCCTCACTAACTCTGAACTTCCTCTGAATACCAAGTGACTATGGCTGCACACAGTGCACTGCCCCTCCTTTCAAGAACACACAGACATAGCAGAAAAAGATAAAATAATCAAAGGAAGAGGTTGGAAAGTTTTTCCCTTTGGAGAAGAAGGGGATTCTTCTCCCTCAAGAGCAATGTGAGAGGATGGGATAGTCTAAATCAGGTCTCTTCTCCAGTCAAGTCAGGACTGTCACATATCCAGGAGCAGGACAGCATAGTTTGTAACCCCTGCCAGGAGCTGGGAAACTTGCTTTTAAACCAGTTCTAGAAGTAGAAAATTATTTATGTCTTTGTACATATATAGTGTATGCAAGTGAGACACACCAACAGAAGAGTGTGTACATGGACCAGGGCATGTGCCTTCATTAAGCAAGAGAGTGGTGATGGAACACCAATGCTATGAATTTATAGATTTTGGATACAGCTTCTCCCCATAACTTTGTCACTTGTTGGACTGCTAACACAGATAAGGCTCCCTGAATTAGGTGATTCATGTCCCATTCCCTAAATGGCTGGTCAAATTTTGCACCAGGATTTATGTGATTGGCGTATAGACCACACTTGTGCACTTTCACCTGTCCTTGTGTTCAAGTGTCTTCTAGGTATGTATGGGCTACAGGTGGCTTTAATGCATTATTGAATATTTTGATTCTTGTTTTTCTTTATCCTTGCACCATGGGGTAGCACATGTGGGTGTGATGGAGTCATCCAGGCACTTAGGCACTTGTCCCACACATATCTGGGTGAATAAGTTGACCTTTCCCTTGCTTGAAATCCACCTCCTGATTACAAGCGGTAAAAAGTTTACACCATAAAGTTTTGACAGGATGTATCACTTTCATTAAAAGTTTCATAAGGAGATTTGGCAGAAAGGGGACATTTCTTAAAATTAAATGTGGATGAGGCTTTGATTTAGTACATGTGACATGAGATATGAGACATGAGGACACAAACATGTTTGCTTGGCAGCATCTGCAGTGAAAAGCTCTGTGCAGAGCAAGGTGATCAGCACAGATTTCTTCCAGGAAGGAGGACTCAGGCTCCCAGCATACACCAGCATATGCTACCATCACTATGCTGCCATACATGTTACATTATGGTGTGCAACAGAACCCATAAAACCTTAAAATTATGGTGAAATGAGACTAGTGACCTCTGGTTGAATGTCTGCTGACAGTGTACTCTCTGCCCATCCTCATGTTGCAGCATGGGCTCAGGAGGCCAGGCTCCAGCCTAGACAAGGTCTGCCCCATGCCAAAGCATTCAGTGGGTGCAGCAGCACTTTAAAACCTGTCTAAGGGGGTCTGGGGAAGAAGCCACAAGCTGTAAGGTGTTAGCAGAGAGGAATGGATGCCTAGACACAGAACCATCCAGCATAAGCCTGGTGTGAATCCATATGTGTAACTTTATTTAAAACTCAGAAAAGCTAAAGAAAAGTTCAGTGTCACAGAGTCAGGGCGAGCAGCAGCCAACATGACTGAAAAGCAAGCAAGCAATAAATAGAGTAGCTACCTATTCTGTGCCCTGGAGACACCAGCCAACCTGGCTGGCCTTGGCCAGCAGCCTGAGAGGTGCCAGGTGTGAGCTGTATCACTCTCACTCCTTGGCTCTCAGTATCTTCATTTTCAGTACTTAACTAAATGCTCTATATCAACATGCTAGTGCATTTCCTCACTCACATACACTTCTTGGGTATGTGCTTTATATCAGTAAGTTTATACTCCTTTGAAGGAATATAAAAAAGTAATGCCACAAGTTTTGTCTTTCCGACATCCAGTATGTGCATCCTCCCCTGTTGCTATAAAGATATTCAAACATGATGCAGAACTGAAGGAACACTTTTAATTTGACTGAAAGACAGAAGGAACCTATGGCGTCCTAGGCTATCCCACTCACTAGCAGTTTACACAGCCCTACTCTTCTCCTTCTAAACCTCCATCATTTTATTATTTTATTATTTTATTTAGTTTTTGGGGGGCAAAATTTCTGAATATATTTACTCAATAAAGGCTAAAATATACCTCAACAGCCTGCAGAGATCTCGAATTTCACTACATCTATATAAAGAGGAAAGAAAGCAAAATGTGTGTTTTGATTTTTGGCCTCAAATTGTTGCTGCAGCTCAAATCCCCTGCTTAACTAACTTGTGTCATCTGTACTTTTCATCTCCACCTGTGCAATCATTTGCAGAAACATTATTAGCTGTTTGATTTTTTTCCCCAGTTTGCTTCCATAGCAACATCCATCAGGGAGAGAACAGCAGGAGCATATGGGGAAGTTATAAAGCACATTTTCTACAAGAAAAGGAGGCCAAAGCATTTAACAGACAGCACTTAGGTTTCCCTTAGTAACTGAAATTCCAAAATACCTCTCTTGTTTCAGTATGTCCTAGTATTAATTAGGCTGCTTAATGATGTACCAGTGCAGGCTGGAGGTAACACTTGGGTTGTCTTTAATTAATCAAGGTACTGGAACATTTCTTTGAGATTTAAGCTCATTGCCAAAACACATCCTTGTTACATTTTTGTGTGTGCGTATTTTACAAGCAAAGCTTGGAGCTGTTAGACAGCCTTTGACATGCTAAATATTGTGGAAAAAATTTTGCATAAAGTTCCAAAGAGAAATGCCAGAGCTGAAAATTATCTGTTTGAATAGTTTGGAATCTGTCACCAAGGAATAGCTAGAAGCTGTCAGGTCAAATTTAGAATAAGTATATTAAAAAAAAATAAAAACTTATCTCCTGCATTTCTCTCCTTACAGTAGCAACCCATATTAGCTGGCATTTTATTAATGAAAATTTTACTGGTGTTCCTCCTTAGTTAAAAATACAGACCCTGAAGCTCAATATGAAAACATTAAGAGTTGTTAAGCCTTTTTAGCAAATCAAATATTGCACTAATCTCTTGACTAGATTCATGTTTATGCCAGTACATGCTTCAAATAGAGATGTTGATGTTTTGGGGGTGTTGTACACTGCATAAGCTTAAACTGACAGGGAGACTGATGAGACTGCAGTATAGGATGTTGGTGGAGATCAAATTATTTGTGTCTGGACAAACACACTGGAAGACGTTGTACCAAGAAGAGGTGCATGCTGCTGGCAGGATGTCCAGCAGGATTTGTCCCTGGTGTATCTGCTGGTTTGGAAGTGTAGCCAGCACTGGATGCAGGAGGAGACACACCACAGTCCTCCTGAAGCCTCTGAAAATCATTGTGAAATGGAGCTACAGTTTTATGTTTCTTCTTTCTGTCTTTCCCTAACAATTCCTTGCTTTTCTTCTTCTCATATCCAAATTGTTCCTGGTTTCACACACGGCACTTAAGCCTTCCCCCCCTCCTTCCCCTGACTGCCTCCTTTGTCTTCACATCTCCTGTTGTCTTTTCTCCATGGCTTTTTCTCTTCCTGGGCCATTTGTTCTCTGTCATCCTTAGAATCAGCCCTGCTCCACCCAATCTCCCAGACCATGCAACTGCTCTTTCTGCAAAAAGGTTAACAATTCTCTCACACCCATCTGCTGAACACTTTTGCCCTTTTCCAGCTCGGTTTATCCTCACCCCCTTCAACACCTTCTTATCCCTGGCAGCTGGTTCCCATCTGAGCATAAAGTGTCTTCACCATCCCAGTGCCACCTTCTCACCTCCTGCAGCCCTCCTGGCACCCAGCCTGTCCCTCTGTCCCTTCAGCTGATCAGGACAGAACTGGAGAAGCAGGAGATGTCTCCCTCTACAGCAAAGGAGAGTAAAATCTGCTCACACATTTCCAGCACTATCTGGAAGACTTATGTGACCCATCACATGCTCAATGTCACTTGGTCAAATCTGGACCAGAGCCCACTGACCTGTCCTGCTGCCTCCATCAGCTCTGCAACCAGAGAAGGCTGCTGCACAAAGACCCTTGAAATCCCACTAAAAATCAAAATTTGCCAGGAAGCTCAAGCTGGCCATGGACAGCTATAGAGGATATTAGTGGCCTGAGAGCTCTGGCCAAACTGAATGAACAGACTCAGAGTTACTTGGGTACATGGCGCTCCAAACAGCTGGACATGCTGGAGGTTGCTCTTTATTTGTGAAAAGTTTTGGGTTTTTAAAACAGGCAAACATGACTTTGCTCTCTTTTTACTCTAATGTCCGGGGCTGCAAGGGTTTACTGTATAGCAACAAACTCTGCCATTTTATAGGTGAGTAAAAATAGCCCACTTCCCAATCCACAGCCAAGAGAAAAACACTAAGGAACCTAAACAGTTAACTGCACTGGCTGTAACTCAGGTACAAATTTTTGGCATTTTTGGTGTGTGCCAATGTTTCCTTAAAAATTAAATAAACTCATTTCCCACCCCCAATTTGGAAAGAAGATCTCATTTTCTGTCATTTGATCATTTGCTTGGATTTAAAGCAGAACCTCTGAGAAGCCATGTATGCAAAGTCTAGTCCTGCCCGATGAGAGAAAGTTTAAGGTTGTCTGGAGGATGAGCCCTTCTCTAACACCTGGTTCTCTCATGTAACAGCAGATGTCTTGAATCCAGTTTCTATTAAGGATGGCATAGGCAGAATCTGTCCTCCTAGAAGTTATCAAACATATATAAATAAACAGGAAGCAGTATTTCTCTCCATTTATTTAAAAAGCACCTGCTGCATCAACTAAGTTGCAGCGCAGATAGAACATGAAAAATTAGAGCTGGCGGAGGATAAATTGAAGAAACAACATTTCAGTTGGTTCTCCTACAGGAGCGACTTGTCAGACTAACCACGAGGACAGACAGAGCCAGGTTCCCCATCCTCCCTGGCTTTCACAGGCAGCTCTGCTGTCAAATCCCAGCCAGAGTGCTCTTGGCCCAGCCTTAGGAAAAACAAAGCCAGCACAGTGCTGAGCAGCCAAGAACAGGGAGGCTGAGACAGCCAAGGCTGGGTAACATGACATTAAGCAGGAGTGCTCTGTGTGTCTGAAGGAGCCAGGTGGAGGAGAGAAAACAAATTGGCTTTGTTCCAAAGAAGCCCCTGAACTTTCATTGCCTCAAGGGGGCTGTACCCAGCATCTTCTAGTCTCTACTTCAGCTAGTATTTATTTCTTAATGTGAGCAATATGTCATATATTCTAAATGCAATTTAAATATACATAATATAATTACAGATAAACTTTGGAGACCAAATGAATGTCATCTCTCTTTTACTACATAGCCATAGAAATAGAAGAATGAATAGGACTTCCTTTTTAGGAAATTACAATAAGAATAATGATGTTATTTCACTGGTATTATTACTTTGCCATTATTATTATTAAGACTTTTAACCTCTGAAGTTAAATGCTAATGCTAACTCCTTGTAAATGCTCTACAGAAAAAAAAAAAAACACAGGGCTACATTTAGACTGTCAGCTCCTAAGACAGAGTTCAGGTCCAAACTAAATCAAGATGCCACCATTAAAGCAGCATGTTTAAGCTCATATTACACTCAAGGGGAGCCTAGTCAATAGAGTTGGTGGAGCACAGAGTGATTCAGCTTTCCCTAACACAGTCACATCTACAGTGATTCACAGACACCAAGAGCCATTTGAGATGCTGTAGGTACTTTGCTGGCATTCCAGCAGTGACCTCCCAGGCCTGCTGCCATGGTCACCAGCTTAAGCAAGTGTTCCAAGTAACTTGGGACATCTAGAATGATGCAAGTGGCTCTGTTTAGGCACCCTCCATAGCTGGGAGGCAACTTGTTCTCAGGGTTCAACTAACTGTATTCAGTTGCCTAAACAGAGGCTTCTAGTGATATTTGAGGTATTCAAGAATCTTATTCCTGAAATACAATGTCCACACTAGCAGCATGTGGCCACTCTGAGCTGTATCTGCCAGGCTGGTGAAGTTATTTCAGATACATACAGAACATTTCTAACCGTCCCCTTGTAACACAGACACTTAAATTACACCTTCCACTGCGTGTCCTGGGGTGGCACTCCCCAAGCCCTATCTGTGGATAGGCATCTCAGAGAGTTTGCTAACCTCCAAGTACTGGAGTCAGACATTCCAGGATATCCATCCTCCAGCACATGCAGAAGCCACTTTCGTCCTGGGCCAGCTTACGTGGGAAAACTGACTCCATCCTGGTGCTGAAGACAAGTATTTCAGCTGCTGAAGTGTCACTAAAGCTAAAGTGCTTTAGTGTCCAAGCCTCCTGCTCAAGCAGTCCATCCAGATCCAGTTGCTTAAAGTCTATCTTAATATGAGGTTACTGTGAGATTGTGATGGACAGGTCAGACTCGTCAGCATAAATGCAAGTAAATTAAACCAGAATAGTAGAGCTTTTCAGGGATGTTATGACCCACCCCTGAAGGCAGAGTAACTGAGATTCTTCTTAATAGATCCCTTGGGGCAGATCAGAGTGAAATGCCACTAAATGACAAGTGTTTATAAATATGCATATGGCAGGTTTATTTCAGAACAATTTGCTTGCAATGCAAAGTAGGTATGTAGATGTTTTGGTTATTATCTGTAGAAATATAGCAATAAAAAAGCACAAAAATAACAATTAAGAAAATGCATAAGGAAAAGAAAGAAAAAGAAGGATTAGAGTGGAAGGATATTGACACCCATGTATCCAGTGTGAGATTTGATTGTTGTAATTTTGATGTCCATTGATCAAAGTGGTGGTGACAGTCTTGATCAACCAGAGGAGGGGAAGCCTGCAAAACACAAGGTTCAGATTCAAGTGGGAATGCCCAATGCTCCTCCTGGGGCAGGAAGTTTTACACTGTCTGATGTAACACTGTGGATCACATGGAGTCCTCTGGTGGAATGTCCCAGAAATAAGTCTGGGGGTGCTTCAGGGGTTTTTTTGTTTTGTTTTGTGTTATGGCACCTTCTAAGATATGACAACTGCCACTCATGTCAGTGTAGCTGAGTCAGTTATATCCCATCAGAAGGGACGAACACCTTCAGGATTGTCTGTGAATGTTCTGATACTTCCACTGGGGTGGGGGTAGAGATTCCCACCTGAGCCAGTTGTTTAAGAAAGGACATTGGCATGATAAAAAGCATTATCCTACCTTTGCAGGGTCCACTTCTTATTGGCCACTTCCCTTACCTGGGCGAGAGCCCAGCTTGTGTACAGGGGTGTGCAGCCCTGCAGCCCCCCTGCACCTGGGCCGTGACCTTGACAGCATCAGCAAAGCACCCTGTGCTTTAGCAAATGTTTGAGTCATTAACCATTAATTTTTCAGTTTCTTACATGGAATCATTAGCAACTTAAGCGATAGTAGTCCCAGAAGACAAAGGAAAGACTGGGAGGGATAAGGGCAGGGCAATACTTGTCTCCCCTGCTTTTTGACCCCACTTTTTTATACCCCTTTCTCTAGAACCAAAGGAGGAGTTAAGTGTCACCTTTATGAGGAAGGAAAATCAGATCACCCCTGACACTCCAGGAGGAAAAAAAGCAGGAAAGGCAGGAGATTAACACTGGCTGAGAATCTGAGTTCTCAGCAGTGGCAGAAACTAAGGGGTCAATTATGTGGGGCTGGGGACTTCTGCAGAGTGAACACTGGGGGCAGGGATGAGGTTCCAGGTTCACACTCTGGATTTAAAGGACGCAAACACTGTTAAGTTAATTACGTGGTGCGCGTGTTTTCATCAATCAAAAAAAAAAGAGGGAGAATTGTGAAAAGAAGTACTTGATTTACTCCTGCAAATAAGTACAAAACCCTCAAATGTTAACTTTGTAATTTAACTCACCCTGTGCAACCATTCCTAATCCCCTTTGAGGCTCACCACTTTTAATATTTTAAGTAACTCTGCAAGGATTAAATAAGGATTTGGTACTTTTATCCTCTTATGGATAACAACATGAGGCTCTCTCACCTGTTCATTGCTGCATTCACTTCCTTTCCTCTCCGTGTATGTGACAGCAATGCTTTCTATTCCTCTGCTCCCAAAATACTGACATGCTTAACAGCTGTTCCTCAATTTGCAAAAAGATCTAGTATTATTCCATCATGCCGACTAATTTGTCAACTCTTACTCCTCCACAGTCCTGGAATCTTTTTCTCTTCATCACAAGGCATTTGCATACCTCAGGCCATATCTAGCCTCCTTAGGAAAACCAAATGCAAACTATGTCTGTTTGTTTTGTAATGTACCAGCAGCCTGAAATTTCTGTAATCTGAGCTAGTTGCAAACAATCCTCTTGGTCATGGGCCCTGTGGAAGTGCCTTGGATGGCAGCTCTGCCAGAAGCATCGCCCTCCCCATTGCTGCCGGGTAAATCCAGTGAGAAATTTGGGCTTTTTCCCTTGGGGGAAAGTGTCCAGCAAATGCCAGTGTTCAGACATCAGAGCAGCTCAGCCATGCAGCCCCTGCCACTGTGGTGTCACCGTAGCTCCAAGTGCTTAACTCCAAGCTGAAGTCCACATGGCACAGCATCATGACCAAAGACAATCCTCCATCACCACATCCCAGAGTAGTGGCTGCTGCTTTGTGCATGATGCTGATAGTGGGAGAAGCTGAGTTGGAGAAGCCCAGCTGCTCCTAGTCTTTGGTTGAGGAGTGGGGCTGTGCATAAGCCCCCACCCATTTTGCATTTGGGGGTGTGGACCCCATTCCTGACCACATTAAAGCTATCTGCACCTTATGCTATACCAGAATCATGTATTTAAGTTTCACAGGCAGCCAAGGCTACTGGAAGTTCTTGTTTGATCCTACTACATCTTAGCAATGGATTAGGAGAAAGGTGCAGCTTTAATGAGCTGCCCAGGGAGCACAAATGTGCCAGGACACATCCACAGCCAGGAGACCCAGGCAGAGGGTTTAGAGGCATGGGATAGGAGAAGAGAACACTGCTTGGATGCCACGATGTAATGATGGGCCTGCACCTGCAGCCCAAGGCAGCACTAGTGCTCTTTGCAGTCTTACTGTCAAAGAAATTCAGGCAGGATCTTCAGGTGTCAGAATTTCCTCTCCTGTAGTCACAAGGGAGATCTTGCACATTGTCTTACTGACTTAGTTTGCTACATCTCTCAGGAAGATTCTTGCACACCCTCAATCCCGCTTCAGCTCCTCCTGTTAGAGGCATCTGTCTCCAGCCCTGTCCCTGGCTCACGGATGGAACCTGCTGCTGCCACCCCCCAGTCCTGCTTGCCAGTTAAGGGGCTGTGGGTCAGTGCCCAGCAGTGACAGCATGTCCCCCACCAGGGTCCCTCATGGCTCCACCTCTCACAGAGAAGCTCTCACTCCCCAAAGTCTGGACCTGGTGGTGATCCTCAAAAGCCCATCATCACCAGAACCCAACATACCTGAACACTTCACACATGGAAGCTACAAGACTGCACTTTTAACTCTCTTCTTTCTACATAATCAGATGAAAATACTGTTTATTCCCCTCCAGTTGTCACCTCTGGCCACCTCTGCCACCTTCCTGCCAGTAACCAGATGCTTGGTCTAGTCTCTTTCTTGGTTTTGCAGCTCTGCAGCACACAGAGAGGCAATGAGAGGGAAGTGGGGTCGCAGAGAACAACTCATCTCACATGACAATCATATCCCCCTGTGTCACCTCTGGGCTGGGGTGCTCCTTTGCCAGCAGAGCTGACAGCTCCCGGCAGCAGAGCTGTCCCACACATTGAAGACACTGTGGATGTGACAAGGGGCAAAAATAGTCTCACACAATTCAACCAACTTCATTTTGCAGTCTTCCTGAAGTGTCAAAATTGAATTTCCAGATACACCACTCCACTATGGTGAGAGATGTAATGCTTTGAGAACATGTTTTCTTTCTTGTTCAGATGCAAAAAAACCTCACAAGAACAACTATTCTCATGGGATTTTGCCCAGAATTGGTAGAAATCTTAAGAAAACAATTCCATTTTGTAATATCTCTGACTCTCCTGTTCAAAAATCTCATGAGGATATTTTCAACAACAGTTGAATTTAAAGCTGAATGCAAGCTAGGCTAGTTGTCAAACCCTGGTGAGTCCACTTTTTTTTTTTCTCCCTTCTTAGTATTGACTTGGATTACTGAAAGACAGGAGTGCACCCTGCTTTAATGTCTCTTCTTCGTGCTGTGCTATCAGAAGAACTAGGCACAAGTGAACTCAAACAGCTGCAAGGTAGGCACAGCACAAGGCTGCTTCCTGAGCCACACATGGAGGGATAAGGGCAGTTCAGGAGTTGGCTTTATTCAGTCCTGATTTTTCACAGCTCCACAGCCTCACTGTGATTACATGCAATTGGTGAAAAGCTGCCCCAGCATTGCTCTGCAGCAGCGGAAGAGCACAGAGAGCCTGGAATCTGTGACTGCTTTGTTCAGGCTGCCTGACTGTCACAAACCTCTGCCCTTCCTGTTTGGGTCTCACTGCAGCTCCACTATGGCATCCTTCAAAAGCAAACCAACAAAAGCATTTTAGCATTTTAAGTCACCTCACCACTAGATTCACCACTGCTACATGGCAGGTGTAAGGCACTGGGATTTGTTTATAATCCCAGGGTTTGCAGTGTGGGAAGTGCCCTGCAGGACTGAATTGTCTGTGCCCAACCTGTGGCACAAAGTGGGCTGGGGCACCATCACACATGGTAAAGGTGTGTAGGCAGGATTTATAGCTGTTAGTGCATATTGGCTTTAATGGGGAATGTTGTTATGGGGAGAAAATAAGAAAAAAATAGGAGAGAGAGGAAAAAAAAAGGAAAAGGGAGAGTGCATAATTTTCTTTGCAGTACAGTAACAAATGGCTTGGAGATTGATTGGTAAAACTTCTTTCGAAAAAATAATTTGAAAGGAAAGATCAAGGAGTAGAAAAACACAAGGAAGGGAAGGGGACAGGCTGCAGGAGAAAAGGAAATGAACTGATCTGAAGATGTTATCTGTGGCTGAGAAACCCCACCAGTCCTGGCTTGGTGCCTGTGAAAGTCCTTGCAATAAAGACTAATACATTCACAAGCAAGAGACAGGGATGAGAGAAAAAGAAGGAAATGCTGGATTTTATAAAATTTGTCTTCCAAACCTACTCTAAGGAGAACTTGATGAGATAGTTGACAGATCTCCAGGAAGCAACACTTACCTGCAGCTCCTGCTGCTAAAACTTGCCTCTTGTAGGTCCCAGTGAGCTGTGCTGCAAAATCACCAGGCACAAAGGCAGCTAGTCCCAGCCATGGCTATGAGGAAGAATTTGTGGCTTAGCACGCCAAAATTTGACTCCTTTGGATGGATTTTCTATTTGCAATGTTGCAAAATTCCCCATGTGCACCTCTCCATGCTCCTCCTGTAGAGTGGGTGGACTGCAGGTCAGGACCTGCTTCTCAGATGAGACACGTGCAGCAGGTACTGGCCAGGGCTCTGCTGTTATTAGGATCCTCTGGGTAAATTAAAGTTACATTAAGAAATTATAATGGTACCTCATTAACAGACACCCTCAATCCAATTCTAACAAAACTAATGACTCTCAGCTGGGCAGAAGAGCAGTATCAGATTGCTGTTGCTCATTGATACAGATTGACAGGGCATCCCCCCCTTCGGTGCTCACCAGAGCCCAAAGGTTACAGAGAAGTTTAAAAGATCTTCCTGTAGCCTCCACCTGCAATCAGCACTTTTATCTCAAAGATATATCTTGTCTCTGTTCCATTTCCTAGAGCTTTCAGGTAATCACAGCTGTTTGCGTTCTCCCAACAGATTTCATGGCTACAAGGCTTCAAAATGAAACAGCCAGGCAATGAGGCATTTCTCGGGAGAAGACAGGTTTTGACTAAACAGTTTAAGAGTTTTACTCACAGTAGAAGTAAAATGGGTTGTGTGTCTGAGCAGTCCAAAGCTTGCTCCAGTTCAACAGAAATAAAAAACCTTGCCCTATCCAAACAGGACAGGAGACAGAAATCTCATAGAGGGCATTAGAGATAAAAGGTCAGAGCCATCAAAACTTTAAAGAAAAAAATCAGGACTCATCAAAACTGCTGTGAAATTCTGTAGAACACAGATCTCTACAGTGCAACTTGGAGAAAAGATTTCCCTAGTTCTTCTGTCAGAGAAGGTGAAAAATGTGGAATAGCTTCAGTTAGGGTGTAGACCCCTTCAGCACCTCATAGGATGGATCTGACCCTGCCTAAAAGGCAGAAAATGAGAAGAATGAGATGAGGTCAACCGGCAGTAATTGTTTCTGTAATCTTCTCTTAAGTCTCTGAAGCAGGTCCAGCTGCTTCCTGGGCCTCATCCCCAAACTCAGAGAGCTTGACCTGGGAAATAAGAATTTCTTCCTTGTCTCTTCAAGCCAGAAAGTTTTGGTTGGAACTATCAACCAGATAAGCAGCCAACAGCATTCGTGGAATTTGTCCCTGTGGTGCTACATTTTGGACAAGATGTAGTCTGGTTTTCAGCCTTGAGGTTTTTAAAAGGTAATTCCCTGCATGAAGGCAAATGGCAAGTGTGACAGCCTGGGAAAAGGGAACATGGGAAGCTCATTCATTACCATGGAAATGACTGAAGGATTGAGGGCTGCATCCAGACTGGTTTTACCAAGCCTCCCTTCCTAATAACCAGAAGAAACAGAAAGATTTAGGATAGAGTGGCATTTGGATCATTTTAGATCTGTCTCACCTGTCTGGCCATTCAAATGCCTGTGTGATCAGATGATACGTGCCTGGCATGTATAAAGTTTCAAGCAGTGATTTTATTTCCTGCTTTCTCCAGTGACTGTAAATTAGGGTTTTCTCCAGCAGTCTCCTGGGAGTCACCTGGCATGGTCAGAGAGGTTAATAACACTCTGTAGCTAGGATCTGGCTACAGAGCAAGGTACAAGGAAATACAAAAACAAAGCTGTGCTCATATTTATCCAGGCAAGATTTGTCTTGACAGGGAAAAAAAAGGTTTAAAATATAGTAGAAAGAGATCAACTGAAAAACATTTAGGAAAAAATGTGATACAATTCTTGCATTTGATGTATTTTAAATGTCTGAGAGTAATGAACTGGCACCTGGCTCAAATGGAAACAAAAGAGGAAAAGGTCTCACTCAGGGGGAGTGGAAAAGGAATAATCCTGATGCACATGTTGTTCTCAGAATGTAAACCTACTTCACACTCCTGTAGGTTAACACACCCTCCATGAAAAACATCATTACTCTGAAAGGGTTTTATTTATATTCATATAAAGGGAAACCTTCTGTTGCCCAGAAAAGATGAAAAAAAAAAAATTAAACCAGACCTGACATAGAATGCTGTAAATAGCAAAAATAGGGAACACAAGGTGGTCTTGGTGATAATTTTATCATCACAAACCATTATCCCTACCTTCCCTGAGGTGCATATTCTGCATACATGGAGTGGATGTGCATGGCCATTGGCTTGAGAGTAGGAACCTAGAAGTTGGGAAGAAGAAATAGATAACCAATAAAGACAAAAACCCAAACACTTGTCCATAAAACCTTCAGCTCACTGCCAGGCAATTTTAGCATCAAAAAGCATACCCACAGCTCATCCTTACCATGCCTCTGTAACTCAAGAGCTGGGATTAAGAAAAAAAGGAGTAATCCACTAGATAAATGTTTACTTTCTTTTCTCTCCAGCAACTCCTGTGGCCCCAGGCAGTGGGGAGCCCATTCCAATAGGTAAAGTAAGTGGTGCTTCCCTCTGTCCTGCTGACAGCTCAGTGAGGCTCAGCACTATCTGCTCACGCAGGTACAGCCTGTTTGATGTAACTGCTCCTCACTGCACAAAGTGGCCAGGTGCTGTGACAGCTCATTGGAGCTCTCCAAGTCATTCCAGCAGAGCTTTTCTACCATTATCATCCCACAGCCCTCAGGGATATGATTAATTCATGGAGCATCACTGAAGGCATCTTTCTATGGCATATGGAGTTAAAGTGTCCTCTTCACAGAGCTGCCTGGGGACAACTGTGGAATTTGTACAGACAATCCCACTAGGTAGTCAATCTTGTAAAAGCACTGATATTACAAAGTAAATACAAGTGATCTATTTGTTTAAGGTTATTACTGTGACCGACAGGGTATTAAAACAATCTTTCTACTGACAAAAGAGATCAGGCCTGCACTCCCATTTGATGTTCCTAAGCAAGCTTTTCTTCTTTCTTTCTCAGCTACTCAGCTTTGGGGTGTTCATCAAACTCGACTGATCGGAGTGCACCACACAACCAACCTATTGAAATTCAATTCAGATATGGGGTTAAATTATAAAAAGAAACCTTAGCTAGGAATAACACTTTGATGTGCAGATGTATAAAAGTTTTAACTTCTACTTTCTTCTGAAACAAATCAGCTTCAAGTCATGCTATTTGATTCATATTTTAGCTTTTAATACACCCAAAGCTTGAATACTAAACATTGCCCTCTGTGGTCAGGAAACTTAGAGTGGGTGATGTGTGAAGGCTTCCATTTCACCCTTTTATCGAGGCTGTATATGGACACTTCCCCTCAACAAAAATGCACTGCCCGATGTTCAAAGCAAAAGGTCACTTTATGTCTGGACCCTTTTGAAAAACATACCATTTCTCTTGGAACTGGAAATTTCAGCTAGGAAAGGACATCACCTTCCCAGATGCATTTGATATTCTGGCAGCAGAGACACCTAAGGAAAAAGTCAAACCTGGACACTGAGCACCCAGACACACTCCCCTCCACTTCACCCTTTTCAGACAATGCCTCACTCCCCTGTCCACTTTCTTTTTTGAAGCACACAGTCCTATGCAACTAGCAGTTTGCTTACCTATCTATTTTTGCTTTTATTTACATTTGTCTTGTAATGTCCAATAACACCTATGCCAGCCCACAGGAGCCTCAGAGAGATGCCAGTGCACAACCCTCCCTCAGACCCTTAATTCCTGGCTTTAACAATGACCTCAGCCTGACACAGAACCTGTGAGAAGATGCATCACCCAGGAACCAGCCCTCACTCTGACCTGTCAAGGTCTCCAGGTGTCAGCCCCAGCTCTTTAGTGCTAGGACAAGCCTCTCACTTGGGTTTGTAACAGCAGCCAAGGAATCAAATTATGTACTTTTTTATCTATCTATCTATCTATATCTATCTATCTATCTATCTATCTATCTATCTATCTATCTATCTATCTATCCCATAACTTTCAGCTTTCAAGGCCAGGCTGGATGGGACTTTGAGCAAACTGGTCTAGTGAAAGGTGCCCCTGTCCCTGGCAGGGTGATTAGAGCTGGGTGATCTTTAAGGTTAGAACTGGATGATCTTTAAGATCCCTTCAAACACAAACCATTCTATGATTCTGTGATACCTGACCATAATGCAAATGCAACCCTTGGTGAGTCCTGTCTGGTCCAAGCCTTTAGTGGAATCAACCCAGACAATTTTCCCAGGCTGACATTTGAATCTTGTGGGCTCTGCAAGTTATTAATTTCTATATTATATATCACAAGGGGAAAGAAAGATGAGTCCTTTTTTCTTTTCAGGTTATAACCCTTTACTTTACACTCTTCTAGTTTTCCGAAGTCCTCACCTGTATGCTTCTGGCTTGATATGGGTCTTTTGGCTGGCTGTGTTCAAGTTTTCTGTCTGGCCTCAGTCCACCTCCAATGTCTTTTCCACTGCTCACAGAGGGAGAGGCACTGATCACTCTCCTCTGTCCAGCCTTGTGTGAGATGATTCTTTTCCTTTGCCACTGCATGTACCCTGTGACTCTGAGCCACACTGCTGCTCTCTACTCCTAGCCCCTCACCCAAGACACAGGAGTGTATACTACTGGCTTTAGCCTTTATCTTTTTTGAGAAGCTCAAGGTTTAATTTTTTGCCAAAGTCATCTCCTTTTCTCAGGAAAGAAAGTAAGTAGAACCTTTGAAGCTTTCTTAAAACAAATAACAATTATAGTATTAACATCGCATTTGAATAACTGTATGAAAAACTTGGAAGTTAGAAGTCAACTCTAATTTAATAACCAAATGATATTGGAATGTCTCTGATTTAATTTTCTCTCTTGATGCTACACCTTTTAATGGAGAAAGAGTTTCCCCTTCAGAGCTAAACCAACTCCTGCCTCTGCTAAAATTCAGCCTGGAGCAGACCTGGGTCACTGTGTCCTTCCCAGCTCCAGAGGGATGGGGGCTTACACAGTGCCCTTGTTGAGGACCCAGGGATGTGGCACGTGGGAAATCCCAGGAAGGATTCACGGTTCCTGCACTCCAGTGTGTCCCTGGGCTCAGTCCATTGAAAAGCAGCAAGCAGGACATGGGAGCCCTAAATGCATCTGGGTCCCAGAAGGTCTTTCACCCTCTGCAACATCATCCCTCATTTATGTCTGAATGTTCAAAATTCAAGTTGTCCTGGTGGATGGTCAGTGGCAGGTACCTAACCCACCAGCCACTCATTCCAAGCTGAAGGTGTGGCTCAGGTTAATTTTCCTGACAAGTCTTAAGTGTAATTTAAATTTCCTACCTATTTAAGCTGAGCAACCTGTAATTCAGATCTCCTGAGCATTAATAAAACAGTTATGAGAAATTTCAGGATAAAAGGTTAAGCCCATAAAAATATGCAACTCTTTTACAAAAATAACTCCATCGGGTTTTCAGAGACTAACAAGAGAAAGGTGCTAATTTCTGCATTTGAAATAACCTTGGGGCTGGCACTGGTAGAAGTCACTGGAGTAGCCACGCTTTGTGAATTGACTGCCTTAAACTTTTCAAAATCTGTCACTACCCACAGGCTTTGCAGCACAGTGTCAGTGCAGAACTGTCTACTTGACACCCAAGGAAGCAGCTTGGGAGAACACAAGAGACATTCTGGAAAGAGACATTCTTGGCCACCTCTTGGAGCTCAGCCCCTCCTATGACATTCAGTAGGTGTCCTTCTCCCAGCAGGAATGTCTCAGCCAGACGGGGCACTTTCAACACCTGGAGATGGTCTTCAGAGTCACAATCTCCTGTTTTCCCTGACCATGGCAGTGACACCTATGGGAGATTCTTCAGGCCACGTAAGGCATCTGAACCACTCCTAATGTCTTCTGTCAGCTGAGATGACCCAATTTTTATCCCCTGTGACTGGGCAACCACTGGGGCTGCCTCAGGTACAGCCACTTGGCATTGCAGAAAACCTCAGTAGGGTAGAAGGAAGCTGTTCTTGTCCCTCTCCTCTCTCAGTGGGGAGAACCAAGCCTGCCAGTGTTATGAGGTGAACCCAATTAAACACAGTTAAAATATTCCACAGCCATTTTAGGGTAACTTTGTTATGAGTGGCTCCTTTTTGGGCTGAGATTGTGAAAAAGTTGATGTGTTAGCTGCCCAGCAGATACACAAACCCAGTGCAGTCTGGAGGCAACTTTGAAGTTCTTTCAAAACCCAGATTTTTTGCTTTTGCTGTAAAATACTATGAAAAATGTTTACGTAGTTCCTCAGGAGCTCAGAAATAATTTTAAAATAAATCAGCTTAAAATAAACCAAATAATTCCTTGTTATACGTGATACCATATTCATCCTCATATAAGCAGCTTTTCTCACTAAGCATTAGCTTGTATTTTCATATCAACTTTAGAAAGCCTGGCTTCTTTCCATATATCAGCCTTGAAAGCCTTTTCCACTGCAGTATTTGCTGGACAGTCAGGTAAATGCAAGGCAAGCATCCTTCTAGCTCATTACTGCTGATTACCCTGCTCTGGCTTGGCTTTCTTCTCTGCTTGTTCTGCAGGCTTGGCCTTTTCTGGGAACTGCCATCATTCTGCACAGCAAAAAGAAGTTGCTTTAAAATGTTTTGGTTTTGGGGGGAAAAGGATGCTGTCTGTACAGATGTTGCTCACAGTATGTGATACTCCAGAGGCACTCCAGGGTTGTCCTCAAAAGTGAAGAAAGAGTCTATACTTAAAAGCATGCAAATTTACATCAAAATCTATGTTGCTGTGAGCAGTGACAACCACTGCAACAAAACCCAGCCTGGGGGGCTTCTTGCCTGTTTTAATCTTGGTCACATACTAAACCCCCTCTAAACTCCAAGTGGTTTGTTTTAGTTTTAATCTGACATAACTAATATTTATGCTTGGTCCAATGTCTTATCCAGTCTTACTTATTACAAACCATATTTTAATGGAAATCACTTCTCAAACCAATAGCTTAATGGAAGGGAAAAGTGTTTCCTCCTCTACAATCTGTCCAGGGACAAGGGAGCAAGTGCCCATCAGCCATGGCCACAAAGTGGCTGCAAGTAAGGAGTCATCAGATGAGGTCAAACTGTGACTTGATCCCAAGAAAACAATGTCTCCTTCCAACCACCATAATTTCACATAAGATGCCACCATAGGCTGGCAATCTCTTAGGTGTATCTTGTTTCTTGTTCCTGTTTGTGTTAAAAATAAGAACAGAAGCAGTAGAGCACTCCAAGCATAAGCATATACTGTGGGAATAGAAGTGGCAATAATAGTACTTAGCCTTTATGTATAGGCTTTTCATCTGCACATTTCAAAGCACTTCCACAAAAGCACATTACTGTCACTCTCTGTCTCCTCCTGAAAGGAGAAGGGACGTGATCCAGTTCACCAGTATGTCCCACCATCCTTCCATGGCTCCCAGCTTTCATGCTGTCCTCCCCACCACTTGTCCTGGTGTGCTTGACCTCTACTGGGCTCCTTCTCATCACCTTCCTCCCCCGGGTGCCTACCAGAAAGGGAGCAGCCCTAAGTGGATGGGAGCAAAGTTTGTATGGGGGCTGCTGTCAGGGGTCCCATCCTGGATGGTGCAGGTGAAGGGCTCTCTCCAAGCAAAGGCATCATCCCAGTTTCTCAAGGTGGGCTGCCTGAAAAGCTGTTTCTCTCTCTCCTGCTGGTAAAAAAAGGAGACAGTCAATTAGTGCATTGTTGATAAAACATACCTCCAGGTTTGTTTGTCTTTTCTTATAAATGCATAATATGCATACACAAAAGTAAAACATAGGGAAAATCTGGTTGCTTTTTTCTATATGGAGAGCAAGGAATACTCTCAGAGCCTCTTGCATTCATCCCTTCAGCAACTACATAAACTTGTGGGGTGTTGAAGCACTGCCAGGAGAGGGGCAGTCACACTGCAGTGAGTTTTGTACTGCCTGCAGGTCTTTCACACAGACAGATTCCTTAAAGGTGTTTCGAGGGAGTGAAAGGCTGGAGAGCTGATGCTTAAAAACATTTTAAGGTGAGCTGTGGTACTGAATAAGCAAAGAGCAGTGGGGAGCCCCTGGCAGCTGCAACAGAATCTGGGCCTGTTCTTTATAGGGCAAAAATGCATCTTCTGTGTTTTGTCCTCATGAGCTGTGAATGCTGAACAATACCAGCATTTCCATGGAGATGGAGGCATTTCGTATTGTTGTGGAAAGGATGTGAATTTAAAACAGAAAAATGATAGATCTCCAAATGCTGCTCAGGAGGCAAGGCACTGTTATGCTAAAAAGTATATTTTCCAGCCCTCTGCCATGGGCATGGAGGGCTGACACTGTTAACTCCTTCAGTTCCAAACCCAGTAGGCACCAGGACAGTGAACGATCTGTCACAGCTTAAAATCTATTCAGAGATAGCAAGGACTTGACTGCTTGATCACTCAGCCCCGCTTTTTCCATGATACATAATTTCCATGCCAAATTAGCAGAAAGTGTTCCCCCTCCAAGTATTTGGAAACTTCAGTACACCAAGGGAATGCGAGTGTAGGCTCAGCACCCTGAAGGATAAAACCACCAAATTTTGGATTTGCAGAAGAATTTAATATGAGGAGTTAACAAAAAAACCCCATATATTCAAAATATTTATATGTCAGCCTTCCATTAACTGCCAGAAAATGCAAGGGAAACATGTTATTCAAGCCAAACAAGTATTAGGGGCCAATATTTTATCCTTTTTCATCTTCTTGCAACCTGGCACTTAAACTATGCTTGAAACCAGGAGAAAGCAGAGAAAGACCCACCAAGGTGACTTGCTAAGTGATTTCACTTACTTGCAGCTGAAGAAGCTCTCTCCTCACACAAAGCTCCTTTAAGCTTTCTTAGGAATGGGCAGCCTCAGAAATATGAAAACCAAGATGCATGGTGCACTTGCAGAAAAAAATCTCGGTGTACCACTGTGGAGGTGCAGGCAGCCTTGCAAGAGCCCTCACCTGAATGGGAATGGAGCAGTGAGCCAGGAAAGCACATGGGAGGGATGCTTGGGAGAGACACATGGATGCAGTGAAGGTGGCCATCTCTACAGAAATAAGATAGAATGGCCTCTACAAGAAGCCAGAAGGGAGCAGATGTGTTTGCTAACACTGACACAAGGAATTTAGCATAGTGAGAGGCAGAGGGAATCTGTGCTCCTTGCCCAGGAAAAGCAGGCTCTCTGCTGCCCCAGAGGTGTGTCTGGGGAAAGGACCCTCTGCTGCCAGTGTCCTCCAGACTCCCAGTTCTGCCTGTCACACAGCACAGGGTTCTCGACCTCAGGGGTTCCCCAAAGGAACAGGCACTGCCATGAGCAGCAGCACCAGGAAAGACTACAAAGTATTTCATTTATTTTCAAAGACCTGAATGCCTTGTGGATGTCATTATGAAATGACTTTATTTTATTTAAGACCAGAGATGGAGGGAGTGGAATAAGGAATTAGCAACATAACCCCACGTGCTGCGTTTCTGTCTAAGTAAAGAAACTCTACCCCAGCAGTCTTCAGGGCTCAGCATCCTTTCATCCTCCCAGAGACACATGCCTGAAGCACTAACAGCCTTTCCTGACCCTCAGGTCACAGCAGCTTTCCCAAGCCACTCCCTCCTGCTCCTCAGGATGCCCAGCTGCACGGGTCTGTCCCCATCTCCCGTCTGGTTGCAGACGGAAAATATCACACCATTAATTGCATGGGGGCAGGTCAAAGGCTTGTATTCAAGCACGGCGCTTCAGATGCAACAGAAAAAGAAGCATTTTACATATTCTTGATTAGACAAATGGCCCACTGAAGGCAATATTCATTAAAATTCCATATACATAAGAATCATTAAAACACAGAGCTGGCTTGTCCACACACACAAATTTTCTAGTGTTAAATCATGGAATTTTAATACTTAATGATGTTAGAAAAAATGTTAATATGGCAACAAACCATAAAAAAACTACCACAGGCCTGAAATTTGCAGTAAAACTATAGCTTGTTTGCTGGGTTAGGAAGTTTTTTGTGTTGTTTTTTTTTTTCACTCTACCCACAATGTCTGGAAACCACAGACTGAAAATTTCTTATCATTGTTGTAAATAAATACACTGTATGGGAAAGCAGAAAACCCAGACTGCCATTTGGCATGAGACTTTTGGGAGAACAGGGATAAACCTGGCACAAGGCTTGACCTCCCTGGTCAAGCAGGCAGCCTTGTCCATTTCAGCAAGCATGTACTACAACCTTCATAAACTCACCTAAATCCACCTTAAAGTTATTAAGGTAAATACATCCCCTCCACTAGGATACTATGGTTCTTATTCTTCTAATAGACTGAGACATTCTGATAATTTCCAGCTTATGTTGATTTGAGACCAGTTTATAGCCCGCATCTAAGCTGCCTATCAGATCAAATGTCCCTGAGGACCATTCCCTGAATATTGAATATATTCTCTCTCTTTCCATGTTTTACCAGGCTAAACACAGGCCCTTTGCTGCCTTCTTGAATGGCAGCTTTTCCTTTCCACAGACAGGCATGATAATCACTGGGGTTTGCAGGTATCCCTGCTGGACACTGGTTATCACACCTACATGTTTGATGTTTTCTGTCCAGAGGATGGGTATGGATTTGAAGGTAGTCTAGGGGGTCAATGTTGTCAATGCAAAAGCAGCTTTATGGCTTGAGGGTCTTTGATGCTTGAGGAAGACAATGATTTACCCTCCAAATATTTTGGCAAAAATAGCTAATTTCCCTGGTGACATTCTCAAACACAGCCAAGGGAATGCTTAAAAAGGACATCCACCTTTGTGACTGTGGGGCAGCATGGGCTGAAAGAATAGCTGTCTACCACCACTCATGGCTGTGGGCTCTCTCATTTCATGCCTCTCAGGCTGCTGACTAGCCCAGTCTTCATATGGGTGCATCCTTATGCTCCATCTTAGTGAAATTTGGATGTGACAAAAAGATTCAACGTAACTCCAGTTTCAGAGCAAGTGACAGGAGTACTAATATCTAAGCAGAGCATAAACACACAAGGTTAGCATGATCAAAATGAAATTACCTTCTCCTTATTGTTCTTTATAGACTGCATATTGACCATGAAAGTGAACTGCTTTCTGCAGCATGTTCAATTGACTTTGGGAAACTTCCTTAAATCAAATTGGAAATGTTTTGAGACTTCTCAAGAGAATAAATGAGAAATAAATAGCAAAGCAGCGTTTTGCTGAAGTGTCTAGTCACCAGTCATCATTAGATCTGACAGACAGAACAAGATGTTTGGAAAACTTATTGAGTATGGTCTGTTATCTAGCTATGCATCAAAGGCTTTTATCTGATATATCTATGGTATTCTTTATATAAAAAGAACTCTTACATTTGCAACAAAAATATCTGTTTGTCCTAAGGACCTTGTTGTCTACAGTATGTTGTTTCTGAGCCCCATATAATTTATTTCATGGCAACATAGTTCTCTGTTTTAATATTGCTGTGAAAAATTAGGAATGTTGCTGTTTATCTGGTGAAGGGCAGACAAAAATCTGCTTTTATTTATGCTTGAATAAATCTAAAACAAGTGTTGACTTAAGTTGCTAATCTAGATACCCACTGCTCTACCAGAGGAAAAACTCATCCACTGAATGCTCATTTTTTTCAATAATGGCTGTCTCTGCACGGCTGAGCCCAGGACGCTGACGGATAATGTACAAAGACTTTGAAAAAGTTATTTTCCTCCATCCTATATCTTCAGCCTTCCTCTGACCCTGACTCCAACCTTGCTCTGCTGTGTTAAAGACTCAGAAACTTCAGAAACCTTTTCCCTGGGTAGGGGCTTATAGGCCATGACCATGCCACTTTAGCTCTCCTGGATAAATTATACTGAGCTCTTGGCATGCTCTAAGCTTTTCCAGACTTCAAACCATTCTTGCAGTATTTTGGTGTATCCTCCCCAATTTATCAGCATGTTTTTTAAACTGGGGATCCAAGAAGTAGTCAGTTTGTTCCAGTAAAGCTCTTGCTAATGCCTCACAGACTGATAATTTCCCTTCCCACTTCTAATCAGTATTTCCTTCCCATGCAGCCATGGATTACTTTGACCACTTTGCTAGTCTGGGAGCCCACCAGCTATCCACCGTGAAACCATTTCCTGGCCACTGCTTGCTGAAATACAGTCCTAAGTCCTGTCACTGGTACCGGCATAAAAATATTCCAGCCATGCAGCTCCATCTCCAGCAATCCAGCCCATGTTAAATGCACATTACTCAAGGGATCCCAAGCTGTTGGGCCAATGGATAGCTCTGAAGCCCTTTATCACTCTCCCCAACACAAACTTTCTGCAGTCAATTCCACTGGGGTGTATTTGCACCCTGGCTGTGGAGAATGGTGATGATAGCAGGACCATGAGCCAGCACCTTGTGAAATCCCAGTGAGTACACTCCACTGGGAGACTGGTTTCTTAGATATAATTAGCTTCTGAGATCTGTCCATCAGCTGATTTCTGAGCCTTTTGATAGAGGTTTGTAATGCTTTGTGTACAGAAATGCCAGGGGTTTTTCAGCAGGAAGTTATCCATTATCAAATGAAATGCCTTACAGTGTCAAGCTTGGCAATGCCATTGCTTTTATCAGTCAAAATGCATCTCAAAGAAATAGCAATATCAAGCAATACTGCTCTGTGCTCATTTGCCTGCACATACAAAAAAGCAATCTGCAAAACCTTGGCAAATAAGAAAATACATTCAGTTATTTAAAATTTCAAAGAAAAATCTTTTGTTCATCCAGTTTGCAATGTACCTGAAAACAGAAAGGTTTTTTCTCCTTCCTGATATTCAGCAACTCCTATAAAGTCTGAGACAGCCAATTTCACTCTCAAGTCATTTAAAGCAGATGGATTGTAGCCATGCACAAAACTCTCTAATGAATAAGTAAAACTACAGTTACTTATTATATTATATAATAGCCATTTGTAAAGAACTGATGATTGAAGCAGCTGAAGTTTTCAGGTTCTCTCTGCCTTGCTTTATTTAATTGCCTTTGTCTGCCTGGGTTTGCTGGGCATTTACTGCCATCCAGTGCTTCGCTGAGATATGACTCCACCATCCTCTATTAAGACCTAACACAAAGCAAGAATATTTGGCTCTTAACGAAGTCGCTGACCTCATTTGGAGAAGTGCTACAGGTATTTTACAGCAATGAGCCATCGCTGTGCTGCAGCAGCGCCTGAAATGCTGCGGTACCTGACCGTGCTGGCAGCTTCATCCTGCCCAGTGGGACTGGGCTGTCAAACCCTGCAGGCAAACCCTGCCTGCCCAGCACTTGAGGGGGCTGATAGGAGCTGCTGTTTCACAGGTGTCAAAGAGAAAATATTTCTTGATACGAAATTTAAATAACAGTTTGCTTTGGTTTTAAGATATTCATCTTCTCGGATTTTTTTTTTTTAAATTCACCGCATACAATTTGCTTTTGCATTTTGTAGCCTGCAAGTACTCGGTGTTCACTGCTACTGCTTGCCTGAAAGATAAAGCTCCATACTTGAAAAGCATTCATCTTACTGGGATTTTTTGGGAGGAGGGTTATTATGTTTTGGATCAAACCCACACTTCATAAGACCTGCTCATGTTTATGCAATGTCTAAGAAGGTTAAAATAGAAAAGATTTTAATTATACAATATCCTTTTTTTTTCATATTTTCATGAAATGTTGAGTGACATTCATAATGAACAACCCATGAAGCAAAATACCCCAATTGTACTCCAATATTATACTCCTTTTAATAAGACAGAATGTCTTAATTCTGCAAGGAATAAACTGTGTCAGGCTTTGGAAAGGGCAAAACTATTACTTCAGATCTCATGGGGAGGGAGAGAGAAGACAGATCAAGTAAAAGGAAAAGTTTAGGGTACTGAGCCAGGGAGTCAGGCTCAACCTTGATCCTGGCCAAGTTATTCAGAACACACTTTGGAAGCTCTGTACACACGCCTTGTTTTGGTTGGTTATGAGATACCTAAATAGCTCCATGCATCCAGCCATTGTATTTGTATCAGCTGTAGCATTTTCCTTGCTGCAATAAAATAATACATTGTGGTAAAAACATACTTAGTATGAAATGTGTATTTGTTTATTTAAATTAATTTCTATTTTGCTTTGTATGGTGATTTAAGAATCACCATACAAAGCCAGAATTTGTAGTATGGAGCACTTAACCACTATTTTTATTGTGAGAGATCAAATACTGGAAAGGCTGCCCTGAGAGGTTGTAGGGTGTCCACCCTTGGCTGACAGGACATGGTCCTGAGCACCCCCCTGTGATTGACCCTGTTCTGAGGGTCAGATGTTCTGACTGTCTGATGGACCAGACAGTCTTCTGAGATGCTACCAAATTCAGCAATTTGGTTTTGTGTGGTACAATACATAGCTTTGTCCTGAAACAAAATGTTAGATAGACACAGGCAAAAGTTGTACACCAGCAATAAAATTATAGCCAAACACTTTAATTATAGTCATGAGTTAACCACCTTTCACTTTCCATTAAGATAATGAATCTCTTATGACACAGAAACTCATAATAGCTTTCATAAATATCATGTCATTATATTTCCTACATATAAAAATGCTCAAGCACATGCTTAAGTATCAGAATAAGCCTACTGTGATCAATACTCGGATTTAGACTAAACATGTGTTAGATGAACACATAAACTTTACCTCTTTTAACACATTCATTGCTCTAGTATCTGTATTTCAGACCACAGAGCTGGGTAGTAAAGGACAAAAGTAATGTTCTGTGTACTAGAAGTTGGTGTGTGTCCAGGTGAGATAGAAGTGAACTGGGAAAATAGGAGCCCAAAAATGGGAAAAGTTGACCCAGAAAATACTTTCTGGTACAACCATAATTTCTTCATGTAAAACTATGAGCACCCAGCCAAGTCTGGCCTCAGAATGGACACACAAGGGATTATTTTCTTCTACAGTTGTGTTTAACCAAGAAAGTTGGCATATGTGAAACCTCTCAGCTATCCTGATCCAGTTTTCCTGGATCATCCTTCCTCGCCCAGCAGAGCACCCCAGTGGTCACCCCATCCCCAGGAGCACAGATCCCAACAGGCACAGCTCTCCCTGAGCACCAAAGCTTTCATCTCCCCTTACCATAAAATCCCTCCTACATGTGCACCTCCCCCAGCTTTCCCTTTCTCCTTGAGCAGAATCAAAAAGTCTCCACAAAGCTCAACTGCACAATAGGAAAAGAGGTGGTGGTTTTAAACTAAAGGAGGATAAATTTAAACTGTATATTATGAAGAAATGTTTCGTGATGAGACTGGTGAAACACTGGTACAGGTTTCCTTGTTTCCCTTTTAAAGGTTTTCCAGGGGGCGGTGGATGCGTCATCCCTGGAGATATTCTAGATCATGTAGGATGACCTAGGTCATGTTGGATGGGGCTCTGAGCAACCTGATCTAGTTGAAAGTGTCATTGCAGGAGGGATGGACTAGATGGCCTTAAAAGGTCCCTTCCAGCCCAAATTATTCCATAAATCTGTGATTCTCTGATGTGAACATTCACATCACCACACACACCTGAGCAGAGATCCCATACTGCCCTTGAATCCTCTTTCCTTAGCTGCTGTCCCACTGCAGCAGGAGACTACAAGGAACTGCTGAATGCAATTTTTCAGTATTAGATTTTGTGCTGCATTGTTATATTTTATTTTAAGATAATAGTAACTAAAAATTTTTGCCTCAATTTAGCTCCATGACTCAGAGAATTTCAACTGAACTTTACAAAAATTATTTTCCTCTTTATCATTGTTTTTAATTTTGCATTTCTTACATGGTTGTGATTCAAAGAGGTTTAATTGGATTCACTTGACTTTATAATAGCTTCCAAATCCAAAAATTTTTACACTTTCAGATGCCTCAGGCAGTGATGGCACGGAAATGCTGATCCATTCTAATAACAAAACTAAACCTGTCCCAAAGACTTCCACCCTCATCTAAAACTAAACATCAAAAATAATAAAAAAAGTCAGCCATGATTTTGCTGAAAATCTGCATAGGAGACCTGAACCCTGGGGAAGCAAACTGTGGTTTTTAATCTTCAGTGGGAAACAAAACAACTTACTATTGATTTTTTTTTTAATTAGTCTTTATGCCTTAAAAAAATCTCTGACACCGAGAATTTACTTGACTTTTGTGATTCACAAGTGTAGGAGGGAGCTTGTTTGTTGGTCACACTTTTTTTAAAGGAAAGTTAGAGTCTGATCCTATAGCTGGATCCATCAGCAGCTTTACCACTCACATGAGCCCATGTAAATAAAAATGATGCTCTTAATTTTAGCCTGGCCACAGCTTGTCCAAAATGGGAGCAACTGAGATCCAAATGAGCTTTGATATTGCTTTACCCATGGCTCTAAATGAAAAACTGATCATTTTAAAGTTTATCTTAAAATCTTTATTTATTTTTAAATATTTATTTTAAAATCTGTAACACACTGAATGCTGAAATCATTAAAAAAAATTAGTTTGCTTTTGAAGTGTCGAAGGAATGGGTTTGTTTTCTCCAACAAGTGTCTTAAAATTGGAAAAGGAGACTACTTTGCCCTTCTGGTCAGTGATAATTTTACAAGATCATTTCATCTGCCATTTCTTCAAAGTTTCATCTAACTAGGTGCCTGCATTTTCAGTGTCTCAGCTCCCTATTTCGCCATGCCTTAGTCTGTTATTCTTACTCTGAGGTTTGTCACAATGTGTAACCTACCTGTTTCTACGCTTTACCACCTCTGAAGAACTCTTGACCTCCTAAATCTGCTGACATGAAAATATTTAAAGGCTACAAGGCCATCCCATCAACGTTCTTCCTGTACTGCATCAGACTCAGTTTCTTTATAAGCTCCTCATGTCATCCAGATTTTAAATTTGCCTTGGTTTATGCTTTCCTTGTGCTTTTAGAAACTCTGTGAATCATGTTAATGCCTCTCTCTGCATTTTTAATTTTGTTTCTGGATCTGAAATGAGCATAAATATGTGATGGATGCTCCAGAGCCTTGGCAGACCTGGGCACTAAAACAAATGAAGGAAAGGGAAAGAAAACTTGCTTTGAGTTTAGCCATAAAGAACATTTGCTTGCCTCCTGTGTGATTGCACCCAGAAATCTCTTTAGTCATTTCACAGTGCCTGATTTGGCAGAAATTCCACCATACCTAAGATATCAACTGGGCCCTGCTTAATGTCAGAGCAATCTGGGAGTCAACACAGCTCTGAAGGTAACATAGCACAGGTAAATTCACCACATAGAAATGTGGTGGGTTGTTTGAGTCTCATTTTTCAAGATGGGAATTTGGTGCCATTATGAAAAAAGTTTGCAAGGCTCCAGCTGGAGCTTTCTATCAAAAGAAGGTTTTGATTTAGCATTACTGTGGGTAAATGATAGATGTAGTTACACCAAAGAGAGGATCCTCAGACTCCCAGACCTTCATGTGTTCCCAGGAGGCTGACAAGAATCCACAAGAAGCTGGGTTGAGAGAAAGCAAAGTAGGTTGCTGTCTAATTGGCATTTCTTCCCCAGGATTTTTGTCTATGAGTTAGCTGAACCTGAAGATTAATGCTACAAGGGAAAATGGGCACGAAGGGAATCTAAACTCATGGCCCAAGGACTTCAGTTTCAGGAACAGGTATGTGCTGTAGATTGCAGCTTGAAACAAGAACATCTAGATGTTTTCAAATTAGATGGTGTTTTTTGAACAATTTGTTCAGATTTTTATGTGTGCTCATGTGAATATTCCAACTTGCATCAGGCCAAACAACAAATGTTGAAGAACTGATTTCCCCCCTGGGATATAAAACCTAATATGTACTTGGCTGTAGAAAATAAACAATCTGCAGTAGCTTAGAGGCTTAATTAAAAGCCAGCTATACCTGTGGTAAAAACTGGCAAACATTGACTTTTCAATGACTTCTGTGAGCAATTCAAAGAAGAAAACAACCAAAATTCAAACCTACTTGACTTGACAGTGTAAAGAGAAAAGCAATTCTGAAGAGGAGCCAGGCTTTGGGAATACAACTTTTGCTGATGGAACCCTTGCAGATAAACACAACTTAGACAATCACTTAAGTGATGCACAAGATAGAAAAAGTTACCTTAACAAGATGTATTTTATAGAGCTGTGTGCTTTTACTACCTGCTTGAAACTAAGAACTCATGAAGAAGAGAAATAGAAATGCTTCTGAGATGGTGGAAACAAAATGTATTGCCACCACTGGTTGAACAGCCAGGGGATGTGAGGCAGTTCCTCAGCCCTTGCTGTGCAGACTTGAAGCTGCTGTGCAGTGATGCAGAAGAATACCTTGTAGGAAATGCAGTAAAGCTCAGCAGAGATCAATCACAGGGGCAGGATTTAAAAGTAATTACCCTAAAACCTGCAGAGTTTAAGTTTCTTACAAAGGAACATTTACTGTGAACTTTCCAAGAAAGACCCTCACTCTAAGCCTGGCACACAGGTGAAATGAGCCATCCTCACAGAGCTCTGTGGTGTTCAGCTGTCCTCAATACACATTCCAATAAGAAGCAATTAATAGCCTCCAACAGGACAGCAGATGAACAGGAAACAGTTTCTGTGAAATTCTCATGCTTGCTGCTGCTCTAAAACACACTCTAAGGCTCATTCTATTTGTGTGAATGGTTTCTAAGTAGCCCACTTATTTACAGCTCCATTTTTGCTGTCCTGAATCTCCCTCCTAGAAAGAGAGCCAGAGTGACATTTATAGTAGTGCTGCAGCCAGAGACCCCCTGCATGCACAGAACTCTGTCCTGCTGCATTCTGGCTTGCCATGAGGTTTAGTCCACACTGTTGCATTACTAAGGAGAAGATGCAATAGCAAATCCTTTCAGTCTTGTTCATCTGTTAGTCAACGGAGAGGGAAAATCAACGGAGAGATTGTCAAATCAACGGAGAGGGAAGCTGGTTAATTTGGTAACAGGAAGTCTTTCCTCATTGAAACATCACAAGCAATAAATAACCACTCAGTGGGTTTTTGTTTGTTCTCTTCATTGCTCTATGACTCTGACAAAAGATAATTCATCTGCTGTTACATTTAAAGGAAGAAATATATATATATAGGTTCATTTATACAGAAGTCATGTGGGGGAAGCAAGATGTTTGCAAAGAAAGGTGATAATGGAAAATAAACCACACAAAATTTATAACTGACTTTAATCCTCTTTCTTCTTTCTTTTGGACAAGTTCATTACAGAAGGAGAACTGAATTTCTGCAGGAGCTACCTTTGCTCACAGGCGTCTGATGAGCAATCAGCACTGTGCACTGAAGCATGAACCCTATATGTGTACAGAAATTCATAGTTCAACAAAATCCCCAGATCAGCCTGGAGATGGAATAACAACTGAATTAGATGTGTTATTAGAGATAGTGACCCAACACCTTCATTTTTTGCTTTTCATTTACCTTTCCATTTGCTTGCATCCAAAATGACAAACTGAGTCTGCCTTCTCTCAGCCCCTTCTGTGATGAATTGTTTGATGAAATTTCTGCAGGCCAAAAATATTGTGGTTTTCTTTTTAATTTTGATGTTGCTTTTCTTGCATTACTATTCATATAGAAGGCACATATGGATGGAGGAGATAAAGGAAAATGTCACATTGTGCAGGCTTTGAATTAAAGCAAAGTTCTTGCATCACAGGTTTTTTTTTCATGGAACAAAACCATTTCTTCCACTCTTCTCCATTTCTTCCACTTTTCTAAAAGGGATTATTCAGTGAGTTAATCTTTGCCAGTGAAAGCAGAAACAATTTCAGAGTAGAACAGGTTCAATAATTATAGTATCTCTTGTTGCCTACAAAGTAAACTTCTTATCTAAATATACTCCCTCCACCTGAGCCTGCCACCATGGTTATGGAAATTTCCAAATGTAGCTCCAGATCCTCTGTGGTGCCTGAGGTCCAGCAGTGGCATCTCCATGACACTGACAAGTGGGAGCCAAAATACTGATACCTCTGGTTCATCAGGGTCATCAGCAGCCTGCTGGGGTAGGCAGATACTGGGTTTAAATTATAAGGATATATTAGGTTCAGCATTTTTAGTGTACCTTGGCTTACCTTCTTCAAACCAGGTGTCATATATAAATAATACATATGCTATATATGTGTGTATATATATAAAATAAGGAAAGGGTGGCAGTCTCAATTTTTGATTTACTTCAAGCATCTCTCCTACAGAAGGTGGACCATGAAGCAAGTGTTGCATTAGCAAGGCACAGCTGGGCCATGATGACACCAGAGAGCTTTTCAGGAGCATGCTGCCCAACTCCCAGATTTTCAGAGCCTGTTTTCTGGAGAGGGACTTCTCACTACACATCATATGCTGACAGCACTGGCTGTCAGCACTGTATGTGCATCAACAAGTAACACATTTACTCCTTGGTAAAGGGAAGAAGGTCAGGCAAAAACATCATAAAATCAATGCCTTGCTTTTTCTAAATTTAATTTTTTTTTTTTTTTTTTTTTTTTTTTTTACAACTCATTGTAGTTGGAACCAGTGGCAGACAGACTCTAAAGCCAGGTGCTGAGACAAGAGTATTTCCAGTTGTGCCTGTTGTGCCTCCTGCCAGGGAAAGTCTGCTGTAAGCACCACCCTCTTGCCTCTGAAATTAGTCACTTTTTGGGTGACTCAGGATATAACAGAAGTGAAAAAGAATTCGGCCTTGAACAGCAGGTGATATTTTAGTATTTCAGCTCAAACTTTTTTTTCTTAACAGGGAAAGGAGAGGCTTTTAATTTTCTGGGAGTCTTATAAAAATAGTCACAGTAACTTTACTTTGATAACCCCTGTCTGTCATATTTGGGACTTCAGACTCCTCTTGCCTCATACAAGTCTTAAACCAAAGCAGCATCAGCGACACCAGCAGCATAGAGTGTGCCACTTCATCTATTTTATTATTTTACCTTAGCTCTTCCCCTCCTCCTGCCAGTTGGCCAATATTTTTAAGATTTTCAGTCACTAAAATATCTTTTAGAGCACATTTCATGAAACAAGAGATTTTGGAGTCACATCCTTGATGTATAGCCTTAGCAAGGACAATTATTTAACTGACCCAGTTTGCAGGGGGTGGCACTGCAGGGTGCCCCCATTCCTGGATCAGACCTTGCTGCTGGCCAAGGGGAGATGTCTGTCACCTGCCTGTGTCAACTGTGCTCCCTGGTATGGTATCCAGTGTCCTTTGTCTTCACACAAGGCCTGTCAGCTGGGTGGGATCCTTCCTAGACCTGGAGGGCATCACAACTCCTGCTGGCACCTGTAGGAGCATCTGTGGACAGCAGAGAGAGGGAACTCCGCAGACCTGAGACACTCTGAGACAACAAGTGGTTTTATTGCAAGGGTTGTGGGTAAAAAGGGCCTGACCTTCAGCCACCAGCCTTGGCTGAAGGGATGCCCCAAAGAGAAAGGGGGAGAGAGAGTGAGAGGGTAAGAGGTGAGAGAGGTAAGAGAGGTGGCAGGGGTAAGAGAACAAGGACCTTGTTACAATACATTATATCTCCTTTTGTGTTGAATATTCTAATTTACAATGACCAACCTGCGTGAGATACAAAACCTACAGACTTTGCATACAGCCTATGAGAACTACTATATTACCATATCACTCTGTAGTCTAAACTCTAAAGACTACTCTCTCATCTACCTTTTCCCAGATACCTTGGTGGGGGCTACAGCCTTGGGTCTTTTGGTGTCCCTTTGTTTGCTATCACTCAACCCATCTTCCAGTTAATCACTGTCTTCCTGCCTGCTATGCTTACATCTCAAAGCTCGCTTTCATTTCTATTTCACTCACAGGTTTTACATTTTCAGTATCTCTTGCCAGGCAATCATATTTGTTAGTTTTTCCTGTCTCATCTTTCCCAACAGGAACCAAAACCCAAATCCGCCCTTTGCAATGATACTTATGGATAAGAAACACATTTACTTTATTCACAGAAGGGTTAAATACCCTCCAGTGAATCATAAACTGAAACAATCTCCAAAAGACTAAAGGAAGTGCAGGTATGCCTGGACAGCCTCATCAGTGCTGCTTAAGGGTTCCTCTCCTGCTTCTGCCCCAGCACAGTGGTCACCCTCCATGTCCCCTCCACAGTGCAGCTCACCAGGCACTCCACAGGCAGCATGTGTGATGCCTTCCACTCATCCAGAGTCCTCCACCTAAACCAGGTGTCCTGACAGCTAGAGAGGTGTCCTGTGGGAGTGCTGGGGATTTCTCCCTGTTTGTTCTCCTCAGAGCACACACTGCAGCTCAGGGCTCCCTCAGCCCTCTGCAGATCTGCCACTGAATTTCCAGTTCAGGGTTATGGCCCACCAGCACAGCATCACCACTGTGGTTCCTGAGGTGCTGAGGGTGCTGCCTCATGGAATCCCACTTTCAGCTGACTGGCTGTGAGGGCTTGAGGGCCCAAAAAGTTTGGGAGCCAAGTTAGCATCAGGCTTCCCTTCCCTGGTACGGCCTCAGCAGGGTCAGATTCCTCACAGAGGACAGATCTGATGTCGCACCAGAGGTGGAGGATGTCCCTGAAGGTATTTTAATTAGTTTAGATTGGCTTATTCTACCATAGTGGATCACAAAGGCCCCATAGCTTTATCATCTCAGAGCTCTAAGCTGATGTCTTTTGATAGCAGCTTGCATCAGATCTGTTTGCCATTAAATCATTAGCAGCCCATAAAATTTGAAAATAAATCAGGCTACTATTCCCCAGACTTTGGTCATTTCCTAATCTCATGGAACACACAAAAATAGCTATGCTAATGACATTGTTATGAATTTGGTTTTCTTGCTCATCATTACCATTTTAAAGTGGCTTAAATGGACTAGTAATCACTATAGCAACAAAGCAGCACTCAAGGGGACTACTATCAAGAGAGTTTGATGTCATAAAAGGGAATGTGGTTTTTTACATCTTTTCAATGAAATCTGGAATTTTTTCTGACTTTGAACCAGACCTGAAACAACCAGGAAGAAAATACATACATTCTTGTAATAGTACTGAATATCCCCAAATCTGCACTTCTTATTTATTGATGCAAAGTTTAGGAGGCATGAATAGGGAAGCAAGTAGGAATTAGTCCACCAGGAAGGCTTTAAGTATGTGTTGGGGTAAAAAATGCATTCCAGCTTCAAAAAGGCAGTGTTGTACCTGGGAAAGCAAATAACTGAGGTCTGCAAGAAGACCTCAGTGTCTTGCTGTGCCTCAGCCTTCAGGGATTTTTTTATAATAACCTTTCCTTCTTCTACCTCCTCCTTCCACTACTAAACATTCAAAGACTCTTAAAATTACTTGTCACAGTATCCAGCACAGTCTAACATGGTTATTTTAGTTGTTCCTGAGATACTGACAGCCACAGCTAATTATATTAGAGACAACATATACATTTTTTTTTTAATGTTTGCTACTGCCAGGCTAAAAATGTTTAGACCAATAATGACATTGTCTCTTGGCTCTTTCCTATCTTTGTCTGTTTTCTGGAAGGCTTGATGTGTCTCAGGAAAAAAGCAAATTGAATCAGAGATAGATATAACAAAATTGTTACTGTATTTTTATTTTTTTTTTTTATATTGAATCAGATCTACATATATGTCTGACAAACCCTCTCAATAAAAACCCCTTCTATGGAAATCAACCCACCTGCAACTGAGGCCAGAGTGCTGGGATGTTCCATGAATCCTTCACCAGTGCATGGCAGGACTGGGAAGCAGGAAGGAAGCCAGAGGCCAGTTTCTGCTTGGTCAGATATTTACCCTTACTTACCCTATTTTGCTCTTCCTCCCCAAAATGCTTGACATGTGTAAACAGGCAATATAGACAGCAGGTACAGTCAATACACCTGCCTACATGCCGGTCTCATTTAGCAGCCTTAGGGGAAGGGTTTTGCAGTGCACAGTTCCTTCCAGCCCTATAAAATGCAGTGTTTTCTGCTCAGGAAGGGCCGCCCCTTGGAATGCCACAATGCCACACAGCTCAGGAACCATGTCCTGACAGTCAGAGCACCAGGTAACACCTGTGTGGTTCAAGATGCAGCTGTGGGTGGAGGGTGGCAGAGGAAGTAGTAGCTAGTTACCCCCAGCCACACTGGCCAGCCCCAGGGCTGATCAAGTTACCTATTACAGTGTCCTGGGTTGTAGTGTAGGATGTACACAAAGTATTTATTCTATCACCATCTTCATAAGCTGTTAAACCAAGTGGGGCAGTGTCTTCCCAGGCCCCCCTCCTTTGGGCTGTCTTCTGCTAATGGCCCATTAACACCTGGCCCATGACTCACAGGTAACTCCCTCCAGGGGTTATCTCTGTTTAATGGGCCATCAAAGACCCACTTCACAACTCCTCATCCCATTGGGAGATGCTCCACCCAGGGGGAGGAGCCAAGCATTCTCACCTGGATATAAGCTGGGATTTGGGACAGTGCAAGCAGCCCTTACCTGCTGGATTCCAAGAGGAGCAGGGCTACCAGACCTTTCTACAGGATCACTGCTTCAGGAAGAGCACCTCACCTGGACTGCTTCCACCATCCTGCTCAGGTTGTATTCTGACTCTGTCAGTGGTTTTTTGTATTATTGCATTTATTTTATTTTATTTTACCTTTTAACCTTTCTTCTTATTAAATTGTATTTCTGACTTGGAGCCTCTCACTCGTTTTGCTTTCAAACCACAATATACAGACAACAGATATTGTACTCTTAAGGGCAAAAACCTTTTCCAAGCTATTTTCCACCTGTTTTCCTTGTTGGAGCCTAAGGAACCAGCACACATCCTGCTGGAGCTAAGGCCTCTCCATCCCTCCCTTGCCTACATCTGCCAGACTGCTGTGTTGGGGGCTGTGGGATAGCTGTTTACTTCAGCCTTTAGCCTCCATCTTGGTACAAAAGCATTCCAGTATTACAGGGCACTTGTATTAATAACCTTGCTTCTCCTCTTGGAATGTGCAGAGTTTTCTTCTTATAAAGGTCTGGGGTGCATGCCAAAGCCTTGCATCTCCATGCTACTGCAATCACTGGGCACAGGGACTTTTTCCAAGACCTACACACTGATCTGTAGCCAGATGCTATTTTCACCTCACTGCTCATGAGCAAGTAGAAACTGCCAGTGAGATCTAAAGCAGCACACTTATTCCAGGCTCCTTCCCTACATTTTTAAATATTAGCAGATGGAACCAGCCCAGGGCTCAGGGAGGATGCAGATTGTCTTCAACAATGAGCTGAATGCAGCAGGGCCCACCAGGAGACAGCTCACAGGAAACACATTGTTAAAAATCCCACCCCAGAGGTCTCAGTAGTGCCCAGGTGCGCAGTCCTGTGGGTGATGAAGACCTCCAGCTTCAGCACAGTGCAACCCTTGAACCCCATGGGGATGAGCAGCTCATCCCCATTCTGTGCCCAGAGCACATCATCCCCACAGCTCAGCAGGCTCCTGCATGTTACCCCACCATAGCAGACAACAGTGCCTCTGTTTATTAAAAACATATGAAATTAGACAGACCACAATGTTGCTTTTCCTAAAGAGAGCATCAAAACCAACATCTGACAAATGCACTTCATTTCCACAGGGGCTTCCCTTTAATTTGGTTAGAAACCTCACTCAGCAGCTGCATTTCAGCAAAAAAAAACTAACAAAGGGAAAGGACATTTAAATTACCTCAACCACATTTCTGATCTGGAGGCTTAGGCTCCAAAAGGAGAGCCTAGGTAGTTCCTTCACTTCAGGAACTATACAAACCAGTATGAAAGTTAACCTAATAGCAGAGGATAAATGACATGGGACAGGTGAGACTCGCCTCATAAGGGTGTCCCTCTCTCTTCACCACAGCTGCTCTCACAATCTTGACATAAGGCACAGTGCAAGCAGTACAGTCCTTCCCACACAGAGTTGGATGATTAAAACATAATGGACACCATAAATTGTGAAACAATGGGTAGGAATGAGGGTAACAGACTAAAAAAATCTGTTTTGCTAAGAGAAAAGCTCAGGCTTTTCCCAAAACCTTTCTGGCTGTAAGTGCAGGAGAGGATAGCAGGATTCCTTTCCACCTCTGCCCACCCCTCTGCCCAGCCTTGGGGATGGCACAGCCCAACATGTTTCCAGGCAGAGGCACAAAGCTCAGGCATTTCTGTCCCTTCTCCCAGCTGGGACAGGCTTGAGCACAGGCAGTGATGACCCCCCTGCCCAAGAGAACAAAGCAATGACTGGTACTCAGCTGGGAGCTGCAGTGGGACAGTGCCTCACTCTGATGCCTTGCTGTGCAGGGGTATGGCAGCTGCTCTGTTCCACCTCCCCCTGCAGCTGTGTGGGAGCCAGGAGCTCAGGGCAGGCACTTCCAACCACCTGCTGAGTCCAGCAGAGCAGTACAGACTGGGCTTGGAGGAGCCATCAGGCTCATGGTCACTGTGAGGGTCCTTCAGGTCAAAAGGTTTCAGCAGCTCTGTCTGTTTGGACAACTGCAGGGATGAGTATCCATCAAAGGCACTTTAAAACACCAATATTTGGGATTAAATACCTCTTGGAGACATAGCTTTGCCAGAAATAAGAACTGTGAGCAAGCTCACCTGCCCCCCTGTCACAGTAAGAGTCTTCTCCTGTCAGGTCTTCGTTCATCCACCCCTGAGCAACCCGATGCAATCATTAAAATAACATTCCTGAAAGCAGAGGGAAAGTGTCTCTTATTAGGGTTTTCTTGACAGTAACAAAGAAACCCAATGCTGTAATTCCTAAAAACAAGAACAAAAACTTAGAAGTAACTGAAACCTGGCATCTGTATTTTGATAATATATTCCCCACCAAAAATGTTAGCAGCAAGAAGGATTAAAATACAGTGTTATAAAGTATCTCTGCCATAGAATAACATAAATAGCTTACAGAGGACTTAGTGTGATCTGTTTCTGTGTGGAGCTTACAGATCTGGTTCCCAGAACTGCCACAGGAACCCCTCAACCTCAGCAGCACTGAGAGACAAGCCAGCCCAACATTCCCCACCCTGGCCTGGCGCTGGTGGGCTCTGCAGCTCGGGCAGCTCATGCTCTCAAAAAGCAAGGGAAGAAAATCATAAAGACAGAGATAAATACAACAAATGCTGGGATCTCTGGCAACAGTGCAAGGACAGATCTGGGAGTGTTTTAAGTGCAAGATTGTGTTCTTTGCAGGCTGACGATATGGGGTGTAACAGGAGCAAGACATCGCCCATCTAATATGAGTTAGTGTAGTTCCTAAACTATCTTGGTTTTAAAAATAGCAAGTGCTAGAAACTGTGTATACCTGCAAGAAACTTGAATACTCAGGCATTTACTGACTGGGATCTGGGAATCCTGAGCTTTCTCCTAGCAGTGGCTGCTGCTGCTACAACCCACAGCACATCTTACAACTTAAAGGTGAGATTTTTTGCAAAGCTATAGGACATCAGCACTTTTTTTTACATGGCTTAAGAACCTAATCCTGTATCTACTTGCATTTTATACCACCTCAGCAGTGCCACCACCTACCAAGCCATTCAGTGGCCCTTGGCTCTTTTGGGAGCACGATGTGTATGGAGGCAGCTTTGGGAGCTGAAGTGGGAAAGCTGCAGGAGCACACTGACTGCATGGGGCTAAGGGCCTGGAAAAAAACAGGCTAAGTTTCACCAACCTTCATGTGAACATATCTGCTGAGCACAGAGAGGTTAAGTTTTTGTCCCATTTTGTCACTGCACACAGCTACATGTCCACAGGCACACATGCACAAAGAAGGTAAAACTGAAGAGTGACGTGAGCTAAAACTGCAAATTAAACCAAAACCTTTTAAAATTTTAGCTTAATCTCATCCAAGATCCTTATTTGTGGTTTTTAGGATGAAAACATGCCACACATCTGATAACATGCCTTCTGCTTCTTCTGCACGGAGGCACTTTGCTCCTGCTTCCAAGAGGGATGAATCTAACCTAGCACAGCCCTGAGACAACATGCTCAAACAAAAAGCCCACGACCTCTCCTGGCTGTGTTTCCTGCCTCCTCCCTAACCATCCCTGGTCTTATTGCAATGGCCCCAAAAATTTGATGAGCAACAGCCACCCCCTCACCTTTTTTCTTTCTCTCTTTTTTTTTTTTTTTTTTTTTTTTTTTTTTTTGCCAGCTCTGGTTGAAGTTTTGAGGGAAGGAGTAGGCCGAAAGTTGGTGCCTGAAGGAAGTGATTTAGCAGATTAAACATACCTCTAACAACAGCATTTCAACTCTTTAAATATTTGCACAATCAGGTTTTGTGCAGAGTTAACGTGCACACACAGACATTTTAGCTCAGTTTCTTTGCATCATTCTTTAATACTATATGCTCAGGATCAGCCTTTAATGTTTATCCAAGTTATATTCACAAGTTACCTCTGAAATCTGACAGACATTGCAAACCTGAAAAGAGGAACACAGAGGTAATTGTATGTCAGGTCCCTTATGGCCACCAAAACCTGAGCTGCAAATCCAGGGGCAGCCAAGCCAGCCTGTAACAGCTTCCTGTGCTTTCTGGAAAGGTGGATAATGCATTGCTCCTCTCACTGCTCTCACATCCTGTGCTGGGCTCCTGCCATTTCAGGAAAGTTTGGTGAGCCCCAGCACTGGCATATGATAGGAAGCAGGAGGGAGGGAGCTCTTAGTTTGGCATGAAACCACCGTCACCTTAAAATGTTTGCTTGAACAGAGATGACAGCTCTGGTTTTTCAAGGTGTTTACTCAGTTGGACATGGAGCCTGGCACACCTGTAGAAGCAGGTTTTGACAGGGTCCTGTCATGTCCAAGTCAGGAGATGCACAGTAAGCCTTCATTAAGCTGTTCACATTGTCAGGAATATAAAACGGTAAAATTATTCAAAACGTAGAAATAAATCTTAAGCAGGAGTTAGTAGAGCAGCAGGTTCAAAGTGTTTGCTGAGGTTTAGATGATTTTGTGTTTATTTTCCTGAGAAGTCACCAAATATAACTGGTATTTGCCACACAGTGACTTTACATGATGACCATAGTGGCTCTATTTTAAAATGGCTGTATTAGAGCAATACAATAAATCTACATTCTTCATATAGACATTCTTTATACACTTTTTGGCATATTTAAATGAAGAGTCTCAACATATTTATACAGCTTTGAAGACAGTATCTCCCCTCTTTCCAAAAGCCCCCCTGAACCCTGCTCAGCCGCAGATGGTGTGAGGAGCACCCACAGACATCACAAGTCCAGTTTTGGACTCAAAGCTGCCTCTCCCTCATATCCCATCTGTCTTCCCTTCACCATTTCAGTCCTGCATCACATAGGCAAAGTTCAGTGCTTAGCTGGGCTTTGCTTTCTTTGGAAAGTGCCCAGAACCACTCATCTTGCAGAAGGATTTGAGCACAAGACACAGCTGCCAGCACTCCATGAGCTGTGCAGTCAGGGTTGCTTATTTTGGTAATAGGGGTCAACACACTCTGAGAGCAATGTGAAGCTCCCTCTAGGAGCAGGAAGAGAGCTTTCTAAGGCATCTCCCTTGCCAGGAGAGTGCTGGGAGTAACCATGACATCCTGTGTAACTTTGGAAACTTCCTAGAGCATGTCCACTAACCAACACCAAATAAAACACTTCTTGCAAGCCTCTCAAACACTGGGTATTGCAAGAAGAACACACCTGAAACACAGGAAAGCCTTGCATTACAAGAGTAAAGAAAGGTGTGTGTATATATGTATACACACTTCACAAGAAATGTCTAATGGAGGTTGCTGTTAACTTACACTCCAGGACCCAACCAGCAGTTTTTTCCCAAATAACATCTAGATAAGATTTAATCTTCTTTTTTTTTTTTTTTTTTTTTTTTTTTTTTTGGCAAAGAGGTTCTTTTGACCCCAAATACTTCTTGTACAGATGCCATTTCTACAAATATATAACTTGCATGGTATTTTAAAGGATTATTAGGTTTAGAATCAACTCATGACTCTTATTCCTGTTGTGTGACTGGTTAGTATTTGTGACTGGCCAATGACATTTCTGGTCAGGGGTGACATTTTTCATGAAGCAAAACCAATAATGAATATGGTTGCTTTGTTTACAGACTTTATACTAGAGATCCTTCTCAAATACTTATCTGACATAAACAACCTAGGGAGACCTTTTTGACTTAACCATGATGGGTTAAAACCTCACACCCTGTGCTCAAGACACTGGCATGGAGATGCCTCAGCAAATAGCTTAGGCTCAAACATTCCTTCCCAAACAGCATTTTGCAGCAGGCAAAATCATCTACATTTGCTCCTCTGCAGATACATATTTCACTCAACAAAGGCTTGTACCAGTATAACTGGCTTTTTAAGAAGAGATTGTTCACTTTAGAGCTCGCTCAACAGGTTCAAGAAGCATCTTCTTTCCCAGTCATGTAGATAATCAGGAGCAAAGACATGACAAATTAGCTTGAGAAAATGGAAGCCACTGAGCAATCCAAACCAGCAGACATAGCAATTTAGCTCCAATTTCTACAAAATGGAAGATGTAAGAGGTGAAGGCAGCTTTAGTGAACTTGTGACATGTTCATCAGGACATGGTCTGTCAGTATCTCTAAATAATCAGGACTGAAATCAGTGTTATTTTTGCGAGAGGAAGAAAACTGGAACAACACTGAAGGAAGAAAAACAAAGGTCAAAGGAACCAGTGGAAAAGTTCTCAATTCAAAACTGTCAGAGACAACAAAGGAGAAATTTGGGAAATTTAGGAATGAAAAAAAGAGCAACTTCTATCAATATTTGGTATTTAATAAGGAAGCATAGTGAAAAAGGAAAGCTGAAGGAGATCATTACCCATATGCAAATATGCCACAGAAACTGGCAAAGATGGAAAGAACTTTTATAGAGAATGCAAAAGCAGAAATTTTGCCTAATGCACATCTCAACTAGGCTGTGCAGCTTTCAAGGTACAGAAAACTGCCAGCTATTTAAAAACAGAAAAAGGTATTTATCTACCCCTCATCTTTCTGCTTCCCAGTCAAAGCCAACCAGACCAAATACAGCATCAGTTCAGGCTAAAGCTAGTATTAAAGACAGTCCATAACTATGTCCTTCACACACTGCACTACACCCACCTAACTTCTGGAGCATCCACAGCACAGTGGGGACACTGTTGCTGCAAGGGACTGATCCCTTTGCAATATCCCAACCTCTCTACGACAGAAAATTAACTTCTCACATCTTCAGTATTCACTTTTGAAATAAAAACATTCAAAAGTCTAAGATGAGCCAATAATCAATGTACAAAACATTTAGCCTAACCTAAAACTAAGGAGAGCAATTCAGTGAATCCAGGGATTCAGTAGGACTCAAACTTGAAAATTACTTAAAAGTAACAGCAAAAAAACCCCTCAGCTTCATCAAGTTGAATGCTGTAACTGCACTTTACCATTAATCCAGGACTGCACAAGGCCATGCCTTGCTCATGTGCACTAAGCCACCCTGTGTGGTGACAATGCAGACTGCGGCAGGAAAGCCTTCTTTCTGCAGTAGGAATTGCAGTTACAGGGGAGAGCAGGTGAACAGCTCATTCAATACAATTCTATGTTTTTCATGGGCTGCTAAAGTGACCTTGACACAGTGAGCACTGTTCTCAGGAAGACCATGTCCCCCCACACATACCATGGAGTCTATAGCCAAAACCAGACTTCCAGGCTCCACGTTTTCCTTCCACAAGGCTTCAGACAGGTGGGATTGAATCCAGCCTCTGTGAGTACTGTTGTAGATGCAACTCATCTTGTACAAATATTTAACAAAGAGCACATTAAAGCAGTACAAGAGGGAAGTTAAGTATTCTCTGAACAAGTTAAGTATTGTCAGAACACTTAAAATACCAGCATAGAACACCATTGAATCACCAGCTGCATTGCTGCCACCAGGAGAAAACTAAATATTGAGATAAGGAGTGCAGCACACATTCACATATGGAAGACCTGTCCCAGACTGATCTGGTTCAGCCGAGCCCAACACAGAAAGGAGCACTGCAGAGACAAACAGGTCTGGATGAGATGAGCAGGCAGCTCAGTCCTGGAATTACAGAATCCTGCAAACAGCAGCATAGGGCAGTGGGACAGCTTCCCTGGAACACAGCAGGGATGGGAGAGCCTGGCCATTCCCCCCCAGCAGAGTACAGGTGATACACAGGAACAGCACTGCAGGGTGGGCTGGGGGGAGCAGAGAGCTGAGGTGACACAGAGCCTGCAGAACAGCTGTTCTGGATTAGGAATGGTGCTGCTCAGCACAGCTCCTGCACACCCTGGGGATGGAAAAGGGCTGATCCCTACCTCCAGTGCCCACCTGCAGCACAGTGGTGTGGAGCTCGGGCTGACAGGAGCTTGTACTCCTCCCAACAATCTTGTGTAACCCATGCCATCCTGCAGTGGCATCTTAGAAACCACTGCTTGCTTTTTCATTCATTAAATTAACCATGTAACCACAAAGTGGCTGATGTACTCACAGAAAAAGACCTAACCAAAACCATACATACACACTCCAATAAAGTAATGGAATTATTAAAAAAAAAAAAAAAAAAAATTCCTTAGGCTTCAAAAGCAGTAACACCCACTCACCTCCCACCAGACATGGACCTGTGGCTGTGAATCTTGCAAAAAGCAGTAACTCACCTCTTCCCAAGAAATCAGGTGGAGTTTGATAGATAATTGAAGTTTGCAAGAAGCATTAGCACAAAGCATTTTTAGGTTTATTTAAATAAAAATTATAATTTATACAAGACTTTTTAAACAAACAAGATTTTCTTAAAAAACGTACAGGGCAAATAATTTCATTATTTCAATTATTCATACAGTATAAGTCTTCTGTCAAACAAAAGTTACACTGATAATGAATTATTTACAATTTCAAAATATAGACTCAAACTTCAGACATAAAAATTTTAACATCCATTATATTTCAATGATTAGTAGAAATTAAACATCTGCCAAAATGTACAGAGTTCAATAAAAACTACCAATGTTTTCAAACAGGTTTAAGTAGCCAAAAAACAGGTACATCCTTTCATCTCTTCACAGTCGGGTAAAACTCCTTTTCTCTTTCTCTGCAGAACCAGGGTAGAGTTTTGCTGCTGGCATCCTGTGTGATGTTGCTACTAATAAATAGCTTGTTTCATTCAATCTTGCCTCACAAAAGCTACAGTGCACAGAAAGGCATGATTTCATATTTCAGCTTGTTTCGCTTTTGAATTTAAATGGTCAGTAATAAAGAATTAGTCAGTTTTCATCTCCCTTTTTTATTGTCTTTAAAAGGGACTCAAACTAACCAACAAACTTCTAAAGAAGTTAAATCCAATTACACGTGAATGGTCCAGACATCCACAGACATGAACAGAATTGCAAATATAAACAGCAATCAGACAGACAGAATGACAAGAACAACACTTTCAGCTATTTAGCAGCACTTTACATTAAGTGTCCCGACCCAGCCTGTTTCTCAAGTGCACCAGGCTGTACTGCAAAACTAAGTAGGAAGATTGGAATTTAAGGTGAGAGCTTCAGTGTCATTACACAAGTCAAGTATACATTCACTCCTTGCCCATCCCCTCCTGCCCTCCAGACCTGAGAGGGCACAGCAGGAGAAGAGCTGAGTAAACACACCAGGGTGAACTTCAGTCTCTGAAGTCACGGACACCACGGGAGCAGCTGTGCAGCAGGAAACTGGATAACCCAATGTAAAGTGAAATTTGCAAAATATGTACACAGGTGTCTGTCCATTATATTACAACTCTATTTAAAAAAAAAGAAAAAAAAAAAGAGGAAAGAAATCCAGTCTGTTTTCTCCATATTAGAACCAATGTTGCATTGCAGTTTGCACCAGGTTTGCTGCTTTAAGGATTGCTAACTTTTAAATTCACACTGTTAAAGTGTGGATTCATTTCAAATGTCAGCACATTATACTTTATAAGACATACCTAATTTCTTTGTTCAGAAAATAAATTTTAGGAGTATATTGTACACATGAGGCATTTCAGTCTGGGAAAAGGATAATGATATCTTTTCTCCCCCACCAAAGCCTAGGTATGGTTAATTGTCCTGGCACCATCAGTATAGATCCTATAGCTCCTCCAGGAACCAGAATCTAGGACAACCCTGTACACGAGGTTCAACCACTAAAGGGTGGGAGGGGAGGAGGTAATAAGTGCAAGTCAACTGATTTCCTACTGAAACTGTTGTTATGATCAGAGTGAAGGTATAAATTACACTTGAAAAATGATACAAAAATAAGAAAAAGAGCATGCTCTCTGTAAAAAATATAGTTTTCTGTTTCTTCAAAGGAAAAAAAAAAAAGGATAACCTTAAAACACACCCACGGGATTTTTTTCTTAAGACAAAATGAATGAATCTGATTAAGATTTATATAACATTAAGCCATTTTAATGCCTATTTCTTAGCCACATTTGCCATTCAAGGAAGATTCTAGAAAGAAAAGCCAAATTATAATATGTAGCAATTACAAAAAAGATATTAACTGATTTTAAAGTAGTTTTGATGAGAAAGATTTAAGGTTGAGAATTTTTACTTAAACATATAACCTGAATGTGTAAAATTATGAAACCATAAGCTGTCAAGCTACATCCACTTTAAATGGTGGCAAAATGGATTTCCCACCAGCTTCACTTATATTTGAAGTTCCCAGGCCCTGAGTTACAGCATACCAATGGTGATGTTAGAAATGCACCCATTTTTCAGGTCATCTAGAGACATGTTCAAGTCCTACTCTGAAGTGACACCTTGAAAATTGCATTTTTGCCATTACAGTGGTTTGTACCCTGTTCTAGCTTACATCTCCACTCGGGGCATACCCCATCAGTGTTTCACTTTACAATACTCAACCAATTTATGGTATTCAACAGTACCTCTTCATATAAAATTTGTATTAAGTTCTCATATCCTACCTCTTCATGAACAGACTAAAATAAGGTTTGTACAGCTTGACCTCCACCTTCCTCATTCCTCCTGCGTTTATTGACACACTTCAATTTAGAACTGTGCTAAGAGTTAAACACCCTTTGGTGTTTGCTACCCCTCTCCCTCCTTCATTTTACCCCTTTCTTCACAAAGAAAGGAAATTCCTGTTTAAAAAAACAGACAAAAGCCCATGAAATTAAGTCCCATTTTTACATAAGAATTTGCATCTCCATTGCTTTTTTTTAGGACCGTTCATATAATGTCTGGATACACCCATACTACTCAACTCAAAAAACACACCAAAGGAAAAGACACTCTGGAAGGCTTGGCATAACTCCTATTGTGCTTTCATGAAAATGCAAATAAAATTCTAAACCTCTCAGATGGGTCCTATTATACAGAGTATAAAAGCTTTCTAATATTAAAGACAAAGGTCAATATGTGCTTTGCTGCTAGACAGGCCTGAGAGAGTTTAGAGGAGTGCAGCCTCCCTGTTATACCTGGCAGTTGGGTTTAATTGTTACTAAAATTTAATTCTGCAAGGGGGAAGACAGAAGCACACCAACGCTCCTCAAATTATGCTTTGAGAGGAACTAGTGCTTTCAGTTGCTATATTATAGCATATTTTTTTATCACAAGGTAACTCAAGAGAAGAGCCAAATTAAAAAAGGTCATATCTGAGTTTAGTTTAATTATTCCCACCTCCCCAACACAAAAAGCCTTCAAGTCTTTAATGTATTAACATACAAATGCCTTGTACATGCAACATGTACAGCAGCTGAGCCCTTCTAGGACAAGTACCTATAGAAATATAATTATAAGATGCCTAACATTTTAGGAACAACATTTTGGTGCCTTCTTTTATAAAAAGTATCTGCCTGCCTTCCTTCCTCTTACTTTGGTTAATGAGTTAAGGAAGATATAGTTAAAAACTTTCTCCTCCAATTCACTGTACAAGTAATTTCAACATCTCTATGTAGGAAAAAACTGAAGTTAACCAAACTAGTAAAACATTCTTCTGCAAATATTAGCAGAGAGGAGTTATATTAAATGCAGTTGTACATATGGAAATACTAAGAAGCTAATACTTCCTTGGTGTTGCCATCAGTTTTAATAAAGGACCCAATTGAAAACTCCAAGCTGAAGAAGGAGACTTCAGGCTGCTGCAGTCATCATTCTCGCATCTCAAGGAAAAACTGAGATAAAGGGACAAACGTATCCCTAGTGACATCAGTGGAGATAAAGGGATCAATTTTTTATATAGTCAGGTCTTCGAGCATCTTCCCAGCTTTTAATGTCAGTAAATAAACATTAAAAGTGCTTAATGTGCAAGGCTAATAGTGATGATAGCACTTTCACTGTTTTCATTTGGTTTTTTTTTTTGTCTTTCTTTTTTACAAAAACCTTAAAAACAAACATGAAGGCATATATAAAATACACTTGGTTTATGTAACAGATAGAATATAAACCACCAGACAAGAAAAATTATTGCAAAATAGATGAGGATGTTCATTTTTTTCACTACCAAGTCATACAATAAGAAAGTTTCCTTTAGCTCTTCCAAGATAAGACACTAGCTTTCACTGCTGGATGATGCAGATGTTATTTTCACATATTGGCTGAAAATTGTCTCAAAAGCTTCATCTCTGTGTACCATGGCACCAAACACCAAAGGCTAAAAGATAGAAAATACATCATGTCAGTCCACAAAGAAAAATAATTTCCTCTAGTTATATTTTTGTCAAGTCACTAGGAACAGATTAATTGTACTAGAAATGCATTGATAGAGACAAAATAATCCCTTTCTCTATTAAATCCTTGACTATGAGGCGTATTTTCTAATACATTTCACTTCCTTAAAAACTTCATCTGAGAGTCAGGCCCTCTCACCTCAAAGCCTCCTCCCCATGGATACTCTCAAGCCAATAGCTTTTTGTGTCAGAACGCACAGCAGACTGCAGGCTCCTAATGTACGATGCTAGGGAAAATCTTTCTGAAGTGTTAAGAGTAAACCACTCCAGATGCAGTAGAACAAGCTGAATATTTAATTCATTTAAGTTCTGAAGACAAACACACTGAATAATAAACAAGTGTGTTTTTTTTAAAAAAGAAAAAAAGCCAGCCACTGGCATAAGGGGATAAGAAAAGCCTTTATGCTGGTGCTAACCAGAGGAGGAAAAAAACAGGTACAAAACCCAACACAGCAAACGAGAGACAGCCAGCTACTTACTTTCTGTGTAGATGGTGTTGATACAGCAATACCCATCCCTGATCCCGGCAGAACAGAGAGCACTTTATACTAAAAAAAAAAACAACAAAAACCACACACAACGACATGAGATACCTTCTGTACTGAACAACTGCAAAAGATACTGCAGAGTCTACACAATTCATCACTGGCACGTGTCCTTCCAGCCACAGCCAAGAGACCTCTACTAAAACCAGGATGAAGCCAGCTGCCATTCTCTGGAGTCTCATTCTCCTGGACCCGCTGGGTACAGCCTCACCTAGACAGCCAGAACCCTTCTCTCCACTTCCTCCCACGAGCTGCAGCAATGCCCAACCTGCTGGAACCAGCCCCAGTCCCAAAGTCAGCATCAGTCCTGCTCCAGCACACGGGAGCTGAGCCAGAAGTACAGGGGGCCACAGGCAGCCAGATGGGGTGGGCAGGGCACAGCTCAACTCTGTGCTCATGTGAGATGGGCCTGTGTGCATCACCCACAGCTTCCCCTACAGCTGATTTCCATCCATTCTTTAGAGGAACAGCAAGCAGGTCAGAAAAAGCTTATTTTTCAAAATTAGACAGAAAACAGAGTATCACAGAGTCGTAGCATCATTAAGGTTGAAAAAGAGCTCCCACCTTAGACCAAACACCAGCACATCACCTAAACCACAGCATCCAGTACCATGCATGGATTGCTTGCTTGTTTTTTTAGAAACAAAGTCCATAAAGATAAGAAGGAATACAGTTGGCTGAACTTGGGAGCATTCACAGGGAGAAAGACATTCAAGTCAGACCTGGATTTCCCACCTCCAAATAAAACCAGGCATTTTTATGCTTGACTGCATGATCCCTGTCTCATCTTCATTAAAAATACTACACAGATGCAAAAGAAACTTTATGGCAGTAAAGGCCTACTGAACAACAAATCAGCATTACTTGAAGCATGATGTTTGAAATCCATTAATATGAATTATTAATTCCAGTAGGAATGTTCAATTTGAGCACAAGCTGTCTGCTTTATAGACATGTCATAGAAATAGAAGGAATTAATTTGAAAATCTGGAAGTACTTATGCAGTAGTAGACACCAGCCTGAGGTGTTTCTTTGCTCAACATGATTTAATCTGTGGTACAGGATGCAGCAGAAAGATGGGGTGTCTCTGTTCAAGACGAGGACAAGCTCAGAAAGGGTAACAAAAAGTGATGTTAAAGACCATAGAGAGTGATGCAAGGCACCAGTAAAGCCATTAGTAAACCACAGCCTGATAAACCTCAACCAGAGGAAGGGCAACATTGCCCTTTCTATGCTTCCAACCTTCCACTGCCTCTGTTACTGATGGGTGCCAACGAGATGAACCTCCAGCCCATCCCAATTCTAATGATCTACCTTTCTCCACTGACAACAATCCTGCCTCCCTCTGAGGCACCTACTTTTAAGATGGTGCATCTATTAATATCCACACCCAAACTGAAGTTAGTAATACACGATTTCTATTACCAATAGATCTTCTTAAGGCCTACATAGCTCTGGTCAATGCTGGAGTTAATCAACAATATAACTTTAAATTAAAATTAAAATGCCGGAGTATAAGGGTTTAGTAAATCAGTTTGTCTTCACACTCACACCAAGTTTGCTTGTGCTGAGTCCAAAAAAGCACTTCTGGGAAACATTCATAATCAAAGAATTACATTTCATTTATACAAATTATCAATGGCATGCTTTTTCAAAATAACAAAAGCAGAAATATAAAACATGACTAGCTGAACAGAAAACCAGATTTCTCCCCTATTTACAACACCAATCAGACATACCTTCTGGATATCTGTTATGTCCGACAGCTTTATAACTTTGTTTCTTTTTGATGAGCCAGATTTTGAGCTTTCAAAGCACAAGTAACTGAAAAACAAGAAAATAAAATACTGATTTTGATATAGTGTTTTAAAATAAATTTCTCAAATATCCCCTTGTCTCTTCTGAAGTTTGAAATCTCACAGGTTAAAAAGAACTTTCAAAATAAAAGAAAGACATTCAGTTCAGTTATGGCTTCTAATTTAGCACAAACATTTATAAATTTTAGCAACTGGCTGGTGTCTGGAAGCCCAGAACATACAGTATATGCATACACACAAAAAAATTCCTGTGTTTATATTACTGCACTGAATGGTTAAACCTGACAAGCATTTTAAAAACACACAGGGGACATACATCCTTAAACAGTTGAAATACCAAATCTCAAAAGGCTTATACATCTTTCACCATCCTGAAAGAAGATTAATGAAAAACAGTGTGTTAGTTTCATGTTATTGAGCTGCAGACAAAAGCTCAGATTTCTAAACACTGGAGAGTGGCCTCTATCACATTGCATACAGATGAGCTTTACTTCCTTTCATTACACTCCAAAGGAATTTCAGTGCAAGACCCAAACAGTAATGACCAAAGTTATTCAGTCCTGGGAGGCTGGGAGGTAAGTAAAGAAATTTAAAAAAAACAACCACTCATCCACTAAAATTTGAAACCAAGGCTTAATTTTCAGTATGTTTTGGTTTTTTTTGTTGTTGTTTTGTGGTTTGTTTTTTTTTTTTTTTTTTTTGGGGGGGGGGGGGTGGGTGGGGTTGGGGTTTTTTGTTTGTTTGTTTGTTTTTTGGGGGGGTTTTTTTTGTGGTTTTGTTGTTGTTGTTGTTGTTTTTTGTTGCTGTCATTTCAAGGAAGATACACATTCAGCTTGCTTTTAAAAAACCCTAAACTAAGAATATTTGTCAAATAGCTGTTGATCACATTTTTCAAAGTACACTTAAGTTTTAAGTTTCTTTTCTAGTATCTGTACAGTTATTATGTTATTCACATCAAGAACTGCAGCTACTAGCAACCGTTTATATAGAGGTACTTTGCAATCCTATGCAAGCCTTCCCAAGGCAAAATCTCATCTGTTAAGCGTAGCCACACACCAGGTTCAGCTCTCCCTCTCCTATGATGCCTCCTTGAGGTTGCAAAGCACCTTGAAATGGCATTTTTGTTTCAAAACACTGTTAAAGGATCTTTTTTTAGATTAAAATGCTTTAATGTCTTGAATTTCCCTCCTAAGAAATGCGTGGAGTGCAATGACTCACTTTTCTGTGACATAGAGAACTCCATTCCTGATGTAGTCTGTGGGCATCTTCCGATCTCTGTTAATCAAGCAACAGCGCCAGCCATTTTCACACACTGGAAAAGTCATAACAGGAAATCTTATTTTAAGGAAAAGAGAGACTGGCACCATCCCCAACAGTCTCCTTATACAACAGAAAATACTGACTATTAAACTTTAGATACCTGCAACAGAAAGTGTTTAGAAAGAAAAGCCTAAATCAGATGTTCTAGACATTGTAACATCTGTTTTAACACTCATTTTGAAAAAAAAAAAAAAAAACAAACACATAATTATTCCCATTATTTTGACTATTGGATTTGCATAACCATAAAAGGCACAGCAGGTTGTGCACTCATTCAAAGAGCTGCAAGAATATTTAATGAAAGAGACCATCTCCATTCACCTGAATTTAAAATGAAACTTTTAAATCAAAAGCTTACACCTATACGATGCACAGAAAAGTAATTCAACTTTAAACTAGCCTTGGCTTTTTACAAAGTATTTTACTAATGTAACCTTCCTGTGGCACCATACCTGGCAAAGGACGTTCATTCTCTGACAGGTTAAAAATTTCATGGAAATTTCCTCTCTTGGTGGTATGAAAACGACTTGTGTCTTCATCTTTGCTTATTCCAGTTGGAGCACTTGAGCCCACATAACCCCTGGAGGCTGCTGTTTGAAGCTGCAGAAAAAGAAACTCGATTCCAAATTCTGAGCAGCAACATTTAGGCTACACTCTCAAAAATAATTTAGCTAACTACTCTTTAAAAAAAAAAAAAAAATCTATAATGCAACCATTTTCATTAACTACTTCCATAAATTAACTTTGGACTATTGCACTATGCTGCTGCTAGAGCACAAGCCTCTAATATGCTATCTGAACATAACCTTTCAAAGTGCTGCCCTTTGATAGACACACTTTGCTGGGGTGAGGCACATGGTGCTAAAAGCACCTATCTTTAAAATACCATTTTTCTACAGTAAAGGCTATGTGTCATTAGATACAGCTAAGTCACTGCAAACAGCTCCAATGATTGTAACTAGCGGGACCACTAACAGACAATATATTATCAGTACTTGGTTTGTCTTGAAGAGATAAACAAAGTATTACTGCACAAAAGAAGTTCAGAAAGAAAAAAGAAGGGGGGGGGGGGGAAGCCACACAGAATTGCATAAAGCTCATTATGAATACAAATGCTGAAAATGAAAGGAAGTTTTCCACACTGATCCATACCTTTTCATGCCCTGACAGCTAGCAAGAAAAGAAACAAACAACACAAATGTGACAGTGACAAAAGAAAAAAAGTGAAATCTATTTAACAGTATAATACACAGAATAAAACATGAACTGAGTGTGGCACTGCAAGACCTTGCTCACAAACCAGGAGACTACACACAATGAGTGCAATTAAAAAAGTTATGAGTGGTTAGAGCACATCAGTTCAACTTATTCAGGTTGCATTAGAACCACTGATCTTTCCTGTGCTTTGAAGTTGCACTGAATTTTGAGAGTGTTGACACATAAAACAAAATCCGAATGGCTGTCAGCATCCTTAGGAGGGAAAAAATGTAGTATGGAGTTGCTGAAACCAAAGTAATTGAGTAAAATCTACTTTTAAACAGAGCTCCTTAACCACTGGAGACTGCCCTGGCAACAAGCCTTGCTTCTGGAAGGACAGCAGGCAGTTTCTCTTGGAAAGCTTGCCTGCACTTTTATCTCATCTTAGTGGGGCACCACATGATTCCAAAAGCTGGCACTAGCAGCTCTGCTCCCAGCCCTACCATGCACATGCAGTTAAACAACTGGCAAACTGACAACATGGAAGTTCAGGACTAAGCTCTTCTTCTCTAAAGGCCCAATGCTGCTCAATGCCAACCAGCCTTCAGCTGCTTTTTCTTGTTATTTTAAACTAAATTGGCAGCATGCAACACCTCACAGGATTTACACACTAAGGAAAGAAATCCAAAGCAAATGAAAACACGTGAACTGCAACTGCTAACTAGAAACCAGACTGACAAAACAGGCACAGCAGAGGGCATTTGCCATCTGCCTTTTCAGGGTACCTGTAAGACAGTGATGCCTCAGGGGAAAAAGATAAAGTTAACATGGAAAACAAATGGCTGATGGTAACTAATATTACCTCACTTCTGTGGTGCTGAGTCCCTGGAACCAAGGAAAATAACAGCTTATTTAACAATCTGTGTGCAACTAAAGATGTTCTGAATTTTCTGAAGGCCTTCTTAGATGAGCTATTTGACCGGACATGAACACAACCAGGTGAAGCCCCATGGCCCAAAACATAAAAATGATCAGAGCCAGAGGTCTAATGCTTTTTGTGCTGGAATAAGGACTATTTCCACTCTCTGCTACACTGCTTCCTACCTAGCTGTTATATAAAGAGATTTTAAAAAATGGAATTTAAACTTCAGTACCATTACCCCTCTGGTGGCTGAAAATTTGAGTAGCTCTGCCCTTACTTCTAGTCCTGCCTAATACATGCAAATGTTTCCTCTTACCACTCAGGCTTGAGTCAACCAATGGTCAATTACTAAAAGAAAGCATTTTGATAAGCCTTAAATCTAACTGGAAGTGATTTGATTTGTAATGCTGGTAGAGTCCTGATTGTCTAAAAATGTCACCAACAACTTGGAGATATATTCCGTTTCACTTGATCTGTCATCAGCTTTTGACATACAACCTTTACCCATCAGATACTGTTGTCAGGACTGTTCTCTAAGGACACAAGGTCAGAGTGGTGGTACAGGCAATTAATATTGCATTGTGTCTAAGTTTACTCTGCCTTGTATACTGTTTAATGATAAGAAGCTGAAGCAAATGTACACATACTGGCACTACATGCTTTTGAGCTCTGCCTTTTCTATGAAAAAAAATGAAAAACCCTCTTTGGTTTTTACCTTTTAGTACAAAAATCCATTTTTCCATGCTATGAGGTTTGCAAAAACCTCTCAAGGGGTAAGAAACTTTCTGTAAAATTACTGAGATCAAGTTAATGTTTTCAAAGACATGCGGAAGCAGGTAATGCAGTCCTGCACATCCTTTCCAGGACGACAAGCCAAGGCCACCAAGCCAGACCTGGTAGTACAAAAACCCTGTCTCTACTTGCAAAACTAAAGCTATGAAGAAAAGCCAAAAGGAATAATTACTCTCTAAGTTTATGGACTCAAGTTCAGTATCTTTCCACCTCTAAGGCAGATTAGAGAGACCCAGTAAAATGATGTCACAACTATCACAGTATGTGAAAGATAACCTGTAAGTGTGAGAAGCACAGAAGCTTTTAAAATCATTTTCTGTGAGCAAGAGAAATACATTGGCTTCATCCAAATGCTTATTTACTCATCTCATTCCTTGGAAAACAGGAACAGAAGACTCACTCTCTGTAATAGACTGTCCTTCTCCACTTCCTTCTGAAATATTCAATGGTGCTGCAGTTATTTTACCACCCTCTGCTCCACCACTCCCCAAGCCCCTGATTTCTTCTTAACAATGAGGGTTCATGTGCTTATCCCTTTTGCTCTCCAGTGGTATACCCAGGGTGAATTACTGCTCAGTACTGTGCATTTCAGAGAGTACTCAGAAACTCCATGAATGCAACTAGATATTGTGCTAAGGGGCATTAAGCAAATGCTAAAATGGGATTAGACTCAAGATTTACTACAACTATTTTAATTTTTAAACTAATAAACGTTGAAAAATCCAGGGATATGGGAAATCCTGACTCAGTTACCATGTCAGGCCCCAAAACAATTTATCAAGATGCACAAAACACAATACTTAGTGATTTAACTATGACATTTGAACAAAAAGAAAATGTACTGTTAGAGTATGAACATGGGGAAGTCACTTATCATCACTACGCTAAAAAGGTCACCTAATACAAATAACCATGAGACATAATGTCTAAATATGTGAACTATCTTACTACCTTTGTTGATGATTATCCCATTAGTAAGCTGCATATTATACTCAAGCTTTTATCTATTTTTTTAACTAACTGTACTTCAATTTACCTAAGTATGTGTGTGAATTTCCACTGAAAAAGAACATTTAGAGAACAACAAAAAGAGAGAAAAGTGGATACAAAAAGACTGTATTTGACAACAGAATTGCACATAATGTATGTTAAAGAAATTGGTATGAATATGGATGGTGTTATATTTGTGTGTTTAGCTTCATGATTCACAGTATATCTATACATACATACACATTTTTGATAACCGATTCCTTTCATACAATGAATAGAAACAATAGAAGAACTGTGAATCTTGAAAATAATTTTAAAAATGGATATTACAATCAACTAACATTGATTGTAAGGATTTAATTAACCTTCTCTTTAATGTGCTCTAGTCACTGGAGAAATGGAAAAGGGAGAAAGGGATCTGATTTTCAGAGGCTGAGAACACAGGGACAAAAAGATTCATTACTCTTACCCGTCTTGACACTGTAGCATTAGATCTTTCTTTGAGCTGAGGATCTGTCATGAGATTTATCCAGATGATATAAGGAGTATCATACTTAGCTCTTAGTCTGGGGCATCGTTTGAAGATAAAATCAATAAGGAAAAACTTGACTCCAGCATAGAGTCCTGAAAAAAAAGGTCACTTCAGTTTGAATGCTGAAGAGGCATTAAGAACATTGCTGTTTTGATCATATTTTCAAACGTTCACAAATGAAACCATATTCTGTATATTTAGTCACAGTGTTAAAACCATTTGCCTGGGTTTACTATTTCGATTCTTCTTCCAATACCAGAAAATATTTTTTCTTTCCTTCCCATCCCCAATTCTTTTAAACATTTACATAGTCACTATTATGCAAGAGAACATTTGAATAATTCAAACATATGCTCCTTATTACCAGAAGCATCCTGAAAACACGATATACTAGAAAAACAAAAAACACATCAGAGCATTCAACTATGCAGCTGCTGCAAGAATTTTAACGGCAACAGAGGGCTCTCATGTACTACATAAAACTCTATCTTCCAGTCTCAACTCTTTTCTTATACAAGTTATTTCCTTGCATTCTGCCATCCAAAATGGGCTTAAAATACTCTCTCAAAACTTTACTGAGTGCGATTCAGATCTCCTAAGAGTCAAACAGTTATTCTTCACACATCTAAATTCAATTGCTGTGTCAAGCAACCCTACATTTATGTTCAAGCTAATAAAATTTGAAGTTCAATGCCACTAAAAGTAATACTCATTTGATTATATTATTACTTTATTGGGAAAAAAAAAGAGTTGTTGGTTCACAGTACATGGCTTCATACCTTAGCAAAAAGACTCTCATGATAAAGTAAGAACCCTTTTCTCAATTCCCAGTTGAGACTGAGTATCTGTAACAGACCCACAGTAGTCTGTTCTTTTTGTCTAACCCATCCTCCATCCTCCAACCCATCCTACCAGGCATCCCACTAATTCTTTTATTTTTCTTACATTGTCATTTTCATGCCTCCTGTGTCATGCCACATATTTCGTTTACAAGGATGTATGAGCTAAAAACCTTCAACATGCAGGATTTTCTGGAAGCCTTACAGCTGACAGTCTGAGAAGTTCTGCTAACAGCTCATCATAGACTTCTCCTCTTCAAGGAGCAAAAGCATTATCCCGTCTTTTTTTATTATACTGAGATGGTTTTCCAAATGGTCAAGACAAATGAAGCCAAGCACAATGAAAATACCTTAAAACACTGCATGATTAATTAATGCAGGTTTTCTCTCTTAAACTCTAAAATTCTCCCTCAAGAGACCATGTAAGTCTTAACCATCAAGTCTAGACTGTAACAGATAAATTATTTATTGTGTTTACCCAATGCAAGCCCAATAATCCTGTAGGGCAAAAAGCAGGATGCAATAAAAGCTGCCCATAGAGCAATGTAGAGCTTCTGTGTTATTTCTGGCTGGACCCACATGAATAAGCTGAAAACAAAAAAAGAAACAAAATTTTATTATCAGTGTTATAGATATTGGTCAAGTCTTGTTTTAAAAGGAAAAAAAAATCTCACATCAGATAACTTACTTTTTGAATTTTTCCAATATGTCTGCCATCTTGCCGAACAGATTCTGCATAAGAAGCAAGAGAATTAAAGCCAAGTCCTGCATTGTTTTGGCGTTTTTTGCCCACATAATGAAAACAAATAGCTTTCTGACTTTGTTGGTCAGCAATTCCCAGAAGTGGTTTTTTAAAACTAATTTTTGGCCATTAATATACTTCACAACTGAGTAAATACAGAACAGAATAGCAATACTTGATGACTTCCATCTCATTTAACCTTGTTCTGTGACTTGTGATTGATAAAGAAACTATTTGATCCCACTGTCATGACTGGAAAGCATTTACATTACTGCAAATATTTTAAATTAAGCTGTCAATCTAAGAGCAAAGAGCTTCTGTTAGAAGATAACAAAATGGGAGGTATCTTCACACATTTTGAGCGCTGAAATTTCAGGAAGTGGTAACTGAGTCAAAATGACAATTAGCTTCTTGAAAACAGACCATTATCAGGTTTTATAATAAACCATTGGAAACAGCAGATTTCAAGTAATTCCAACAAATGGTGATGCAACTGGCCCCTGCTCAGGACTCAGGCCATATTCTCTGGCCAATCCTTACTGTCAGAGCACCTGAAAATTTCACCTTCCCAATAGATTTCCAAAGGTGTTCATATAAACATATGCACCACCCCCAGCAGAAGGAAGGAGCTGAGCATTCACAGTTAGCAAAGGCAGGTTAAATCCCTTTTGACAGCACCACATCATTAGGCATGGCGCAAGCTGCAGCTCAAGTGGATAATGCAGTCACTCAGCTGCTACCTCATCCAACTTCATGGAGCTGGGAAAAAATCTTCCTTCAGCCTCTCCAACACTAGCAGATTCAAGGCTTGGAGGGGGTGGAGTTTTTTAAAACATGCTATTTTAGAGATGCAGTGCAAACTGTTGAATTAACACAGCTAAACAGACCACAGCGTTCAGCTAAATCTTAAAGGAACAGAATCTCCTACATCAGTTTTATGACTAGCAGATTTGGAAAAGGATCCACACTCCAGTACATTTTTAAGATTTACCACACAATCTACATTATCAGAACCTTATATGCATATATAAGTTAGAAAACAGAAATTGCTTCTGTTCCCCTCCAGAGCTTGCTCAGAGCTGCAGTCAGAGAATCTCAAGCCATTCTCTGAAGCATAATGCCATTTTCAGGAATCTTACTGAGATCTCTGCTGCTCACAGATAAAGTTCCTTTTGCAAGAAGAACATTTCTTCTTTAAGCACTGTTTTTTGCATGCTGAGTAACAGCCTCCTTTGACCACTGGGACCATGAATCCCTTTTTCCTAAGGAGACAGCCAAGAGCAGCACAGTACCTGCGCCTTCTGAGCCACGTCTAGAACAAGCTGAAACTTCTCAGACACGGTCAGGTCCTCTTTTGGGTTCTCCTGAGGCAAGAAAGAGACAATCCATTCACGTGCAGCTCTGACAAAAGGTATTCTACAAAACTTGTCAGAACAAGGTGACCCCTCAACACTCCTGGCAATACTCATCTCACTTTCAATAGTCTCACATTTACCATTTTCCTCCCTTGTTTCAGATCTACTTCCTACGTCATTCATAGCTGGTTACTTTTAGTTTCCTGTGCTTTGGGGGGGGCTCATGGGAGACTTTATCATTCTCTACAACTATCTGAAAGAAGGTTGTAATGAGGTGGGGGTCAGTCTTCTCTCCCAGGTAACAAGTGACAGATCAAGAGGAAATGGCCTCCAACTTTGCCAGGGGAGATGTAGATTGGCTATTCAGAAAAATTTATTCATTAAAAGGGTTGTCAAACCTTGAAACAGGCCAAGGGAAGTGGAGTCACTATCCCTGGAAGTATTTAAATGACACTTAGATCGTCACCGAGGAACACGTACCCGAACTCAGTGATGGGGCTGGCACTGCTAAACTAACAGATGGGCTTGATGTTCTTAAAGAAAACAGGATGCAAGACTTCTTGAAGATCCCACAGGACCTAATTTGTCCCAAGCTAATACATTAAAATACATTTCAGAAACGTGTTTTAAGTTTGGAATATTTCAGGGTGAAGCATCTGAACCCAAGAGTGCTGTTAGTAAAGACTTTTAAATTACAAGAGAAGGAAAAAAAATGTAGGGTTGTCTTCACTTGCAGCTTGCTCTTCCTTCCTTTCCAACTACCCACACAAACACAGAGGAAGGTTTAAAGGTGCAATTTTTTTTTGCAGGCGTACAGGTGAAGCTGATCAAAGACCTACCATCTGTTCAGAAACTTCAGGCACAATGCTCCACTGTATTCTCCAACCCCTAGAAATGATGGACACAGTGAAAGAGAGCAAGAACTCCATCCATCAATATGGATTATTTGTAAAAGGTTAAAAAGCAGTTTTCTTGCAATATGCACTTATTGTTTAAAAGTAAATAATATAATCCCCAAATTAACGAAGAACCCACAGCACAATAGAGCACAAGTGACCAACAATAGCCAGTGCTAAAAATATTAGTTAAGTAGATACTAAACAGAATCACCCACTTGTGGGTTTTACAAAAAAAGTTAATGGTGTGCATGTAGTAAAGTATTAGCAATATTTTTCTCTTATTTTTTCATGTGAAGAAAATTACATCAACATATTCAGAAGCCTATTTGCTACCAGCAATTTCCAGGGAATACAATGTCAAACAGAAAGTATCAATTAAGAAATCAGAACATTATTTTTCAATATGCACATTAAGGCCCTGTACATCATTTTAAGGTGCATTAAAAACCCCAGACTTAAGTTTTAGAAGAGACTGAATTTACTAATGGAAGATACTTTGGATAAAGTAGGTCAAGAGTTATGCAGAAAGGCAAAACTGCCATTTTAGGCCTAGGTGAATATTCTCTGCTGGGAAAGTACTCTAAGTATCACAGAATTAGAAATATTAGAATTTTAGTGTACTGAGGAACTCGTCTGAGAGCATGCAACATTGTTCATGATAATTCAAGCCACAGAATGCAAAGATAATTCCCAATAATCGTAAAAGATTACAGAAACTGAGCAATGACACTAAGAATATTTGAGTTTGAATTTCACTGTGTTAAATGTAACTCACAACATTAGAAAAGGCAGCAATTTATTTACAACTCAGTGCAAGAATAATAAACATCTTTCAAACAAAGCATTACTTAAGAGAGTAATCTAGTATTTATGCAAATACCTGGCTATGAGGTAATTTAGGGATAACCTCAAAATTGCTAAAAATAAGAACATAGGAATGGCCCAGCCATGCCATACAGCATTGATGTAAATCTGCAGATTAAGAAGAAAAAACAAACAGAGATGTGGATTACAAACTGGGGTACAGTGAGTTATACGAAATACTACTTCCCACTCTGCTGTTGGGCTCAGAATCATGCAATTCATATTAAAAATAATTAATAAATTTTAGCCACTCCATGACTGACAATGGCCCTGCACTCAGGAATGCAAAATCAAAACTAAGAATGAACCAAATCTCCAGAGATGGCACTTAACTAGTTCTCAGCTGCCCCAGAAAGAGTACTGAGTATTTTCAACACAACAATTACTTGAAGGGATAGGAGGGAAATAGGCAAACCCTCAAGTCTGTGAATCTGCTACGTGACCATGATATGGTCAGCAATGGCACAGGAGCTATGGCATAGAAAGTTATAGCAATTAGCCCCATAGTAGGCAACAGGATAAACTCTTACTGTATTATTTCAGGTTAATTAAACCCCAAGTCTTTACCAAGACTAAAAAGATTGCAGGAAAACAGGTTTTATTTTATGTAAAACGTACAAACACAAAGAGCTTCAAAAGGTATCTTGTTCCCAGCTTCTGAAAACAGAGACTACAGTCTCTCTGTGACAGACACTAGGGTTTTCACTGATAAGCCCAAAGTGAAACATTGTTCTGGCTCCCAGGTCCCAGAGCTTTCAAAAAAAAACAGCTCAAGTTTCTTATTTCAGCTTTTATCTGAAAAACGGGCTCACCAGGTGAGGCAAGAGAAAAATCAGCAGATATGGAAAAGGGACAGACAGAGGGCACTCTGAGGGAAGTCTCCTCCTCAATATTCCTTCAACTGTGCCATGCAAAATAGGATAAGGTCTGTAACTTACAGGGAGGTATTATTTAACAAAAAGGTGTGTGACATTTTTACCATACAGCTATTGGTAATTCCTTTGACAGAGGAATATAGTGTATATATTTCATATACACTATGACCAAAAGAATTTAAATAATTTAATTAACAACAGGAAGAAGGAAAACAAATCAAAACTCCACTAGATACTTATGCCTCTTTGCAGCATCCAAACCTCATTAACATAGCATGGGAATGTTTGAACTTAGCTTTACAGATCTGATGTCTGCACATTGAATCCTACTGAAATCAAGGCATTTTGCCTCTCATCAGTATGATCCTAACAAATGGTAAAGAGCCCTGGTGGGGACAACAGTTTCTTATCAAATGTAACCACTATTATCAGCGTTTTAGCCCTAGAGAAGAAGGAACTTTGCAGAGGTTGAAGTAACCACTGAATTACGAGGACTGGGAGACGAGAAACAAGAAAGGAGTTAACAACATCCAGACAGTTCTAAGTTATTTTAACAATTACAAACCTATGCTACAAGAGACCCAAGAAACACAATTTAACTGGTTTTATATGTAACAAAAGTGACCACTAGTGGTATCTTGTGTCAAATGAAGTTACACTATTTGATTTCACTTGAACTGTAGCACAACTCCTACTCAGATAAGACAGTTTCAACAGATTTCAGCAAATAGTGTATTTTTCCAAGTTCTTACTACTCCCAGAGGAGTAGGATAACTTACAATAAAGGCAATAGCAGAAGTGTAGATAGAATACCAGTCTAATAAGGCAGAAAGATTCTTCAAAAAATTTGTAACAGGTTTGGCACCTCTCTCTAAATGGAAGTAGAGAAAAAACACAACGTTAGAATTAGCTGGTAGTGGTTAAATCACTTGTAAATTGCAAAATATCAAATTAGAAAACTATAGGAATATTCACAACATGTAATGATAAAAAGGTTTATCCAAATTTTCAAAAAAATTAAACCCACCAATGTAACTAAACAGTTAAAGAATACGTAAGAATGCGTTTCCAAAAACTAAAGTGTTACCCAAGACAAAGATTATGCCTAAACTCTTAAGTATAGACAAAGGAACAAAAATCAATATCCTTTATAAGGGTACCCTGGCTGTTAAAACCAGCTTGTTCTCAGCCATGTTCATATTACCCCAAAGACCACTGTACAGGTCAGTTTGTCTCATTATAAAACAATGTACATTAACCTGACTGAATTACACGCCACCAAGGAACAACCGAGAATCACAGAATCATTTAGGTGGGGAAAAGACCTTTAGGATCATCATTGCATTCAACTATTAACCCGGCATTGCCCAATCCACCACTAAACCATGTCCCTAAATGGTTTTCTCTGCAGAGCCTTCCTGCCCCCATCAGATGAACACTCCTATGCAACCCGGTATCATCTGCAAACTGACAGGGAGCACTCCATCCTGCTGTCCAGATCATTGTTAAAGATATCAAACAGGACAGACCCCAATCCTGAGCCCTGGGGAACACCACTTGTGACCAGGTGGATGTAGCTCCATCCCCCACCACTCTCTGGGCCTGGCCATCAGCCAGTTTTCTACCCAGCAAAGCATACACCTGTCCAAGCCACTTTCCTCAGGAGAATGCTGTGGGAAACAGCAGCAAAGGCTTTGCTATGGTCTAGGCAGACAACATCCAGAGCCCTTCCCTCCCTTGCTGCTGCATCACCAGCTAGATCAAAGCCAGGCTAGACCTCTTGGCTGTATCTCTGCAAGACTCTACCCACACTTTGCTGCTTACTCATCCTAAGCCAGGCAACTCAGCAGATGAGTCCCTGAAGAAGTGTGCCTCCCTCCTCTGCAGACCTCTGGCCTGAGCTGGGAAATGCTCCCCCACACACAAACATCCAGCCAGCAAGAGGAGCTCTTCCTCAGCTCCCCAAAACCCTCTTATCCTTTACCCTCTTCCTCTATGCTGTTTCACTACTTGGGCAAACTAGCGAGGGAACACAAGGAAACAGGAGAGGGCCACTGCAAGGCCATCTTCTCTGTTGGACCACATCGGCTTTGCCTTTCCTCATGAGAACAATGATGATGCCTCCTGCAGAGACAGTCTCAGAAGCCCTCATTCTCCTTTGCAGTGGAACACACAACTTTTCAAATCTTTCTTCAAAAGAGCTTCTGACAAGCTGCCCTAGTTTGTTTGGCTTGGGACTCAGCTGTCCTAAACACAATTCCTAAGTGAAGTAATTAAGCAACTAGCACTAGATTTCCTCAAGCATCAGCAGCACAATCAAAGCAGCAGGTGAAGTATGGGGAAGGGCACACCCAAGGCACTGGAAGAGCTCATGGACTCAAGTGCTGCTTTCATCTGCTCTGCTCCAGCAGCCTACACCAAACCCATATAGAAGATCAAGACTTGGAAATCACTGGTGACAGCAACATTCTGGAGAGCTCTGAGTCAGGCTCCTCAGACAACAGATTTTGTGGCTAACCTAGTGGAAGTTAAGAGCCACCCAAATCTTAATACTGTTCTTTAAAAGGTATTCTGAAGGCAATGCATATAGACCACTGACAAGAAGTCACAAGTATTCTCTCAAATGAAACCAGAACAAATACAATGAATAAAATACTGCTAAGTACTTACTTAATCTTCTCATATTTTCAGTCAACCTGAAAAATAACAGACAAAAGCAACTTGTTAAATAGATAAATAATGCACACTTGTGTACATTATATATATATATTATATATATAAATATATATTTTTATATATAAGTATATATAAATACTCTTCACAGTTATAAACTATATGTGTGTAAAGCTTCATTCTTGCCTGTTTCAAAATATGTTTCTAGTAACTAATACAGTCTACCTTACATCAGACTGAAAACTGAAGTTTAAAAGCTCTCCAGCCTAACTAAGACACAGTTCACAGTTTCTGGGAGGCATATTACAAAACGTGGTAAACAATACAAAAAATCTTATTTTATTTCAGACAGCAGATAAACTTAAAACCTCATGTTTTGTCCAAAGCAGCCACAAAACTTTTGAGGTAATTCTGTACTTTTGGTGTTCTTATTTGTTATTGAAACACTTGCTCAAACCATACAAAAGGTTGGTTAAAAAGAAAAAAAAAGTGAGAAAAAAAGCAACTTGTAAAGGCCCCAACAATTTCTCACAATGACATTAGGGATTTACCTTCTAGCACTAAGTGGCTCTTCTGCTTCCACTGTATTCTCTTCTGGCTGAAATCTGAAGTCCTCAACATACTCCCCAAATTTGTCAAAAAACCACTTTTGGAGTCTTGAAGAGACTGTGTGACTACTCTTATCTATAAAAGAGAAGCACTAAGTATCAGGATAAAGCTAGAAGACATCTTTATCCAATGCCAGCCCCTGTTCCCACACACCATGCTTCAGTGGGAAGCAGAGTTTGTACAGCTTCCCCATTCTTCACCAACACTCTTTATGGAAATTTCTATTTACTTCTGGCATTGCACAGGACTCCCAACTGCATTAAATTGGTAAAATAAGACTAAAGGTGGCTTCTGCACTGCTGTTAGGACAGTACATGGAAGCATCTTATCACTCAAAGTACAAAGAGTAAAGCATCCTAACAAACAATATTTTTTAGCAGAGTAAAAACATCTTCTGGTTAAGAGATTTCTGTAAACAAAAAAACTGATGTAAATCTTGGTGCTCCCCCTCTTGTGCTGAAGGGTCACCTTGAGAAAAGCAAGCAAAACACTCCTGAGCAGAAAGCAGGAAAACCACCTTGCAGCCACAGAGACTTGACAGGAAAGTGAGGTGTAAACATAACTAAGATTCTGCTAGAGGCATTTTTACTTCCACTTTCCAACCACTGATAGCTGGATATATATATATATTTTTTGTATATTCTTTTGACTTTAAAGACTGTGTGTTTGTCTTTATAGAGTTATAAAAAAAAAATGCAGTTTCTTTTTTTCCTAAAGTCAGCCTTCAGAAGTTATGCTGCATAAGCCACTTGCTATATATGGAATGTACAGTCATAATACTACCTGGGAAGTCTTATGCAGCAAAATAACCAATTGATGCACACTTTCTGAATGTCAGTTTCAGTAGAAAAATATAACATAATATATGAAAATAATATCAGGGTAAAAGCCTTGAGGTATGGCAAGTGAGAACAAACCAATCACCTGTAACTCACAAAATTGTGGTCTAAAAGGAACAGATAAACTATTTGGAAATGTAGCTCAATACAGCAATGTCACAAAGAGTATACTGGTCATAATTACTCCAGGACTAAATTTAGTACAGAACTTCATGAAAATAATATATGATTAAACAGAGACATGGAAGATTAATCAGCCAATTACAACAGCAAAAATGATGCATTTAAGCCCATGAGAAAAAGCCACTGGTGCTCAGAAAATAGAATCAAACTATTTATTAATGATTTACAATGAAATCTAGAAAAACAAGGAATTTAGTGACTGCTTGCCACTGAGACAACACTTCCATTTGAGAATAAAAATACAAAGTAGCTTCCCACATGCTAATACTTCAGAAAGTACTGAGAAAGAAATTTTGACAAGAGAAAAAAAAGTCAGGTTGTAGAGTTCACATTACAGAAAGCATTGACACTACGGAAGTACAGGAGGGGAATTTTCAGATTTAGTCCACAGATTTAAAAGCCTAAGTCTCAATCACAAGCTGTAGGAAGGAAAGTAAAAGTGTACTGAAAGACTGAGTTTGACTGTTGCCTTAGTTCTTTCAGACATCAGTACATTATTGAATTCATAATAAGCATCAGCTTGAAAAATGTAGATGACAGTGTAGGTGTCCAAAAAATTAGTAACTCTTAAGCTCACTCTTTCTCCAGAATGTCTCTTCTTTTAGAGGAAGGAAGTAGTAATGTGGTTAGTGGCATAACAGAACTTCTGCAGTTGAGAACAAAACAGAACATTTTTTCTATGTATTACACCTATTTTCCAGTAAGTCAAGGATCAGCAAGGCATGCAAGAATGATGAAGCGAGCCAACAGGTTTCATTACATACCAAAAGGCCTTATATAATACACAATAAATTCCTTGCTCAGGTATGCAAAATCAACTACAAAAAATAAATGCAGAATCATGTAGAGAGAGAAGTTGCTTGATTTAGCTTCTTCAGAAGAAACATTTGATCTTCTAAGGATAAAAAAAAAAAGTCCAAATCCACTTCAGCTGAACTGAAGTGCTGTTAGAGATGTGACCAAGCTCACCTGTTCCATTGCTTTGCGCCTGTGGCTTTGCAGGTTGCTGAGCTGCTGCAGGCACCTCTTCTGCCCTACAAAGAAAACAGAAACAATGTGAAATGCTACAGATGAAGAATTTATTCTCTTTTAGGCAAAGGAAGCACTAGAACCTCATAGTTTCCGTAGCTGAGATTATACAATCCTGACAAGAGAAAACCCAGCTTATGTCCTTTCACAAGACTCAAAATATTCACTGCACTTATGATCCTGGGAAATACCATCCACTGCGAGGAGAGGTGGGGTTTAGTCATCCCTGCCACCAACAGTTCAATTTCATTTTACAACTGCTCAACAATGTAGTATCAAATTCCTTGCATTATTTATGCCTTTGTGTGGTATATCCATTGCAATGTCTGCAAGAAAAACTCTTCAGAGCCATGACTTTTCCCACAGCAATAAACTAAAAGGGATTCCATAGCACAAATTGATAACCACTGCAGTAGAGAAAAACCACAATTTAATGCACAAATCTTGAATTCTCCCATCACTACTAGGGTCAAACACCACTCAACTTCACAAGAGGAACAGGTGTTAAGAATGATTTAAAATGTTACGTTGTAAGCTCTCAAAATACACAGGTCACAGCAATTTGAAAAAGAAATCTCAAAAATTTGAAATAGCCTGAAAAACTGCAACAAAAATGTTCTAAAATTTATGTCAAGCAGCAGGCATCATTGGTCTCACCTTTCAAAAGGAGTCAAGAATATTCTCATCCATTAAAAGTGACTAGATTTTTTTAAAACACAAATGCTTTTGGCATTCTGTACATGTGCAAGCCTTCAAATTACATTTCTACACAGCCTCCAACTGCCAACCTGTCTTGAGAATAATTCAGGCTTCAGTCCCAAAGTCTTCAGTCACCCATGCAGACATCATTCAGAAAGATTTTTCTAATGAAGCAGGAGCTTTGACAACATAACACCAGCCACAGCAAGCTTTACTTGACAGGGAGTTGTATGATTGAAAAGATTACTTCTTGAAACAAAAAAGTGTCAGTTGTGCAATTTCATGATCACTCATTTGTCAGCCAATGTAAGTACTTTCAAATGTTCCTTTCATCTTTTGCTCCTCACAAAGGGAATCAAGTGAAACATGGTCAGCAAATGAAGAGCAAGAAGAGGGATCCCACTGCACTGGGCAGATTACAGCAGTACAGATGGACATACAGTCTTCTCTCCTGCTCCTTCTCTAGAAAAGATGTTAGGAAAAGATGTCACTGTGTGTCATCTGCACATGGAAAAGGTCATTATTAATGTGTGCTGTCTCAACATTACCATATATCAATGACTATAATGGAGAAACTATAGAACTTGTTACCTCCCTTCCTTCCTAAGCATTCCCCATCTTTAATGAACTTCCCACTTCCTTGTTAATTTCTAAAAAGATCATTTAGATGTAATTTACTGATCCATGAATTACACCTCAACATTTATTGGTGTTGATGAGCTGAATTCAATGGTTTTTTGCTTTGAAAGACGTTTTCATGACTTTCATGCTTTCAAGACTTGTCAGGACTTTTCCCCATGGCTTCTGCATGTGCACCAACTCTTCCTTTCAAAATCCACCTGAAATGTCATCAGTTATTTTCTTTAGCTAAATTTTAACTTTGGTTCCTGTGCCATTTTCTCCCAGTTTCTATATAAGCCACGGGCTCCTCACCTAAAAACTCCTATCTTTGCTGCTTCTCCCACACCCTTGTATCTCCTCCACTTCCAGCTCTCAAAAGAGACAGCAATAAACATGATCAAATTTGCACCAACTATTATACAGTGCTATCTTGTTTTCTTTTATCAGCCACACATCAGATGGTTACACCATACAGTTGAGCATTTTCATCTGAAATCTGCCATTGGAACTGTGTTTCATTGAAGCTGAAGATGTATTTAGGTGGAAAGGAGGTGGTCATCCACAAGCAGGCAGGAACCAGTTACTGAACCCATTCCAGCTGTGTGGGGGCACTGACTGAGGTGGTGTCACACCATAACAACTCCTGTGACAGAGCCAAGACAAGATCCCACCACCGTCAGCTGTCAGAATCTGCAGGCTGGGTCTTCCTTTGACATGCTGGGATGTATTTTCAGAAGCAGCACAGCGTCATTACTCCCCGTGTTTCTTAGGCAAAAAATCAAGAAAATCTCATCAAGAAATTCTGTACAACAGCTTTACTGGGCTCCATCATGAGCACATGACAGTTGGCTTTGGCCCTTCCCTTCTTGGTGCTTTTGTTTCATTTTTTTGGCAATGTCTTACTTGCCATCTGCCTGTTACTTCTTCCCCATGAAGAACCTGACCTTTACGAATCATCAGGTTAATGACAGCTCATTACTGCACCTGTGAATCAGGTTATAATTAGCCACTTCAGACAGATCCAGGACAGGAAGCTCAGAATTCATTGTTTGGGTTTGCACACCTACTGGGAACTTCAATTCCAAAAACAGGTCATGTTGAACAATCCAGTTCATCAAGACCACTGACGGAGGGAAGAAATTATCTTTCCAAGTTTCTGAACCACTCTTCATGCCAGAGTTGATTTAAAAGGCTGAAAAACATAAATGGTCCCCAGAACAACACTGTGTTCCTATGTGGACTTCCTAACTGCAGCCTGAACCTAAGAAAACAAGCTGCATTAATTCCTCTTGGACCACACTTTTCACCCAGAAAAAGGGTATAACGGGTAACACCAACACATCCCCAGACATGAAGCTAGGTCATCTTCATGCAACTAGAGATTGCAGCCATTTAAAGCACAGGCTGTCTGCAACCTCAGACAGTAGAGGAGGCAAACACAAACTTGCCTTTTTCTGTTTCTCTCTTTTTTTTAATATACTGAGATTTGGGAAGCATCAATATTAATGAATATTAGAGCTGTTCATGACCAAGACACACATACCACTCAGAAACAACTAGCACACTGATGCAGTGTCCACTCAGTGTTGCTCCATGGAATAGTACCCAAGTGTTATTTATTTAGCTGCAATTGTAACACAAAAGTTAAGGGAACCTTGACACTGAAGGCAATTTCCCTTAAACATTTTTTTGTTTGTGAGCATTAGGCCTTGAATACAGCTGCAAGTTGAGATGTGTGTGAACCAACAGACTCCCCTAAAAAAATGGATGCAGACCTGAGCTGCTGAACACAACAGGTGCAGTCACTGCCATGATGTTCTCACACATATTCAAAGCAATTTTCCCAGAGGCCAACACCAAGTTCACAAGTAATCCAGCACCACTTTTTCAACCACTGTTGCAGAAGACATTCAAGGCTGTTAACACCTTTCCTACTAGCCAAAGCAACCTGAATATCTGCATACTGCCAGCAAAAGCACATTCCAACCTCATACATACAAAAATACGCAGGTATTTTTTTAACCTAGTTTAAAAACTATCTTTCAGGTATACATGGCTTCTTACCCTGAAGAGCTGCTAAAAAAACAAGTTAAATGTTTACATTTTCTATTTCCTTCCCATTAAAATACACCAAACATTTCAGAAGCCCTTGCTATTTTCATCCACAATGAAGGAACAGTGACTTATGCAGAAGCATTGTCTATTTGGTCCTTGTAAAAATAGTTCACAATGATACTAATAACAAGGTGTGCTGCATAAATCACAAGCTGCTGGTAAGTGTTGTTGCAAAACTTTTTGTTATTTTTCTTTTCTGTGTGATTATAGCTCACAATTTGCAAAATATGGCACTAACAGCTCACACAAACTATACCAGATTATTTATGCATTATTCTGCTTGCAAAATGTCATAAGCTTCAGCTGCCATTCCAAATGTTGGGATGTTCTGAACTGTATCTGTGGAAAACTTCAGCTGAGGCCACTATATTTCTGAATAATCAGATATACAAACAATAAACACCATGACAAAGAAGGGCACCAAAAATCCTCTTCTCCCACTCCACCCTCTTCCCTGTGCACAACTGGGACCTCAATGAAGGAAGCTCATGCTCTTCACTAGAAAAAAAAAAAAAATTAGATTTTGACCTTGTTCTCTCCTTGCCAAACATTTTTCAACATGTTTTATATTGTTACATGTATTGACTTGCCTCACAAATACTTTTGAATACTGCAACTTTTAAAATAATTTCTTTTTTATACCACAGCATAGTTTGGTTCTCACTAGCAGTTTACTTCAGCAAGCAAAAGGAACCCTAGCCTTCAACTAAGTACCACAAATCTCTCCCACTGCAATCAGGGGATACATGAATATCTATTTTAAACCTGCAAACAAGTACCTTAGAAGCAGGGTGAATTTGACATAAGCAGATAGAACTTTCTGCAGTTACTCTGCTTAATAAAATTAATTTTCCATCAGGCATAAATATGGCCTATTACATATTTGGCTATGTAAGCCAACGTTTCACCTACAGTCCTAATGAAAGTATTTTTAAATGTCCACAATGAAGTACAAAATATTGTAAGCAGTAAAGAATCTCAAACAATGAGGCACAAGTTAAGGAAAAATCATGGACAACTGAATTTTTCTCCTCCTGGGTAGAAACTGAAAAATTTTCCAAGTCTTATTTTGTTGTCACCTTACACATCCTGCCTGTCACAAAAAGTTGACATAGTAGTAAGACTAGTTAGAGAAACACTTGGGTAGAGAGGATAATTGGCTGAATGTAATCCCTAAGTGGAATACCCAAGCTGACAGGACTAACGTAATCCTTAGGATATCTAAATGGCACTCAGGGAGCCATGACATCCCTACCTTAATTTAGCAATATCACTCCTGCAACTTGCTGTTGCCCACAATCCAACAAGGCACAGATGTTGACACAAATATTGATAAACAAAGACCTTCCATCTATTTTCTCTGTAAAACTTGTACTCATAAGCTGCAGTGGGCCAGATGAGACTGAGTCAGCCTTATTGTTTTGAAACAGAGCAAGATGATGAGTACCTTCCTGCAGAAGCCAGCTCCTCATCCTCCTCCAGGACTCTCAGCAGTGAGATTGTCCTTCCCCCTTCTGCTCTGTGCATGGCCTGGACTCCAGGCACAGCTGTCCCGGGACAGAGCCAAAGGCCTGTGACAGCACTAACAACAAGCACTTGGAATTTGCGTCTCAAGCAACTTCAAGGCAGCAAGTCACAGGCAAGAAAGTATCCTTTCCTTAGGCATCAGTTTCACCTACCAACAGCAGGAATCAATCAATGCTCACTGCTCTGCACAGCTGATACTGCGCTAACAGATACTCTCAGACTGCAACGCGCCCAAGTTTCTCCTCTTCAACTCTCCATTCTAACAGGCAATACAGTCTAGATATGCAGTCAGACCAACCAGTACAGGAAATAAAAATGCACTCTCACATCCCAGCTCTAAAACGTCACTCAAAAAAAGTCCACATCAGAGCAGTCTGGGCCATCTTCCCACTGCACAGTTGTGGTGCTGGTTTGGGAACCAGACTCTTCCACAAGGACCTTCCAGAGCCCCTTCTAAGCTGACTTGGCAGCACAGGTCAACCTTGCACAGAACCAGTGACTTTGGAAAACCATCACTGTGAAATATCACCTAAAAAAATCCCACTGTAAGTAGGTACTGAGAATAAGGAAGGTGTAATCTATCATTTATCTAAAGCCTTGGTGCACCACCACTCTGAATACTGTTCAAAAGTCTTAAAACAGTTGAATGGCAACTGAACTGATGAAAGGGATGGAGTACTCTTAAAGAGACAGTGGAAAAGCTGGAACTCTTTAGTCTGGAGAGAATGTAAGAGAAGAAAGGACTCATATTAAGGACGTCAAAAAAACCAAATTCTGAACAGTTGTTCACCAAATCTTACAATTCTGTAACTATGGGGCACTTCTTCAAACCAATATAAAATCTTTTAAAAAGGAAAGCAAATAAAATGATTCTCTAGAATTGAGGGGACTTCTGTAATGTATTGTCTCTATTGGTTCCAGTGGAAGATAGCTCCAGTACTTCATAGCGTTAAATAAATCCATGGATAACAGGTCTGCAAACAGACTGAAGTGAAAGACAGCAATGTACCTTCTGACACCAGCAAATAAAAGATTTGTGGATGAGCACAATGAGTGCTTGACGGAACAGGGGCTGTTTAGGCTGGAGAAAAGGAAGCTCAGGGGAGTTCTCATTGTTGTCTACAACTGCCTGGAAGGAGGCTGTAGACAGGTGGGGGGTCAGCCTCTTCTCCCAAATAATAAGCTATAGGACAAGAAGAGATTACCTCAAGTTGCACTGGGGATTTTTATATTTGGTATTAGGAAAAATTCCTTCACCAAAAGGGTTCTCAAGCACTGGACCAGGCTACCAAGGAAGTAGTTGAGTCGTCATCCCTGGAGGTATTTAAGAGACATGTAGATGAGGCTCTGGACTGCATGGTTTAGTGGTGGCCATGGCAGTGCTGGGTTAACGGTTGGACTTGATGATCTTGAAAGTCTTTTCCAAACTTTATTTCCATAAATAATTCTATGATTCCACAGGAGCAGGAAGTCGACCTACCCAAAGCAACTAGGCCCACATGTTTCCTATAAATAGCTCCTGCTTCCATTGCCACCAGTGGATGTAGACTGGCCTGAGCAGGAAGATATTTTTACAGAATGAGTACAGAATGAAGCAGGAGGCTGGGAAGAGTTCACATGGCACTGGGAAACTGCATATCCAAGCAAAACATTTTGCTGGTTTGCTCTTGCTTGTCACCTCTAAGTAAGTGGCAGTGCTCAGCATGTGATCACCAACTCAGCCTGCACTATCTCCTGATGACAGCACTTGGTGATGAGCCAGAGATGTTGCTGCTCAGCTGAGTAATCTCAGCTGCTGCTGGGGAAGATTAAACAGGCAGCTATGTACACAAGTGGTCTAGAACAACCAGGCCCCCACGCAACTGCTATGGTCTTAGGATCTATGCACCCAAGGAGAGAAACATCAAATGTGATGCTTTGTCATCATCAAGATGCATATCCTCAAGGCTGAAAGGACCTAGGGACATCGGGAGGTGCTTCCATCTGTCATTGCAGTGGCAAGGAAGGCTCAAATTCGTTACTCACATACATTCAGGGCTTTGCTGTGGCACTGGGACATCCTTGCTGTTGCTAGAATAGGAGTAACAAGGATTGGGCAGTCTGGAGAAGACACAAGTTTTGAGAAGGATAAGCATATGTAATAGCATGGCAGAGGCTCGGGCATTCAGTAGCTCCAGGCAGGAAAGATCGCAGAGGGAGGGCATCAGAAGAGGTAAAATGAAGAATATCTCAACTAGAAAATGTCATGGCACTTCTGTAGCTACAGCAGCATGAATGGCCAATTAAGTTATACATACATGGATGTTAATTAGGTAGTTTTACAGGACAACATAGACAGCTGCTCTCTCTGTGAACTACTAATTCATTTTAAGGGCACCTAGGTTGGAAACATATGCTTTTAGCAGCACTTCCCAGAGACAGCCAGAGATCTCAAGTGGCTTTCAGCTTTACAGTGAAGATGTTTCTCTTACCTTGCTTTAAGTACTTCATTGACTCTTTGTTCTAGTTCTAATCTCCTCTGTCGTTCCTTTTCTAGCTCCTGCCTTAACGTTTCAGCGTTTGTTTCTTCTCTCAGCTTCCTGAGCTCCTCCTCTGTTAATTAAAGAAGAAGATAAAGATTTAGTTACCCTGAAATATTTCTATAAGAAATTTAAAGTCTAATTATGACAGATTAGGTGCGAGGGATAGTTTTAGCTGTGCTATACCAATATGTTCACCAGAAAAAAAACAAGTATTCAAGGGCTAGACAGACTTCATAAAAAGCACACAGCTGTATCAAGTACAAAATGTTTCATTACAATTGTTAAGCAAGGAGGAAAACAACTCTAAAGCCTTCTTTTCAAGATGCAAAGTAAGCCCTTGGTAAAAGCTATCTTAACTTGAAAACAACATACTCTTCATTCCCCAAAGAAATAATCAGCAGGAAAGGCCGTCTATTGCTAAATCCAGTGGTCATAACAAAAAAAAGTGTCTATTTTCTTCCCTCATGTCTGTGGGTGGGAAAACACAAAACCATGAACTCAAAAGAAGTTAGATGATGCCATATAAACCCATGTCCGTCAGTTTCTGGCACCAAGTCAGATGTCCCTCTATGAGCCTCAGCACCTTACAATTTTAAGGAAGGGGTTTGAAACAAGAAATGAAGTTAAATTTTTTACACTTTTCCAAGGTTATTGTGTGCCCTAATAACTTCCATGTAATAATTACATAGATAAATATATTCGCATATTTACTTATACAAAGACATACACACTCTCACAATGTTTTTCACAAGTTAGTATCAAGAATGCATAAGGCTTTTTTGTGGCTAATTAGCCTTGCTTTTTGTCACTGGCAGTGTCCTTGCTCACAACTTTATTTTACTCTTGAGCTAAAATGAGGTCATTAGTACTGGCAACTTTTCCCAGACAGGCATATATGAGACATGGGAAAAATAAGATTGGAAATATCAGGGTTTAGTTGTTTTTTTTACCAAAATTTACTCTACATTTTTTCCCCTAGGATGGTTTTTAAGCTCAATCACAACAATCAATAGTAGAACAGCAGGTGTATTTCAAGTTCACAACAAACCCGAACAGAAACTACTTGCTACTTCCACTATCATGACAAACACAGGAGAGTTCAGGCTTTTTACACTGTTGTACAAGACTAGAATACTATGTTATACACTCCAGAGGGTTGTTACACAATCTCTTTTGTTTCTTTTCGCATACTATCTTCTAAATCTCTGATAATGAGAGAATTTGGTATCTCAGCTTCTCTGACTGCCATCAATATGCTCCCTGAGAAGGCCTGAAGTTGTAGTGCAGATGTCCAGAGGAACTGATGCACTCTCCCTGCCCTGCAGGAAGCCCTGGTGCAGTGTGTCCCATCACTTCATCTGCTGGTGGGATATTGTCTGTACTCCTGCAGCAAGTGAGAGCTTTAGAGCATAGAATTAGGAGAGGTGGGAAGAAGACACATGAATCAAGGAGACGACACCATGGCTTCCACTGTGAGGCTACAGACTGAACTCCACCAAAGAGAAAGGAATGCTGTTATCCATCTCCCCACTGAGAGATGACCCTCGGAAGAAGAGCTGGAGCACAGAAACCACGTTATCCTCCAGCAACTAAAACTGAGAATCCCCAAGGGCAGGGTAGGGAAATGCCACTGTTGCAGCAGGTATTCTCTCTCCTGTAAATAAATGGAAAGTACAGGCATAAGGGCAGACTTCTACATGAAGCTGTCCCTAATTACGTATCCACAAAGAATTTTAAATTCAAAGAAAACTACATTTATAATTAGTTTACCCTACTTTCAAGGGCTTGCCTTGTTCCAGAACAAGAGTCTGCACACAGCTGAGGGGGAACATCTGTTGCACTTCAAATGCACTGGAGCTTGTGCAATATCATGAAGATATCACAGAAAGTCCCAAAGCTTGACAGAGATGTTATCTTCTCAAGACCATTAAAGGGAAAAAAAATCTTCATTACGCATTTTTTGTTTTATTAAGAGGAAGTGACTATGCATTTTGTGTACATAAGAAAACCACACACATTATAAATTAACCTCAATATCCTTGAAAGTCAGATCTTCCAGCTCCTTAATTCCAGTTGTTCCGACTGCACTACAACTTGTACTACTAAAACCAAAACAAAACCTCCAGAAATTTTACCTCTTGTCCTCCAAAGAGGACAAGCAGTGCCAAATATTCTTTATGGAAAGAGACAGAGTTAAAGGGTGCAGAGTGAAAGAGACAAAACTCCTAGAAAACAAGCCAAAAAAAAAAGACAACATCCAATCCTTAAGGACTGTCATAGCTTCACATTTCACTTTCCCATACATGACTGCAATTCAAATCCACCCCATCAAGTCCTTAAAGCAGTATTTGTTGCTACTTTGGCAGCAGCGTGGTCTGGCACTGTAAAACCTTCGTGTTCAGTTAGTTAAATACTCTTAAGTCTGCTAAGCAACAGAAGCCACAGAGAGGGGAAGCAGGGGGGAAGTTCTTCCTTGCTCTCTCCCCTGAAATAATCTACCATTTGGCCAAGTTGAACTACACTTGTAAAGCAAATTTCCTGCAGAATGAGTGAAGCTGGCTACAAAGAGCAGAGGTCACAGACCCCTGAGAAGAATCCATAAGAACATTGCACCATGGTATCTATCTACTGAGCTTTACAGATGAGTATCCTCCTTGATGATGAGAATGGAGGGGCTCCTTGGATTTCATCTTCAGTCAGCCAAAATTCAAACATCCTCCCCACTCTGCACACACACAAAAGAATAAAACATAAAAGGTCAAGCTTCAAGCTTCCAGATAATCAGTTTCCATAATTTCCTTCCCAGGCATATCCATCACAGCTCACTATCTTCTCTAGGGCAAGAAACATTAAAATATTGCTGGAGGCTTAGTGCATTTCTTAGCTGGACCTTCAGGTGAAGTGAGCAGCCATAAAGGTGACCTGGTTAGAGGGGGGAAATTACTAAAAGAAGAAAGTGTCTGCTGACATACTGACAGAAAAAATGCTGGCAAGCCTGGGAACTAGGCCTGGGAAGCATAAGCATTGCGGAGAAGTGCAGCTGCCCTCTCTGAAATGCACAGCCTGGTACATAGAAACCTGAGACACCACTGATAAGCACAAAAACAAGGAAACACAACAGCTACTTGTCATCTGAAAAGTGAAAAATAGTCTGAAAACAGGGAAAACATCCTGAGAAAGTAAGACTTGGTAACTGCCATTGGCTCTTATGTCTGCAAGAAAAAGAAAACAGTGTAGAAAAATAATAATTGGCCTGAGAGAACAGAAAACAACATCTGTTGGCTATTCTGGGTGAAATACAGAAATTAACAGCATCTACTGGCCTCTGAAGCTGTAGTGTCCTACACTTCCTTGTTTCTCTCTGATAATACCTAATTTTTATCCAAAACAAAACTTCTCACTCCAAGAACTTTGCATGCTGCACATACTTTTCCTTTCCTAAACAGGATGAATTCTTCACACAAACTTTCCAAGAGATCTTGGACCCTCACCCAGGATAGTTTGATTTGTCCTCTCCCATCTGGGATGGTTTGGCCCATTCTAACATCTGTCCAATAAGCCTGATACTGGTATTAATGTAAACATTTGTACATGTGAATATAAATAATCCATCATAATTACATTTTCTGTGGTTTTACTGGAAAGTTTGCTTTATTAGTGAAAAGTTTGTACTACTCTGTAACAGTATATATCTACTTGATTGCTGCCATATTACTAATTGCTCCCATGAATTTGTAACAGCTCAATATATATTTATATATATATATACACATATATATATTTGAGTTATAAATCATGGGCATAGTTGCTAGCCATGATTTTTGTTGCAATCTGTAATAAAGTAGAAAATTTAGAGCAAAAAACCTCCATGCCCTTGAGTCTTACAGAAGCCTATGAACTCATTCACAACCTCTAAATACCTACACACTGGGTAACCCTTTAGGTTGTGACAGCAGGTGTGACTGAAAAAATGCTTTAGAAGCTCTTTAGCAAAGTCAGCTTGTGTAGAAAAGCAGGAAAATATCTGGATGCTGTTGCTCTTTTAAAATGAGCTATAAAACTCTGTAAGACACGGCAAGAGTGGTGTTTCAATGACAGTAATTATTACACATATTATTGCACTGTAAACCCTAGGAGAATTGACCATCATCAGTGATGTACCTCTGATGTTACCAAAAAAACTTACTCATTTCCGTTTTTCTACAGCATTTTATTCTCTATGAAGTGAGTAATGGAACTGTTGCACCTGAACTCTAAGGATTTGACAACTGAAATGGAAAGATTTAACATTTCAAAAAGCTTATCTGATACCATATAACTGCTAAAAGACAGCAGCAGCCAGTGTTTTGCTGCATCATCTTACAGCATCAGCCACTACAGCAAATGAAAAATTTCAGTTTACTCCTCAGAATACTCACCTGTAAGAAATGTTCTGATAAAAAGCAGTTAAACACCCAAGCATTTCATTCTGATGAGACTAAACAGAATGTGAGTAGTGTTTAGAAAAGAAGGATGATACACCAGGCTAGAAAGGCGTGGCAGAATGTTGGGTTTCTAATTCAAAACTGCTGTGCAGCAAAGCGGATGTTTCCCTTAATCCCAGGATTGGAGGTAGATTAGGGAGCCTCCTCGTAGCTGTTTATATAATACCATTTCTCCCTAGGCCTACAGGTATGCTGCAAAATCCCCCTCTGGGACGAAGTGACCAAAAATTTCTTTCAGAGCGGCGCTAGAAACCACCAGTCACTGTTTCTACCTGCCTGAATTCAGTTTATTTAAATCCAAGAAAACTGAGTTAAAAAATAGAAATGACAAAAAGCATGTGTGCAACCCCGTCATATTTACACGGGGAAACACCACTACTTAACAGGACAAAAATAACCTTTCTACATCTATTTTAATCACGGTAAATCTCCTTACAACTCTTTGAACATTCAAGTATGTTATTTAATTGTTACTAAACACATTAAATCCCTACCACACACTTTCAATCTGGATCTCACCAGTCATGCTGATGGAGCCAGACACTGGGAGTTGTCTCCAGGCAGGCAGTTTCCGCCCTTACCAGACTCCCAGTTCCTACAGAAAGCTAATATGTTAACTTTGTCCCAAGTAAACCAACTATATGACACTATTAACAAAATGTCAGGAGTCTGAAAACAGATCTATTTTTGTCATCATTGACACTGAAGAGCTTTTAGTCTTCACCCTAAAAGCCAGCAGCAAATGGCAGTGCTGTGAAAGACATGGAATGGCTCCATCACTTATGAAAAAGCAAAGACAAACAAAGAACATTGTCTGACCAACAAGCAGTGATGGAGGAAGAACCCACAATGGAATTCCCTAACCTGTTTTTTTCCTGCTTACAGTTACTCTCCAATTTACATACTCCTCTGAAGATATGTTCACAATTCATAGCTATAACTAGATACAGCTTAACTGTGCATTATTTGTTACCTGTTCTTCGTCTAATCCATGACTCTCCTTCTCCGGGGCATATGTTTTCTCCATCAGTGATATGAGAACCATGGAGATTGCCAAAGAACTTACCATAAATCTACCCAAAAGATTTCAAATACAACATTAACTTTTGATCCCAGACATTGTGAGATATTCTACTTCTTTGCATGCCAGATGCTTGGCAAAGTGCTTATTTAGGCCATCACTCTAGCATCTCCACTTTATTAACTGTCCTTTCTTCTTTAAGTCACCTTTTAAGGACATGTCTTTCATGCTTGGACTTCCACACTTCACTTGAGAATACCAAAGCTCACTGCTTAGGAGGATTACTCTTAGGATTTTATGAAGGAAGAACCTAAAAATGTCCTTTATCAAAATGGATATCAGCATTCTTGTTCTCCATAGGTCTTCCAGAGCTGGACAACAACTGGTATGGAAGAAATGGAAGATTTTTTTTTAATTTTTTTTTTTTTTTTTCTGAGCGCTTGTGAACAACTTGATTTGTCAGTTTAATGGCTTTGCCTTGTGGTCAGGCCTCTTGCTTGTTTGCATGAATCTTTCATACAGAAAACATAACAAAAAAGATTTTTTAATAGGAATATTGGTGTCATAAAAAGCCAAAAGGCAGACAGAATCATTAAAGATTAAGTATCTCTCTTGAATGCCTATCCTTTCCTCCTCTCTGCCCTGTTTTATATCGACATTTTGGTAGAGTGGAGAAGTGAAACAGATAAATATAAACTCCACATTTTCAATACCACCTTTCTCCAGCTAAGTCTGCACATATCATAACAAATAAGTGACCTGTCATATTCAGAACCAGTCATGCCAATTTCCCTTTAAAAACTTTAACACAGGTTTGGCAGTCAAACAATCGCTTTTTGCCCTGTTTTGTTTCCATCATTCCTTTGTGCTTCTCTTTACTCTTCCAAAGACAGAGCTCCTGCCCCAGTACGTACACTAAGCAGAGCTTTAGAGGACCAGTTTTTGAGCCTCTTTGCATACGCCTACAGGGCGGGGAGCAGCGTGGGCTCCAGCTCTGCTGATAGGAAATAAGCCAACTCCGATCCAGAGGGAGCGGAGGAAAGGCTGAGTCTGAGCCATCATCCTCTCTGTCAGTTAATATTCACTGGTACTCTCCTCCTCACCTGAACAGCAACAGTTTCATATGAAGTGTTCTCTCTCATATGATGAGGAGGACTGATTTACAAAACACGTATTTGACAAAGTCTTCTTCTTCTGTGCAAACTGTTCCAGCCTCCTCTCTCACCATTCCTGTTATGTCCTGCTTGGAGTGGGTGAGGTTAGAAAGAGCTAAGATGGCATTGCTAACGTTTGTACAAAATAGTTATGCTAACTACCAGCTAGTAATTCCATTTACATTTAGTGCTTTCAGTGGAGCTTTATCATGTTGTTATAGACACAGACCTGGATCATTTCCCCTTCATTAGGGAAGGATTTTAAATTACACTTCCTGAAAATGTAGCTTACTGAGACAGACCCCCTTCTCAAAACACTGAGTGGAAAGCTTTGTATTGGTAGATACAATTAAAAGGTCAGCTAAAAGTAATGAAAAATACTGCTGCTCTACGAATTTTCAGAAATTTCAGAGAATAAAAATGCCAGAAGTGTTGCAAAAGCCACCTAAAATAAACAGAGCTGCAAAAATGCTGTCATTATAGCAGGAATGGTTTTCACTCTGGTTTTGGCAGAAGTGAAACAGTCTATAAATGTTGAAACAACGTCTGGCTTAGGAATAGCAGCAGGCTCTTCCAAGGCTTTTGTGTTACTAAGCTGAGTAGGGAAATACAGGTTCCACATGGGGCTCCCAAAATCTCTGTCCCAGTTATACACAAAAGGGAGAGGCTTAACGGAGCTGACCATTGCCCTGCCTGGGTTTTCACACCCTCTCTGCAATTTATAAAGCCAAGCTGGGCACACAAAAAAAAGGGCAGAAACAAGCACAACCCACGTACATAACACGGTGTGTAGGTGGTATCTGTTCAAGGCTCTGGAGCAACTCAAACAATACACTCCTCTGAGCACTGTGCTGCATTTTGGTTCATCAGTCTCATGGAAAGGCAGTGTGGCAATACAAGATCCTCCAGCATTAGGACATCTTCATGTACACCATCATCACTTACATCATCAAGTACATGCTTTGCCCGATGACAAGGGCAGATTGCACAAACCAGGCTCAGACCAAGGGTCAGCCCAGGACTCCAGCCTGCTGCTATGCTGGGATGGAGTCACATCCTTTCCCTCCCCCCTGTGCTCAGGAACCTCATGCTTTTGGAAGTGAAGTTGAGAGCAAGCAAAAGCCCAACCTATCTCCTCCACCAGTCAGAGCAGAGTCCTTAAAGATGAGAAATGGAGACCTGAATGCTCATGACTCTGTAATGAGGCCTCTTGACCCCCAAACAAATGCTCTACATTGTTCACGACTGCCCCTTCCAACAGTGTTTCCAGGAAAATGAAGCCAGAGTTTTGGAGGGTGTTTGTTTTTTTTTGTGGTTTCCCCCCCCCCCCCCCACCCCGGAAAGCTATAAATGAACTCAACACAGACAGTATATAACATAAGCATCTTTGGGTAAAAGCAAGTTTCTCTTAAGAAACTTTCTGTAGTTTTTGAGAAGCCTCTCAGTCAGAAGTCAGACCCAGAAAAAATTTAAAATTTGTTACTATCCATATGAGAGCAGCCCTGGTGAAGAGATAGCTCTATAGCAAAGCCTGGACTCACATATTTTTATTGCATCATCTCTGGGTGCCCAGGATAAAAATGAAAATTTCCCACCAGTCACCACAGGTAAACCAGTCTTCATGAGACGAACTCTACAATCTTAAAAGAGACATGTAAACCTCCCAGGGGCATATTTTTTTATGGTAGAGAGTCCAGAATTTTAAACTGGAAGAAAGGAAGTTTATAGGAAGGAGTAAAGGATGTGAGAAATCCAGGGTAAGCCCCAGTGCCACAGCACCCTCAGCACTCACCAGTATCAGCACATTGTATTTCAGAGCCCATGGTGCAGCACCAGGATCCCTTGGCCAAGGGTTGACCATGTAAAAAGGAATGGCTATTATGGCCCACAGCTGGTATTTGGGTATCTCAGATAAACACAGCAGCTGCTCACTCTCTTGCCAGGGTCTTCATCCACCATGTACATCAGCTCAAATCAGCTCTAGGTTCTGCTTCGAGATTTCTGAACCAAAGGTTCAGATTACAGGCTGCTAGGTCAGTAAGAAAACAGCAAAACCAATGCAATGAATCTATTCTTCTCTAGCTCCACTACTGCAGCTGGTGTGACCTTCACATCAGGAGAAATTAAACCAAAGGTATTCTGACACAGTTGGTAATCGGACTCTGGCGCGGCTTCACTGTCTATTTGTTGCACACAATTACAGGGATTGTTTGAGGAGGTATTAGCATTTCTGTACAGAACTAGACTTCTCAGCATAGGGCTTTTGCTGGTCAGCACATGTTTGGCCTCTGAGGTCTAACACTTTCTAACATGCCAGCTCTGCCTGAGAATCATGTATGGTTTTAAAGAGCTCTACTTTCATATGGCCAGTATTCTGCCAGGCTGTTCTTGAATCATCAGGCCATTTACATCAGAAAGTGGGAGCCAGAGAAAATACTGTGGAGTCACATAAATGGTTCAAAAAGGCAGGAGGATGAACAGTGTGCCAGAGCAGAAATTTCAATGGGAAAGCAGCGTAATCCCAACTTCTTTTGTCATGTGCTATAAACATCATGACTGAAACCATTGATTTGGTAATACCTTAAAGACTCCTGCCACAGATTGCTGTATGGAGTGGAATGCAAAAACCATTGTGGGAGAGGATTATACTTCCTTCTAGTACTCCTCATTCTCATGTGAGTTTCCTTTGATTTACCAGTTCATGACTAACTCTCTTCTCCAACAGTCACCTGGTTTACTCACTCTCAACTGGTGCTACGATTCCTCTTTCCTGAGCTGCTGAATCCCACATTGCAAAAGGTTTGAACACCCTTGAACTAGAATTAGTATTAATATTTCATGTAAACCACAGGATGCATGCGTGCTCACAAAGCCCCTTGTGGCACCAAGACAAGAGCCCTGATATCTCCAGAACTGCCCTCTATAAGCAGGCACAGGAACTAACAGGAAGCAAGGTGTTCACCTCAAACAAGAAAAGTGCAAAAGCAGAAAGATTGTTTTGTTGGTTGTTGTCTTTCAGATGCAAGAGCACCAAGCAAAATTTTTTATTTTTTTAAGATACAACTAGGTTTGGAAATGGAAACATTAAAACCACTACCAATCTTAGCATTTCAATCTAACTGCCCTGGGTCAGTAGTTGCCTTCCCAAACTGAGCCCTCAACTAGCCCAAGGCAGTGTTCAATTGCATTAAAAACTAGGTTATAATAACAGAAAGCTCTTTAGAAATAAATTATTCTGATTGTCCCAGCTCCAAGACAAAGCTTCTTCCAACCACATGCACTGGAAACCTCAGCAGGCTAAGCCCTTTGCACTTTTCATTCAGCTGGTGTTCCAAAACTTTTTCTGAAGAAATCCACACCAACACCACAAACCCAACAGGCATATTTTCAGCATTCCTATAATAAGGCTCAGAATGAGCCATTAGATCAAAGAGATTAAGACCATTCCCACACAGACAGGAAAAGCAACTTTAGCCCCTTTGGCTGGGAGAATCAGATGATCCCTCCCCCTTGCTTAAGACATTATCCAAGATCCCTTTCTCTGCACGCCTCATTCTCCCGTCAGTGTGCAGCTTAAATCCCTTGCATTTCCAGACAAGTTGTATTTGCATTTACAGCTCTGCACACGCTGCACAAGCAATTCCTCTCCATCTTCACATTTCTGGGTTAGATTATCTCTTTGCTAAAGAAGACAGGCATCTCAGATGAAGATATTTCCTCCTTAGAGACAACAGCTTGTCTCCATACCTACTTGCTCTGGATTTCCCCTGCAGTTTGTAGAGGCTACAGTTAGGTTTGAGATGTGTTTCACTGAATGCACTACTCAGCCAAACTGCACCCATTGCTTGGGCCTACAAACAGTTGAATGGAGTTCAGAGAAAAACTTTAGCCAGGCACCTCAAATTGCAGACCCACATGGACTTGCAGCTGTGTAATGTATGTTCGTGTTATACATTACACAACATACAGCTGAGAGGAAATCTCTCCTCCTTAAACGTCTTGGCTAATGACACCAATACAAACAGACATATAGAAGAGGCCAAAAAAAAAAGTCAGAATCAAGCTGGTAACAAGTAGAACCACAGCACATTAAAAAGGAAATGCATGAAACTTTAGATATTTCCCTCACTAACTAGCAATTTGCTTTGATTTTTGCATGCCCAGCCGGAGGAAATGGACTATGTGGACATGGCAAACAGATTATGCAAAACCACAATCATAGCAAGGTGTCCCTAAAGAATTACATAGTTAAAAATAGTATGGAAATACTGCAGAGCAACTAGCCTTCCTGAAAAACACCTACTGCAATCATAGGGTTTTAAAAAAATAATGACCAGGCTCTCTTCCAAGGGCAAACCGAAGTGAACAAACTATACATTTCAAGAATGTTTTTCTGTGCACCATTAGTTCACTTTTGGGAGGAAAACAATAATGAAGGATTTCTAGTATCAAAAAATTCCAAAATAACTCAAAAGAGAAGGAAAAAGGAAAAGTAAGAACTCAGGAACTATACACCAAAGCTGAACTCCTACTTCACTACAATCGACAAACGTGGTGATCTATTTCATCCCAAAATTTTGAATGGAAAGTGCCCAAGTAAGGGATAAGCTTTATCTCACTTATTTCTCAACCAGTTTATGATTCTTACTCTTCCTTTTAGGTACAGAGTTACAACCAATTTGTCAGGACAACTCTGTAATTTCAGCTACAGCAAACGTCAGGCTTTGGTGAAGAGGTGAGGGCTGGAAACACCCCTGGCTGACTCAAGCCACCCAGCTGAACCATCCCACTGCCCTGAAGTCCCAAACATCTGCTCAAAGTTCATACAAAAGGGTGAACTTCTTCATCCTTCATCTTGGAGTTTACTACAAAGCTCTGTGCAAAGGAAAAATGATTCAGCTCAGTAACAGTTGATCAGAAGGTTTTCGAATTACAGCAGGAACCTGAAGACTACCAATATTCACAAACCTGTGTGCCCCATTTAGTTACTGTAAGAACACACTAAGAAGGAGAATGAATTCACCAGCCATGGAAGTGCCTGGGAGCCCTGTTATGTTTTTACATCAAAAAGTACATCCTACTTCAAATCAGAAATCAGTTCTGCGAAATCCTATGGTTTCTGTTGCACATCAGATTGCGTTAAGAAATCACACGTCCCATCTAGTTTAAAAAACCAATTGTATAACAGAGTTTAAGCAATGTATCTTTGGGGGTGGAAAGAGTACATGGTAACTCTGTACTAAATAGTTAAATAAAAATCAAGTAAATAACTGAAACTAACAAGGCAAGTCAAACAGATCTTTCAGTTTTTGCTTGACAATCCAACCATGATACCTCTTCCAGGTATCAGTGGAAGTTGACAGCAGCTTGTTATAAATTCATGCCCAGTCTCCTTTATCAGGTCTCCCTCATACATATCAAGGGGGGAAAACATATCAAAGAAATATTGCCAAGTAAAAAACAAGTCACAGAAAATTAATGACAAATCCTTGAGAACATGCTGAAGATAAAAACCCAAGTCTTGTCATTGGATTATAGTCTAGAAATTTAACAGAACCTATAGTCTTGTTACTCCTACACCTAAGAAAATATCTGACAAGCTTTGAACACACAAAAACAACCCTCATACTCTGAAGTTCAAAATTAAAATATTACTATGGCCATTCTGGGAGGCAACTGAGCAAAATTCTCATTGGTTTATTACAGAGACCTCTACTTCTATCAAGTTATTTTGTTTTCTATTTTTCCGTTTTTAACTATTCTGTCTTAAAAATTAACAGTTGAGATCTGCTGAGATAAAATCCCAAAAATCTTGCAGCTGCCTCTAGCTATGAATGACAACTTTTTCCTCGTTATACACACATACATGTATACATATGATAAGCATAAACCCAAACAACTAACACTTGAAATCTACACTCTTCTCTGTATTTCTTACACTATTCACCAATAATACATATAATGTTAAGGGACATGTGTTTTAAGATGTATTATTTGAAAGCTGCCATGAAAGTGAACTGGTCTCCCCTTCATAAATCTCCTCTTAGCAATTACTACTAGAAAGAAAAACACCTATTGCAGGCACATTAAGGTTGACGTAGTTCTAGGACAACCTGCAGTTGTCAACATCAAGACTTCAACTACGCAGCTTTTGTCACACAGTGAGTTTGTTGTGAGGAATGCAATGAGGAAAAAAATACCCAAGTGACCCAGAAACCTTGGGAATGCTTTTAAGTTCTTCTTAGGGAAGCATAAACCCACATACTATCTGCACGTCAGCAGCACGCCTCAAAACTATGATGCCAACTTCTACAGTGAGAGGAACATTATTTCAGAAGCTCTAAACCATCCCTCTCTACAGAGCATTTTATACTTACGTAAGAAGTGTTTTTCCAGTAAGGCTATTTCCAGGTGACCTTTGATCTCATTCAGTCTGTCAGACTCTGTTCTGTTAAAATCCTGGACTCCTGAAGCCATGATGATGGTCCCTGGACCAGCCTGTAAGAAAGCCAGAATATACTGAAGGTTCAGAAGGACCTTTTTTTTTTTCTTTGGTTTCGTTCAAATATATCAACTGATTTTGGGGCAGTAAAGAGTAAAGAAACAAGCATGTGAGAAACATGCAAGATGCAAGTATCAACAACTCTACACGCCTCTTTCAGCATCAGATGACCAAAGTTAGTGAATGAAAGCTAATCAAATGTGAATTTACAGAACACACTTCCGCACACCTTGGAAAACTACAGAAAAAAGTATTTCCCACCACCACCCTTACCAGTTCTACTGCATCATCATTTAAGCCCTTCTTCTGCTGATTAAAAATCCGTATTTATACTACCCTTCTCCTCTTCCCATAGAATGAATGGTCAATGCTACACACTTTAAACATAAAATTAGCCAGCAAAAGTAAAACTTTTCTAGATAATTACTCTCAGCAAGGAAGGGGCTCCCCACTCCCCCACAAACCAATTACTGCAGAAGGATGTTGTTGGTGCCCAGAAGCTCACCCTGGCAGGCCAGGAGAGCGGGAAATCAGAAGACTGAATGTCTCAACAGATTTACCAGCACCCCTTGAATGAACTCAGCAGAATACTGAAAATACTGCAGAAAGCAGGAACTAAAAAGCAATTTGATTAGTTAGTGAGACCACTGACTACCACCACCTCCATGAAGTAAATGCAGAAAAACCCCAAGCCCACATAGCAGAAGGCAGGCAATGCCTTCTTTGTCTCACAAAGCGGGCATTTTCAGACAGCAGGGAAAAGGGTGGGTAAGGGCATCTCCTGGGTAATGTTTGCTCAGCACTTGTGTACAGTCCCCATCAGGTACGAAAACTCTGTCAATGAGAATTACAGGAGCTTCTCTAGCAGCTTAAACTCAAAACCAAAGTGATAGATTACAGAAGCCTACACTTTAAAAATTATCTCGAGACAAAAGGAATTTATTTACCTATTCTGACTATTCCCCATTCCTTGTTTGAACTCCAAAAACATATAGGAACTGTATTCCTTTCATACATCAGCTTGCATACATTTAACCACAACAGCTTAAATTACATACATATATAAATTCAAGTAATCTACAGAAGACATTAAACCAAGACATCTTCTATGTTTTAGGAAAGATGTGCAGAAAGCTTACTGATAAGCAAAGTACTTTCACAGTTGGTACTGATTTGCACTTTCAAGATAAAACTGTGTGGAAATACCTATTAAACATCTGTTTTCTTGTTTGAACTGAACAGATGCTGAGCTTAAGCCTCAGAATTTGTCTATACAGGCATATTAGCACTCTGTAGGCAGTTACTGGCCAGCATTTTACCTAGCACCAACTCCCCACCTGGCCTTGCTCAATACAGTGCCAAGCAGAGATGCTATTTCCAGTCCCCTAAGCAGCACCCACCCACACAGCAGTCTGTCAATGCTGCTGGCCCTGATGAGGAGCACAAGCTGTTAGCTCAGCAGCAGCCTTGGGCCACTTCCCTTTTTGGAGCCGGCACAAATCACGCCACAGCAGAGAGGGACAGAGCCCAGGGCAATCCTCACACCGGGAGCTGCAGCACAGCATCCTCCTCACCGTGCCCCACATTTCCCCATCACTCCTGCCTTTGGCCAGGGAGGTGCAGTGAGAGATGCCATTTGCAACTGCTCCAGCCACTGCAGAAGATTATCAGAGACTGTTTTCAGATGAGCACAGCATGCGACTTAACCTCTGTGTTGATCTCTTATCTACAGAGCTGGGTTGTATTTATTTACACTGCCAGATTTAGTGCTATCACTTGCCAGACACTTGGAGAGCCCTAAGGAGGATGGTGTGGCTGAAGCCAAAAAGCAGCACCCTTACAACACACTCCATGGGCAGGCACAAGGGAAGTGTTATTAAAATACAGACTGCTGCCCAGGTGTTAATTAGCATGGCTTTCTGTATTGTGTACCCTCATCTAGCACCTCTCTGCTCCCAGCTTGCAGGAGTTCAGAGGGAGCTGTCTGAAGAAACAGGGCCACTGCTTAAATATTTTATTGATAAATAAATAAAACCACATAGAAGACAAAGAGCAAAGTGCTGTACTCAAAAGGAATGTGTCTGGACTCTGGGCATCAGCTCCATGCTTAGACAGCAGCTGGTTCCCACCCCAGGTGAGGAAGGACAGGAAAAATAAAGGGGAGAGCAAATACTTAAGTATATTAAAGTTTTCATCTTCATTGAAGATACTAAAGATATTTCACCCAAAAATGTGCTACATTTCAGAAATCCATCTAGAGAACTAGCTCTGCTTTTGCTTCTCAGAGATGTTGAGTCAATAATTAAAGTCCAGGGTTTAATTGTGCCTCTAAGGAAGAAGGAAAGAGCAAGAGGTGCACAGCACTAGGGAGAGTGATACCAGGTAACATGACCCAATCTTAGAGTTTCCACATGTTTATCTGCTAAAGCATTGGATCCAAGCAGCCTGACATCCACTGAGGGGTTAAAAATCAGAAAGTACACATCTTTAAACTAGCTACAAAAGGTTCCAATGAACTTCTAACTTAGAGAGGAGGAAAAAAGAAAAAAAAAATCCAGTGAGATAGAACATAAGGCTGCTCACTAGAATACTAGGAGCAAGATCATATAATTAACACATAATAATAAAATGGTTTATTAAGATACACAGTGACACAAGTTTGGTGGTGCATCCAATTTCCAAAATTAGCATCACCACAACATTTTATGACTACTATTTAGAAACATTCAGAAAAACTGAGGACACCCAAGTCAGTGATATGGGAAACATTTAAGCAGGTGTCTCTGTCACAGAAGTTTATTCCCCACACCAACACATCTAAGAAAACAAGAAATAAGGTGAAGGTCAACTACCGGCCTCTGAATTCAAAATTGGTCCCTCTAACTCGTCCCTCTGTCTGAAATTAGCATATCTGGCTCAATTCACAAGTTAACAAAATCCTTGTATTAATTCCAGTTTTATCTGGGTAAAGGTTTCTCCTCTCTGCTGCCTCTGTAGGACAGCACTGGGACTCAGGCTGGATTAACTGCACTGCACTGTACAGATGTCCTTTCTAGTTTCTGAGTCACAGTAAAAGCCTTGAAGGCTTCCACAGATTTCTGCTTTTCCTTCTGCCTCTCTAGCTTTGACAGTATTTGACACAGGAGCCCTCTTAAAATGTTGGCAATCGTTACTATTTAGCCAAGACCATGAGCAAGGCCTGGCAGTGCCTGGGAAGACAGAGAAATGCCTGAGGTGAACACAGGGACAGAGGGGTTAAAGGAACGTTTCTGATGATGACAAACTGCCTGTAACCCATCAGCAGAGTTCAGGCTTGCTTGTCCAAGCCACATCCAGCTCCAGATCTAAAACCCACATCTCCCCACAAAAGCATTTTTCAAGCCATCTGTAGTTCAGGTTTTCCATAACAGCACATCCCACCCCGAGACCTCTCTGCCCTCCCTCTCCAAAACCCCTTCATGCTGCGAGCCCTGGGATTTTGTTCTGTGTGCTGCCACTGCCACTGTACAGCCACAGAAAGGGTCCAAGTCACTTCCTAACTAACAGATGTGGATCTGTGCTCTCCATCTGCAGCACAGCACATCTTCAGGATGACACAGAAACACAACTGCCTAACCCTACACTTCTAATTTCCTTCCACAACATTATATATATGCGGATGAGTTTTCTCTAGGAATATCTAACAAAATGGGGTCTGATTTCCAAGTTTGTCACTAACTTGGAAAGGAGCAGTTCTCAAACACAAAGGATGGGGAGCAGTGAGGACACAACATGCCCAACCCCTCAGGGGTTGCCAGGGGCAAGACCATCCACCCAAGTCACTCCTCAGAGCCCATGAAGTGGCTGGGACACAACGCAGGGAAGAGATAGTTTAAAATAGAAAATTTTAGCTTACGCTCATTTGAGGAAAGAAGAGGAGAGGGGAAGTCTTCAGCAATACAACAAACTACACAGCTTGTCTCACAAAGTTCTAGCCTCCTGAGTTTTACATCTGACCCCTCATGTGCATTTTCTTACTTCAAATTATTAAAGGGCTCCCCATGAATGCTGCAATTACCTGCTGTAAGAAAAGGAAAAACTGAACAACACTGCTTAAGAATGAAAGCATCTGCATGAATAGTTAATCCTTAGTAGCTATTCTTGGAAGCATACCCATACTGGCATGCTTCTAAAACACAGCTAGATTCTACATAAATTTTAAAAACTATCTAGTGCTAGCCAGGTTTAGAGACTTTCACTTCTTCACTGTAATGTTTGCATCATGCTTTATACCTTCCAATCACTGTAAATGAGATGACCAATAGAACAGTATTTAAGGTTTTAATTGACATGTGTCAGGTAAAACCAAGCTGTATTGCAAAAGCAATTAATGTTTTCTGTACCACAATAACTCAGATTTAATCCTAGCACACTGGCAGGGAACTCGCATAAGTAGATTAGGCTGCTTTCAGTACAATATGCCAGATACAAGAGAGTTTTACTAGTAATTCTCACTGCCAGGTTAGTGCCAGCCTCTACAGTTTAAACACAGTTTGTTCTTTCTCCACTCTGAAGGGGATGTGATCTCTCTGCACCACGTTCATTCATCTAACTGCATGCAGAACTGGATCTCATCTCTCCCTCTGTATAAATAGGAAGGGTAGCTAAATAAAGGGGACTTTAATTACTAAGCAAGCAACATTACCTCAATTTCTAATGTCACAACAAATCAAATGCTAATTGATTTGGAATGGACCAGGTTACTCCCTCTACTATTTTGCAATTGTGGTGTTTTTACAAAACAATGCAGAAATAGCAAGGCTTCATGTAGTGTCTAATGTCCTTGCCTTAAAAAGAACCCCAAACAACCAGCTATGGTAAAGCGAGAAAGAAGGAGGAAATATAGGGACCCACTCAGGACATTCAGGAATTAAAAGAGAGATTTAGCAGAGAGTTAAATTTGTTAAGTAGCACTGCTTTCTTGGCAATGATCTGATCACAATGCCCAAACACCCACAGGGACCTAAGAAAGTATCTCCTATTCAAGGCATACCTGGTAGCTGGGGCACTTAAATGAGAGGGGGGAAACCCACACAAGCAAGCAGCCAGCCTGTAAGCTGAATCCAAACTAGTTCAAATTAAGACACCTTTTGAACAAAAACTCTCAAAACCCACTGAGAATTCAAAAGAAAATATAAATCCTATCTCCAGAGTCCTCTGACCAGGAGCTAGCTTTGTGCTTTACCCAAACATAGGTTAGGATATGTTTATTATTGAACTATATAGGTAAAGCTCGATTTAAAGATAAATACTAAATGACCTCATCTGGCCATCCTTTCTGTCTTTTTACACGTATAACTTCAGTAAGGCATGTGAAGTGTTGGGACTCAGTGCTACTGCACAAACTGTGGCCTGGAACTGAGCATTCCCTTCATTTGCTGGAAGTGCAACTGAGGATGATGCTCTTCCTGGCAGATGGTCAGGGCTCTGCAATCACAAGCTTTTATGACAAGGCTTTTTACTCTGCAACTTCCATTTGTATCAAGCTCTTGCACAGGCCTGTCAAGTTCAGATACACACCTAAAGAAGAGATTTTTAAGTGCACTGTAAACCCGTGAAGCACAGAAGGGTCCTTCATTCATACACATCACTGCCCTGTGCTGTTCTAATAGACAGAGATCTTTCCTTAATGCCTCCATAATGATTAATACACCAGATAGGGGCAGGGGGAGGGAAGTAGAGAGGGGCAGAGCAGATAAGGGGACTAGGACTCTAATTTTGTGTGCCTGTGTTCAGTTCCAAGCCACCAATCTTGCTCTTTCAAGACCATGAGTTCTGTACCCAGATTTCAACAGAAACAATGAAGGAACAGAAGTGGAAGCACAGTACAGCTTTTATCTATATGAAATGACATGTAGCCTAACTTCCATTTACACAGAAGACTTGGATTGGTTTTTGTGTGCTTTCAACAGTTTCCCAAAGGCATTAAACATGAAGAAACCAATAAGATTTGGTGCTCCCATGATCAGTGTAATACAAGTGTAATACTAAGTTGCTTACAGAGCCTATAAAAGAAAAACACCCTGTAGAAGCAATTTAAGTTATGAGTTTTAGCCACTGAATTAAAACCAATCCAGGCATAACTCAACTATATAATATCAATAAGACAGACAGAAAGACAAGTAATTCAGAATTGCACCATTCACATGACCACAGACACCACTATTTTAACACTGATTTAAATATATAAGCATTACTTTCTTTACTCTTGGCATCTCTGCAGCATATGGGATTATTTCTTCTCCCTTCATTTTACAGATGGGCAGCAGCACTTACTGCACAAATGCCTGTGAGGACCAACTGTTAATCCCTCAAAATTCCCATCTGAAATTTATCCCTCACATGTCAGACCTTTTTCCTCATACCAGTTTGCTTATTTTGCTCGTACCTGTAACACAGCTGCTGCTCTTAGGCTGTTCCAGCATTACACTGGGTTTGGAGCTCCCAAACAGGACTGGGGCAAAACAAGTTTGGTGTCATTTCTCCTTTCCTATCTTTCTCCCTGATTTTAAAGAATTGCCCTCAACTGTATCCCAAGGACTTAAACCACAACAGCCTAGAGTAGTATGCAATCAGCCAGAAAGCAAAGTGTTTCTCCAAGTTCCCTTCTCAGCACACAGAAATCAACAGTTTGAGAAAACAGAGACCATCGCTGCAGCTGTGTTAAACCGTTATAACTATTCAAAACTACAAGTTTGCCTTGCTGTGCCCTCAGCTATCCTCCATACCACCCAGGAGCTACTATTCCTCTGAAGAAATACAGGAAAGAGAGGTTAATGTAGATCTTTCTGTAGCCTCTAGCTCTGCCATCCAGATACTTCTGATAAAATACAAAAGGCATCTAATATATATCCACACAAAACATAAAGGCTTAAATTTAATGAAACTAAGCCAGTATTTACCTATAAAAAAACTGACAAAATACCACACTGGAAGGGCAGCAGCCCCAGTATACACAATACTTGCATCTTAACAAATGACAGATGTCTTCAGTAGAATAAGAGCAAAGGAATAGCATTTAACAGACTTCCTCGTCTGAGAAGCTTGAGGATTTACATGTAACAGACTTTTTGTGACCAAAACACGCTCTGTCATTACCACCTGTTTGTTCCATGATCATAGGAAAAACATTCTGGCAGAGAAGCTCCCTATAAAGCAGGACTGTATGGAGTACCAGGAAAGCCCACTTAAATTTAAAAAAACTAATAGCTACAGAACTGGATACAAGCTGCCAACCCCAAAGGAGATGTGTAAGCATATACAATTTAAAATCTTTTCATTTACAGCTTGCTGTGAGCAAGCCCCACACTCCTAGACATGGGTCTTCAGACAATAGCCTGATCACATTTTGGCGATAAAAATTGCCCAGTAAGTTTTCATAGGGTGATATAAATTCTGAACTCCAAGTCACTTCTACAATACAATTATATAGACAAATCTAAATTAATACTGTAGCACTCTAAGCTCATGGATCTACATTTTATAACAGTTAAAGAAGGATTTTATTCTTTTAACCAATATTTACCTTTTTCTGAAGCACTGACTTTGAAAAAGGTAGGCCTGCTTTGGTGCCTCTGCTTATCAGCACCAAAATGTTTTAGTACTGCCTTCACAGGTTTAAACCAGCTCTAATTATATGGAAGCACTACTGATTACAACACTGCGGTGCAGAAGGAGATCCTGTGACCTTCTAACACTAATGAAGCAACCAGAAGTCTCATCCTTAAAGTCCTGAACAGTGTCATTTGAGCAGATCTGAGGTCTTCAGACAGAAAAGTTGCCTTTTCTTTTTCACATGTTCATTAGCAATTCAACAAAACAAAGTAGAGAATTCAGAAGCACATCCAAAGTTAACAAACCTGTCAACACGCAGTATCTAAAATTAGAACCCTAATATTGAGAAATTAATTGATCTTTCCACAAAACATAGGCCTATTACTGTAAAGTTACTTCCTAGCCCACAAATCTTCAAGTGTTACAACCATAATATAAGGATAAAGAATTAGTAATTTCTGCTATTTTTCTGTCTGAAAACTACAAAACATAATATAATGATACCTGAATTGAGTACTTACAGGGTCTCTCAACTCTTCATTGTCTCGAGCTGACGTTCGAGGTATCTTCACCGGGATTTCATCTCCACATTCAGTGTCTGAAGCATTTGGAGACTCTGCTAAATCAAGGAACTCATCTCTCTTGTGACCTCTGAACCTTATTTTGTCCAACTTCTTTAGCATGTTCAGCACTGCACTTTTCTGCTTTACCTTAACATGACGGTTGGAGTCTCTGCAAGATCAAGAAATCAAGAGTATTTTAGAAAGCTTGCAATAAATCTAAATACACACATTCTTATCACTAACTACTCCCAACCATCTTTCAAGTGCCTTCCTGCCACTGGAGGAAAAACACACTTAGGTTTTCAGCAGGCATTTTTTCCACACTGTAATAGATGCATGATTTGGTTGGCAGTAGTTGATCATTCACCTTCTTCCCTCTCTCTCCTGGCAGTTTTTAAAGCAAGTCAGAACAGGCAGAAAGTAACAACTTGCACTCAAAAAAAAGGTTAGGATGTCAGCTCCTAACCAGTTACTTGAAACAAAAATAGTTTAGCTGATAAATCAACAGTCTTCAACTTGTAATGCTTCTAATCAAGGACAAGAAAATCCACCAAGCTTCACAACCAACTTAAATTCCCAAATTAAAGCAAAAGAGTAACGATGCTATCTCATGTCACTATGACCTCAGGCTAACAAAACAGAAAGTATCAAGGGTTTACTGAAAAAAGCCAAAGAGATGCAGATCCATGCAGAAAGTTTCACGAAAAATTAGACAGCTGAAACAGACCATAAATCATATTCAATCACACTGCCAAAATCCTTAAAATTACCATAACTGACAATCTTGTATACCCCTGAAATTATACTAGGAGAAGCATTTTGCTTTTTAAAAGAAAACAGCAGAAAGCTTAATTTATGTGGGTAAACTCATTGTAATGACAGCTTTTCAGGACACTGCACTGTATAATTTCTCATTTAAACCAGACTCGCCAAACTGGTCCCATTCAATGAATCACACTGTACCAAAGATCCTAACCTCCAACTTTTAAAAAAAAAAGCCAAAGCCAACAGTTAGTTCCTCGATCACTACAACAACAGTTAGTTCCTTGTCACTCCAGCAAGCTCCTGCTCTGTCAGTTTATAACAAAACAGCAACAATTTTATCAGCACAGAGAAATTTATCTGGAGGATGATGCCATGCTCTAGCAAATAGATTTTAAAAGATTTGTTTTGAGGCACTTGTTCCTGGTACTACCCGTTTGTCCTCTGTGGTCACCACCACCATGGTCTTTGTTAGAAGTCATGCTTAGCTTCAAGGCACATCATCCCAGACACTGGTGGGAGAGCGAAGTGCGAAGGTAAATTCAGACACATGTCACTTCAGGAGTAAAAAGAAAAGAGCAAAAATAGGAAAACCTTTTGCTACCACAGCCTTTGCATCCAAGACAATTCTCACCTCTTAGGACAAACTTTTCAACAGAGCTCTTCAACTTTCCCTATGGATTCTCCACTCACCCTAACACTTTGGCCGTGACTATTCACACCAAGTTCAAACCATACCGTTCCCTTCAAATACATCTTAATCTGCACCTCTTCTAAGATTTTATTAGCATCTTTCAATTAAACACAGAAGTTTTAAACTAACACAAACCTCTAACAAAAGAGGCAAAAAACCCCCCACAAAATTCTTCCTTTATCAGAGATGCTTAAAGTTGCAACCCTGTATTTAATCTATCACTTAAAGAGAAACACTTGTGGTAACTCACACCAAGGTTATTTTCTAAGAACAGCTTTTCTTTGAAGTTCTTTTACTTGTCAGAGCTATGCTTAAAATAGAAACACTTCTTGCTCGTTCATTGACTTTTTGATGAAGAAACTTGTCAGCTATCACATCCAGAAATATCTCTAGGCCCTACTATTAATAGCTACTAGGGAACAAATGGTATGAGGGAAGTTTAAACCTCTGATAAGCACCAGCACAACTGTATTGCTCTCGATCCCACCAAAATGACCTCCATCTATGTTCAACCAGAACACTCTTCACACACCATGGAAGAGACCTCCAGCAAAGCAGCTCCAAACCAAATCCTGTCTGTTCATCATCCCCACTGTCACTGCTATATGACACAACAATGCATGGCAATAATAAAGCATGGTAGAGTGTTACTCCTTTTCTGGAATGGTTGGCAGCCAACAGCCCGTAACAACGGAGGACAAGCATGCATTCCATGCCTCCTCTAGCCCTCTTAGAGATGGAGCACTTACTGCAGATGTGCATTGCTGTCCTGGACAGAAACAAGAGACCTCTGCATTCTCCTGTTAAAACCACATTTATCCACTGCTCCTCAAAGGCCAGGGCTGGATCTGGACGTCTTTTATAGCCTGGTATATCCAGCATTTCCACAGATGGTTCAAGATCAGAATTCAGTTTTCTTTCCCTTAGCATAAATTCACATTCACTTATCACACGTAAGAAATGAGATGCATCAAAAACATCTTGAGACAAAGCAATCTCCAACCCTTACCATCAAGCTTTGAATGAAGACTGAAAAAGCCAGAGGGACAGTGAAAAGGCCCATTGGCATTACTGCCAGGGATGGGGCACCATTTTGGGAAATTGAACTCCATTCTCATCCTAGGATGGTTCATGCATTTCAGCCCTAGGTCACAGAATAACCTGGCCAACAGATTACTCACAAACACACTTACAGTATTTTTTTACTAACAAAACTGATGACTTACCCTACATATGTTACCACCCAGCCTTTTAAAAATGCAAACCTTTCTTTAAATCATTCCACTGAATGAAGTCAGCATACATTGATTTGACAGATATTTCATGAGGGTTAATATTTTTAAAGGATTATTCAGCAGGTTAACCATTAAAAGAGGACATAGTAAAGAATCACACTCCAAGGCATTTCTAAAATGCTTGAAGTACAAGAAGCTGGTTTATAAAAATATCTTCTCAGTTAAAATTAAAAAACAATAAGATCATTTTGTCTAAAAATTGTTTTGCATGTACCAGGTTCCCAAATTACTTACAGTTACATTACATTAACCTAAGCAGAAATGTAAGCTTGCCAACAAGCTCCTATGAAAACTCATTATCTGGCCTCCAGCCAAATGCTGGATCTAAGACAGGCTTTTTATGTCATCAGCCTGTTCCTGCAACCAGCAACTTTTTTTATGGTGACATTTCAGCAATTTCACTAGGAAAAAAGATTCTTGGAGATTCTGTATTCCAACTCACTTGAGTCAAATTTAGACAAACTTGAGGAAGCTTTTGTAAAATGAAAGACCAGAATCTGATCTAGAATTAGATTTATTGTAAAATGCAGTAACTAAATAACTAAATATCAAAACACTTGCTTCACCATCAAAGCTATCCATCCCTCACCTTCTCCCTGGCAAGAGACTTACCTAACCCAGACCCATCCCTACCCAAACATCCATTCTGAGCTCAGCTGTGACATTCAGGTTGTTTCTAGTAACTCCCAATACCCACTACATCAAAAACACCATGCAACTGCACATGAGGAGCTCAGAGTGCAAAGGCAGACCCACATCTCACTCTGCTTTCAAACTAACCATTAAGAAATACTATAACACTCTAATAAAAATACAAGTATTTCAGCCATCTCCCAAGACTGTCATACATGTGACAATAATCAAGTGAAAAAGGTCTATTTTTTCCATGCTTAAAAAACCCTCTAGATAAAATAATCTTGAAAGACTTCCTTTTTAATTGCCATTAATATCTACCAGCTAACGCAAATTGTTCAAGCATGAAGCTTTTTTCCTTTTAGAGAGGGCCAGGAAAGAGATGTCTTTATTTTGACCTAATATGTAAACTCTTCCAACAACTGTCAGACTTTTATTTTAAATGAATAGATCAAGACCCAACAACCAAAACCAACACACACTCACATTCCAAATTTATACTAAGAAAAATCAAGTTTTCCCAAACATTCACATTAAAATCATAAGGAGATCTACAAGAAATTTTTCAGCCCATGTTTATAGAGAGGCTTCAGTAAGCAGACAAGCAGCTTCCAGGGAATATTGACAGCCACCTTGCCATCTGGAGGAACTTGTTTATGAGATGTGCTCCTATGGACAATTCTCCCACCCTTTCTCATGCCACTGCTACCCCATTTCTACTCCTGCAGAAACATGGAAGAGTTTGGGATGCAGAGGGAACACAGGGAACTGCAGTACCCAATGTACCACTGCTGTCTGAAACCTGCCTTAACTCACCCCAGAGTTTCCTACAAGTAGTTTATAGGTTTTGGTTTTCTGTTGTTGCATTTAGTTTTTACACGAGTACAGTCTGTGGCCTGGTAGACCTGGCAGGGATTGAACAGCTAAATATTCATGTGCACATTTCAGAGACAGGGCTTTGCTTCACAACAGAGGGTTCAGTCAGTTTTCCTTAGCTGTTAACAAAACACAAACCTGCTACACAAAGTCAAACACCATTGCCTCAGCAAGTGCTAGTCTGGAGCCTGAGGGAAAACAAAGAAAGAAACCACTTAAAACACCACGGACGAATTTCATCCCAGGTCAGAAAGGCTCTACAAGACTATGACACAGTACAGTAACCTTCAAAGCACCCATGTTCCTTTTGCTAGAAAAAGTTCCTTTTGCTTTTCAAAAAGGTCTCATCTTTACATTCCATCCCCTTCATATTCTCCTTTCATTCTCAAAATACATTTCTGCAGAAGTCCAACATAAGAGCCCGGGTATTCGAGAAAAGCCAGGCTGTGTGTGGATGAACAAACACAGACATTGTTGTCAACACCAGTTTTCCTGGTGTTGGCATTTTGGTCTCATTGTGAGGAAGGGATGTGTAAACTGAGGGAGTGGAAAGCACCAGGATTGTGTTTGCTGTTCATTACTTCTACACTGAAATGCTCCTGAATAATATCCTGAGAGTTAAAAGGAAAGCAGTAACACAAGACAAACTCATCCACATACACTGGAAATTAAGCTTGGTGTATTCTTTTCTAGACATGTCTAACTAAAACTGGAAGTAACAGTGGATATATCTAAGCCTAATACAGATTCAGAGTCCTCTGAATAATGTTCTATGCAAAAAGTTCCCTCTTGCTACATGATTTTCCCCCCCAATTTCTCATTTTAATGAATGGAATCTCATTTCAAGTCACTTTCTGAACATTTTGTACCTATTAATATTTAAGAAACTAACCAGACAAAGATTAACTAGAGAGCTCCTAGTCAGCTCAGTTTTTCACAGAATCACAGAATGGGTCAGGGTGGAAAGGACCACAGTGGGTCATCTGGTCCAACCTCCCTACTCAAGCAGGGTCATCCTATAGCACAGGATAAAAGGATAAAAGGATACTTTCCTGACCTCTGTGCACAGACTTCTCCCAAACTACTCTCCAGAAGACTCACATCTGTGAAGAAAGCCAAACTTTACCTACAGCACCTCTTCTTGAGCAACAGGGAGTGATTGTGTAAAGGTGAAGTCGGCACCTTTCAAGAAAACTTTACCTTAAGCTCAACTTAGCAACCACATTTAACACACAAAAGGGGCACAACTCACCGCCAATGCAGCCCTTTCATGAACAGCCCCAACATGAGACTGAGCTCATCCAGAACAACACAACATTTTAGGTTCTCAGTATAGAATGATGTCATCACTTGTCATAGGAAACTAAGACTGCAATACTTTGGGCCAAATATTCAGTTGGATTGGCCTAGAGCAGCTTACAAATGCTCTCTGAAAATTACAACCATTGCACAACTGCCCTCAATTTCTGACATCAACAAACATGCCAACAAATCTTCAAACTGAGCTCTCTACACAGTCATCACAACAGGTTCATCCTGAAGTAATACTCACTGCCTCAGCGCCACAGTCTGGTAAAGTCTTCTTCCAATTACATCACCCTTGGCTTCAGGGCCATAACATACCCAGAACAAACTCCTTTCTGGTTTTGAGTAACATCTACTAAAAGCTCCTTTCAGGGTCAGGAGTCCTTAAGACTCTAGGAACAGACTAGACTATACAGGGCTAGACTAGGGGATGGATTCTGGTGCGTTGTTTCTTTCATGATAAATTATCAGGCTGCCTTCAAACATCATACTTAGTAAACTCAGGATTATTTTGCATTTAAGCTTAAAGGGAGACGAACAAAAAAATCCCATCAGAATCACTTCCTCTGTGTTACAGACTCCCAGCAGAACACTCAGTTAACACAGCTTGGAAACCAACAGGAAGCTGTGCTTTGGTGTTGCAGACTTAAACGGATGCATCTATTAATTAAGCGTGAACTCAGTTTAAATTATCTACTGACTGGGAAGAGGAGGGGAGGAAGAAAAAAGTGGAAAGCTGTGTAACATGTTCTATGGTTCAATATGGGGACTGGAGATAGAAGTTCAACATACAGACCTGGACTGCCACTGGTGAGGTTGTCACAGCAACCATAATGCAGCTTCATGAATATGCATTAAGCTAAAATCTATCTTTTTTTTCCCAAAAGAGAGTAACGTGTCATTCAGCTCACATTAAGCTCCCTGGGAGACAAATCAGGACTGCACAGTAAAAGTGACTTGCCTTCAAAACCTTCAGCTTGGCTGCAGCAAACAAAAGGGTTGGGAGAAGAGAGGAAACACTGAAAACGGTGACTTGGGGCTGCAGGACTCTCTTCTGTACCTTCCTCAGACAGGACTTCACACCTATTTGGCAAAAATGTTAAGGCAGACATCCCCAAAATTAGCTGATCAGTTCCTGCAGAGTTGCAGACCTTAGTCCCTCAGGCACCTGAGGATCCCCCAAGCCCTTCAGTCAGCCAGAGGCAGCAGCACCAGTGACCTCCAGGGAAGGATGGAAAAGGGGGAGCTGCTGCTCAGTGTCCAAGACAGCTGAAACCGGGGGCCTTGACTTGAACACCACTGGAAAATTGTGGGTGGACTGGTTCACAAAAAACCCTGCCAAACCACAGGTGCACCTTTCCAGGTCCCGCCCCATTGTGTCAAGGAACAAAAGGCAGTAATAGTTTCCACTGAGTATCTGTGGGAGTTGTACTTTGTCCTTAACTCCTCGCTTACCCTAACACCTCTTCTGCTAACACAAAGCCATCATATACAGTTCTGTCTGTCATCCTGAAACTTCTGTCTCTCATTGTGAAACTTAAAATTAAGAAACTTTGTTAAATTAATTTGTCTGTAAATTAAGAATTTTAACTCCTGAACAGGAAGTAAAACTCTTTTTTCCTCAGGACACCTGTGTGGGAGAAAATAAAAGTGAGACACTGATTATGCCTCCAGCAGAGCTGCACAAAAAGCCTTGCATGAAGACTTTGCCTGCAGAGAGGATCTCCAGCAGCATGCATGGACTGGAGGAGCCACCAGCTCAAGCCATGGCAGATATCCTGTGAAAGGGTTAGCATGATGTGATAAAGGCTATTGCTGACAAGAACTGCTCCCTTCCTGGTGACCCACTGAGCCCTCCTTTCCCCTCTGCTGTGTTCCCATCCCAATCCCAGAGGAGCCCAGCCAAGCCTGAAGCCCACTAGATCACAGGTTGACACCAAAGGGAGCAACCCCGTTCATTTCTGCCACAGCCTTTATGTCATTTCATCACTCATGCAGTTTATCAGCTCATTGCTGAGCAACTAATTTTTGTGTTTGTTTTCTGGCAAGGTCAGTCTAATCAGAGCAGACAGGGATGCAGGCTCAGTTGGGGAAGCACAGGCTATTGGAGATTTTGGTACTCCCACACAGAAAATGTTTGTGGTGGTGGGCAGAGGGAGAAGGCATCCTTTTACAGCAGCCACCTGCACTTAAACGAGGTTAAACAACCGCAAAGCTTCACCCTGAAGACAGTGTTTATGATGCTGCCACAAGGCACATTTCAGAAATCGGACACCAGAGCTTCAGTCCCTGCTCTGAAGGACAGGGAAGAGTTTGTCACAGCTTGGCATTGACAAAAGGCTTTTTTCTGCTTCCTTGCTCTGAATGCTGTCTATTAGTCAGAGTAGAGCTGAGAGTGAAGACAGGAGGATGAGCATCAGCTTAGCAAGAGCCTCTGCATACAAGAAGGTTCAGGCAGCTCAGAACTGGATGGACTTCCAACAGGTAAGAAACTGGGGCACATGACAAGTGCTGCTCTAAGCAAGCACAACTTCTGCCTATAAAAACAGAGACATGGGGCTGACAAATGGGGGAGAAAGACAGGACACAACTAACACAGGGTAAGATGAAGCTGCCATTGCATTTATCTCCTCTTCCATTGCTCAAATGGAAACTTTGAGAAGTCTAACTTGAACACAACACTCAGAATAATGCTGGTCTTTCACAACCTACTTTAAAATAAATATTTAAAGTCGTAAGTACATATACTGGCAGGAGCATCTTATGCAGACTAATAAGTTTATTAAGAAGGTAATCACTGACTGTTTAGAAAAAGCGTGAGCCCTGCCAGTCCTGAAGAATTTTGGTTCAATCCCTTCAAGTTAAAAAAGAGCAAGTTATTGAGTCCTCTTTGATGCCAAGTTTTCCATCATCTCAACTACATGTTCGTTGCCTCCAGAGGAATAACTACAGATAAATCAGAGAATGAAGGTACTGCTAAGAAAAAAAAAGACACTAGAAATGAGCTGCAATCCAAGCTTAAAAAAAAAGACCCCTTAAGAACAGCCTTCCAAGGTCTACACAGACTGGCTTGGCCCTGGCTTCTTTGAGAGGACTCTTAGAAGTAAGTACCTCATCAGCTCAGTGTATCTGATCATAGCTCACTCAGCAACCCATCAAAACAGAGCAAAGGTACATAGCATTGTCTAGTTTTGAAGAATGTCTATGCATTCCTTTTTGTTTGCTGTGTCTATAAACAAAGATGTACCCATGTGAAGCAGGACACAGCTCACAGCTAAGGACACCCATGAGCACAGCTGGGAGCACAGCCCAGGGCAGAAGAGAAGCCTGCCCCTTCCCTCACCAACCTCTGCACCTCGTACAATTGAGCAACACTTCCCCTGAGCCACAGTGCCAAGCCTCCTCTGCATTATGATTTCACTTACAGCAAGGCCATACACAAGGAATTACTCAAGCTAATAGGCAAAAGACCAGACATACAACTGCTGTGTTACATATGCAGTGATAAAACGAACCCCCCAATCTTTCTGACACTAAAAAAACACAGGGCCAGGTTCACACTTCCAAAATCACATACCTATCAGGGTACCTCACTGAGAACAAGACTAAGGGCCAGAGTACAGCAAGATGGTCTATTTTGAGGGTCTTCCCCCTTCTGAAAGGTTAATGTTGCAAAAAAAATCAAGTGTTTCAGTTATGCTGACTACAAAAATCAAAAGACAGACATGGCCAAGGAAAAGAACTCAGACTTTTACCAAACACCAATAGCTCTCCAACTGCCATGTAGTTAAAAAATTAATGTTAATGCATTAAAGATTTTTAATTTCTCCCCTTGTGGTTAAATACAACATTGCTGTTCCATGAAGAACTACAAAGACATAGCTAGCACATGCCAATTATAACCACCATTATAATTCAGAATCTTTTATTTCCTTCCTATATACTGGCCCTGAGCTTACAAAGAATGTGTATAACCCTCAAACCACAGACATTTCCTTGCAAGAAGCAGAGCTGCTGCTCATTCTATTCCTTGTTCCTCTCTCACAACAAAAACCTTAAAATGCTTCCAAAGTTGGTACTACAAAAAGTTAAAACACACGATGGATTACACAAGAATGCAATGTTACAATTACTCATCATGTCAACCTCTAAAGTCTAAACATATTGTATAAAAAATTGCATAAATAATGCGTAAAAGGACAGACACAACAAACAAAGATGGGATTTATCAGACTAAAGTAAATGAAGGAGTAACACGGAAAGATCAAGTATTTTACGGTAAGTCTGGTTTCAGGCATCAGTTTAATTTCTGGCACTGTCTGTACTACACAGTCACTTGTAAAAGCCATGTAAACTATTCTTTGAAATCTTACCACAGAGTAAAAAAGTCAAGGTCAAGTTCCCACCAGACTGACAGCAGCTCTGTTGGAAAGCAGCACTCTGGAAAAGAGCCTCCTTCATTCCACCCACACAGCTTGTCAAAAGATGAGAGAGAGATTTTACTCCACGTAAAAGAGTTAGGAAATAGCAGAGGAAGTTGTGTGACACAGGAAAGCACCCTTCTTGGTGTCTAGTTATCACAGACCCCTCCTGCATGGCTTCTGACTACAACCCTTTATCTAAGTCCAACTGCACTGCTCTTACAATTGCTGTAAAAAGAAAGAAATCACTGTACCCGAAATACGAGTTTGATATCTGAACTGCAATTACTTGTTTAAATAATTAACCTAGGAAAATGGCAGGCTCCAGATTGAAAGGCCTTGCTGCTCAAGGTAATCTTCCTGGCAGGGGCAAACCTTTATTCTCTCACATTTCAAACTGCATCATTCCCACAGTATCTGCTCTTTGTCCCCATGCTTACAATAGAAATCCTAAATGTTTAAAAGAACAGAACCCAAACCAAACTCCCAGCTAGTATAGTCATACCAGGGAGCAGAAAGTACATCCTGGGAGAAACTAGATCCCTAAGGAACAGAACCCCAATCCTGCAAGTTAACTCTTTTGTTCAGTAAACTGCTTGGGTCTTCTGCCATAACTGCACATCTTTCATTTCACATGTTGATTTTAACATACTTTGGACAGCAAAACTCAGTAGAAATCTTTGCTATTAAATCTGATTCTTCCAAGAAGCAGCTGTTGTCTGGGTATCTCCTCCATGCTCCTTCCCAACAACCTCTGCCTGTAGTATCAACTGCTGTCTAAAAAGCCACTTTGGGTGATACCACTAACTGCTCTGAGAAGAGGATTGAAGATGGACACCAGCCCAGCCCAGGAAAAGGCTGCCATACATGCTTAGCCATAGTGAGAGTTAAACAGGCAACTGATGGAGAAATACGAAGGTGAGGCTGAGCAAAGTCCATCCCCTCACCCCACCAACAGTTACAGATGGGGACCACAGCCTATGAGAAAGTAGAATAACCTCAGAAAGAATGATGGAAAAGGGAGAGAGAGAAAAAAAAAGAAGACATTACTCAAGTTTCCCTTACATTCTAGTATTTTCTCCCAAATCCTATTAGTTGACAAAACCTCTTCTGTTTTGCAAACAAAACCAAAATAACTCATCACTCAAGACACTCAACACAGCCGAAAATGAGCTCCAGCCAGCAGTTATAACCCACTCACCTTCACACACACACACAGAGCACTCAGCTCCCCACCTTCAGCAGCCTGCTGCACACACACGGCTGCACAGGAACAGGGACGAAAGATGGACATGAGCGGCCACTTTCTATGGGCAGTTTTGAGGCTTCCTTAAAGTATGAATAGAGTAAAGGAAAACAGGAGAAAAAAATACATCATTTCAAGGAAACACAGAAATCATGCTTTACGTAAGTCTGTAAGGAAGATATAAAGTCTCTTCCCAACAATAAACCAAACAGCTGAGGTAATTGCCATAAGCTTACCCAGTTCACACTAATTCGGTCATATTTGTAAAAAATTAACGTTTTAATGGTGCTTTTTATATTCTATTGCCTCATAACTGCAGATGACAAAACGTTATGCACACAAGTTAACAACTACATTTCTGAAGCTGCTTGAAACAACTGGAACAAGATTATCTTAGAGCAAGTCTTTAAATAAAGCGGGGCATATCAACAAACCCAGCTGCACTTCTCTGCAAAGGGGGAAACTGCTCTTGGCATCACCACCAGAGTACACACATTTGCTAAGTGGCATTTCTCCCAAGAGAAGCCAGCTCTCTCTTGAAACAGCCGTACTATCAATTTTTCCACCAGGTTTCAACGTGAGATGTACTGAACACATGGAAAAGGAAAAAAAAATCTTTGCCGGATTGGTCCATTAGATCCCAAACAAGGGGTAACACATGAATCCAATGGTGTCTGCACTTCATGGATCAGCTTTTTGGTTTATTAACCAAGCCTGTAAAAGCACTCTAAATTATCATATTTTTTTCCATGCTCTATTACAAAAAAACCCCAGTACTTTCTTGTCTCAAAATGTCACAGATTCAACGCGAAGCCTGTCAAGCTGCTAAAATAATCCAAACCCAATGACAGCAAATAGCAACCTGGCACATGTTGAGCCTGCAGACTCAAAATAGATCTAAATTAACGCAAAGATAGCAGGAGAGAGTTTAGCAACAAAGTGAAGAAACCAAGGGAGAAGAAATAAGATTCTATCAGTCATCATTTCAATCAGACCAAACAAGTTAAAAGCCAGCTAGAGGATGGCATTTACGTCTGCCTCTAAGGCTGGGATGAGGGCCAGAATTACACTCCTTGTCGGACTTATTTATGCCACAACGACACTTCAGCTGGAAATGATAAAGGTCCAAAGGTCAAAGTACTCTGAGGCAGAGAGCCATGCACACACAGGGTATCTTTCCAAGCAATCATGTCTGGGATGGGGAAGCAAGGAGCAGGGAGCCACGGTCCTTGCACCCTTCCACCCACCTGCCACCATAAAACCACTCCAGCTGTGCCCATTTCAAAGCCTCCTCAGTCCACAAAGGAGATTTCTGGAGAGATCCACCGTTCTTCATGCAACCACTCCTACAAAATGGTGTGTTTTTTCAAGTCAAAGCCAGAGAGCAGCCAGTGTGCCTCACGTTAAAACTGAGAGGCCACTTTGCCAGCTGAAGCCCAGAGACCACCCACAGACCTCCAAAGACCTCATGAAAACTCCCTAAAGAATGTGGGAATGGAGTATAAATGAAGGCAGAGAGTGACATTTTTGGCACTACTGTCAGTTTCTTAACTGAGATTTCTTCCAGCTCTAACTAATTCCCAATTACTTAAATAATACTCACATATTTAAATCTTGGAATTTAAAAACCTAAACCATAGATTTAACTTTTCAAGAAGGATTCCCAAAAGTTGAATTACAAGTCAGGCTCAAATTCCAGTATAGGGATATTGAGCCTTTTGTTTATATGACACGAATGTCTTAACAGACACAGTCTCTCAAAGTCATGGAAACTTGGAATTCTGAGACTTTTTGCACTAATGTCAGAAGTATACTCAAGAATATGATGGAACTACCAGCTAGCACTGAACTCTCACAAACCTATGATTTGCTTACATGATTGCATAAAAGTTTAAATAAAAAAGAAAAAAGTTACACCACATTATTCTTGAATATTTTAGGGATCTCCAGAGCAAAATATGCCCAGAAGCAAATTACAAAACATCAAATATGGTGAAGGGAAAGAAAAAGGAAAAGAGAGATGGTATCTTTGGATTTTGTTGTTGTTGTTGTTGCAGACATCTGGAGCCTCCATCCAGCTGCAGGATCTAGGCAGATGGACTAAACCTGAACAGGGACTTGGATGGCTGGATATGGGAGCCTGCTCTAAACAATACCTAAGTCTTGGAAGAAGAATTGACAAGTAACAGGGACTGGCTGTGTTCAGGGTGAAAAGAAAAGCTGTAAATACACAATGAAGGGATAATTCATCTCCTATGGATACCCCTGCCAAACCATTCCATTTATTGCACAGTACAAAAGCTTGAGAAACTAAATGGCAGTTTTAATCAGAGACTGCTCTAGCTTTTAATTGCTGCACTAAACTTTGATGCCCCACAACAAACCAGGGACATCAGGCTTTTCAGTGATGTATTGCAGCCAGCAAAATAAAAACCTCTCCTTATTAAAATCATTCCTTCAGAAGAGACAGGCACACAATCCAGAGACATGAAAGCAAGTTTCTCCAAATTAGAAGACTGTTTTCTAGTAAGTGTAAAAGTTTCTGAATGCCCAGGAATCACAACTGATACTGGGATCAGAAAGCTGGGTCTGATTTGTATATAACCAGCACTAAGACTTTGACCAGGAGCTCACATATGGACAGAAAAAAAAGTCTTTGGATTTGGCATATAGTTAACACACCTACGGAAGAGGTCAGACCACTGCAAACTGGTATTCTTACACAAGGGTGCACATAATGGACTGTAATCACATTACTAGTTAAGACTACAGTTTTCAAAACACCTTTTCCTTTAAAATATTAATCTACTAGTAAGTCCTTATTTAAACATAAAAATAAGATATTCCAATTATCAATTTGTAACAAAGAAAACCTGCACACTTGTAGCTAAACTACCTGAAGAGTTCGTGCCTGGTGCTTCCTCTGTGGTTCAGAAACATCAGTAATGCATCTGTTTCCTAAACACAGTTTTCCATGTCCCATTCCAGATAATGAGCAATCTGTGGTCCTTCAGTCATCTTCAAGGTCAAACCCCTTCACAGTGTTTCCAGTAAGTACACATGTCTTTAACTGAGTTTTCTTCTGACTTTTGCAAGAATGCAGTATAAACACAGCAGCTTAGCCATTGATTAAAAAAGTTCTAGAAAACATCACTCTGTGTAACTACCAACACTTAGTTCTGCTGGAGCTTTTGAAATGAGAAGAGGAAGTAAAAAAAACAAGGAAATGGACACTGGCTTTTGTGTCAGTCTATGTAGTGTTTTCAAAACTCATCTGACACAATTGTTCAACAGTTAAATAAGCACACAAAAAATTTTGTTTGATGAATGAGGTCTGCTGTACTTTCATATTAGCTCTCAGATGTTATTATGAACTTTTAGCCAGATGAGAAGAAAGCCTCCTTCAGGGTAAAACAAACAGCTATCCTTTGCTTCAGACAATAAGGAATATAAACTGCATAGAAGGATTTTCCGTGAATTAACTGTCACCAACAACAGACTAATGAGTCACAGACAACAGCTTAATACTTAGAGCTTATTGCTAAAGAAAAAAATATTGATGCAATTGCAAAGCATTAACAACAAAACACAGAATGAGTTTTGAATAGATCCTTGTAGTGTCTCAAACCAGGTTAGCTGTATGCATCCAAGTGAAACTCAAAGGACACTGGATACAGCCAGGCTTGCACTGCACCAGGAAAACTGGACTGAAAATGTCAACCATTGTTTCATGCTCAAAAAGCATATACTGTCCCTGCTCTCCTTTAACAGAGGACTGCAAAGGCCAGAGAGGCTCACCACACAAATTCGAACTGCTAAACAAAGTAAGCTCCACATTCCTCCTGTAAAATATTCCAAGAAATGGTATTTGTGCTTCATTTATTTTCAATAGGAATAAGTGATCCACCATTAGACAGAACCTTTGTTGGCAGAGCCCTCAAACTGGGGAAAGATTGCTACTGGAAGAAACAGGAAAGAAGCGGAAATAACTTTACAAAAAGTGTATTTGCTGTAAAAATATTGCCTAATATAGTTTTCTGGGGAAGTCGAAACTATCCCACTTTGGCTGGTTATTCCCATGACTGAAAGTAAAAAGAGCTGTTGAATGCATGTACAGTCATCAGTCCCATAAGCAACTCTGCCACGGAGGGAAGACAAAGTTGTTCAAAATAGGCCGAAACCCTTCTTAAGTATCAAAAGCTTTTGTACTCAGAACATTTCTTCAAAATAGAAAAGGGCTTGCTTCAGATAATCTGGAAGAGAAGAGAGTTCACATTTCTGCAGTGTTTTGAAAACTCTTGACATTAGTTTCATTTACTGCAAGTTTCCAGGAAGCTCTCACATCTGAAGACAATCTTGCAAGCACAGCACCTTGCAGCAGCTGGCAGCTCTCCTCAAGGGTAACGTGCCCAACCACACTCACTGTTCACAGTTTGCTGGGAAGGGCATTCCCCACTGCACAACCACAGGTGAGCCCACATGGCTGCTGAGACCGTGCAGGGTTTTACACAAAACCAAGCCACACTGCATTCACACTACATTTTTGTACAAAAAGTGATCTTGGACACTTAGAGGTACCTTCTGGGTTACTTTGTAAATTAGCTTTTAAAGGAGTGTGAGATATAGGATAAAAGCACTGCAGAAGTGCAAAGAATTATAAACTTAATCTAATTATAATAACACCTGCAAGTGTTTTAACGCTTGGAAAAGTCAGACTACATAAAGAATATATTCAGATAGATTGCCCTTTTTTCCCACTCCTTCCAATGACATCATCCTTACAGGGTGATGCAAGACTTAGTAGTCAACAGAGATGTTTTTTACTATTATCTGATGATCCCATCAGTTCAAAGACGCCCTAGTGTAAGTCCCATGAGGATGCTTTGGATGTTTGCTGCTCCCAAGTTCTACACTTCATAGCTATCTTTGCTCCACACAAACAGGATGGCAGCTGCTGGGAATCAAACATCTCAGCTAAAGACAGCAAGGTATGTGCAGGCAACTCCTTTGGCACTACTCCCTGTCTCACAAGGGAAAAGGTGAGCAAGGGAAAAGATAAAGAAAGCCCCTAACACAAAAATGAGTTCAGAGATAGGACTGTGGATTACAGAGCATCTTGCACTTGATTTGAATCAGGTAAAGGTTGTGTTCATCAGGGGCCATGTAACTGCAAGGAGTATCACATTGAAGGTACACAGCATTTCATCTTTGGGTGCTTAAAATGCTATTTTTTTTTCCTGATCCTGGTATCTCATTGCAATAGTTGTGCATTTCACAAAATGCTCAGGAGCCCAGGCTATTGTTCCCTGCACTATCAGAATGCAGAATGGGGTTATAGGTATTTTCAGACTGGTTCCTGCTGCTAAGATCTGTAAGGCTCAAATTGGACATCCCACCCTCTCCAGACAACACAGAAAGCATAAACTCACCCATTTTCTGGGTTATTCCTGGAACAAAGTCTGACACTGGTAGCGGTCCCACTACTACAGAAGTGTCATGGGAAACAGCTTTACCTAAAGCACCCAACCATACAGTTCCCTGGATTCTGATCTGGAGCAAATTACAAGGTTTAGACACCTTCATCAGTCCTAACATAACTACGTGGGTCCCTGAAGCTGTACAGCTACAGACACCACTGGACTCTAAAAAACAACATGGAAAAAAAAGATATCCTCATCAGGCTTGTAACACAGCAGCAGGGACTACTCAAGGTGAAGTCCAAAAAACACCTACATTTCTCCAGACACCTCACGTTTCCCCACCCCTATGGCTATGACATTCCTGAAAAACTGCTGACAGCTAGAAATCCGCACACCTCTCTGCAGCCCTGTGACACTTCCACAGGAATTACAACATGCTTTTAACCTTGAGAAGTTGCAGCAAGGTATTTTAAAGCAGTCATTGTGCACACCTGGGAATGCAGAGAAGAGATCCAGAAAGAAAGAAAGAAAAACATGCAAACCATTTTCCGAATGTAGCTGGAATGTGGAGCCTCAGGTAGTAAAACACACAGTGAGAGCTGGAGGACCTTTTTCTGAAGGTACCTCTAAAGCTAAAATTCTCTTAAGAAGTCAGTTTTTTCATACACATTTCTAACTTATGAAGTCAGTTTTCAAAATTTAAGCTAATGATAAATTTTAGTTTATGAATTAAACCCTGCCTTGAGAGCATCTAAAGATGCTTATGTATCCTTCACTAAAAAATCTGGTACTAATTTTCAATCTCTGAAAATTGGTCGGTTTCCAAACCAGTGAATTTGATGTGTTCTCTATGTCAGTAACCCTGATACCTGACATGAATATTGAAGGAACAAGTGGCTTTTAAACATGGTAAAATGCCAAGCATTAGTAATGTTAGACAGCAATACAAACTGCTGATACTCCTGTCAAGAAATCTGGTAAGACAGTTTTAGCAGATGGAAACTAATTGCACTCAGTCATTAATTGCATGCATCAGGCCTGCATGAAGAGTATGGTTTTGTTCTTTCCAATTAAGGTAAGTACAGACTTCTCATGTTGTGAAGTCACTTTTGGGGGAATACTAAAATTTGAAAGGTGCCTATTAATCATTGTATTTGGACATAGAGAAGGCAAGCAACTGCTAACTGCTTTTTTGAGATGATTTTGCTATATCCTTTAAGAACATTCAAAAATCCTATTTTCACCAACCACAGACATCCACATTAACAGGAGGGGACACTTAATGGTAAAGAAATGAGCGTCCCCTCTCAAGGAGTCTGATGTAAAACCCAAGGACAAAGTAATGTTTTGTGCTTTTTGCCTTTTTCTTGTTCTTCTCTCTCCCTCCTGTCCATGTCCAGTGTTAGAAGCATTACACCAGCATCTTTATTCTCCACCTAGAAGTGTTCACCTAAAAATAGAAACCCTGTTGACCTAAAAATAAAGCCCCTGTTTACAAATCCTGTATTTAACATCAACTACAGAATTACCTATATATGCACACAGCATCCAAACTTCCCTCAGTTTAGTCTGCAGACAGCTGCTCACCTCCAGGCTCCTCTCTGGGGAAACGCAGTTATGCAGAAAGTGCCCACAGGCCAGGCAGGTCAGCCCCAACGGAGTACGAGGGTGGCTGCTGGAGAACCAAACCACCCCCAGCAGGAATGTGCCTGCACAAATGTAAGCACACATTCACTATAAGCTGCAATGAGCTCTGTTTCAGACAGGAGTCTGTATCAACACACCCCAAAAACACATGCCCCCATGTGACTCAGCATCCAGTGTTACGCTCATTAGGCATGTGTAGCCAGTAAACCTCATCATAAATCCCTTAATCACAGGTCAAAAGAGTTGTCAAAGCCTGCACCAATGGGATCAGGAAAATGCTGAAGTGTTTTAAACAAGGAACATTAGCTACTATGGAAGGGCAAAAGCACTCAGAAGCTGCATCAGTGATGTACAGCACCAAAGTGATCTCCCAGGCCTGCATCCAAAAAGATATGCGCAATTTACTTTAGAAGTTTCTTATTTTTAAAGCCTACTGGGAAACATGAGGCCACAACCATAGTATTGTCCCCAGTTCTGAGGGCCCCAGCACAAGAGATACATGGACACAGTGGACATAGTCCAGCAAAGGGATTGGAGCATCTCCTGTGAGGAGAGGCTGGGAGAGATGGGGCTGTTCAGCCCGGAGAAGAGAAGGCTCAGGGGGAGGATTTTATAAATGTATATAAAAAGCTGAAGGGAGGGTGTAGAGAGGACAGAGCTGGGCTCTGCTCAGAGGTGCCCAGTGACAGAAGCAGAGGTACTAGCCACAAACTGAATCACAGGAATTTCTCTCTGAACACCAGGAAACACTTTTTTTACTGTGGGGCTAACTGAGAAGTTGCACAGACTGCCCAGGAAGGTTATAGAGTTTCCATCTTTGGAGATACTCAAAAGCCATCTGGACTTGTCCCTGAGCAACCTGTTTTAGCTGGCTCTGCTTGAGCCAAGGGTTGGATCAGGTATCTCCAGAAGTCCCTTCTAACCTCAGCCATTCCATGATTCTGTGAAATAAAAAGATGAGTTCTCTTCAATTACTGATGAGACACCTGGAACAAGCTTTAAAAGAATACATCAAACTTCATCTAACCTGTATCTACAGGTGAAATGTTATTTATGGGCAATCACAGAATACTTTCTGCATCAACCTGGGATTTATAGGAAGCTGCAACTAAAAAGAATTTCAGTTTTTATTAAAATGCTAATTAGTTTTTAACCCTAGAGACAATTTTAAATATTCTCAAGCCATGTTTAGAGAATACTACTTGTGGGGTTCTTTTCCTCATTACACAGGCAAGTATTAAAAATACATAGTGACCAAAGATGCAAATAGAAAGGATTTTTCAATGCAAGTGAACAAGTTGTGAATCTTTACCTTCCACTACCCTCAGAAGTAAAAACCCCTGCATTTTCAATCATTTAAGCACCACTGAAGGTCTGGTCTTGTAAGCCATGGAATTAAATCTACTGCTCCCAGAGCACACACCAGGAGAAAGGATTGGGTGTTCAATAGAGAAGGGGAAACACAGCAGGAGTGCTCCCACCCACAAATACAGTATTTCTGATTTGCATCTGATAACTGCTCTTTCAGTTTAGTCAAGACAAAAAGATTTACTGTGCAAATGAAACCATACTATTAAGGTGAAAAAAATATCCAGAACCTACTCTCTCTGAAGACTGCAGAGCCTGTTAATATTTATGAAGTCTGAAGTAGCTTCAAAGACTCTTTACTTCAATTTCTTATGTCATAACAAAAAGCAGCACTAAGTCATAAAATTTTAAGGGGCGTTCACAACTAAACTATAAGTCTTTCAGTAAAATTTGACCTCTAGGAAAAGTCCCAATTTCTTTGGTCTGTGGGTGTGTGTCCTATAGCAACGACCATGAACACAAGGAGCAAAGAGGAAACCTGCATGTTCAGAAACTTCAAAGACCAAAACACACAAAAACCTCAAAGCACCCAACATTATGACTACACTACATTTTTGTCTGTATTATGAAGCAGTACATTTCTTGTCTGTGTTTCTGTGGACAGATTACTTCATGGATTAACCTGCCAGGTTAAGGGCAGTGGGCAGAGAGAAAATCTGCTAGGAAAACCCCTGAATAAGCACTTGGTGTCCAAAGCTTTCACTCTGATCAAACTCTGTGTCATAAAAATAACACATTAGAGAAAGTGGTCTCTCCTTCTAGCATGGATGCTGCCATGCAGATATTCTTTAGCTACAAATATCTATGTAGGAAAGCAATAGAACCAGTGCTACAGGATAAAGCCAGAAAATTGTGTACTTTATTTGGGCCTGACACAGGTTTGGACAAGAGAACCTCCAATTCAAGACAACAGAATTTTCTGAAAATAATTCAGGAGTATTTTGGTTATAGCCAGGGCTTTTTGGGACTTTGAAGTTAGAGAGTATTGCTGCTAAGCCTGATAAACACTGGGGAGTAACAAGAGGAAGGAAGAGACCACAACAAACCATTAAATAACTACATAACTTTAACCCCAAAAAATCAGTGAGGTATATGTTGCCCTTGACTCAAGCCTTCCTGAACAGTATTTATTACCTAGACTTATAAAAACCAAAACATCAGGAAGTGTGATCTATTACTCCTTAAATAGAAAATTATTCACTGTAAAATTGTTAACGAGACCATATGTTATGCAAAGCAAAGAGTGGTGTTCAAGAGTCCCTATAGATTTGGTGGCGATACAGTCAAAAAATAAAATGTGAATTTTCAGCAGACAAAATAAGGAGAAATGAGATCTTTGTTATTCTTCCAACAGATCTGTCATCACTTTGGGGGTTAAACAGTTAATGCCTCTCCTTAGCTTTGAAGTCTTCGTATTAAGGGTTGAATATTCAAGCACCAGAATGATGGTGAAGACACACCACATATATGTAGTATCACATGTATGTGCTTCGTATGTATCCACAATGTTTCATACTCACGACCTATACCTGACCTTTAACAGCAGTACTAATCACTTCTCAGACACTGCAAGGGTTCCCTTGCCAAAATAAAGTATTCCAGCTGGGGTTTCTTTCCTCCAGGTCTCAAACAATACTGAATCTCTTTGGCATGTAATACTGCTCCAGCCATTCGTTCTCATAATGATCTTCTATTCCTATAACCTTTCAGTATCACTCACAGGGAGAGAAGGGGTAGGGGCAGGGAACTGTTTCTGCTGTAAATAACTGGGAGTTTCCAGCTGGACAGATAGCAGGGCTGCTGGTCAGTCCCCGATTGTGTCTCCTCATTTGGGATCTCCCTTCTACCAGTCTCCTTGAAACCGAGTCCCACAAAAGACCGGAGCCAGGACAGGCTTTTCCCAGCTGCTTGCCCTGAATTCCTCCCCGCCAGAGGTACTGATGTCAGGCCACCAGGACACGGCGATGCTGGCAAGACAACAGGCAGGAGGTCAAGGCATCAGGCAGGAGGTCAAGGCCTGGGAGATGCCTCCACCCAGAGCAGAAGCTGTACCATGCCAAGGAGGGGCACACACACATCCAAACAGCAGCAGCCAACCCCAGGCTGCTTGAGAGCCACCCCCTGACCAAGGACATGCTGAGCAGATCACGTCACAATAGTGCCACAGTTAAATGAGGAAAAAAACCAAAACCAAACCCATCGGTCTGATACCTGAACTCAGGTTAGTCCCACCTATCACCACCCAAAACCAGCTCCAAGAGCTTACCTGCAGAGCAGGATGCATGACATGGCTCATTTCAGTTCAGTCTGGCATCCCAGCCCAAAACCACCTTTATTAGGGCAAAGGGATGAGCCAAACATTCTTGTGGCCACCATATGAAAAATAGTGAAACATAACTCAGGCTTTCATGGAATTTTGCACAATTCAGTGCCATAACAACACCAATTTTGTATTTCATCAGTTTCAGAGCTAGTAGCTTAACTGTCAGCTTCTGAAGAAGACAGACTGGGACTAAAAAAAACCCTCCCTTTCTGAACAACTAGATGTGACATTTGATAACTAAATATGGCATTAAAAAAAGTAGTTAAACTAACACTTCTAACTCTGTGGAATGAAACTGTATCACATGCTAAAAGCAAAGCAGGATACTGCCAGATAATGCAAAGCACAGGGACCTGAGAGCCCTACTTTATTAAATATTTCCTCTCCTCACACACATCTCAACTACCACTGGAAATGTGATACCAAGAACTTGTCCATCATCCATTCCATAATCACACAAGGTTAACAGCACCACATCTACTCACCTAAAACTCCTGAGTTACATCAACAAGGCAAGACACAAAAACATGACAAAAAGCTGCCATTTCCCATTTGCCCCATTTGTGCACACAAGCTCAGCGATGACCCACAGGAGCACACAGAAAGCCACAAAATCCAGGCATACCTATTGCCCTGTCTGGAGGAGTCCAGGCTCGCAGCCTGAATTGCAAAACAGCCATTTACCGTGCCATCCTCTCTGTCTCCTTGGGAATAAACTCTCCAGCAGCATTCCTCTGCCTCTACTGCTCCAGCACCCCCGTGCCTCCCTGCTCCGCACCAGGAGCCGTCCAGACACTGCATCCTCTGAGGAATCCGCACACTGCCGGCTGCTATGGAACACCAACATGTGCCTAGCCCTGAACCGGGCCAGGCACAGCCACCGCTCGGGAACCAAACCTCACAGCAGAACCCGCATTCCCAGCTCTTACTGCTAAATGGGATGGCACCCAGCTGCCACCCCGGCCGGGGGCGGGAGGAGGCAGGGGAGGGTGTGACGCAGCTCGGGCTGCTCTCGCTCGCCAAGGGAGATCCCTGCACGCAGCCGGGGAACACCGCCGAGCAGAGCCAGCGCCGGCACCACCGCACGGGCCCCAGGACAACAGCAGCTGCGGGCCCGGAGAGGCCGGGCTGTGTGTGCACAAGGATGTGACCTTTACCGGCTCCCCGCCGCCCCCCGCGCTGTGTTTACTACCGCCGGTGCCTTTGGCTGCTGGAGGCGATGCCACCGCCTGTCCCCGCAGCCCAGGGCGGCTCCTCCGTGCCGGAGGGCTCGGGGAGGAGAAGGAGGCCCCTGCTGGGCCCGGGAACAGGGAGGGGACAGGCGGACACCCCCTGCGCGCACGGGGACAGCCGTGCCCGCCGCAACCGCCGGACGGCCGGGCCAGCCGGGCCACCAGCCGGGCCACCGGCCGGGACACCGGGACAGCCGGGATAGCCGGGACACCGGCCGGGACACCGGGACACCGGGCCAGCCGGGGCAGCCGGGACGCCGGGGCAGCCGGGACACCGGGCCAGCCGGGACACCGGCCAGGACACCGGCCGGCACCGCCGTTGGCTGCCCCGCAACCCCCGGCCCGCCCCTTCCCCAGCCCCGGGAGAGCCCAACAAAGGGGAACGGAGGGACCAAAACACAGTAACCCCCTCCCGAGGGTCCCCGTCCGAGGGCGGCGAGAGACACCGCGCCCCGCACGGAACCCTGCCCCAGGGAGGTGGTGCTGGGCTAGTGTGTACAGGCACAGACACAAAAAAATAAAAAATAAAAAAAAATAATGATTAAAAAAAAAAATATTCCCCCGAGACGGCCGGCGCGGCACTCACCCTGCTCGGAAATCGGAGCAAACTCTCATTCACGCTCCCCGCCGTGCCCAGGCCGCCGGAGCCAGGCGACGCCCCGAGAGCCGCCGGCCGCTGTGCCGAGCCGGGCCGGGCCGGGCGCGCCCGCTCCGCCCGGACAAAGCGCGGCGCCGCTGTGGGCGAGCGGCAGCAGGTGCCCGTCCACGGCCGTGCCGAGCGCCCCGCGCAGCCGCCGCCGCCGCAGCGCCCGAGCCCAGCCGAGCCCAGCCGAGCCCAGCCGCTCCCGGGCCGCGCCGCGCGCCCGCCCCGCCCCCGGCGGCCCCGCGGCGGGAGCCCGCAGAGGCGGGGGCGGGCGGGGCCGGCGGGCGGGCGATGGGCGGTGCGGCACGGCCCGGGCCGCGGCGGCGGCGGCGCGCAGCGAGGGGCCTCGCCGGTCGCAGCCCGGTCGGGAGCGGAGGCGGGTCCCGGTCCCGCGGCCCGCCCGGCGCGGCGCCCGCCTGGAGCGGATCCGCCCGGAGCGGCAGCGAGCGGCCCCCCGGCCCCGCCGTGCGCACCTGCCCCGCGCCCCGCCGCCGCCCGGAGCTCGCCTGCCGAGGAGTCCAGACGCGCAGCAGGCAAGACCCTCCCCTGCGCTGGCCGCCCGCGGTGCGGCAGCGGTGGGCACCGCACACGCCGCAGTGTCCGCAGCGGGGCCGCGCTGCCCAGGCCTGCACCGCCGTGCCGAGCCGTGCCGAGCCGAGCCGTGCCGATCGGTGCCGAGCCGTGCCGAGCCGTGCCGCGATGCGGAGCGCGGGCAGCCCTGCCCTGCCCCGCCTTGTGCCGGACCCTGAGCCCCGCACAGTCGGGGCTTCGCCGTTCTCCGGGCTCGGCGAACGCACCGGAGCGGTGTCAGCCTTGCCAGCGCTTTGCCGCGCTCGTAGGAACGGTATGGCCGGAGCTCAGTGGGCTCCGGTTTACCGGGGCCGAAGGCGAGCCCGGGCCGTGGCGGGGCCGGGGCCGCGGCCGGCGCTGCTGCAGGGCCCGCGATACCCGCAGGCCGGGCCGGGCCGGGCCGCCTGCAGCCGGGCCGAACACACGCCGAGCAGCCCCGGCCCTCAGGGAAAAGAGGGGATTATTATCCCCTATAGAGACCCCCACTGTGCCAACACTCCGTGAGGTTGTTAATTATGTAGTACGTGTATAGGGCTGTAAACCATTGGTCATGCACTGTTTGTTGTGTGTTTGTGTTGCTTGTGGTTAACCCTGCTCTTTTTTCCGTAGCTTAAAAAATACAGGGAGTATATGCCATGAGAAACCCTTTTATTTCTCATTCCTCTCACCTCCAGTCTCACGGGTTTGGTGATGCAGGGGCTGCCTAACCGAGTGGCTGCTGTGCAACATAAGCAATATTATACAATTTTGTAATAGATTTGTCTACCTCAGCATGCGCCTCTGCTGCAGTGGAGATGAGCTCTGGTTTGCTGCTCGGTCCTCCAGCGAGCCCCTGGAGAGGCTGGCCCTATTATCTGCTCATCTCCAGCAGATTTGTCCATTTGTAGGGTGGTGATTGATGGCACGTTCTGTGCTCGCCAGCATCCTTGTATTTCACGTCATCTCGTGCCCTTTGCGTGCTGGCTTTGTAACTTTTATTTTTTGATATCGAGAATTTATGAATCAAAAGATGGGGGAGTGTGGAGGCTGAGTCAGATCGTGAAGAAGGAAAGCCAAGTGAGAGTGTGCAATTGCATATCACATTTACAAACATGGTTTCATTCATCTCCATATGTTGCTCCTGTTACTACTAATAAAGCTCTAGTTTCTGAGATTGGCACTACCCTGGGAGCACTGATCTTCCTAGGGTTTTTTCTCTATAGCCTCCATAGTGTTTGTGTTACAATATGTTATTTTCCTGATTATGTTTTCATTATATTGAACATGTTAATATCAGAAAGAATTGGATAATATGAATGTACTTCCCACACACTCCCTCTTGTTCCTATTATTTGATGTGCAAAGAAGTGACAGTTTATTTACAGGCAGCAATTTCTTTCCCTCTGTACTGGTTAAATTTCCTAATTACAAAAACAAAAAAAAAGCTTTGAGTGCTTACCCCTGTTTCCTTCCTCATTTTACTAATGATAGCCAAATCCATCATGGTGATTTTGGAACTGCAGGAATTTTACCTTTGTCTACTGAAAGATTTCTACAGAAGCTTCTATAGGCAAAGGGAGCTGGAGATGAAGGTCTACTTTGAGCAGAATGGTGTCTGGGGTTTTCTTCCCCAGCAGGGAGATACAACTGTTGAGTGTACAGTAATTAATTTAATCCAGCGTTGAGAGAGAAGGAAAATTTATTGTATTGGGAAAGAGGTTTTTTTCAAGTATCAGATGTAAGATTTAAGCAGCAATTTCAATAACGTTTGTGATTTCTGTTTCAGACAAAAGCCAGCAACCTAGTACAAGGGTATTGTTATCTTCTCCCAGCATTGTCCTTTGTTCTCCTTGGGTCTAGCCTGTCACTTCCTAGGGTTTGCCACTGTCCCTTGTTGGGACAGCAGCATCTCTCACCCGTGACTCTGAGAACTGCTGTACTAGCAGGTGATTTTTTTCCCCACTGCTTATTTCACATCTTCTCTGCTGTGCAAGGTCTTTTTTTCTTCTTGTGACCCTTCTTATGAGTCTTTCTTTTCTGTGTCAAATTTATGTTCAGTGTTTCTGCCTTGTGCTCATTACTTTACCATCCTCCTCTCTCTATTTTTTGTCCACTCATGTATTTCACCTCATTTTTTTCCCTTTCATATATCTTCTTCTTACATCTCTTTTTTCCCCCTCTGTGTCATTCTTTTTATATCCTCTCCTGCTCTCTCCTTTCTGATATCTCACTTCTGTCAGCTGTCTAACTCTACCTTCCTCTTGACATTTCTTCTCCAAGCTGTTCTTTTACTTCCCTTGCATTTACATGTATTTTGCTTAAATATATTTATGTATACATATATCTCCACATCTTTCACTCTCCAGCTGAAAACAAGAAGTTACTCATGCTGATAATCTGATCCTATTTCATCCATTTCTTAGCACCTGAAATACACTGCTCCTGCCCATCCTCAGACTGAAGACTCTGTTGGGTAGACTGAAGAATTAAGTATGTGGGAAATGTTCCTAAATTCAGATGTGTACTGAAGCAAGCATCTTACTCAGGCTGCACTGTGAGCAGAGAAGATGTTGTGTTCCCACTGACAGTACCACAGGAGGACTTGAAGCCCCTTGAACTCAAGGACATTCTTTTTATATTTCTCAAGTTCAGGGTGTTTTGTAAATGAAAAGACTTTAATTTTACATTAGGGACACTGCTATATCTTTGAAATATCCCTTGGATGCTGGACTGACCCAAAATAAGACTTCACAAAATATTTTTCTTTTTCCCCCTTAATTGTTTTGTTTTATGCATTTGTTAAGCCAATTTTGTGCAGCTATTGTAAGAGAAATGCTTTCTCCTCAGCAGAGCTAAGCTCTTCCTCTGAAAAGGGTCCTGTGTGGGGTGAGACTGGGATTTCAGCTTGTCAGCATCCCTTTTTGCTGGAGCCAGAGGGAGAGGAGAGAGCTGTGACTGCAGGATCATATGTATTGGGTGGGAGATGGAAGAATAGATGCATAATCTAAAAATGCTACATTAACCTCAGAGGGTGGGGGGAAGAGTTGTTTAACATTTTTTTCCCTTGACTATCACTGACTACAAACACCATCATTGAGGATCAAGGGTAGTTGTTAGATTTTGCTATTTAGATAAGAGTCTCAGTTTTAAAAAATATTTATTGTTATTTAAACTAATTTTTTTTGTTGTTCAAAGAGCTTACTACTAACTGGCTGGGATGAAAACAGCTCCATCCCACGGATTCCACCTCCAGTTTCTGGCAGCTTACCTGACTCATAAAGAGAGTGGGGGGTTTTATATGCCACCTACATCAACTCAACATTTTCCTTTGTGGTGAGACTTAATCACCACACTTGTCATATTATTTCATCGACCCTCTTGGAGTAGGAATTCTTTACCTTTCAAACCAGCCTTAAAACTTCTTATAAAATAGGGTGAGGGTTTTTTCCTGAATTTGGTGAAAGTACATAGATGGTCCAATGCAGCAAGGTTTTCTGTGCTATTTTTTTAAAAAATAGCCTTTACCTGAGGACCATGGAAGACAGAGTTTCCATTTGCAGAGATCACATCTCTGACACGATATGTGTCACCTGGAGAGTTGAAATCCACCAGCTGAAGGTAGAGGACCATCCCCCAGGTAATCACACACCCAGGTGGTATGTGCTGAGGAAGAAACTGTGGGCTTTTAGCCACAATGATCAAGGATGTAAATGGGCAAAGTTTGTCAGAGGCAGTGCCTATACTAGACAGAGTTGGGAAAGATGGACATGCTTTTGAGCACATCAGATCTCTTCTTATAAGCTGTTCCTTATAACCTGTTTGTATAACCTGTGTGACTGTCTCTTGTGGGGAGAGAGATCATATGAATGGTATTTGTCAAGCAGAAAGTACTGCATGAAGGAAGGCTGCAAGGAATAAATGAAAACAAAACACAAAGGTGGCGATGCAATAGGCAGTGTGTACAGGAGGCAATGGGAAAAAGGGTAGGAAAACAGAACTACCCCGTGTTGTTGGGGGTTACAAAGAGGACATGGGTTATGTCAGAAAGCTGGAGCAGAAAAGCATGTGACATTTTTTCTGAAGAAATTCTTGAAATTATGTAGGGGAAGGGCAGAAAGGAAGGTATTCTGGAGCTCAGCACTTAAAGATAAAACCTAGTGTGAAGGGAGGCCAGGGAAAGCATTTGGTGAGTCTCCTCATTTCTCTGCCACAAAGGCAGGTAGAATCAAGCAACAGGAAGAAAAGGGGAAAATTGAAAGGACTGAAGTGAACCATTGGTAAATACCAATGTGAAGGAAGCATAGGGAAAGGAAGCTGCTTCCATGTTGACTGAAAGGCAGAAGTCCTCTTTGGGCCCTCTGGAGGACCTGGAAATTGACTGAGTAACAAGTGGGGTGCTACAAGATGGGGGACAGAGAACATCCTGTCAGGAAGGAGCTGTCTGACCATACCTAATATAAATATAGGCTGTTTTCATTCTTGATGTGTTTGTCTTAAAATGCACTGCAGCTGCAGCAGGTCTGTCCTGAAGATATGGTGGCTGCAGCTGTCTTGACTCCTGTACCACCCTCCTCTTTCTCATATGCCAGAATTAACCCCATATTATCTCCTCTCCTGCACTGTGGGTCCTCAGCCCAGCTCCAGTCATCCTCCTTATTGACTGCAGCTGCCTGATAACTGGGACACAACTCAAGGAAAGGACTTAGCAGTCACCTGCAAAGATATGCTTCTGGAAGCAGAGGCACTAATGAGCTCTGTGGAGGGAGTGTGCTGGGAGAGGCACCAGCAGAGAGGGAGAAGAGCAAAGGGTGAGCGCTGCATCTAGGGAAGAAACAGCTTGGGAGACTATTGGACTAAAGCAGTGGGGAAACTAAGGGCATGGAAAGCTCAGGAGGAAAGCAAATGTGGGAGGATGGAGCCAAGGATAGTTAAAAATAACAGTATTGTACAGCTAATATGGCACTCCTCAGGCGTTTTAAACCTGCTGCCTTTGAAAACCCTTCTGAGTTTTGAAAAGCAAGCTTTACATTTAGTTGTTCTAATTGCTACTGACCATCCAGGACCACTGTAATTTTGCCCAGCAACCCCCATTTTCTTCACTTCTGGTCTAGGGGTTGCAACCAAGTCTTCAGCATATTGCTCTTTGCACCCTTGCCTCGTTTAAATATCGATGTATCCCCAATTATGCCATTATGCCTTGATTTCTCTGGAAAGGAGATGGTGTTATATATGCATCATCATAGTGACGAGCACACTAAATCCATGCAATAATGATGTTATCACAACTTAGAGGTAAATTAAAACACTATTCACAAGCAATTTGTACAATGTGGAATTTGGGCATGGGCTAACTTGACAGCCATTTCTTTTAAAGTTTCTGGAGGGCTGCCAGTTTTTCAACACTGTGGCTGTTCAAAGTACTTTGTTAGTCTCTGTACAAATACTACATGTGAGACAGGACCAAGTGGCAGCAAACCTGCCGGGGCTTTGAACCTCCTGGCACTTTCAGTGGATGTGAGAAAAAGAAGGAAGGAACAATAAATAAAAGAATAAAGGAAGGAGAAGTACAAAGTGAAGGACATCTGTGCATTTTGATAACAATTCTTCAGTAGCACAGCAACACAGAAAAGTGTTTCCCTGGTTAATATAGAGCAGGTACTTGCTATGCTGGAACTATTTCCTAGAATTTTTATAATATTGTTTTGTCTTTGAAATATGGAAGGAATGGATTTCTTTGTCTTTCTCCCCTCCTGCCTTGCCTTTATCCTCCCACTTCCAAGTAAGGATGTAAGTGATGTTCCCTCTCATCTGCAGTATAAATTTATTCATGAACATTTTAAAACTGTTTATTGTCAGTTCTTGTTTCAGAGTTTACTTTTACCTTCAATAACTCCTGTGTCTTTAATGCTCACCCCTGTCTGTTTCTGGAGAAAAGCCAGCTTCTCTTCAGGAGAGCTTTGCCAGAGCTGGCTGTCCCAGCCCTGCTTCTCTCCTCTCCTTCCATCTAACAGACTCTCCATTTTCCTGTTTCCTACAGAAGATGACCTCTAATGCTCAGAGGACTCTCTGCCTGTGGTAATGTGATCTGGTGGCAGCAGCAGAAAAAAGTGTCAGCAGTCTTAGATCGTGTTCCCAATCCGGTTATTGAATGATGCGAGATCTGGGGAAGGACGTTTATCTTTGTTTCCCTGCAGGCTCCAGTAATGGTCACACATCCCTGTTTTACAGTAAAATTGCTTTTACCATGCCAAATTAATTATTAATACACACATTACAGTATTTTCAGTATCCTGTAGCAATGACATCAGATGCTGTGTTGCTTGCTATCCTTTAGCTTGTGGCATGGCATGCAGTCCTTTTGAATATACCTGTCTGGCACCCTCACCTCCTGTGTTTACACTCTGTGTTCCCAGGCACACAGGCTTTACCACCATGATAAAGCAGCTTTCACATATCTCTGACTTTTTTGATTGCATGCTTTCTACTATTTTTTCTGAAACCATTTTCAGGACTTGCTGAAATGTGAGTAATGTAACTGGGAAGTGATGATTGCAGTGAGAGACTCTCATTTAGAAGGAATGTTGGTCATGATTGATTATATTGTAGCTGCACACATCGTGCCCTTGCCTGATACTTTCTCCCCATGTAGGAGGAGAGTTGATGGTGGTAATGTTGAGCATAAATGCCTTAGACCCATATGCATACCTTGACAGTTTTTAAAAGGTTTTGCTGGGTTTATTTTATCTATGGCATTGAGAATATGTGGTAACACCTACATTTGTCATGTACCTATCACATCACTCTTAAAAGCCTTAATGACCTTGGTCTGGTCTTCAGCCTAATATGGGCACATAGCTTTCCACTTCAGCATGGATTTATGTCCAAATTATTATTCTCAGTCAGTGTGTTTGGCCAAAATACACATTTTGAGGTACAATCTCAGCTTTTGTTTCTTTTCACTAAATTATCTGCAGTGCTGGAAAAGGGTTACAGGAACCTGCTAAAGCCTGGGTGTGGGGTCTGTAGGTGGAAGAGGTGCTGCATGTGTCTGCATTGGTTCCCACATAACTCCTACCTTAGAGCAGCTCTCATCTCTTGAAGAGGCTTCTTCTCCATCTCCCACCCACTCTCTCCCTACGGCCTGCAGGTGTTGGGCTGTAGCTTCTCTCCTATTTTTGGCTGAATGGCTGAATTAGCACATTTTTAATGGATGCCTTTTTCAGCACTTATGAAAATAGTCTAGAATTTTGATAATTCTCCATTGCTCCATAAAATGCATAAAAATAGTTTGCTTAAAAGTGATAGCAGTTCTTTAGGCTTATTGTCATTACTAGTTTAGAGACCATTGCTCCACTGTAGGAGTTATTTAGATATAGCAGCCTTAGTGAGTTTTTGCTTTTCTCCTTTTCCAGAGAAATTGAAACAATGTGGATTAAGAGCAAGTGATTTTCATTTGGATACAGCACAGAGGAATTTATTTCAAATCTTCACTTTTTATTTTCAATGGCATAGGGTGTCATGGAATAAATAAAGCACATTTCTTCCATTGGTATTACAGCCCAGTCATTTATGATTTTGGTTCTCACACTCATCTCCAATAGTCTGTACTTTGCAAACCACCAAAAAGATATGTAGAGCTTGTGATGCTTCTGAGCAGTGGTGCTGCTGTGATGTCTTGCTCATTCTGCCCAGCAGGATTGTCCCAGGTCAGTTGGACATCAGCTGCCCTTACATGGTTAGCAGGCTCTGACCTCTCCTTACCTCCAGAGCAATTTTGCTGAGCTAGTCTAAGGATGGGAGTTAAACCCTGCAACTGAACACGGGGTTGCTGCTGACAAGTTGGCTCCCAGTGGGTCCAGTTGAGTTGAAGTGGGATATGAAGGGAAAAGAAGGCTGTTGCTTGAGGAAAGGAATTGTGGCAGAAGCAGAAAATCCTAATGATTCTAAAACTTGGAGAGGAAGCTCATGCTGCATTTTATGTGTGACGTTTTGAGTTATTGATAAAACCTCAGGAAGGAAGTGAGCCTGCTGGTGTTCTCCGTTGGACTCTGTTGGGCTTCCTGAAGATGGTTGTGGTAATACAAAATCATGGAATATTCCAAATTGGAAGGGACCCACAAGGGTTATCAAATCTAACTCCTTCAGGTTTCTTTGAAACCCTGGCACTCTGTGGGAAAGCTGGAGTGGAATTATAGCAGATGCTGGTACCAGGTGTACCCCACATATATTTAACAGGTATTTATCCATAGAAAACATCATTCTCCTTTTTGTATTTATTAGATACTTGCTCAAGCATGTAGATCAGAGCTATCCCAAAGCAAGTATAGAGTAAGTACTCTTACAAAGAGCAGGTAATAAAACTTTAAGTACTTGCTTATTAACAGTAACAAAACATTGATAAAATATGAAGTCTGATTTCTGTAAATTACTGAGCCTTTTGGATTCCAGTGGAAAGCAATGTCAGCTGTTGGTGCTAAGCATCTCTAAACATTGTACTTGTGCTTTCAGACCTATGTTAAATCCCCATTGACTTCAGACACTCTTAATCAGCATAAAGAAAGCAGTATTTAGTTTCCTGACAGTCATTCTTCTTGCAACATTGTCTCTCTGTTGCTCTACTTGACTCATGGGTAAAATTATATTTTCTTTAAAATTTCAATGTATCTTCTCTGCAGAGAGCTCTGATGCAGGGTCCTGCTCCTTACTTTGTAGTTAATAATGTATAATCTCTGATTGATACCCCTACAGCCCTGAGAAATACTTGCAACTTGGGCAGAAGTAGCACAAGAAATTACAGCTGTTACCAGTGATTAAAAATGCGCTTTCTAAAAATCATAAATTGAAATTATACAAAAGAACAGAAAAGATTCCTGTAGTATTCTGTACAGAACTCCCAAGCAATGGGTTAACACAAGCAAGATAAGTATCAGCCAAAGATCTCAGACGCAGTGTTCTGTTCTGCTTGTATTTGTTCTAAAGAAATCTGAAGATTAATGTGAAGATCGTGTGTCTGTGTCAGGGACTGAATTTATAGCATTTCTTTCTTTGTTAGTGAGTTGGGGTCATCTGCAGTTTTAACCTATAGTCACAGTCCTCTGTTCACTAGAAAACTGTGTGTGTCTATCCAATTTTGAAAGGTAGCCATTTAAATGAAAACTTTACAGGAGCAGAGATTTAAAGTGCATCAGAGCATGTGGAACTAACGATGGTGTCTTAGTCCTGGCACTGGATTACTTGGGAGGAAATCTAGGAACTTAAAATGGTTTTGTGCACCCCCTCCACCATTGGAAGAAATCAGGCATTTCAGATTAGTTTACCTTATTCTAGGAAATTCTCCTCCTCCTTACTTCAAAGCAAATATTACCTCATCATCACATGCTAGACAACATACCAAGGGAAAAATTCTTTCCAGACCAAAATATGACTATCAGTTTTTGCACGAGGCAACATCACCAATGTCTCACAATGACTCATCATGCTTCTGATCTGCATTATACCTGAGGCAGAGCTTGCTACCAAATAATCACAAATATTGTTTGTTTTCTCAGCTATTACTATGTAATGACACCTGACAGATAAACAAATTCTTGTATAATAGTAGATGGCCATACATAATAAAAGGAAGGGAGTTTGCAGTTTGCAGAAATTCTCTTTTCCAATAACAGTCATTTGTTGACGCCTGGTAATTTGTAAACTATATTTACCATATCTTACAAGCACTTCAGAGCAGGTGAATTCATTAGAAAGCCTTTTCCTTTTGGTGGAAACATTCCCTGATTTGTTGCCCTTTGTGTTTCAAAGATAATAAAACAAAAAGCAGCAGTAGCAAATTTCATTTAGTATTTCTTGGCATGCAGGAATAAAGCCAAGTATCCTTCCTTTTATATAGTAGGAGAAAATGAGGAAAGGGGCAATAATTGGGCAGAACAGACAGGACATTCCTATTTAAGGGGCAGAACTATCAGTAGGTCCCCACTGGCTGTCATTTGCTCTAGCAAGGATTAAAGTAGAACATCAGAAGATTAACAAATACCAGAATTTCAGATGTCCAAAAGATGAGAGCTTGAGTTTTTCGTACAGATATTTAATTTGTCACCAAAACCTCCTAAGAACAAAATGCTGATTCTAGAAATGTAACTTTTATGGTTGAGTAGGAAATTACAGAAAGGGCATGGGGATTTACAGTGGATGCCCCAGTGCCCCAGAGCTCATCATAGCAAGGACAGCTTTCAAAAGGAAAAAAAAAAAAAAAAAAAAAAAAAAAAAGTCCAAGTGCTGTTTCCAGCCCTGCATGAGGAGAGGTCCAGAAGGCCAGCTCATAGTTCACCCATGGTTACCCATGCACACTGATGGCAGGAGCTTGGCACTAGTCCTAGAGACTCAGCAGCAAGGCCAAAAATGAACAAAAATCTTACTGGAGCTTCCCTGCCTGTTTCTCTCCATTGATGTATCAAGTCTGGGGAAAAGAGACAGCATCAGGTTCCACGTGGGATTTCTCAGCAGGGCTCCTCTCCCATTTCAGATCTGAGAGGCTGTGGTGATTTGTATCTTTGAATATGTTTTTCCGTTCACTTTCCTTTTAATGATACTGAAGAAAGGAGTGTCAACACAAAGGAAGATGTATCTGTCACTCCACACTGCTCTGGTTTCTGGCAGCAATCAGGCTGCTGCTTAGAACTGACTGGAAAAATTACTGTGGTTGGTTTTGTTGTTGGTTTTCTGAGGAAGGAAAAAACTGCCAGCACTGATAACTGATTTAACTCAGAGCCTACAAAGCCATAAAGAAAAAAATGTTCCCAGAGATTTTCCTGAAACTTTCCAAATGTGCTGCTTGAAAGTGTCTTCTCTTGCATGACCCTACTCTGTGTCCCAGGGACCTCAGTGGCTTGGACCTGGAGATGAACACCATCTCTTCTTAGGGGTCCATGTGGGAATCTTGGGCTGCAGCATCCCATGGGAAATGTCAATGGAGGGAACAGCTCATAAAGTGTGTTCTAGCCAGTTTCAGTCTCCAAAAGTCACAGAATGGATGTTAGAGGTGCCTCTGGCAAACATCTAGTCCAGTCCATACTCAGAGCAGGGTCAGCCACTGTGGGTTTCTCAGTCATGTCCAGTTAGATTTTGAGCACCTCCAAGGATGGAGATCCTGCAACCTCTCTGAGCAACCTGTACCCAATGGTCTATCTCACAGTAGCAAAGTCAGTCATGCTGGCAACACTTCCAAAATAAAAGCCAGTAATTGTTAACCTCTTTAGGTTCTCTCTCCAACTCTCTTTTTTTTTTCTTTTTCTTTTTTTTTTTTCCTTAAGGAAGCAAAGATATGGAACTGGTTTTATTTAAAAACTCTTTCTTTTGAAGGTCACTTTTCTGTTTTCCTCGACAAGCTCTCCACATGGACACTTTGGGAATAATCTCACTACTTCTGTCTTTACACCAGAGTAGCACCTGCTGTGGGTTGCGTTGCACTGTTGACAGAAGGATTTGTGATACTGTTGACCATTATTAACATTATTTATTTAGCACCTGGCAAATGCACTCAGGCTCTGCCTGCTAGGAACTGCTGAAATAAACCACAAAGAACACAACCTATTTTCAAAGAAGGTGTTATTTACCTGTTAAACAGTCAGCTCCAAAGAAATGGGTGGAGAGAAGCACAAGCTTTTGTGCTGATCTCTGGACTTCAGCATCACTGCTTCCCCCTTTGCAGCCATACGCAGGAGAGGAGGGAGATCCCAAGCTGTGCTACGCAAGGGAATTAGCTGATCAAATAGATGGAGATGTTCTGTAGATGTGACCTGTTCTGGAGCCCTGTGAAATCATTCTGGTGCCTCTCTATTCACTTTTTAAAAGCTGCAGTAGAAGTGCACTTAAGGATTAATACATATTTTAGAGGGACATACTTTTCAAAAAGCCCAAGAAATACTCATTTGTGTTTTTCAGTTGTGATGTTTTTTAGTCAGGAAATGAGCTCAAAAGAACAGGGAACAAGTGCAGTTATTTCTTCATGTAGAAAAATAATTTTCCATTGAAATGACACATTTTCATGTCTACAAACAGAGCAGTAGGGGATTTCTTTTCCCAATATTGCTTCCCAAATAGAGAAAAAAATGAAGAAAATTTGTGATTTCATCAGAGGAAGAAAATGTGGTGTTTAAGGGGGCAGATGTCAGTTTTGAAAGGTGTCCAGAACTTTTGAGGCAGTCCAGCACTTGCCCTTCCAAATGCCTCCACTGGGAAGAATGCCAGTAAGAATTAAGAAAGAACATGAGGTGGCAGAAACAAAAACTTAGCACATGAAAATCATATCTTTGGAGAAGAAGCTGCTTTTCTGAAGCAGAAACCCAGCTCTAAGGACACTGGTGCTGACTTTGGCTTCGAGACAGGAGGGTGTTTTGGAGGAGGGTGTTGTAGTGACTTTTCCTCCCCATTCCACAGCATCCCAAGCAATGCCAACCTGCTCTTGCAGCTGGGCATAGCCCTGCCTGAAGTGCCCAATGTTGCCCTTTGCCCAGTGGCTGCCAGGCCATGCAGGTCCCAGAGCCCAGCCCTGGAGCCTGGTCGGGCAGAGCAGCAGCAGTGGCCCAGAGCTGCTCCAGGCAGGAGGGAGGCAGCATCACCCATCCTGATACGGAGCCACGGAGGTTTCTTGCATGATTCGGAATCGGGAGCCGGTGTGGGTGGACGTGTAAATCCAGCCTCAGGATCAAAGATGTCTCTCCTCCCATAGGGAGCAACCGGGAACTTTGTGTAGACTTGGTTGCAGCAGTGCTGCTGCATCTTGCCCTGGCTGCAGATGGACACCTCAGACGTCTCACTCGCTCTTTCCGAAGGAGGAGAGGCAGGGTTGAGTGTGCAGCCATTGCCTTGGCACAGGCACCGTTTAGGTCCTTCTCTGATACTCACAGTGTGCAGACCATATGTTACATCCCAGCTTTCTCTCTTCTGTTTACTTCTATCCATTTTCCCATGTGCCATCAGCCCTGAAGCGCTTTTTTCTCTACCAGTCTCTCTTGGCCAGCAGACTAATTCCTAGGTCATCTTCAAAGGAGATGTAGAGCAGCTAAGCCCAAGCCCTGGGGTGATGCTGTGAGCTTATCCTCCAGCGAATCCTGGAGGAGCCTTGTCTTTCAAGGGAGCTTTCTAAGTGTTCTCTGAAACACAAAACCATATACCAGGTTGCAACACAATTATTTCTCTTAGTCCATGAAGTAAAGCACGTCAATTTGTAGTGTAGGGGAGGCACACACAGTTTTTTGATGGGTTTACGTAATGTTTTTTGTTACTGCACTTCTGGATGAGAGCAATGTCTTAATTTGAAAGACGGGGAAAGCTGGCCTCCCTTGGAGTGGAGAATGTAAACTCCCTCCCTCCAAATTATTGTAATTTTGAAATTAAGGGGCTCTCAGGCAAAGGTATGGGGATAGGGATAACAGTTCTTTACTAGGATGTACAACAAGACAAACAAAACAACAACTACAGCATTAAAAACAAGGTTTGGCTTCAGAAAGCCCGGGGCGGTCTGATTCCGGTGCCCTACAGGGCTCTGGGGAGCACCAAGCTGGAATGGCAGAACGAGCAGCAATCCCGGGCTGGTGATGAGGTGTACCAGAAGCCCAGCGGTGGTAGCTGGAGCTGTGGGGATGTCCCGGTGGGGCGGGACAGCGGCTCCCGCAGGGCGGGAAAAGGCGAGCTCAGAATTCCTGGACACACGAGCAGATAGATGTTGGTCAATCCCTAGGACTGGGCTCCAGTGACGATAGTGAATTCTCCCCGCAGTAAGCAGCAGCTTGACCGGGCTCCTTCCTCCTCGGAGAGAAACCCCCAGGGACAAAAGGAGTGCACTCCTCTCCTCTGGCCACTTACTTTGTTTTTTACTTAAGTACCAATAAGTACCCAGTAGTTCGTTTCCTCGGAACTTACGGAAAAAAATTGTAAGTAAAAAAAGAAACAAATCTCTCCCCAACGAGCAGTCAGCTGCAGGTCATGGCTCTGCACCTTGAGACCTAATGAGGAAAAACTCAGAGGGAGGATCAGGCATTTTTGTTGTCAACTGTCCAGCAAATGCTTGCTCTCAAAAGCAAAAACATCCAATAGCAGGAAAATTTTTTTTCCATCAACATGTAGTCCAAAAGCACTTTGCTTTTTGACTTGTATCCACATTTCTGTTTCTTGGCCAAATGATTCCTGACACATCCCCTAAGCTTTTCTACTTTCTGGTAATTTTTGATAGCAAATGTGAATACTGATATATTCCTGTAGCTCAGCTAGCTAGCTTAAAACAATATTATTTTTTATATTTCACTGGAAAACATGGTGCCAGACAGTAGTCACAGAAATGCAAGCACCTTCAAAATAGAACTTCTTTCTCAAAACACAAAATTAGCCAACTTTTAAAAAAATCAAAGTCTCTGGTAGGCAGTAATACTCAAATAAAAGAGTTTACTGGAGACTGTAACCACATAAAATAATTTTGACCAGTCTCATCTGGAGGTGGCTGCAGTGATACCTTGCAACAGTTTTGGGCCCATTCCAGCAAGATTTGGTTTAATCCATGCTGCAGTTAGTGTTTTCTTTGGAACTGCAGTGTTCTTCTCAGAAAGATGTTCAGGCTCCATCTCATATTTACTTAGTAGACACCAATTAGACTTGCGTTCGGAGATGTTGACAAGGCCAGTGTTGGAGGTATTTAAACAGAAAACAACAAAAAGCCATACACAAACCAGACTCATCTTGCAGTACAATTATTCTGTAGAAGGTAAAAAAATAATTAGATTTTTTTTTTTATGTTTTCTCCAATCAGCTCCAAGACACAGCAAAAGAGCTCTCAGGATGCCAGAGCCAGCAAAGTCAACCTCAGCCCCCAAAAAGGGCTCCAAGAAAGCCGTGACAAAGACCCAGAAGAAAGGTGATAAAAAGCGTCACAAAAGCAGGAAAGAGAGCTACTCCATCTATGTCTACAAGGTGCTGAAGCAGGTCCATCCTGACACGGGCATCTCCTCCAAGGCCATGGGCATCATGAACTCCTTCGTCAATGACATCTTTGAGCGCATTGCTGGAGAAGCCTCCCGCCTGGCCCATTACAACAAGCGTTCCACCATCACATCCCGGGAGATCCAGACAGCCGTGCGCCTGCTGCTCCCGGGAGAGCTGGCCAAGCACGCCGTGTCCGAGGGCACCAAGGCTGTCACCAAGTACACCAGCTCCAAATAGCTGGACATCATCCCCTCTGCAATGGGACCAGCGAGCCCCGGGCCCTCCACGCAAGAACAGGTAGGCAGCCATGGTCTGGATGAATGGTCACAGCTATTATCCACAGCAATTTGCAGCCTGGGCATGAGAAGCTGCCCAGAGGAAGAGGAGACAGCGATCTGGATGTCAGCTGATTTTCATGGTCTGTTCAAGATGTGCAAAGGATTTGTCGAGGCTGGTAGTGGAGGCCCCTGCTTTCACATCTCATTCAAAGAACTGACCAACCATAATATATCCAGTCTCCTCTGTGCTTGGCAAACGTTCATGTTTGGCCCTGGGAAGGGGGACTGGCAGCGGCAACACAGAGACACCATCACTGAAGTCTTCCTGTTTGACTGCTTTCTCACAGTCATCTGATATGGGTACTGAGGAGTCAGCGCTGCATCCTCTCTCTCAGAGCCTGAATCCTTCCTGCTGTGCAGTGGCTCAGCCCACCCTGTGCTGGCAGAAGTGGCATTAACAGCTACCAGGCACATATTGATTCAACAGCTATCTGTGCTTGACAGGCTGTTTTAAAGAGCAAGCCTGGCAGGCAGGCAGTTGCCCACATTGATGCCAAGCACTAATCCTCCTCCTTGCTCCTGATGGATGAGCCACGGAGCAGGATGAGGGTGCTGGAGCTGCCCATTGCCTCCCACCTTGTGCTGAGGTGGAGGGATGGACAAGGTGGGATGTTGGGAATGGGTCTCTATCTTTCCTGGCTGCTGCTTTGCCTGCCTTAGGACTTGCTTTGGCATGCAAGACATTGCTAATTCTGCTGCTTTTCAGAGACTTTTCCTGCCTTGAAGCTGCCTGGGTGCTCCCTTCCACCGTAAGTGTGGGCAAGCTGGGGTGGTGCCCATGGGGGTCCCCTCTTCTGTGAGCAATAGGGTGATGCAGAACAAACAGCACAGATGTTTTGGGCAGGGACTGAGGATTTGGGAAGGCATCTGGTGTGGGAGCAGAGGTGGTTAGTGCATTTTGAGGGGTGGGAGGAAGCTGGCTCCCTGCAGAGATCAGTGCAGGCAGCTCGCCTGGCCCTGCTCTCCCTAATTCATTCAGCAGTTAGAATCCAAAAGCAAACTGGAGGCTGGGTGGATATATAGGGATATTTGCCTGTATTCCAGATAATTAAAAGATTAAATTGTTTTAAACTACTTCAGATACTCCCCATATCTTTTCAAAGTCCACAGTAAGGTGAGCAATAATAAAATCGTGATAAAGCCATAGAGGTTAAGGGAGGAATGTCATAGTTACAGGTTTATCTTGCCCAGACTGGTAGATAGCAGAAGGGCCTGTGTAGAACTGGTGTGAAGTTGAAGCTTCCTACTCAAAACACAAAATTAGCCAACATTAAAAAAAAATCAAAGTCTCTGGTAGGCAGTAACACTCAAATAAAAAATATTCATGTCTAAAATAACAACAGCTTTCTGCAACTTACTCTGTAAATAAAAGGAGTGGCAAAGAAATAGGATCCAGAACTAAGTGCAGATTTTCCCTAAGCTTCAAGACCTTATTTTTAATTGAAAGGTAAGCTCATATCCCAAAATAGCAGCCATGCAGTACATTTCTGTCTTTCCCCTGCATTTATCTCTATCCTGTTTCTTTACACTTTGAGAGTGATTGGGACCTTTGACAAATTTATGTTGCATTTGGAGCTGTAGGACTCTGCAGCTCCAGAAGATTCGCATTGCAGTCATCTTTCCAGTTGGTCTGAGGAAAGGATTGCGTAGCTCTGCAATCCTGCTCTGAGAGCAGCCTGGGATCTCGTGTGGTCTCTTTGCAAGAGTGAAGATCAACTTGTTTATGGGCTGCTCCCACACCCTGCTTTGGGTGTGAGCACCCCACACTTGAAAAGGGGCTTTCCTCCCACGCTCTGCTCAGCAATACCACACAGCTGTGTTTCACAGCCTAATGCCAGCAAGAATCCCTGCTGATAGCTCTCAGAAAGAACAAAACTCAGCTCCCTGGATGCCAGCACCCAAAAGGAGCATCTCCCAGCAGCAGCACCTGTGTTCAGTATCAGTAGCATTGGGAACCAGGGGCCTCTTGGCCAGGACACTTTGCACATGACAGCTTAGTACTTCCTTTTGCTTCCAATAAAATAGTCAAAATCAGATACCAAAGATTAACATGTACCTGCAGAGGGCCTAGAGCCACCATCCTTGATGCCTCCTCACAAGAAATCAAGGCAGTGGATGATGTATTGAGGGACTCTTGGGAGTGAAGAGCTGGATGGCATTGCTGGAGCTTTCTTCTTCTATCTCTATGAACTGCAAGTAAAAATTCATCCCCTTGGGGAGTCCTCTTGCAGGCAGGAATTCAGAGTGGAATGAACCTGCTCCAGTCCAAGCAGCGTGTTTGAGCCAGGACACACATCTCCCAGGATTACCTGGCACAGCCTCTAAACTCTCTCTCTCTTTTGAACAGAGCAGAGTCCCACTTTAGTCTCCACAGGCTGCAAGAAATCAGGAAAATAAAATTAGGTATTGGCCTTCCAGGGTCTCCTGGGAAGCTCAGGGAGCCAGGAATGAGGCTGGGCACTCAGATGAGAGCTGCTCATTCCATACTCATACTCAGAGTACTGATCACATTTTCTTCTGCCGCTGTTGTCATTCTCCATTTTTGGGGATTGTTTCAGAGAGAGAAGAATCAGTGATTTAAAGCTACAAATATAGCTGAAAGCTTAAAAGAATTTTTTTATATTGTCTAAAGCCAAGTGATTGAGACTGATCATGTCCATGCATTTATAGTTTAGGTTGTCCTTTTATGCATTATTTGCTCTTCGCTGTCCATTTGTATTTATTTTTTTTTTACTCACTCCTGACAATAGGAAGCATAGGATTGAGGAACTGATCCATATTAAAACAAACCTTTTTTTTTTTTTTTCCTTCCTTTCTTTCAAGCTTTGTTTTAATCCTGTTCTGGTGGCTGCTCTGTTCTGTCACTGCTGTACAGACATTTATGCCAGCAAAGGGAAGGGATGATCCAGGAAAGGCAAGGCATGTATAAGCTAGGACTGACACAGAAAGCATTTGGGAAGTTAATGTACAGGACACCATCCACAGCAGTTAAACGGGAATTAGTTTGAATGTGATGAGCTTGGGCTGAGCCTTAATGTTGGAGGCAACAGAAGGTGGTCTAAAAGTTCAAGGATTGATTGTCCACTAAGTAATCTGAGGTGTGACATACTTCACAGTTTCCTGGTAAGGAGGTTTGCTGCAGAAGATGGATTCTGCACTACAGGATCTGTGCTTTTAAAGAATACATATTTCCAGTTCTGGAATTGAGAAAATGTTTTGAAAGTGAAGATAATATACCAAGCCCCACTGTCTGTGATTCCTGCTGCAATCCCAGAAGCATCTCTGGTCCATGCCTGTGTTTTGCCAGGCAAATTTTAAAAAATTAAATCAACTACAGATTGAAAGGAAGGATTGGAAAAGAAGATGAAAAAGGTAATACAGCCTTGATATTAATTTATTATTAACCCCAAGGATATCACTGCACTGAGTTATTTGTTTTCATGTACAATTTAAAAGAGAAAACAAGCTGCTGTAGATATTCTGATTTTCCACCCTGCTTCCCTAGAAGAGCCTAAAGTCCATCTGCCTTTCCCAGCAGAGTTCAACCTATAGAGGAACTGAGTGGCCACCTACATGGAGGCTTGCTCCTGCTCAGGACAGACGGGTTTTTAGTCAAGCATGGGGAAAACGAGCCAAAACAAATGTGGAGGACAAGTGCCTGTACTGGACACAATTGTGTGTCCCACAAAGGGGCACTAAAGAGCCCTGCCCAGTGGAGTTGTGTGGCCTGTGCACCCTTCACTCTGGTGACAGGCAGCCATATGGGTAGCCCCAAGTCCTGCCACCCCTGGAGTAGTTTGGCATGGCCTCTGCACAGCCTCAGCATTTGCTCCGTCGTAGCATTTCCTGACGGTTTACATCCAGATCAAATTGTTTACACAGAAAGGAAGAATGGAAACTGAATAATAAAAATCACATACTGACAGAATTTGTAGAGTTTCCTGGGACCACCACCTGGGGAGCAATCCTTCATGCTTACTCCATGCATGGTATCTTGTGGGCTTATGAACAAAGAGTTTTCTGACAATAAATGTTACATCAAGTATGATTCATGTTGTATTACTGCTGGGTTATGACTTCGTGCTAATTACCTGCTTTCTGTTAAATGTCTAAATAAACTGTAACTTCCAGCCTGTTGGAAGTCAATGGTACCCAACTGTCAGAGTGTCTTTGCCTCTGCCTTATCACTAGTGTTCCCCCAAGTCCTGCATTTCTCCTTCTCTGTGATATTTCCTCCAGACCTGGGGTGACAGCAACCACCCTTCCAGCAGAGAGGGAGCACAGCTGATCCTGACAGAGGGTCAGTCAAAAACCAGAGGAGCCCCACACTGAAAGGATATCACAGGCTCCCCACTCCTCATGGGGAGTCACTCACACCAAACATGAGTGCAATATAATCTGTTTTTCTCAAGCCCTTCCAATGATTTGTTCCGGGCAGAGCTGAGCCTGCAGCCTGCCCTTGCCACACTCCACCTTGGGGTGTGCTCTGCCTGGCACCCATCATTTACCCCCAAACAGGAATAGTTTGGACTGAACAATGTGAGATCCTGTGGCTGAAGAAGTGTTTTATGCACAGTCAGAATTTCTGTTGATCTGAATTAACAATTACTAATGCTAACAACATCTTTTCTTGGACTCTGAGAAGTTTATAGGCCACAAACATGGAATGAGATGTAGCATCTGAAAACCCCAGAAAGAAAAAGATCTTCTCTTTAAAGAACGATTGGTAAATACACTCCAGTAAAATACTTATCTGCTGGACATCAGCATTGTACTGCATTCACTGGGGTGGGAAATGCATGTGCCATGCTGGACACTGTCTGCTGGAGAAACTAGTTATGGCATGTAACAGAAATCAGAGCTAAAAATGTTTCTAGTGTCTCTAAAGAAATACAAGCTTAACATAATTGGGAAAATCAGTATTTAGAGAAAAAAATCCCAATTTATAACTAGCTGATCTGAAGTATTTATTTTGAAGGAAATAGTTTTTGCTTGTTACACTGATTTCCATTTTGATACCCCTTTCCAGAGACACACCCACAGTGCACTTTTAAAACAAAGCTGACAGCAAGGTATTAGGAAGACCCAGACCAGGTTATAAAAGGTAGAGCATAACCCTATGGTCATGATTCTCCAGGTTATTGGGAGATAACTTTTTAATTATCCAGTTATTATCTAATAATTACTGACTGGTTATTCAAAGACCATTAACTGGACTCAGGTGCCAGATGAATATGGCTGTCAGCAGAACCAAGTAGACGAACTCAGGATTATCAAAAGAAATTATGAGAGGATGATGTTTGAATTAAGAGGAGCAGCCTTTCAGGCAGTGAGTCGTCCACAGAGCCTTTGGCAATGGCTGTTGAAGATGCTAGAATTGTCTCAAGGAAAAACTCCTGGGAGAAAAATTCTTTAAGCCTTGCTAAACACTTATAAACTATGCTGAAAAAATATTCTAGGCTGAGAGAGTACAGAAAGGCAGAAACTGCATGTGTCTGTCCTATTCCTACAGTCTTTTTTGCCTATTCTGTCACAACCATACCTGGAAACAAGATTTTGGACTGGATGCACCAAAGGGCTGCTCCAGGTTGTCTCCTCACACACATGAACTGTAAAGAGTTTCAGGCAGTTTTCTTAGGCCTATGGAGTTTAGAACTAAGCATAAAAGAAAGGGGTTTTGACCTCAGTTTTCTATGTGGCTCCTGCTGTCAGGATTTTAAGAGAGATGGGACCACTGGAAAACATCTCAAAACATAATTTATTGCCTCAGCCTCAAGGAGTGAGAACATCTTCACTGCATACACCAGGAGTTCGTGGTCAGTGGTCATCAGTGATCACAAGACCACAGGTTACTGGGGTTTTTAAAGGTTTATTAGCCAATTATCTACTGCCACACATGTTATTTTAGCTTTCACACCAATGGCTAATTCAAATTTTATCACATCCTGCCTGCAATGCAGACTTTTTCTATCCAATGATATTATGACACACAAACTAGTTCCTATACCTTAAAACTTATTACCTTTATAACTACTTCTATATCTTAAACTTTAAACTCTAAAACTTTCCACTACTTTGCTTAATATGTCTCTGCTTAAACTACAAACTCACATTCTTACTTATGGTCTCTAAATTTGGAAGCCTTTTCCAAGGTCTCAGGTCAAAGCCTGTATTCTCTGCTGTATTTGGGCCGGCATGTATGAGGTTCCAAGATTTTTCTGTGCCTCGATTTCCCACATCCTGGACTTGGTTTGATGGTTATATGGATTCTGTTACCCTGGCTTACATGAAAGATATGAGAGATGTTTTGTTTCTAAAATAGGTAGGGTTAATAAACACAGATGGTGTGAGAATGAGGAATGGAGCTTCTGCTTTCTCATATAATGGAAAGCTGTTCTCAAAAACATTTTTCATTTTCTCTCTTGAAGCAGTTGATTTAAAAATAAATAAATAAATACACAATTTCCTGCCTTTTAATGTCCATAATGCTAATTCCATCCCCTAGCAAAAAAAAATCTTTTAGAGAAATTCATTCAGAAAAAAAAATCTTACAAATTTAACTGTCTTCTAATAAAAGAAGAATATTCTAATAGTAATAGAAATAGGAGGATTGGTAGAAATGAGAAAGGAATGGCAATGGGTGGGTGTGAGGCACCAGAAGGGACCAGAGGCAGGAGACTGTAAGTGATTGCTGCAAGAGTGACAGATGCTGGTGGGAACTCGCTGAGGGGCTCACCAAGATGCCAGCACACACACTGTGCTGCTGCTTGGGAGATAGGAAATGAAGGGCAGGGAGTGAATCCTGGTAGCTCCCAGGAGTGGAGCAGGATGAACCGTGTAGTTGCTACCAGAAAAGGTACAAGAGGCACATCCAGAGCCAGCACATGTCACCAATTCAAGAGCAGCACAGGAAATATGATGCAGACATGAGGGCATCATGTCTTATGCTCAAAGTAATTGCAAAGTTGGACACACATATCCAGCATGCTGGTCAGACAGCTTGGATACATCCATCTCATGGGGGTGCTGCTTTAAAATAACTTCATCTGCCAGTAAGGAGACAAAGTCACCCTCCTACAGGGATTTGTGTTCATTTTGCTACGTGACTGCACATCAATCATTTGGGTACATCCAGCCTTGGGGCAGGAAAGCTGTCTCATCTTCTGGGCACTGCTCCCATTTATGGGCCATTAAACCTCCTCCTAATCAGGCATGGAGCACTTTATACAAAGTACATCCGTATTTGCCAAGACTCAGAAAAATGTCCAGCAAAACTTTTCAAATAAACCTAATCCGACCTAATCTGCCCCATAGACTCAACACACTCTGATGAATACCATGTCTGCCTCTGAACAATTCACTCTGAAGAGGAGAGCTACAAGTGCAGTTGATACGGGCACCCAGTGTCCCTTGCACAAAGCTTTCTGAGGCATAAATTACAGCAAAGTGGGAAGCCTAGGACAGTAAGGGCTGCCTGAGCATGTTGAGAGCAAGATGGTTGCTTTGTTGAGAGGTTACATTTTTGAGATGAACATGTATCTAATTTCCCCTGTCATCGAGGTAATAAAAAGTCACATCTGAGTATTGACTTCAGAGATGCAGGATCCTCCCGTCTCTTCCACAAACACCCTGCAAATGCAGCATCCACATGTACTCGCACTTAGTCCACGCTGCTCCAATACTGGCACTCTGGCCTGGGTTAGAGCCAGACAACTGCAGCTTTAAGTGGAAAACTCCACGGTAGAGCAAAAGACGAAAATCGGAATTAATCCCTCAGTGCCTTTTGCAGCTTGTTTGGTAGTGAAAGGACCGAGACACCTCAGGCTGCAGCTGATCTTGGCCAACAAAAGCTGTCTCAGTGGGGTCCGCCAGCAGTCACCGGCCACTTAGCAGGAGAGAGCCCGAGCTCTTTTTAGCCCGGATGATTCAGCACAAAGAAGCCTTTATAGCTCAGCAGCAGCAACTCGCGCCTCTCCGCATCACGCCTCTTCCCAGGTTCTAAATACAAGGGGACAAAAGTTCTTACAAACCCCTGATTCTGTCAATTCCCTGAACAGACGCCTGAACAGCTCCTGTTGGCATTTAAGTGTCCTTAAATGGAAAAGATAGAGCTCAGGAGTGTGTGCACCATCTCTCTTTCAGAGCCAGCGTCTTCCCCAGCTTGGCTGAGGGATCACCTCTTGTGATACCTCACGGCTGCAGGGCAGGACACTGAACACCCCAGAGCTGCACAGCAGAGCTCAGTGCCAGCAGCTGCCTGCCCTGAGGGGTGAGCAGGAGGTCCCCCATGCCAAAACCAGGGTATCGCAGCAACCAAAAGCAACCAATTTTAAAGAGATTAGAAGTGCATAGATGGGAAGAAGGATTTTCATAACAAAAGACTAAATAGATGCAAGTTTGCAAGCAAAAGTGGCTCTTTGCTTTATGGGAAAGTTACACTAGATAGAAAGAAACCGTAGGAAGAAATCTTATCCTGCCCTGCTAGTTGCTGTGGACCTTGCAGCATCCTCAGAAACAACCCCTGCCTGCTGGTCCAGGTAAGGAGCCTTCCCTAGGTAAAGGCAGAACAGAAAGCCATGCCCTAGCTGCCCTATTCGTGTGAATGAATAGTCAGTTCAGACTGTTCTGAAAGAAATACTCAGATTTTGGAAATTTTTCCTCTTTATTTTTTGTTTTGGTTTTCTGTTTCTTTTGCTATCGCTTTTGCTTTTGCTTTTGTTTGTTAGTTTTATTAATAATCTACCATTTAGATAAAATTATTCATTTTTTTTCCTGCTGCTTTTTCCAACTGCTTCCCAACCCTGCCATTACTCCTATTCCTAGCTTGGGCCACCCCTTTCTATGCCACTGCCGAGGCCCAGGCAGCTATTTGGAAAAAAGAAATCAAGTAAAATACATGTAGGAAGAAGCAAGTATTTCTGAACCAAAGGATAACAGATCAGTAACCTAGAAGCTGTTTCTTTAACGTAAATTATTAGTGAGGAGGTGTGTGTGACTTGGAGCAGAAATCCATTCCCAAGTGAGTGCCATCTCCTCCAGGCTCCCCATCAAGTGCACTTTTGCTTTCTAATATTTTTGGACAAGAGATCAGTTTAGGAGGCAGCCAAGGGTGAGAACTCCTTGTAAACTAGACATAGTAGTACTATTATTTAAATTTCTCACACATCTCTTTACCACAGCTAAGAGCCTGCAATGGATGAAAATCCAACCTCTGCTTCTCATTCTAGTTTCAAAACAGGTACATTAGCTGGGTCTGATGATCCAAGTACTAGTGGTAGCACCAGCATCTGTTGTTGCTGTTATCAACCTTCATAAAAGGTCTTTTGCCTGTCCTTGAAGGCAGATTGACAGTGAAGCTGTTTCCAGCACTGGAAATGGTGTCCTCTCCTTTTTGTGGTTATGTCACATTCCTGCACTTGTCAGATGATGACCTAGAAGAGGTAGCAGCCATTTCAGACAGTCTTTTCTGTCCCCTGGAGCCAGCTAGGGATAAGATTTGACTGGGTGCTATAAAAAATTTATTGGAAGACATGTGGTTAAGCTGACATCTCTGGTCACTAGTGGGATTTCAAGGCACAGCACATCAGGTTGCATTTCACTGTGCAGGGCTGCTCTTCTCCTGTGCTGAATTCTCCCTGGCTTTGTCAGTGAGCCCTCAAAATCAAGGATTCAGCTGTGGATGTGCATAATCTAAGCCATATCGTGTTATATCCTGTGTGTCTTGCTAGAGGCCCAGTTGCAGTGCTCAGTAAGCTCCAGTGAAAGATCTTAGTTGGATTCTCAGGCTATAATTAACTGAGATTTCATTGAGAATTTAAATTATTTTTAGTGAGGTGGAAAAAGTCCTTTTTCATTATCTAAGATTTAGTTCTCTCCAAGTCAGCCAGTCAAGGCACTTCCACCAGGGTGCTGAGTCACACAGCTGAAGATGGTACCACCTTTTTCTTGCAGGAATGAGTGTGATATCATCTGGGTTTTGAGCCCTGAACTGAAGCAGCACCTGTGACATACCGACAAGATGAGTCACTGAGACAGCCAGAGGGGAAGAGGCCTTGGCCACAGCAAACACACTCTCCAGAAATCCAGTCCAAAGCCTTGAGCCTGAAAGGCAACACACACACAGCTCCTTCCAGCAGCTCCTGTATAAGCTGGCTGAAACCTGCTGCTGACAGTTCTTTTCATTCTCACAGATAAATGTAAGCTGTGGGTATGGCAGAGCAGTGTTTGGTATAAATCAGTTAACTGAAATACAGCCAACTTGTGTCAGGGCTGAAATAAACCTGAAAGGTTTCTTCGCAAATATTTTATTTTTATTTTAGCAATGCTAAAATAATTGAAAGGAGAGCATGTCTCAACAGCAAAGAAAAAAGGCTTCTGTTCCAGAGAGACTGCTCCCAGGCACAGGACAGGCTGGCAGGACGGCATGGCACAGTGAGGAGTGCCAAGGGATGCTGCCAGGTGCCAGGAGTGCTGCAGGCAGGGGCCTGTTCCTGGCTCTGCTCCCTCCCCTCCCCAGCACTTTGCTCAAGTGTCCCCCTCTTTCTCCTGCTCCTCACTGCACGTGGCTTTGGCCAGCTCTTCCCTAAGGCAAGGAGGTACCAGCCCCTCTCCCTCTGAGCTCCTGTCTCCAGAAATAGATAGAAGAAATGAAGGGGTTACTCATTTCAAAGGCCCCCAACCAAAAATCTACAGCTGAAAAGGCCCCAAAGGATTGCTCATCATGCATGGAGGAGGTAAGTTTTTACAGTACTGTTGAGGAAGGAGTTATAGTCCCCACACATGCTGTCAGCTGCAAAAGCCAGCATGGATAAAGGAACATCATTTTGCTTTACTCCTCCCTGCCTGGATGACAGGTATCTGATGTGCTGGTATCTCTCATCACTGGACTTATGAGCAATTTCCACTCTGTGAGCTGACTGACATGCACTAGGAAGAAGTGACCTATGCTCCAGGAGTGCACACTTCTCTCAATTTATGAGGGAAGGAACCTAAAAACCTTCCTTGAAGAAAAATATCTGAAATTAGGCAAGGCTGTAGTAGGTAAGACATGGCTGAGGGGGAACATAGATCCATGAAGAGTCCACCCAGCAGTGTCTGGTGGCTGTGTATCCCCCAGGATGTCACATTCCTGACCTTCCCACCAGCAGCTGTGTGTAAGCTATTAACTGTTTGCCACGGTAAGCTGCTGGGCTGAGAGATGCTGAACAACATCCGATTCAGCTCAGTTTGGAGCTCATTCACCTCAGGCTGGCATAGACATGTCCTCTCCACAGACCTGACACTTACAGGGACAGCCAAAAGCCCTTCCAGAGCTAGAGCCCTTTCAGGCTTCCATTTACCATCTTTGTGTATTGTAGGGCAGAAACTCTGCCTGAGTCACCTCTCAGCAGGGTTTTCTGAAAGCAGGATGTCAGGGACTTGGGTCATGCCCTTTTGGAAAAGTGGAGAGCCCCTTGAGAAGATTATCCTGTAGACCTGTCCTCACTCACTTGCACAGCTGTCTTGCCTTCCCCACAGGAAGCCTTTCTACTGAAGGAGAAAATTCAGTGCTGCTTTCTGAATCCCACAGAGTGCAAGATAAATCCATCTGCAGGGAAAAAAAAATAAATAAATACAGTGGGCAAGTTTTGCAGGCACCTTTTGCAGGCACCTGACATCAGTTGCACATTTCTGTCTTGCCTGCAGCTGCTGCCAGAAGTTTTTTGTCATTCCCATGTCTATCCTGGAAGAAGTTGTCTCTCTGCTGTTTGGAGATTGTGGGCACAGGAAGCAGCTTGGGAACAGTCTTGGACTTGAGGAGCTTCAGCTTTACCTGCTTACTGCACAGGGCTGTCACCATAAGGGAGTAACTGAGCCACCTGGCTGGGTTTCTCCTGCACTGAACTGCACAAACAGCACAAAGCTGGGCAAGTTCAACAAACAGCTTCTCAGGGACTCAGCTCGTATCTACTGCCAGTGGTCATTACATGGCCTACACAGATCCTTTCATCTTCTAGTAGAAACAAAACAGGAAAATTATCCTTCCTCTTACTTGCCTCCCATAAGAAAAGGAGAGCACAGATTCCTGAAGTCTATGGAGAGCGATTAAATATTGTCACAGACTGACCAAGCATTGTATTCAGCCCTGTGCTCTCCCCCCCCAGTGTTTCTTCTGCCTAACAGCAGTGGTCAAATCCATGGTGCTCACATCTCCCAAGGGCATATTCTGCAGCAGAATTTTGATTCCATGAAGTGGGTGTTAGTTTCATTCAGTGCCATAATTTTGAAGGTGGGACTGCAGGTTCCCTCCTCTACCCTGATTTGGAGATGCCCTGAGGCAGACAAACCTATACACCCACACAGAGGCAGCAGGGGGATTAGGGACAGATTTTTGAAGCCCGTGTCCATTCTCCTGATGCTGAAGAAGCCAGGATCTGGCTAGCAGAGGACAGTGCTTTCCTCATGCAGCAGGGCAAGCTGTCTTTAGATCCCCGAGATTTGGGTTCCTTCAATTCTTATTGCAAGTCAAATCACATCAAATCAAATACTTTGCAACTTACTTCATGAGGTACCTGTGAAAACAGAATCTGACATGCTGCATCTCTCTCTAAAACTAACATGATCCTACTACAGTAGAAGTTTGGGGGATCAGTAGCACTTAATGACACAGTTCTTTGAGTAGGTATAAATCTTCCTCGTACTCAGGCTGGAAGAGTCACAAGTTAATGACAAATATTTGTTCTCTTTAATATGTGTACCAAGGGAGGAGAGCCTAACTCCTTCCAGCTTTCCTCCTCCATCCCTCTGACAGCTTCAACACCACCTGCTCTTAGAGCAAAGTGGGCACAGAAATAAAATCCATGCCAATTTTTGGATGGGCAGGCACCACAGTCCTGTAATGTGAGAACATGCCCTTTATTTTTAAGTAGAAGAACTTGGGCACACCTTGTTGCAGATGGAGTGATGCACTTCACTTGAAACAAAGAAGTATCAGTATTCTTATTGATATAAAACATAAATTTAAAAACATTTGATAGTAAATGCAACAGTGATTTAACAAAATTGATGGCAAGGTACACTTGGTTATTTGCTGCTTAGATAACAGAGTAAGAAAACTTTCAGGGAGATGTTCCTATTGAGTCCTGAGGTTCAGAAAGGATCCTTTTGCTTTCCAAACTCCTACTTTGAGGGGAGTTTAGAGATGGCTAGATCCAGACTTAGTCCCAAAATTGGTCAATGATTCATATATAAAGGATGTAAAGGATTTTACATGTACAATCAATCCTTTTAATCACTTAGCTAAGATTTCAAAGTTTCAGAAAATCTAAAGAAAAAAAAATTAGGTCTTTCCTCCAGGCTGCCTTTCCTGTACACTGCTATTATTCAACCATCTTTCCTCCAGGATCTCACTCCTCATAAATGTCATTGCTCAAATTCCCTGGGAGCCAGGACCAGCCTCACAGGTTCCCACTGCTTCACCTCACTCCTCAGCTGTCAAGGACCTTGAGCACTCTCCTCTGCCTCCCAGGCTGTCCCAAAAATGGCTCCTACTCCCCAGCAGCTCTTCTCCTCCTTGTCCTCCTCCTCATCATCATGTGTTCACCCCTCTCCTTCATCTGTAAAGACAGATATAGCCTGTATCTTCTTTTGCTAAAGCCTGTAAGTGCTGGATCATCCTGCCCTTCTCTGATCTGTTCTCACTAAGGAATCAGACAAAAAAGAAGTTTCTGCTTTTGTTGTGTAGCTTTCAGATTACAGAAAAGTTTCAACATAGTGCACCACTGGTGCAGACACCTCACAGAGGACATTGGACTGACTGGCTGGCTGCTCTCATGCTACAAGGCACAGTCAGAGCAATCACCAGCTGATGGAACAAGATGCATTTGAAGCCCTGGGGCTTCAGATTGAAACGCTGTGGTCCAGAGAGGTGACCAGATCCCAGGTTCTCAGGGATCTGTGGTGGCAGGGGAATAGCATGAAAGGAAATCCAGAGGCTGCTTTTCAACAGCGTGTCACCCTGCTGAGTGCCACCATTGTGCTGCTGAATCATGTGCAACCTCCCAGAGCTGCCCAGTGCACTGGGATGGCAGAGATGCTCCTGTGTGGCCACGCTGGGACCCCCTGCAGCAGCACGTGCCTGGTGTTTCCACATCCCACATCCTCATCCCAGGGTGTCCAGAGTACCCTTCAGATGTGAAGCTACGCCCATCACTTACACCCTTTGGGTTCCAGGAGCTGTGTGGTTTGAGTTCTTGGTTTGCTTTGCCTTTTTTTTTTTTTTTTTTTTTTTTTAAACTGGTGAACAAGCAGTTCTTTATGCTGTAATTATGAGGGACAGTTGAATATTTACAACCTTGCTCTGCCAAGACAGACATGTATTATCAGTGCTCTCATTCAAGCTTGTAGGTGCATGGTCTGTGGTATAATGGGGTCCTGATCCACATGAGGATCTTCAGTGACCTGCTGAAATATGAATGATAATAAGTACAGCTGATATATCAGGTTCGAAAAAGATTCATGTCTTTGAAAGTTCAGGATTGATGCTGCTCCTGTACAGAGAATAAATTATCTATGTAAACTTTGTCCTCAGTTTTCCATTAACTTAAACTTGCTAATGTTTCTGCTCCATGTAAGTAAAACTGGTATAAGTTCATGAAAAGATCATGAATATAATATATATACTGTTGTGGATATCTAAGGTTTAATACCTTTGAATATTGGTGCCAAGATTTGGCCCTTTTTAAAATTACTCTTTTTGTAAGGCCAGACTTTAAAAATCTGTGATTTAGAAAACACTTTATAGGTAAATTATTAAATGTTCCTACTAAGAATCCAACCAACCAGAAAACCCACGCTCCCCTCCAAAAAAAAACAAAAAAAAACCACAAAACCCCCTTCTTCTAAAGAGCTTCATTGGATACTCTTTTAGAGAACAAACAGTTATTCACATGTTTTTGTCATTGTATTAAAAGGTAGAGCAACTCTAGCATGATTAATTTTTCATGTATTGAGTAGAAAGGGATAATTAGAGTGTGCTTCATACCAATTGACTGCAATGGCTTTCTAATTAAGTAGGTGACTGCAGAGCTAATGAGATTCAAAATTAATTTTTATATATGAATTTGGCCAGACCTATTTTAAGAACCATGAAGACAGATTGGTCATAAGCTTTCTTTTGATGTCAATCAGACTTCTATTTTGGAAGTAGGCGTTTTATCACCAGGGTGGCTGTTTTGCAATGGCTTTTGCCTCTACCTGGTGGCTGGAAGATGAATTGCACGATTCACAGGTTTTCTTTTGGTTGCAGGTGGACAGTATTATTGGATAAGAATATACATAAACAGGAAAAGCACTCTAAGCTTTTACTGTCTGAGGACTCATCTTTTTCCCCCACTCCACAGCTGGGTCAAGTAAATATTGGCAAGGATTGGTCGTTCGGATATGTAAATAAATAAGGTACATGCGTCACAGCTAGCATCAGCAGTCATGATTCACATATCTGTAAGATTCCTTTGAGACCATCAACAAACTACTGTTAACAGACAAGCAAAACCCAAAAGATAAAGTCAATTCGATTTCCCAAAAGCACTGGGGAAATCCTTCAACAGCAGTTTGTGAAATAGCTGCCATGGATTAAGAGAGAGTGAGCAAGAAATTGGCAAAACCCAGGAATATATCAGCATTACTCACAGGGAAGGGGAGTCCCAGCTGGAGTCCTACACTGACATATGCTGCAGCTCCTCTGAGCAACCAGTTTCTACAAAATCTGCAAATGAAGGTGAATAATAGACCTTCTGGGATATTGAGTAAAGTCAGTCAACTATATGCAGCTGTCCAAAATAATAGGGACAAAGGTTACTTCAGCAGTTGCAGAAGGGTTTCAGAATGCACAGAAACTGGACAATAAAATGGCAGGTGAAATTGCAGATAAAAGACACAGTAGTTTACATCAAGCCCATTAGCAAACCCAATTCCAATGTGCAGAGATAAGACCTGAAAAAGCTATTGCAAATCAAAACAAGATGCACAGTTCTGGGCCCCCTTTTCAAGGTAAATATAAATGTGAAAATATGTTACAGAAAAAACTGCAGCCATTAGCCCTGAAAATAAATAACTGGGGGTGGGAGGGTGGGAACTGTGTGCATGAAGTCTTGAACAGGATGAAGAAAGGGAGCAGAGAACATTGTCTGAGGGTGTTTGCAACCCTAAGCAGGTGACAGATGCTACAGGGAAGGAAGGGGAGGTTTTCTCACACAATGAATGCTGAAGTTTCACAGCAGTTTGTGGGAGGCTGCCGAAGTTTGCACAGTTCAGAAAGGAATCAGCCAAGTTCCTGGAAGAAAAATCCATTTGGTGCTATTAAAAATGAAGGTGTTATTTCTGGTCAGAAAGTCTTTGGACCACAAATACTTGCAGTCTGCAAGCTCTTCTGTGAAACACCAGCACTTTCTTGTCATCTCCTTTTACTCTGCCTGCAGGACCTCACTGCCAGAGAGAGGGTAATGAAACCAGGAAGCTCTTTGGTCTGCTTATTCTTGATGGTCTTTGTATCATTTATATCCATTACATGCCAAATTTGAAGAAAAACACCAAAGGCTACTAAGCATTTGCTGAAATACATCTTGTCTCCCACTGGATAACATTTCAAACCTCAGCAGGAGTCATCTACAGTTTCTATAATAGGAATGGAGACAGCTAACCAGAAAGCCCCAACTAAATGTGAAAGGGGGCTAAAATCCTTTCTATTACTAAGTCCAGAGTGTACAACAAGTGCTATGCTGAGGATCTGTAGCAAAATTCCCATAGTAAGTGTACTTAAGAAATCTATATAGCACATAGAGCTCACCTTAATTCTGGCATACTGTTGCAAGCTTGACTTTGCAAAGGCAGTAAAGTTAATTTAATTTGGTCTCTGCGTGTTGCTGTGTGAATAATTAGTAGGAATAATTTTTAAAATCATCAGGACTTTACATTTGTACTGTACATTTTTACAGTTTGGGATGATTTTCATTCATCAGACTCAGTAGGGTTCAAGCTGCTCTCTTCCTGTGAGTGTAGGCAAAGCCTGCCCCAGGCATGGAAATGACCCATTGGAGGGTCTTGTGTGCCTGCACCTTTCAGTCAGATTGTGTCTCAGGGCAGGCAGTGCTCCCACAGCACTGAAACCCTGATCATGGTCCATGGTGAGCACTGGTGCTATGCAAGCTCAGCCCAAAATTGTCATTGTTTGGGCAGATACGACACAGAGTGACACAAGAAATTCTTCAGAAGGCTCTTTCTTATGGCAGCATGCTGTCTTTTATACAGTTTTTACAAACCCTGTGGGCAACTGTAATTGGTTAATAGCTTTTTTGTTCATTATTCTATTGGTTAGTAAAAGGTATTCTTCTTGTCCATCAAATTTCTGTATTATTGGATTGTTTATATATTTTCTTTCCTGATTCTCATGGGACAAATCCTTTTTTATTAGAGGTGCATTTGTTTTTCACCCTCAGAACAGATTGTTGTGTTAAAGGAACTTCTAATTCTCAAAATAGCTACATATGGGAATGCAAATTGCTCATTAGCTGCACTAGAAAGAAATGACAGGCCAGCTATGGCTCTAGCCACACAAGAGGTGATGAGTACCCCTCGCCACAGCCACCCCACCTGTGGGCATGGTCTTCACTGCACAGCCAGCCTCAAGCAATACCAAGAGGAAGAGAACAGTTCTGTATGGCTTTCAGATAAGCCAACAGCACCACATAAACCCTTGCAATGATGCTGCTAGTTACAGTAATAGAGTCAATCCAACCCCAGCAAAGAAACTGTGCTCAGACCGGCCAGCAGACATCATGCCAGCTGCGGCTATCACATTCCACCATATCTCAATTAGCAAAACTGCCAGTGGATAACAGGACAATCTAGATGAACACCACCAGTGAAGGCTGCCAGGAATGTCCACCCAGCATTCCATGTGTTTGATGTGCCATCTGCTTCTGACTGACCACTGTAGTACTGGAAGCTCATGCCCCAAGCAGTTTCTGGGATTCAGACTCCAAGGGAGAGGGAAAACCACAGAAAAATGCTTGATTAGGAGCAGCCATGTCTCTTGGATCACCCTGCCATTGCCTCTGCACATCCAAAGGCAGACTCTGTACATGGGTGATGAAGTGCAGTGACAGTGCTGATACTGGGCAGCTCTTCCAGCACTTCCAGGTTTCACTAGCTTAGTGTTACAGGATGGGATGGCTTGGCATAGGTTGACTGCAACCCATGATGACCATCTTGAGAAGTTCAGTACCAGGTAGGAAACCTGCCAAATTGTAAGATTATTGTGATTTTTCACTTTGCAACCAATTTCTACTGCAGCATTATATCTCAGTAAGTCTTAAGATATTGGTTTCAGACAGGGCCAGAAGAAAGGGAACACTAACTGATGCTCCCTCCTAGCAGTTTCATTCCTCTCTTCCATTCTGCCTCTGTAATTTACCTCACTCTATCTTTCTTGCCCTGTCTTAGCCTGCTTTTTTTCCACTGTTTACTGTCCTGTTTTGAACCACAGAATGGTTGAATTTGGAAAGGACCTTTAGAAGTACCTGGTCCAAGGCTCTGGTCAAAAAAAGGTCATCCACAGCTGGTTGGCCAGGCCCATAGTCAGATGGCCTTTGAGTATCTCCAAGGACAGAGACTCCACAAGATGGAGACTCCTGGGCAGCCTGTGCCAGTGCTCAGTCACCCCTGCAGTAAGGAGGTGTTTCATTGATATTCAGAGGGAACCTCCTGTGTTCCACTTTGTGCCCATTGCCTCTCAGTGGGCACTGCTGAGAAGAGGGTCTGTCCTCTCTGCACCCACCAGGTATCTGTATACCCTGATGAGATCCCCCTGAGCCTTCTCTTCTCCAGGCTGCACAGTCCCAGCTCACTCAGCCTTTCCTCACAGGAGTGGTGCTACAGCCCTGTCATTGTGTCCATGGCCCTGCTCTGGGCTGTCTCCGGTATGTCCATGTCTCTCCTGCACAGGGGAGTGCAGAACTGGACCTGGCACACCAGGTGTGAGCTCCCCAGTGCTGAGCAGAGGGGCAGGATCCTCCTGACATCCTTCTCCTGGGAATACTTTGCCTAGTGCAGCCTGGGAGGACACCAATAGCTCTCTTTGCACTCCACTGCACAAGACCAGGAGAGCAACACTGCAGAACTTACCTAAGAAGAAATGTTTCATTGAAAGAACTCTAAGAGCCACCAAGTTCCTACCAACAGATTATTGAGGCTAAACACTTCTTTATTTTAGAAAAATGCAGCCTTGAGGCTGAACAAACCATCTGATCAAAAGTTACAGTACATGAAAAAGGCAAGGCCTTTCCAAGAGAGCCTTACCTCAATCCATACAATAGATGGATATCATGGATTAGGACAGGAAGCAATCTTGGCTGTAGAACAGTAAAACACAGATACAGGGCAATATGCCTTCAGCAATCCGAATTATCACACATATCTGGATCTACAAGTTTTAGACAGTATGCAGTTGAGTAAGGAAGCAAAGAAAGGATACGAGGATATCCTCTTCCAAACAAGACCAAAGGCTTCCCTTCATCCTCTTTCCCAAGAAGCAACTGATTAGCACCCAGTGATATCCACCCATGAGAAGTCTAACATCCCAGCACTCCAGCACTATGCTCCGTGACTACCCCAGGACTCTTCTCTGTCCTAGTCTATGCTGACAGCATGCTCTGTTGGTTAGAATTTTCAGAATAAGCCAATTGTGACAACCTTTTTCATCAGTGACAGTGGCAGCTGTGGGGATACTTTTACTTCCAAGTTTCTCAACCTCCTCATAGTGCAGAAAATATTTCATTTTCTCCGCGGTGGGTGAAAATGAAGATCAGCACTTTCTAATGTTAGAGCAATGCTCTCTGCATGAGTAGCAAAGAGTCCCAGTGTTTCACACAGAGTCTGCAAAACACAAGGGCACCCTGCATTTCTCTAACATGACATGGCAGAAGGTGCAACTAATTGCAGAGGGAGCAGCTAAGGGTGATGTTGCACACTCCGGTAGGAATGGTTAAAGGTATTCCCAGAGGACTTTTTCACCTGAAAATGTGTTTTGTGCCCCTGAGAACAATGAAATCATCAAAATGGAATTTATAGCTGAAGGTCAGGTCAGGAATTATAGTATCATCAAGGTTGGAAGAGACCTTTTAGATCATCAAGGCGAACCATCAGCTCACCACTACCACTATAACCCCTGAACTCCTAAACTGTTAGGGAGAAGCAGGCAGGGTGGGAGCAGTGCTGTGTTGGCTCTGCAGAGCCCTGTGAAACCATTGCTGGGGCATGACTGATAGTGGGATTTGAAGCCAAAGCTGCTCTGTGGAAACCATCTTGTGTGACTCTTGTTTCTTTGGGGGCTGTGAGACCCATGTCTGTCGGTACAGGGAAAATCAGTCTGGCAGCAGAGGTGGAGTTGGAGCACATGCCTGACAGCCTAATGAGCTTCCCATTCCCCCAGCCTGTGTAACCAGAGATAATTTTTGTCCTTTTTCCTTACTACAGTGTTCAGGGTAGAATATCTGAAGATAAGGCTGTTTTGGGGCATGCCAGATAGAACAGGAAATGACTCCTGGCTGTATCTGAGTGGGAAAGAGGGTCTCTTGTATCCACGTGGTACATCCTCCCACAGGCACTGTAGTGCTGCCAGTGAGGCTGCTGTGTGCCGAGGGGCTCCAGTCACTGCAAATAAGCTTCACCAATTTTACTTAAAAAGCAGAATTTGGACTGCTTCCCAGATTATAATTACCTATATATAAAAATAATGATAATTACGCTACCTAAGAGAGACCTCAGAGCACAAAGCTGACAAGTGATGACAACTAAATTCATTAAGAGTGCAAATGCTCTTCCTCTCCTTTATGAAAAAACACTGAGTGATCTCCAAAGAAATCCAGCAACCAGAGACAGTCTGTTAATAAGTGGTGAGCCTGGTGAAAGCTGCTGGAGAGGCAGGACAATGAACTGTGGTGCTCAGTAGCAGAGCAGAAGAAAATAAAACAGCTAAGATACTAGATTCTGAAAATACAAAGTGTTTCATATGTTTGGAGTGAAATCTCTCTTTCAGTTTGTTTAAACTGGGAAAAAAATCAGAGCAGGGGCCATTTTTCATCACAGAGGCCAACTGGTATGGCATGGCTTGCTACCAAAGAAGAGCCCTTTTACCTTTACCAACACACACAAGGTAGCTCCATCCAATTTTCTCACAGGGCATAGTCCCAAGGGCTGTGCAAAGCCCAGCCTGGCATGGGCTGACCAAGGAGGTGAGCTGGCACAGGCAAAGCTCAGACTGGGAGCTCAGCAGCAGTGCAATGCACACAACCTGGGTCTGATCCCTCTGGATGCCAGCAGATGGACATGGTGTCTCTGTGTACCCATCCAGAGCCAGAGAGAGCCTAAACTGAGACCCAGCACAGTATTAGTGAGGCTTTTTAAAGTGATTTTCCAAACACTTCCTGTTTTTCAACATTCAAAATTGCCAAGCCTCAGGTATGCCCACAAACTCTCAGAAATATGTTACAAAATGCATCTATGAGAAAAAAATTACTATTCCTATGTCTCTTGGGAAAAGATGAAAAGAGGTTGTAGTGAAGAGTGTGATTCCAGTCCAGGGCTAGAAACCAAGTCTCTGTCTTTCCATTGAATTCTAGGTATGAAATAAAACTAAGAAAGGGGGGACATAACAATAGTCATAATATCTCACGTGGAAATCCTACAGTGACTAGGAGAGGTGCTAAATGCCAACTTCACTTTCTCTTACTAAAACAGCCACAAAGCTGTAACCCCCACTGTTATCTGAGCAACCTGTTATGCTGACTTCATATTCCCACATTAAGCATTTCAGTTAATATTTTTATTTTTCCAACTAATTCCCTGCCTGCAAGTGTTAGAGCACTTAGAGCTGCGTGTTTCCTCCTCTAAGGGCTGAAATCCCTTGCCTTTGAATGTAACTGAACTTCTGACAAATGAACAGGTTAGACCAAAGTCACAGTGTCCTTGCTTTCACTCCACCTTCCTGCCCATCCACCAGAAGCTCTTTGAATACTCTTTGATAAGTAGCTGAAAGAATTTTCCTTCATACTTTTCTTCTGCAAATGTTGCTGTGCCCAATGAGCCCATGGCAAGCTCATGAAAAATGGGCTACAGGGTCCTACTGCCAGGAAAGGAGCCAAGCAGAAAGTTGGCTGGGTGTGTAGATGTTACAAAAATAACCAGTACTGTTTAACCTAATGACATCAAACCAGCTTCTGGAGAAGAATCTCTTGGTGCTGAGCAAGTAGGCAATATAATGGCAAATGATGCTTGGTGCTGATAAAGACAAAATAATAGAGATTGGAGGGAAAAAGTCTAATCCTGTCTCCATGTATACCATAAAAAGTTCAGAAGATGTTAGTTCACTCCAGCAAAAAAATATTTTGGAGGCATTAAAATCTCTAGAAAACAGTATTTCAGTATGAAATGGGTGTTTAAGTAGTAGAAAGAGCTGAAAGAAATACTACGGGAGAAATTGGAGCAGTATGGATTTTAAAATTGTATTACAAACATCCACGTGTAGCTACTGAGGAGTAGCTACTGATGGTGGTACAGGAACAGTGTCCCCATATTCCCATGTAAACACAGAGCATGCCTACCCCAGCAGTGCAGTCCTGCAGACTCCTCCACAGCCAGAAGCATCTCTACCAGTACTTGAACTCTACTACTTAATCTACTCATCTTCTGTGTCATCTCCTTGTTCTTCATGGTTCTTGTAGCACCACCAGTAACTGCTCCCTGGTGACCACATCAGGGTGTTTGTAACATGTTGTCAGACTTCAGTCCCAAACCCATCACTCAGTCAAGCTAGAATGACTACCAAGATAGTGTTTCCCTTTTGTACTCTGTTCTTATTAATTAGTCCACTAATCCCCTGATTAAACAACAGGAGCTGGCAAAGCAAGGAGATCTGTCCTACTGCACTTTTATTTTGATGAGCTGGCAGCAAACTTCCAGCAAACTCTTGGGCAAAGTCACAAGAGCTGACTTTTTAATCTGTTTGTACATTATAAAGTGAGACACTGTGAGAAAGAAAGGGCAAATCCTACAAGACAAACAGTAAAAGGTAATTTCTAAGGGTTTGTTTTTCTCTCAGTACCTCAGTTAATGTATAAGAGAGGCATGCAAAGTACAGAAAAACACATCAATTTGTAGACTTGGGCTTTCTCCTCTTCTTACTTGAACTAACTGGCTGATTAGTCTCATTTTATTTACTAGTTTGTTACAGTATGTGTTATAGACTTGTTATTATGTAGAACTACATTTCTGATGCATTAATCTCTATATCACTTCCTTCATAAATAAAAATCAAGCCTTATTCAGTTTTTTTTCTTGGCCGCTGTGCAATTTTTGAACATGAAATTTGCTTTTCTATTGGTTTATTTGTGGTTTTGCATGTTGTAACTAGTGAAGCCTTTAGCTAAACTGAGGAGGGAAAAAACCCCCAAACCAATTTAGAGTGAGGAAACTCACAGGCAATGTTTGAGTAGGGTGGAGCTGAGCTCCTTAGGGTAAATTATAAATGGATGGTATGAAGTCTAAAGAAATAAACAAGTTCCAACACCGAATCACTGCTGTATCCACTGAGGATTTAAAAAGAGGCAACAGTATGATTCGCTAGAACAAACGCCAAGAGAGCTCTGAACTGTTTCTACTCTTTCTCAAAAGGAAAGCTACATACAGCCAAGAAGCCTTGAACATTAATTCCTGCAGTAAGGATCTCAGCATTTTGAAATCCATTCTTGGCTTTAAGAAGAATGAATGTTAGCAATAAAAGTATTTTCTGGAACACTTCCAAACCCGTGTGGTTCCTGCAATAGGTGAGGGATCAAATTTCACCATATGGAGCTTGAACTAATTCTTCTATTCCTAAAGTAAACTCAGTTGCAATGTGGAAACATAAATTACTTTTGCTCATTTGATCATTCTTGGGCTGGACATGGAATAGGATGGGGACTGGAAGTCCAAATGCCTGTTCACAGAGAAAATTCTTATGCTTTCTTCCTGTAGTGATTGGAGAAATAGCCTAAAATTATGAGTTTATCCAACTTAAATTCACTACAATGATCCTATCAGCTCCTGTCCTCAGCCTAGTTTGCACATTGAAGCAGGATGAGGTCTCCTGGAGGAGCTTTGAGCAGACAGATCCTCTCTGTGGTGCATTGTCCCAGGAGTGACTTGGCCAGGGCTCCCACCTGCCTCCTGCCATGGGCAGGGGGAACCTTCAAAACTGAGGAATTCCTCTTAGTTTTCCCCTTCCATTTTTAATTAGGTTTTGTCTGGGATCACAGAAGATTGCTCTTTGCTGATGCGCAGTCCCAGACAATGAAGACACCCAGCCATGAGGGTAGGATGTAACAGCAACCAGCACAGGTAGTCTAAAAACTAGCAAGTCATTTGTTATTTGGTTTTGGTTTGTTTTGGTTTTTTTCATGTCTAATACGCTCGTTAGTTTATTTGAAATAATGGGCAACAACTCAAAAATCTAGTATTATTTACTTCTAGTGTGTGGCACAAAACACCCAGTTTCTTTCCAGATGCTGGAAAAATGTAAGGTTGTGGAATAAATTGTGGTTAAAGGTTGTTTTATTACTGCCTGTTGTGGTTTCTTAGATTATTTTCTCAATGTACTGCTTCAGCAGGAATAGATCATTGGTGCATTTGTGAAGTAAATACTTGCAGTTATGAAAATGTAATACATGTATCAATTTATGTTAACACCATGTATATAGAGATCTTGTACAAGATATAGGTTGTGTTGCATGGGTACCTAAATTTGAGGAAAAATTTTCTTCTTCCCCCAAGCAAGAGTTTAGAAGATAAAAGCCCTGGTTTGGAGGGATAGGGGAAACACTGCATATATTTTTTGCAATATACTTCACAAATCCAATAACAAAAAACTTTTCACCACTCTTGTTCTTAAAAAAAAAAAAAAAAAAAAAAAAAAAAAAAACAAAAAAAAAAACAAAACACAGAAAAAAGTGAGCTATTTTAACACAGCATTACTGAATGTGAATTTTTAAGTCCTTCCTCAAAGTACTGGTGAGCTGAGATAAGAAAAGCTTCATCTGCTTCTATAAAACCACTTCTTCCACAGGGATGGATTGACACTGAATCACTTTATTCCCAAGTTTAAAAATACTATTGGATCTAGATGCAGGCAACTCCAACTCTGCATGAGCCTTCCTCTGGCCTACAGTCCCAATTAAGGAATGACACGCGATCTCTCCCTGGTCTTGTAAACTTCATGTTTTAGGAAAATTCCTTACAGTTTAAGTACTTTTTTTTTGTTCAAGCTAAGCTCTGAATGAAGCTGGGTAACAATTCAATCTATTTTGGTTTTATTTCATTCCTCAGTTTTCTTTTAAATTCACTTTGGAAAGAAACTTTGAAATATTTCACTCCTAGACAAGTTGAAACAGAACTTTTTCTTTTTGCTTTTTCTTTTAGCTGTGAAATGAATATGTCATCAATTGCTACTGAGGAAACAAAGGGTCAAGGAAAACCTCACCCACTTGCATTTTTTATGGACGTCGCTCATCACAGCCATGTCAGTGTGCTTTCTTTCTTCTATAGGAAAAGGAGAGCTTATATGAGAAAATCTGCAAAGTCAGGCACAAAGAAAGTATCTGGTATTCTTTGAAGGATCTGCCTTCATTAAAACTTGCCAGCTAAAACAAGAGAGACATGTAATTTTGTTTTTGTTCTCCAAGTTTTGTTGCCTTTACCAAAAGTTCTGTTTCACTGTTGCCTTCCCTGGCTCCTCTGGACGCACAGAGGCAGCAGCAGAAACAGATCCCCTCAGCCCTGACCTCTGATCTAACAGCGACCCCTGTTTCCACACACAGCAATCTGAGAACACGAGTCTTTCACCACTGAAAAGTCATTTGAGTTTCCCGAGTGTTAAATAAACCTATTATTTTTGCTAGAGCAGTGAGTCAGTTGTAAAAACTGTATTCACCATTTTGGATCTGAAATCTATTTTAATGGTAAAATAATACGACAAATGGTGTAAAACATGCAAGGAACAATAAGGATAATACATTTAATTAGAAAACAGTGAAACAAGACAAATTTAACTGGAAATAGAAGGCAGGTCATACAAATAGGGAAAAGATGGAGGATTTTGTGTAATTGTGCAGAAAATTGGTTTATACAGAAGATATTACAGTATCTTCCCAACTCACAGTTGCCTCTTATCGCAATAAAAAGAAAAGAAAAAAGTTTAAACTGTCTCTTCTTACAAATCTATTTTATCTTTAAACATGTACTTGGTTGTTATTTTTGAAGAGTCAAAAAAAGAGGTTATTTCATAACAAGAGGTTATTTTTCAACTGTAGGTATTACGAATAGCAGCAAGAAAATGTGGAGTGAAGCAAGAAAAGTATGGACTTAAACTAGTTTCCTTATGCAAATCCCAGGTTAATATCGATTAACCAAATTACCAAGTGAGTTGCTTTATTCCTGGAGTACAAAGTAGGTCACTACATCCACTCAAGCTCAATAAACAAATGGAAGATTACGCTCAATTTTTTAAACTTTCTTTTCATGAGCGATCATTTTCATCAGAGGATATACAATGCCAAGTAAACTTCTAAATTCCATTTTAAAAAATCTCTAATTGAGTAAAGTTGAATCAGCAAAACATCTTCCAAAAATTTCAATTTATGAAGCTCTTTTTCCTCCTGACAGACATACTGGCAATTATCCAGTTGGTTGGTTTTTTGATATTCTGGGGGTTCCTCTCCTCTCCTCTCCTCTCCTCTCCTCTCCTCTCCTCTCCTCTCCTCTCCTCTCCTCTCCTCTCCTCTCCTCTCCTCTCCTCTCCTCTCCTCTCCTCTCCTCTCCTCCCTTTCTTTATTTTCTTTCTTTCTTTCCCTTGCAATAATGCATTTCCGGGGATGAAAGCCACTGAAAGAATCTGTTTTGCTCGTAGTCTTCTTAAAAGTGCTGAAGAGCCTGAACCGACAGCGACAGATCGCTCTGAAAGTCGCCTCCCAGCTCCTACAAGTAACAAAGTTTTGCCAAATCCCAATCGGCAACCCTTGGCTGCTCGTTGTCCACAACCCCGTGTGTTGCCCCTGGCACAGCCCTGGCACGGGGGGTCTCTGCACACGAGCATCGCCGATTGCTGCGGGCGGCAGAGCGAGCCCCGCTCCGCCCGCGCCTCCCGCCGCTCCCGGCAGGGGGCGCCGCAGCCGCGGGGATGCGGCCCGGGCTGGGGCCGCTCCGGCCTCTGCCCCGCTCAGGGAACAGGAGCGCGACGGAAAGTGTTTCGCATAACATCCCTAGAATTGACATTATAATCAGCAGCGCAACATTTCCATGCGGGGTTGGGCTCTGCTTCTTCCCATAGAAGTTTGCGTCCTGTCTATCGTTGTTTGCTGCCCCAAAGAAATCTTTAACTGGAGCTCCAGCCCCCGCGGCTGCTCTGCGTGTGCCGGAGCGAGGCGAGAGCGCGGCACATCTTCCGCCGGGACACCGGCAGCCCCCCTTGGGCTCCACATGATGCTCAGTTTGCCCTGGAAAGTAGTTTCACTTTATTTTCCCCTCTCCACAGCGAGAATTTAATAAAATGGATTAAAATTAATTTCTGTTTAACTTTGTTCCGGACGCCGGCTCCAGACGACAGGTGGCTGCTGCCGGGGGAAGCGGCCGAGCGAAGCTCCGTCCCTGTGGGGCAGCGGGCCCGCCCCGAGCCCGCCCGAGCCCGCCCGGCCCCGCAGCTCCCCGGCCGCCGAGGGGCGCCGGAGCGGGACCCCGCGGGGCTGGAGCCGGCCCGGCCCCGCCGCCACCGCCCGGGAGGGGCCGGGCGGGGCCCGCAGGAAACCCCGCCCCGGGCAGCGCCCGCCGAGCCAGCGCAGCCAGAGCCGCTCAGCCCAGCGAGCCGAGCCGAGCCGAGCCGGGCCGGGCCGGGCCGGGGGCTGGAGCGGGACGGGACGGGACAGGACGGGACGGACGAGGCGCGGAGGCGCTGCCGTGTCCCGCAGCCACGCGGGACCGCGCCGCCCGTGGGCCGGCCCCGCCGCGGGGGGACCTCGGTGTTTGATTTTCTTTTCTTCTTTCTGGCGAAGGAGAGGAGCAGCAGGTTTATGCTAATCGTCCTCCGGGGAGCGGCGGCGGGAGGAGGAGGAGAGGAGCCATTTTGAACTCACTTCAAAGTTGAAGGTGGAAAAGTTGGAGCTCTCCAGCGCGCTGCCCGCGGACCGGGCCGGGGCGCGGGGCTCGGGGCCGGCGGTGCCCGGGCGGGGGCGGGGACGGGCCGCCGGCTGATGGATGCGGGCGGGCGGGCGGCCCGGCGGGTGGATGGATTGTGCGGCAGCCCGCTGCCCGGCCCCGCTGCCCGCTGAGCTCCGGAGATGCCGCGGCTGCTGTCCGCCGCCGCCTGCGTGTCCTGGGCCGCGCTGCTCTGCGCCCTGGCCTCGGCGGGCGGCGGGGACCCGCGGCCGCCCCGCACCGCCCCGCCGCTCCACCTGCCCGCGGGGCCCGGGGGCCGCCCCGCCGCTGCCGCCGCCGCCGCCGAGCCGCCGGCGCTGCCGCCCGCCGGGCGCCTGAGGGCTGCGGGCACCGCTCCGCCCGCCGAGCCCCGCGGGGCCCGTGGCGGTGGCCCCTGCCCGCGCCGCCCCCGGCACCGAGCGGCCGCCGAGCCCCGCGGAGCCGCCGCCGGCTGCGCCCCGACGCCGGGCAGGGAGAGCGGCGGGCGGCGGGGAGCGCGGCGGGCGCGGAGCATCAACAACCCCCCGCAGTTCCAGCTGCCCAGCTACCAGGTCTCCATCCCCGAGAACGAGCCGGCCGGCACGGCGGTCATCGTGCTGCGGGCCCAGGACCCCGACGAGGGGGAAGCCGGCCGGCTGGCGTACTCCATGGAGGCGCTCTTTGACGAGCGCTCCAACGACTACTTCACCATCGACGCCGAGACGGGCAGCGTGGTCACCGCCCGCAGCCTGGACCGCGAGACGAAGGACACCCACGTGCTGAAGGTCACCGCCTCCGACCACGGTTCCCCCCGCCGCCGCTCGGCCACCACCTATCTGACGGTGACTGTGAGTGACACCAACGACCACGAGCCCGTGTTTGAGCAGCCCGAGTACCGGGAGAGCATCCGGGAGAACCTGGAGGTGGGCTACGAGGTGCTGACGATCCGAGCCACCGATGGTGATGCCCCAGCCAATGCCAACATGCTGTACCGCCTGCTGGAGCCAGGGGCTGGTGAAGGGGTCTTTGAGATTGACCCGCGGTCCGGGGTTGTGAGGACCCGAGCCTCGGTGGACCGGGAGGAGGTCTCCGAGTACCACCTGGTGGTGGAAGCCAACGACCAGGGCAAGGATCCAGGACCACGCAGTGCCACGGCTATGGTGCACATCACTGTAGAGGATGAGAATGACAACTACCCTCAGTTCAGTGAGAAGCGCTACCTGGTCCAGGTGCCAGAGGATGCCCCGGTGAACAGCCAGATACTGCAGGTACAGGCCACAGATCGGGACCGGGGCAGCAATGCCCAGGTACACTACAGCATTGTGAGTGGCAACCTGAAAGGCCAATTTTACATTCATTCTTTCTCTGGCGCCATTGACCTCATCAACCCTCTGGATTACGAGACTATCCGGGAGTACACGCTCCGGATCAAAGCCCAGGATGGGGGCAGACCTCCTTTGATCAACTCCAGTGGTATGGTGTCGGTGCAGGTTGTAGACGTGAATGACAATGCCCCCATCTTTGTGAGCACTCCCTTCCAGGCCTCGGTGCTGGAGAATGTTCCTCTGGGCTACTCGGTGCTGCACATCCAGGCTGTGGATGCTGACTCTGGAGAGAATGCCCGCCTGGAGTACAAACTGATAGAGATGGCACCGTCCAGTGGAGGTGCCCCTGTGACAGGAGACTCTGGGTTCCCTTTTCAAATCAACAACAGCACAGGGTGGATCACTGTAGCTGCAGAGCTGGACCGAGAGACTGTGGAAAACTATCACTTTGGGGTGGAGGCCAGGGACCACGGTGTGCCGGTCATGACCTCCTCAGCGAGTGTGTCCATCACTGTCCTGGATGTGAATGACAACAACCCCACCTTCACAGAGAAGGTGTATCACCTCAGACTGAACGAGGATGCGGCTGTGGGCAGCAGTGTCCTGACCCTGACAGCAGTGGACAGGGACGTTAACAGTGTTGTGACTTACCAGATTACCAGTGGCAACACCAGGAACCGTTTTGCCATCACCAGTCAGAGTGGAGGAGGGCTGATCACACTGGCCTTGCCCCTGGATTACAAGCAAGAAAGGCAGTATGTGCTCACAGTCACTGCCTCTGATGGCACTCGCTTTGACACCGTCCAGGTCTTCATCAATGTCACAGATGCCAACACACACCGCCCAGTCTTCCAGAGCTCCCACTACACAGTGAGCGTCAGTGAGGACAAGCCCATTGGCACCTCTATTGTCACCATCAGTGCCACTGATGAAGACACAGGGGAGAACGCAAGAATCACTTATATTTTGGATGATAATATCCCCCAGTTCCGCATCGACCCTGATACAGGCACCATCACCACCCTGATGGAGCTGGACTATGAGGACCAGGCCTCCTACACATTGGCCATTACGGCCCATGACAATGGTATCCCCCAGAAATCAGACACCACGTACGTTGAGATCCTCATCCTGGACGCCAATGACAATGCGCCCCGCTTCCTGCGCGACCGCTACCAGGGCTCGGTGTTTGAGGATGTGCCACTCTCCACCAGTGTCCTGCAGCTGTCTGCCACTGACCGTGACTCAGGCCTCAATGGCCGTCTCCTCTACACGTTCCAAGGTGGTGATGATGGAGATGGGGACTTCTACATCGAACCCACTTCTGGAGTGATTCGCACACTGCGCAAGCTGGACCGCGAGAACGTGGCTGTCTACAGCCTGCGGGCCTTTGCCGTGGACAGGGGCAGCCCACCACTGAAAGCCTCTGTGGACATCCAGGTGACTGTGCTGGACATTAATGACAACCCCCCTGTCTTTGAGAAGGATGAATTTGATATCTTTGTGGAGGAGAACAGCCCCGTGGGCTCTATTGTGGCACGGATCAGTGCAGCTGATCCCGACGAGGGGACCAACGCACAGATCATGTACCAGATTGTAGAGGGAAACATCCCTGAGGTCTTCCAACTAGACTTGCTCAATGGAGACCTCACAGCCCTAATGGACCTGGATTACGAAAGCCGGACGGAGTATGTTATTGTGGTGCAGGCCACTTCAGCCCCTCTTGTGAGCCGAGCAACTGTGCACATCCGCCTCCTGGACCAGAACGACAATCCACCCGTGCTGCAGGACTTCCAGATCCTCTTCAATAACTACGTGACCAACAAGTCCAACAGTTTTCCCTCTGGCGTGATTGGCAAGATCCCAGCTCATGATCCCGATGTGTCTGATAGCCTGGCCTACACTTTTGTCCAAGGCAATGAGTTAAACTTGCTCCTTTTGGACTCTGCCACTGGGGAACTCAAACTGAGTCGTGATCTGGACAACAACAGACCCCTGGAAGCCCTTATGAAAGTGTCAGTCTCAGGTAAGCAAGCATTGGAGTGCATGATTTTGTTTGTCAGATCAGTGTGTGGGCATGGGAAGAAATAACACACTTGCAGTTTAGAGTGTAGTTCTTGATTTCCTGAAGCAGCAATTTATCTGTGAAATTTTTGGAGAGGAACCACAAAAATGTATCAAGCCTATGTGCTGTGGATTGAAGTGGTGCTTTGAAGTTATTTAGTAAACGTGGATCACAGAGATAAATAAATATGAGTGTGCGGGGAAGGGAGCATACTCCCTCAGCTGAGGTGGTACCTTGGCTGGAGCTTTTCTGACGTGGTTCCATAAAGGTAGTAACTGATGTAACTTGAAAAGATGTAGGGAATGCACGTGTATCTGTAATGCTGTCTCCCCTCCCTCTTTATTTTTCTCTAAAAAAGTTGAGATTTGATATCTGCTTTTCCAGCAACAAAGCATGTTTACTCCCTTCTGTGTACCCTGAGGTTTGGCTGGTAGCTCCTTCGACCTCAGCCCAGAGCTGGGATGTGGATGGTGGATGTGCTGCTGGTGTTTGCATTGCTGACCTGCACTCCTGTGGGAAATGGCAGCTTTAAGAGCAATCAGTTATGGGTTTGTGATGGCTGTGTAACGTGGCTAATGGCACTGGAGTTGCTTTAGTGGCACCAGGGGCAGATACTGGCCAAATGCAACCCCTAAATCAGGGCTGTTATGGGGAGGCAGAAAAAGGGAGAGGGAGGGATACTGTGCCATTAACTTCATTGGAGAACTTTTGTCTGTGTGTGTGTGAATACTGTTCCTTGGTGTCCAATATGTACTTTTCTTTGAGCACAAACATGCTCTTAGGATATTATTCTTTTTCTGCTTAGTTGCTTGTTTATCATGGAATTACTTTTTATGCCTCTAATTGTGATATCAATCATGCAATGAGTAATTTCCTCTGCAGGTGCCACTCTATAAAGTTTACTGTGGACCTGATCCCATATTTCTGTTGACTTTCAAGGGTTTAGCCAGATACTTTCCTTGCTGCTTCTCTCTGCAAACTAAACTAAGATCTGTGTTATTTTTGTAAAAAAGAAATAAGCTTAAAGTACTAAGTATATAAAATCATACTTCGGGAGATTATGAGAAAAATAATAATCAAACTCTAGCATAATCCCAGCAGCAATTGTTTTCCTGTAAAAGTGGGCACGGTGTGCAGCAAGGCCTCGGAAAAATGAGCTACACTCTCCCTTGTGCTCGCAGGCTTGAGGTTCTTTTTGCTTCAGAAAAATGAAAGTGACATTAACTGAGCTGACTGATTTTGCTGCAGTGTATATCCTGAAAAGCCGCTCCTGGTTCTTGCAGAGTACTGGGGTGCAGCTTATGTGGTAAGGCAAATGCTGTTTCTGTGTCCTGTGAGGACTAGCAGGAAAAACAGACAGTAGGCTAAAGAAAAACATTTGGATTAACGTGCAGATGATTGCATGGTCACTGTCTGTTTGAACCAGTAGCTCTTTATCTGGTAGCAAAAGATAAGCACTCATCTTGGAGCACCAAGCTTGGAAAAGTTGTTAAACTAGGTGAAGAGTGTGTTTACTGCAGAAAAATAGCTGACACGAATAATTCCTTTCTTGGTATAATGATTTACACTGTTTAAGTGGGTGAAGTCTCAGGTAGGAGCGAAGACCTGTTTTCTTATGCAGGAGATTGATTATTCCAGCATCATTTTCGTGTTTTGTGAAGCTCTGAACTTTGAAACTGTGCTGTGCTGTTCATCAGAATGGACTGTCTGCTGTGTGTCTCGAGATACTTGAAATGTTAAAGTTTTTAATGGCTAGGATTTAAAGATAATTTTAACGAACACTGAACGACATTTGACATTTGTTTGGAGTAGTTCACTGTGTGGAAATTGGAAGGGCAGTTTGTCGTTGTGTGATTAGTCCATGCAAGTCTCACCTGCCTGGTTTCTCTGATTTATCTGATGTAGTTCAAAAAAAGAAAAGAGACAGAAAAGAAGCTCAGACAGAAGTACTCCACGGGGTTATCTCTAAGTGTTGCATAACACCTGCAAATCATCTGCTAAAATGACCTGCCAGTTAACTGAAAAAAACGTGTCTATGGAGTAGCCATTAGCCTCTCAACCCAGACAGACACAAAGTCCTCCGCTACTCACAGCTGCTCTTGGGTCAGGGAAGGACTGGAACTCTTTATGAACTTGGGGAATTTGATCTCTATATGAGTCGGAAATAACAGCGGTGCTGTAAAAATCTTATTTCTGTCTAGCGATGTGTTGTGCTGCAGAGGCATGTGAGTGTGTGCAGTGTTAGTGAGGAGCCCTGCTGCTCCACTGAGTTACTTTGAGACGCTGATACGTGGCTGAACGCAGCACTCTTTCATTTGACTTGGGGATTATTCAAATAAGCATGGTAATTTTTGCCTTCTGCTTATAAACAAAATTTAAGAACCATGAAGACCAAGCAAATGGAGCTAATAGACTTCACAAGGCTGTCAGAAGTTTCATGTCAGCATTGCCAGAAGCCCTGTGGGGTGGTGAGCAGCTGGGCAGGCTCGGGGCGGGTGTGGCTCTGCCCTTGCCCGGAGCTGGGCTACCCGTGGGGTACCTGTGGGCTGTGCCCCCACAGCCAGTCAGGAGCCAACACAGGCAGAGGAGGGAGGAGCGTGGGTGGTGTGGATATTAGCATCTTGCTTTGGATTGGGAAGAAGCTTTTGAAGTCTATCTCTTTTGAAGTGAATCTCTCTGGGTGCCCCTCTGCCTGTGCCTGTTGTACAGAGCCGTCGGAGTGAACAAACCAGACCCCTTTTGCATGCAACTGTTCCAGAAGTGCTCCAGGGGGCCCTTAAAAAGGCACATTCTCCTTTTTCTAGTGTACCTTCAAGGTTTTCCTACAGAAAGGCAGAGCTTTTGCTTTATGTTCCCATGTCTGCACATTGTGTTGTTGTTTTAACAACTGGGACGAAATCTGGACTTTGCTGAAATCCTGCCCCTGGTTTCCAGGAGGGGCAGGAACTCTGACCTTCTAAAACAGGTGGTCAAGAGTCGATCAGTCTGTGATTTCTTAGTGTTATTAGTAAATACACGGTTCAAATTGACAGGATGGTTAAATATGATTATGTTTTGTCCACAGCGATGTTCATGATAATGTTAAATTGGGATTTATTTGGTCAAAAAATGGGTTAAATATTGCTGAAGTCACATTGCATTTCCTTGTTAAACATTATATTGCAGTCCTTGCTGGGGCGGCGGGGAGAGGGCTGGTATGAGCATCAGCTTTGCACAAATGTTACACAAGTTTGCCTGGGTATCACATTGCAAACAATGCTGGCACCTGCTTGGCTGTGTTGCCACAAGTAGTCCCACTTATCATCAACGACAGCTCGGTGGGATACAATAGCTGTGTGTGCAAACTCCTCTGGGAACCCAGCCTAAATCAGCAGTGCAGACAAAACCCAAACTGGCTGGATGCTACAGCTTTTGAGTGGTCCGGATAAATGTAAAATATTATGCAACATACAGTACACAGTTCTGGGAAGGTGTTGCACCTCAGGCAGTGAGGGATAGACACCCAGGCATTTCTGAGGACTGTGCAAGCTCAAGTATCGTCTTTTACATTTCTTTAGCTTTAAATATCCAGTGGCATTCAGTGAGGTTATTGACTAATCAGCAAATGGAAGTTAACATAGAGCTTGTTGTGTTACAATCAACTTCGGGAATTTTTACTCAGAGCTTGGTAAAGAATCTTCATTATTATTGTAATTTAAAAGTCATTATTGCTAATGATCCTGAATCTCCAGGTCTGTGCCTTCTCCATACAAATGCAGATGATACAATACTTTGGTGCTGCCCCTCTGAAAAAGGTGAGGCCACAGCTGTGCGTGAGATACAAAGTATTGGGCATTACTCGTGTGTGGCAAGATTTGAGATTAAAGGGAAAAAGGAAATTCTAGCTAGAAGGTATCCTTGTGTGTACAGGGACACCTCTGGGCGGGAGAGTGAGCATGGTGTGGCCTCTCAGGATGTGTCCTGGACACTTGGGCAGCACCAGGGCCCAGCCCAGCCTCGTGTCCCCCCCTTTGGGCAGCAGGGCAGGTGGGGCTTTGTGAGCTTTGGGAGCAGGATGGCGGCTTCTGGCTGCCCCCAAGGAAGTGCTTCCAGGGACTCTAAGGGGCACTTAGCACCCAAGCTGCTCTCCATGATCCCCCTTCCAGGGAAACAATCCTACAGGCAGCTAGTATATGGATCCTGTGAGTTATACAATTAGGAGATGATGGAAATGAAGGGGTGGAGAGTTCTCCCCTTGGAGCAGGAGAGGTGTTGGAGCCTGTTGTGTGGCTGCAGGTCTTTTGCATGTTGGCATCCCAGGGACCTTGGGCTCTTGCACTTCCCTCATGTATCCCACTGTGGAGTGAGGGGAGGAGGCAGAGGCTGGGTGGCAGTGATGAGGACACATTTAGAAAGATGGCATGATACTACAAGCTGCAGGATTGTATCCCCAGTCGTTGTGTGGTGTGTTTGGTGGGACTGAAGTGAAGAGTGATTGATAATAGCTAATAGTGGTGACTTTGAACATTTACATTTATTTTCCTAAAATAGCAAATCAAGAACAGTGACCATCAATTAAAATTAGTGTGGTTCCTGGATCTGCTGTGGCTACTCATATCCTTTCTTGCATCCATGTATGTTCCATAGTCTAATTTCTGCTACAGCAAGGTGCATTGATGTGTGTCCTTCCAGCATGCTGGAATATGACTTTCTGTTTCCAGCTGTATGATGTGTTCCAGCTGATAAAAAGCTGTGGTTGCCTTGTTGCTTCTCTACAGGCTTCCTTCCACTTCATGCCTGGATTTTATAGGAGTGGTGTATTTTTGTTTCAAAAAACAGGAAAACATCTATGGCAATGAGGGGAAAATATTTAGTGGAAGTCTGACAAAGGAACTGTTTACTGAGATAAAAGGTATCTTCTCTTTGTTAATAAATAAAATGTTGATACTTTTCTCAGCAATTTCTGCAAAAGAGAGATGCTAAGTTAACAAGGAGAAATTATAAGAAGAATGAGAATGGAGATATGACAGTGAGAAAGATCTAATAGGCTTGATAATAAGTCTCATGGGAAAGAAATTAAATGTAGAGAAGTATGGTGGTGGGATAACCTTGGTAACTTTTTTCCTCTCATTTTCACATTATTTTCGAATGAAGAGATAGTTGTAATAAGCATTTTTAAAAATTGGACTAGTAATTGTTTTATATTTTTTGATTAATTTTTAAGCCTCAGCGTATATTAAAGAATTGGTTTCCTTGTTGTATACTCTTGTGATTTGCTTCCATCTCAGATATCACTGAAGTATTCTTCCTTCTGACCTGCACTCATGAGTTCAGAAGAATCCTCTCTTGTTCTGTTTTTCTGGTCAGGCATTTCAGAATTGTTTTAGGCCGGAATTGCGGAACCTGCTGCAAACTGCCAAATACAGAATAAACATTGAATTGTTGTCTGAGTAACGGCAAAAGAACCCTTTGTTTAGAATACAGGAACAGTTTCCTAAGTTTCGATGTTAGCATGATAGTAAACCTGCAGTAGAGGTAGTGGTGGGGAAAGTAGGTGATGTGAAGCAGTGGGATTTTATACTTCATTATCTCCAGCATCCCAAGCGTTACCTGAGGAAGTGTCTGGCTGCTGATAAAGCCTATCATTTTACACCTGCTCCCTGAATGGTCCATTTTCCTTCAGTGTATATACTTAATGCCTTGGAAGTAACTCCCATCCATTGCTGACTCCTGTCTTGGAACTAAATAAATTTTCTCAGACATCCCATGACTGAGGAACATAATGTGATGTTTTAAAGTACAATATTAGGTGAAGTAAGTAGCTGCTCTTCTGTAGGGTGATTGAGAGACCCTTAGCAGACACTAGGATAGGAACCCAGACATCTTCACATTTCAACCAGTCGGATTAGAGCATCTTGATCAGAGCATCATGGCATCCTGGTATCTCCCAGCATCTTCATGGAGGGTTTGGAGTGACTCATTCATGATCTGCCTCCTCCTCAGTGTGCAGCAGATCTTTCAGACACCCCTGTGGCTGACAAATTGTCTCCAGTCCTTGGGCTGGCTGGGTGCTCAGAGTTCATGGGTCCAGGGGCGTGTCAGAGCATGCCACACCTGTGATGGTGGTTCTGGTAGCCAGATGTGTAGCTGCTGCATACATTGGCATAGCTGAGCTCACATCCCTCTGGTTATGTTGGGTACAGCAATTGTTGAGCACAGGTTCTACTTGCAGCTACTGGGCCCCTCAATTCAGCTTGTGGTCAGGTAAGACTGATATGAAGACTCTGGGAATGTAACTGCTCTGAAAGTTGGAGCAGAATATAACTAAATGTGAAGCAGAAACCTCTTTAAACCTGTGTGCAAGTACGTTTTCAATATTTAGCAGTGTAGGCAACTCTAGCAGTAATGCTCATGCATGGAGGATGAGTAAAGAAAGGATCAAATGTCAAGACACAAGATCTATGCTTTCCATTCCTTCACCCTCTCTTTTGTAAGCCCTCAGGGTTTTGAGAGTCAGTTGGTGAGGACAAGTTCTCTATATTTGAGTACTGGAAATAACAACACAACCTACCTGCTTACCTCAGTATTGCCTAAGTTACAGGGTTTGGGCAACTGCCTCTTTTGGCTTCCTTTGGCCTACTGACTTGCATTTCCAAAAATATCTATGGAAAGTATTTAGGAAATGTAGGAGGGTTAGAAGAGCTGAAGATGCTCAGATCAGATCTAATGATAGTCTTTGGCAATCTTCCGTGTTACAGTTTTTCTGTCCTGGTTTCTGTGGGAATTATGATGTTTTTAGGTAATATAGTACTCCTAACTACTCTGACATCTGCTTTGCCATTCAAGAAACAAGCATGGTAGTACTGTCTTTTCTGAATGATAGGCTTTTTTGTTTTCTGCTCCTTTTTTAAGACTAGTTGGATGAAAGATTGCATAAATCAAAGTACAGAACAAGTTGACAAGGAGTTCAGTTCTTCAAAGATTTGTTCACAGTGGTTGTCCACTTGAAACAAAGAACATCTGAGACTTAATTAAATTCAGTTTTGCCACTTTGTATTTCTGTGACAAGTGACGTATTATTATTCACCCCCCCCCAATGAAGCTCTTTTTCCAGTGTTGAAAAACACTGAGCTCTTTATAGAAGTAATACAAATTTCCAAAAGGGGCAGGATGTAATCTTTATTGAAAATTTTGAAATCTGTTGAGATTTGCCTAATGCCTTTTTTTTTTTTTTTTAATTCTTAAGACTTTGCTTGAGAATGACTTGCAATGTGTTGGTCTTGTTGGATGGAAAACAGCATTATCAAAAGTACAGCTTGACTTCTGTGGTCAGATCTCTATCTGGTACCATGGTCCTCCTCTGTATCTCTTCTAATGCTTGAAATGTAGGTTGCAGCCATGACTGGTTGATAAGCAGGAGGGCTGTTGACTGGAAATGTCCATCTCGCCCCACTGATTAAAGGGGGAGCATAAATGACTGATTTGGGCTGATTGCCTTGTTGTTAGGTGGCTAAAGTTCAGTGGGATGAACCCACCCTGGATGTGTGCGCCAGAACGGAAGGGTTTGTTTTCTTTTGGAGTAATGATTGTACTTATTTCTGTTACAGCAAACTACCTGTAGTAACAGGCTTAGCAGACTGGATAGAAAAGATGGGAGAGGCTGTAATTTGCAAAAAGAAAAATGTTTTGCCTTTAATAATGTTAGGATATACTTTAAATATTGTCAAGGGTTTGAGTGAATGAAGGGGGAAAGTATGCTTTTACGGGGATTTGGCATTGAACAAAGAAAGAAAATTTTAAAATACTTCAGAAAGATGATCTTCGCACTTGAAAAAAAGCACTTGAACAGAAAAGTAGGATTTGCTGAAGAGAAAGAAAAACTGTTGGGCTTTGTTTCAACAAGCCATTAATGCTGCTAAGCTGTAACCACCTTCATATTTATTCCAGTGTTTACCCTTGCCAAGCACAAAAAAAGCAAATAAATGGAAAAGCAAACCTGTAATAAATCCTCAGGGGACCACATGATAAACATAGACATGTTATGTTTATCACATACAAAGGAAAGTAATCTGTTTTCAACACCATTGCCTGAGATATGATAGATGCTACATTCCATCAGGTCTCCAGCACTTTTGAAAATGACGCATATGGTCAAAATATTTCAGTGCTTTTTAAAGGAGGCAAAAGAAAAATCCCTCGTTAACAACTGCTGTCAACATGGTATCTCCTGCCTGCCATGGGCTAGGCCCAGTTTCAGGAAGCAGCAAAAGGTTCTGGACCCCACCAAAAGGGGCAAAGCAAGGGCTATGTTATTAGATCTGAGTTTCCAGGATGTGATGGCCAGCACCTAGCAGTCTGTCTTTGCTGTTAAAGCCCAAGGGGCTGTTAGGTTTGGAAGCTACTGTACTCAAGGCGGATCTCTAGATGCCATGCACCAGAGCACTTATCAAGGGCACAAAGATCTGCTGGATTGGTTGGGTGTGCCCTTTCCTTTCACTAGCCACAGATCAGACTCCTTGATCCTATTCAAAACTGATGTGAGCAAGTCACTGAGCTTATTGCATTGAATTCCTGTCATAACACTTTTGAACTTTCCAGGAACTGGTTCAGCCTCTCATTCATTTGTGTGCTTGCAGTGGTGTTTGTGCTGGCTCTGCTTCTAAAGGAGACCCTTGAACATCCAGTTTGTGATTTTTAGTTTTAATATTGATTTGGCTGTGTGCATTTAGTTTAAATCATATAAAAGCTGTCCCACACCAGTGCATTTCTTGCTTTAGCAGCCTCCAGACACTGCGGGCACTGCTCAGCGTGACTGGGGAGAGGCATTTGGCACCTTTCATGCCTTAGGTCTAGTAAGAGGACTTGGATCTAACCAGCAAGTGCTACAGCACTTCACTTGTAGGTGCCTGTTCCCTGCAGTCGTATTCTGTTTTAGGCAGTTAAGTGTCCTATAAAGTGGGAATACTTGAAATACCATCCCACTACAGCTTGGGCACTTCACTCAGCATAGCGATCAGGACACTCAGCAGGGCAGAGATGGGCTGGGCTCCAGCCCTTGATCTAAGAGCTCTCACCGTGCTATACATTAAAGAGGAGCCGAAGAAGGTTCAGAAGCTGTTGTGGGACTCACATTTCCCATCTCTTTGGTAAGTGCCATAAGCCACAGGATCACACTCACTCTTGGAGGGCACAGGAGAAGAGGCTTTATGGCTCATGTGCATGGACACCTCTGCTCCAGCAGCAGTGTGGGCAGTCTGGCTTTTACCCTCAGCTGCTGGATACTGTTTAGGCTATTACAAAAGTGGGATCATGAGCCATTCAGGCCATGGCAGGATTAGGTCACTTCTGGTTGTAACCAGGAACTGAATTCTTCTCACTTGGGAAGCTAAACTAAAGATAAAATAAACAAGAACCCTGGGAATTTCTGTGGAATACTTTCTTATTGATCAGAGATGATTTGGTTGCCTCCTGGCTTTAACTATTCGTAAATGTATTCTGATTTTATGTGGAGCAGCCCCTACATTGGCTAAAGAGTTGATTATGGAAGAATTCATGGTGTCAGACTTAAATTACACTGCTAAATGTTCTGAGTCCAACTCATCTTCACCTACTGTTTAATCCTCTTTCTCACTGCAGTTTGCCATGATGATAGACTTGCTAGTAATTATCGACATGTTGCTGCTCGTTGCTTGGATGTGGTGGCTTTTCCTGCAGTGTGCTCACTGGTTCTGTAGACAGCCAGTGCTGCCCCACACATGTGGTAAAGGTCTCTTGGCAGCAACCACTGGGCTGAACTATCCTGTCGGCTGACTCAGTTTCCCTTCTCACAGGGTGTATTTCTGATGTTGGCCCCCTCTTACTGACACAGTGTAATTTAGTGATGTGTGCTCTGCATGATGAGCTCTCCATCTGGCAGGTAATTGCCTGCTAGTTTAAATCCCATCTTAACTTCAGTTTCTCAAGCTCATGAACCTGCTGGTGCCTTCTGGTTAGTTTTGCAGGGTGTTTGCAAAAGGATTTGGTACAAGTTAGAGTGATGTGGGTAAAATTCTCTGAGGTTTTTTTTGATTGTAAAGACAGATTAAAAACGTAAGAGAGATTAACTTTTAAGTCCTACTTACCAAGCTACCTGGCATTATTCTGCATTGAGTTTGGCAGTCTGACACTTGGGTCCGTAGATCAAGCCGCTGACAGCAGGCACTGGTTGTTTGCACTGGTTATGCAGAGTGGGAACCCTGGGTATATTCTGGGACCTGGTAGATGCTGAAAGCTTGTTACACAGTACATGCTGGTGTTCCTCTTTCCTTCTTCCATGTTTTTTTCTCCTTTCTCCCCTTGCAGTCACTGGATCTCTTTGCCCATTCTGTTGTGCAGCAGGGTGCTGCATCTCTGGAGTTTGCTTGCTGCAAGTTTGTACAGGGCCATGCACAGCAGAGACCTTGTTGGGCTGCTTTTGTAATACCTGCTGTAAATAATGAGGATAACCAGCAGGCATCCACTGAGTGACTGCCCTGTGAGATAACAGATGGCAGTGCTGGGGATGTCCTGGGCCTGGCCCATGGTGTCTGTGGCAGGCACTGGGGGCTGGCTGGCAGCTGCCCACCAGGCTCAGGGTTTGCTGATGGTGTGGCAGCCTCCTTTGTCACTGCCTTCCCTCTTGCATTTGGGGAGGCAGGGCAGATTTCTCATCCACTCTGCACCCTTTTCTGACCACTGTGCTGTCACTTAGGAGAGTATGTTGGTGCAGGGCGAGGGGCAGGGTCCATCCCTTCCTGGGATGCCCCTTGAGATGTGCCTGGTGAACCAGTGTACTGCCCGTGCAGCCCCTGCACTTCCACTGGCAGTTCTGGGGTTGAGACTTCAGCAGTGGTGACTGCTGGTTGCAGCTTCTGGAGGTTTTGCAGACACAATCCTTTGCCCCCCTCCTTGTGCAGAGCCCAGGGAGCCAGAGCATAAGGTGGTGACAGTCCCACAGAGGTCACCAGCACAAGCAGTCATGGGACATCTCCAGATTGCAGGGTGTGCTGCACACTCAGTGCTTGTTGTCTTTGCAGTCTGTGGGAGCAACACCTGTGTGGCCGCGTCTGGATATTGATGTTGACTGTATTTTTTTCCTATCCCTTGTGAAAAGGTGCAGTTGCCTTTATTGACTTGTGCCCTTGTGCCTCAGCTACCCTATGGCTCAGATAATAACAGTGTCTGGGACTTCATTCAGCTTTAAGAGGCTTTAAACTAAGAAATTCCTATTTACTACTAACAGCATTGATGGACATGACTGATTAATGGCAATAAACCCAGGTGAGAACTGAGAGACAAGGGTTTTTTTTTTTTTCTGTTCTGTGCAGAGAACATGCTTGTTTTGTATGACTGAGTTTTATGAACTTTTGTATGATCTGCTTTTAAAAAATGTCCTTTGCCAAGTAGTGGGTATTTCTTAAGCTGAGATGACTGATTCACTCCTTTATCTCAGCCAACCTGCATCAGACTGGGCTGAAGCTGAGATACTGAGATGCTCAGATAAAATTCTTCACACCACTTCTGGCAGTTAAGTATCCATCCTTTTTTTTTTCCCTGAGGCAAGTCCTCCAGGAGGGTTTCTCCTGCTCTGAGGTTGTGTCAGTGACTCCCTGGGTTTTTGCTCTGAGTCTCTTTGATAAGTCTGGAGCTGTTAAAAGATTCCATTGCTTTTTTCAAGGTCTAAAGGGAAAGTAAGTGAAAACTTTGATGGCCAGTTTGAAAGCTTTCTCAGACTGGAAAGCATCCCATGGGACAAACAACTTTACTCAAGCTCTAGGCATGCCATGCTGGTCATATAGGATGGCTTAGTGCTGCATAAAATTTGGATATTGTGCATTTTCAGCTATTTCAATGAACTTATATAAGTGACTAATGATAAGAAAGCCCTAATTAAATTTTGTTCCTGTGATGAAACTGAATTTTAGAGAAATCAGGCTGAGATTTCAGCAGTTGTGAAATTCCCAGTGTTGTTCTTTGCACTGTAGAGCCTTTGTGTTTACTGCTGTAGTCATATTACATGTCATTGCCCAATACCGAGCAAGGCGTATTCTTGGCTCATTCAGTAGGTAAGATTCCCTGAGGGTCACTGAATCTGTCCATGCACTCAACAGAGAGCTCAGTCTGATGATTTCACAGCCATGTATTTGCATTTCCAGTGCTTTTTTCTTTTTGCCATTCTTTTCCCTTTTATTCTGCCATGATTATCAAAACCAAGGCTCTGCCTAGTTTCCTGACCTGTGTCATCCCTTCCTGCATCCTATTTGTGGCAGTCAGCAGGCAATTAGCTGGTGGTCTGCCCTGGGGGAGGGTTTTCCCTGTTGACCCCCCCCCCCCCCCCCCCCCCCCCCCCCCTCCATCCTCATGATGCAGTGGGGGGGCCCATGGGTGTAGGCACCTTGCAGAGATGGTCAGCTCATGGGGTGGGGTATTGAACTTGCAGCTGAGAGCTGGTCCTCTAGCAAATGAGAAGCTGATCCATTAGAATTTCAGGGTAATATAATCCCTTTTGGAAAGCACAATAGTTAATAATCCAACACTTAGAAACTACCACTGTTTCTGTTCCTTATTAGACATCTTGATTAATTTATTTTCTATTTCTCCTCTTAGGTATTTTGTAGCATTTAATTTTCTCTATGATAATTTATGATTCACAAAATCTCTTGGAGCAGCTTAGCTTCTATGTGATGGCATTTCAGCACCTCTTGCATTTCCTTTGGTTAGATCATGTGTTGCTGCTTGTTTGGAGGAAATGCTGCTGCTTCTCTGAAGAAATCAGTGTTTTGTTACCTGGCTGTGATATGCCAGGGTCACACTGCCCTCTCTTTGGAGATGGGTCCTCCATCAACCTATATAGTACTTAAAGCGCTTGTCAAATGCTGGGATGGAAAACTACTCCATTTTCTGAAATTACACTATTTGGGTGACCTAATTTTCTTGCCTGTGTATTTAACTTGGTTTGGATACATGGAAGGATCAGACCAGTGGAAAAAAGGCAGTGGTACATGGAGCTTCCACCACAGGGGCTTAAGAACTGAGATGGGTTTATTACATAAAGTGAAGTATTACATGCTGTTGTTCAAGCCACTGCAAATATCTCATCTCACTCCAATTCTGATTGTTCCTAGTCAAGAAAATGTATATTGTAAAGAGGACAAACTGGGGAACAGAGAATTTGTTTTACCGGAGGTATCATTTATGGTAGAAGATTGCATCCTCCTTATTGCAAAATAAAAACCAGAGAAGGCTATGACTGCTGCCTACATCCCTGAAGTAGAGGAGCAGGGCGATTTTAAGAAGGAAATGTCTAAGTGAGCATAATAAATTTAGGTGGGATGTTAGAAGGCAGTCTGAAACCTTTAGGAAAGCAAATTTCTGGGATAACCTCTCTGTGAAGGGATCTGAAGAAGTGTAGCTGGGTTTAAGATAAAGCTTGATAAATTGATAAGCTTCATAGTTTTAAGTAATATTATGTATATACAACATATTTCCTTGAGAACCTTCCTTAAATAGAAATTTGAACTTGCTGGTGGAAAAGTTATTTCCTGTTCTCTTTTTACTGCAGAAATGAAACATAGATATTAATAAATTACGAGAGCAATTAGCCCTTTGAACTGCCTGAGCTTGTGTAATTTGCTGTGTGTTGGTAGCAGCATTACTGTCTTCTCCTAAACTTGGTATCAAAAGAAGGTAAAGAATCCACAAAGTAAGGTGGTTCAACAGATACATGAATAGGGCTGGAAGTTATTCACAAATGTCTCAGCATGCAAGTTGCAGCAAAGATGAACCAATCTTACTTCTAGCTGTTACAGCCCTTTGCTTCCTGTCACCCGTATGACCATGTGCTGGGCTGTTTCCATCCACCAAGTTTCTGAAAAGCCAATCTGCCGATAAAAAACCCCAACAGAACAAGCTTCTGACTTAGCATGGAGAAACAGCTGAGTTTCCAGTGCAGAGGTGGAGAGGAGCTATGGTAGTCAGCCCTTTGGCTGCTTTGCATTTGCAACCAAAGCAAAACTAATTTTTCTTGCTGTTTTTATTTCTTTTAGTAGGATTTCTGTCGCCTTGTGCTGGAGCAGTTCAGCATATGGTTGGACAGACATAGGGATGGTGTTGATGAGGAAGCAGTAATTAGGTGGGTTTAGGCTCAGCCCTTGGCTTGGTGATTTCCCTGCTGCTTTTTCTTGAAGGAGATATAATTTTGGCCATGCTTGCATTATATCCCTCTTGAAGGTTGAAAGTTTCTAGAAAGTCTATTTAAGTTGTGAAAATGTTGTACTGTCCCTCCCTCAGGCCTGTGTGACCACATAACTCATATCAAGTGAGGGATTTGTTCCACTGCTCTGTGCAATACTCAGCACCTAATCCATATAGGCAAGAGTGTCAGCACTCACCACTTTCTTCTGTGGGTACAAAGCTCCCAGCTTTCATTTGTGTGAATTTCTGCCACCTAGAAATTCTACAGCTTGAACCTATTACAGATTTTGTGATACAAAATGCAGCTGCATTGTATTAACATTAAAACCTCAATAAACATGTTTAAAAACACCTGTCTTGACACACAGAGCACACGAAAAAATAGTAATAAGTGGATGCAAAAATAAACAACTGAATATATTTTTCCTGTAGATTGCTGCCTTTCTAAGTTTGTTAATTTAAAAGATTAACAAATTTCAGTTAAAAAAATAGCAAATTCTCTGATAATAAGAGTTTTGTATTGAGAAAGTGTACATATTTATGAGCTCTGGCTCAGTCCTTTGAATTATCTAGACACTACTGTAACTGATAAGTGAATGCTGATAACCCTGTTAATATTTCAAGGACTCTTTGCAGCTATAGGGGAGCCCTCGGTAACTATCACATTCCTTTGCACTGCAGGACAGGTTTTTTATTTGCTATCTTAATGGTATTATATACATACAGTTTTTTTTCTAACTCAGTTCACCTTGTCTCGCAGCAGCTCCTTGGCACACAGCCTCCTGAACTCTCTAAGATGCTTTTTACAGCAGCTAGGCTCATTGCCTGCTCTGGTGTGGCTGAGATTTGGATTGCAAATTCCTGATTCAAACAAAGAGAGGGAATAGAAAAGGGCTGGTCTCTGGCCTCTCTCACACTTTAGGAAACTTTACTGGCTTCAGAGGATTGTTCTGGTAACTCTGGTTACACTTCCAAAAAAAAAAAAAAAAAAAAAAAAAATCTTTGTAAAGATGGGTGCAGCCCCACCACCAGCTGGAGAGAGGTGGTTCTGAGGAGGCTGCTGGGATTTCAGGCTACCTTGAGTTTTGTCCCCACTGGTTCTCTTTTCTCCCCCTGTTTTGTTTCCTCCAAACCATGGGTCTGGAAATCCATGAGTTTAGAAAACTCATGAGAGAGGGGGAAAAAAATGGATGGAGACAAGTGGTGTATGCAGGATGTATCTGCATATGTTCCTTCACTGGCTTCTTGGCTGCACACAAGGGCCCTGCAATCTGAGAAGCAGCTTCCTGTAATTGATTTCGTGAGCCAGTATCAACTGGGTAGGATTTGGCCTGTACTGGCTTGTGTTCCTTGAGGAGCAGAGGAGAGGAGTCAAACTAAACAGGGTGACTCATGAGAGTCAGGTTCCTGCAATGGTTTGTCTAAAAATGCTCAGAGTTGGGAAATGGGCTGTCATGATGGTTAAATCATTATCTCCCTTTGGTTTGCAGCTCTTTGGAGCCATTGGAGAAGGCCCATGAAGTCCCTGACAGCCACAGTCATAGGAAAAAGTCTGTGTGACTGACACTTAACTGCCCAGGGGCTCTGGACAAGGACAGCCACATTACTGCAGGGCAACTGCTGAGACTACACTTGTGTGCTTGCACCTGAGGTTCCCTTTTTGCTGTCCCTATCATTAAAATTGACCAAAATGGCTCAAATCACTGATTTGTGTGGAAACCTGTACAGAGGTCTTTGCACAGTAGGCAGTGCTGGGCTAGGCAGCCTGCAATTATTCAGTGTTTTACTTTAAAGTGTGGTAACTACTTCTCTGAAGCCAGGTTTGTGCAGTGCAATGAGGAAAGGCACTGCTTTGCTGTCTCCTGAACTGTGTTTTGATTTGACATCATTCTCCGTCAATGTTTACCACATACTGGAATCTCCACCTCTCTAGTGGCATAAAATCACAGGCCTTCAACTTAATGGACTGGGAGAACCAGGTAGAGGCAGGAGAAGGTGGCCAGATGGACACTGGAATTACTCTGTCCCTCACCCTGGGGTTGATCAGAAGAAATCCAGTCAGGGATGCTTTTCTCCTGCATGAGAGAAAACCTCCTGAATAGGGGAACTGTAAGGTAGAGCCAGCTATGAAGCTTTGGGAGGAGAACCTTGTTTGATCTGCAGATGAGAGCTCCTGTGGGTGCAGAGCCAGGGTGGTGGCCGGGAGCAGCCGTGGGAGCAGCCGGGATGGTGGCCGTGGGCGGGAAGGAGCCCCGGGGCTCCCTCACACTGATCTCTGCAGACAGGAGCAGCCTCATCAAAGCGTGGTCTTGAATTTAATATGCACAAAACAAGTCTCTGGGAAAAGCTGCTGCTTGCTGGAGACATTTTTTGGGTGTATCCTGCTCTGTGAGTTACAATTTCTGTGAGATGCAGCACACCCTCTTAGGGTGAGTTTGTTAGTCAAAAAATACACTGACTTCCTTCTGTTCCAGGGGAAGCAAGGCTGGAGGAGAGGCAGGTAAACACTGCAAGGGGATCCTCTGGCATGGCTCATTTTAGAGCTAGGAGGCCACTGGAATGGGGACTTGGCTGGGCTGCCTGGTCAGTTCCAGGCATAGAGGTAATTAAGATATATCCTCCAATTAACCTGAGTCACCCTTTAATTGATGTGTGCGATCAGTGGGCCCAACTGCCATATAGACAGCAGAAAAGAGTCTGGATTATTTTAACCACTGCTTTGCATGTTTAAGTAATTTAGAAATCTACCCTGTTAATGTTTACAGAGGCTCATTGAGCAAGACAGGTATGTTTCCCTGCCCTGCAGGTAAAGTGGCAGAGGCTGGCAGGGCTGGAATGGTTCCCTTTGCTTTGTCCATCCTGGTATGGCCAGATCTGTCCCTGCAAGTGAGCCAGCTCAGCAGGGTGCTGCTGCACCTGCCAAAAATTGCACCAGGTCCAGGGCTAACGCTGCTGAGTTGTGTGGCAGCAGAACGTATCTATGAATGTATGTATGTCCTTGGTGCCCTGTGTTATTTAGTGCCATCAGCATCACCTCTCAGACCTGCTAAATGCTATGAGGCCAAAGGGATGTCCAAGCTAATATCCCCACTCTTGCTCTGCCTTGCAACATATACTAAGGAAAGTGTATGAGAACCAGGACAAGTACAGACTGATCCTTCCCTCCTTGCACTGTTCCAGCTCGCAGCAGGCAGATGTTTAAGGGCTTTTGGGGTTGCAGCTTTCCCCCGATTGTGGTGTTGACTCACTGTGGAACAAGTCAGTGCCACAATCCGTGGCCCCCTCATCTCTCAATTTCTTTAATCCCTCTGAAGTTTCTGCTTTCCCCAGTGCCTGATCACAGTCCCCACCATTCAGATGCACACACTTGCAGAAATTGTTTCCTGTTAGAACATGTTGTGGGTGATATTTAGTTTTTATATTGTGAGGGACAGGGATTATTTATTTTTTGTTTCCTTTCTTGTTGTGATTTTATATTGCCTTGTCATGCTTCATTTTAGCCATCTGTCTTTCCATCTTATGAGGAGTGGTCCTAGTCTTGAATATACTGTGAAGATGATTTCTCCAGATGTGCTTGACTTGCCCAGGAGGATGTAAATGAAAGCATCCCAATGTATATGGGTGCATTTATGGCCAAACCATTTCCAGGGAAAAGGCAAATTGCAGAAGTGGTAACTGTCCGCAGTGTTCTAAGATGCTTTGAGCTTTGTATTTTTTCTGCAAAAAATTTACTGTATTTGGATTTTTTTTAAAACTTCTTTACAAAACTTTGGATATAGAAACATTGTTGTCCCCAGTTAGCTGCTTCTGGAGGCTGCTGTTTGAAGAGTTGCAGGGTGCCCCATAACAGCTTTTTGTTACTCTCTTTGCCCATCTCTCTAGCTGGGTGGTTTTGGATACTGGGCTGTTTTAATGCCCATTTCAACACACTAGTGGCTATATTGCCTTCCCACTCATGTCAAAGCAAAGCTTAGTCACGTATTTCAGAGAAGAATAAAGAACCAGGTGCAGCAAATGTATTTTTACATTTCTATTTGTATTTGTTGGCAGCATTTTAGCCTGCAAATTGTCAACACAAGAGCAGGCAGGAGAGCTGTGCTGAGCAGTGTTTGCTCTCCTCCCTGTGTTGCAGCTGACAGAGGGTAGCTGTGACCTGGGTTGGGCATCTTGTCAGAATTAAGATGTTCACCCCCACTGGACTCTTGCTTACATTTGGGCCCATCTTCAGGTAATTGATGGTTGTGGAAACAACCAGGAGAGGGTGGGAGATACCCCATGACACCTTCAGCCAGGGTGTGCACATCACCCCTGCCAAGCTGATCCCTGCTGGGTGCTGTGGCAGCGTGGGGAGCAGGGACCGTTGTGGCTCCCTCATCCCTGGGGAAAGGCTTGACTCCAGCTAAACGTTTTACCCCACTCACTGTTTGTTTATTTATTTGGTTATGCATATGGATACTTTTGCTTTTATAACCACATGAATTGTGAGCACATCTGAACTTGATACTTTAATTGCTGTATGAATTGCCTTTGCATCGCTAAGGGAAAATCCCTCTTTTTTTACTTTAACGGTGTTGTCTACCTGCTCAGGATTTTGCTTTGAGGTGGGGCAGGTTGTTGGCTGCCTGCTTTCTTAGACCCCCTTGCTTAGCCTTTTGTGATAGAAAGACCAAGGTGAGTGCATGTGGACAGATTATTAGTTTTTTTACAAGAACTCTTTCTGCTAAAATGAGAACACACAGAGTTTTTTTATCAAAGTCAAAACCAGGTCAAAAAAGAAGATTTCTGTAAGCTTCTGTAGAAGACCAAAGCAGTGAGAATATTATCTGCTTAGCATATGGAGTACAGGGCTTTGGGAGTTTCATGGTGCTGTTGGAGAGTGTCTTCATGGGGCCCCTGTCAGCAGTCTTTTGGAGAACAACTTCACCCAAAATGAGACCTCAGCACTTGGCAACAACACTGGATGTTATTTTTAGTTCTTAGATTTAAATTTGTCTCTGTTTACTGATTAAAAAAAGGGACAAAAATAAGAAGCAGAAAATCTTAAGCATCATTGTTCAAAGGACATAAAAAGCAAAGTTGGGTCATAGGGGCTTGATCCTGGTTCCACTTTGGATTATAAATCACTATAATAAAATGAAAAAAGCCAGCACCTCTGCTTTGCCTAGCACACAAGTATGATATAGCATTTGCTTTATTTATTTTTTTTTTTAATTTTCCATGTATGCTTTTGATTCCACTTTTAGACTTAACCGGAATTGTATTGGTTGTGTCTTGGTCACAGATGATTGAGCAGGGAATTATTAACCCAGCATAAGAGCTAACATGAGGATTACTGGAAAGTTCCTGCCTGTGACAGCTTTAAGTGAACTATGTTACTGAAAAAACTGCAGAAAGTTCAAATTGCTTGAGATCGTGCCAGAGGACTGTCAGTGGTCTTTTGTTAGAGGCTGACCACCTCAGGCAGGGCTCACAAAGGAAGCCTATTTTGTTTAAACCAAGCAGGGCTAGTTCTGTGCTCCAGAGTTACAGCCTAGCTACCTTTCCCTACATCAGCATTTCGGATATTAAAATTGCTACCCGTGTCTCCAAAAGCCTCTAGGAGGGAACCTGGCAGTGCTGTGATTTGGGTCTTACCAGCTTTAATGGAAACATACTGCAAAGCTCCTGTTGTCTTGTTGACTACCTCTGTTTTTATGTGAATCATAAAACTTGGTTTTGACCAAATCCTGCTGGCTGACCACTCCATATGGCTGGCTGACACCTGGGTCATCAGTGCTGGGCTGGACATCCATCCTGCTGAGGCTGAGCCCTGCCATGTCGATATGTCACTGAAATGGAGTAGTTCCCTAAAGCCTGAGAAATCTGGATGAGGCTCTGAATCTTTTCCTAAGCATGAAGAGCTGTGGTGGAGACATCTGCAAGGACCCTTGTGTGGCTGAGGTCTGGGGAACAGGCCTCCAGAGTCATCAGTTTCCTCCAGGTTGCTGGGAGAGGGTCTTCTCCATTGGACATTCCTCCTCTGTAGAGCCCCCATTGCTCTGAGGGATCTGAGATGCTGCACTCCTGTAATTCTTCTGGAGCAGAAAAGCCTGAAATGTCATCAGTTGCATTGAGGAGCTGAGGGTCTTCTGTGCATTGGGCCAACAGTTTCAGATCAAATTGAACAGGAGTCTGGAGTCTGGACAACTCCTCTTTCTCATGTTGTCATTTAAAGCATCGTCCACTGAGTAACTGATGTCCTTGATTCCAATATCTGCAATATCTGGATTTTAGATAATTTCAGGAGATATTTGCTTAGGTTGTCAAACCCTTGGAGACAGAGACAGCAGCAGAACCAGGAACTGTTCTTCACTGTCAGCTACTTGAGAGGTTGAGATCACCCTCCAGGAAACTGGAAGATGTTGAAAACTATTGTATTGTTTGTACCTTGTGGTGGGAAATGTGTAAATGGTGCCTGTAAGAGGCCAGTTGGAGAGCAGAGCAGTGGAGACTGGGGGGATTTCCAGCAATTCCCCAACTGCTCACACATAGCAAAGCCACACATTATCAGCAGCTGCCCTGAGTGTGTGACCACAGCTTTCTCATGTGTTCCTGGGGATGCTGAGAGGACCAGCTAGAGAGCTGCAGGCCTGGTTACTGGTGAAGCTTGGTGCTCTGTAGCAAAGTATCCTGGCAGAAGTTTTAACAGAAGAAATAACCTGGTCAGTGGTCAGCAAAAGTCACAGCTTCTTTTGCATTTTCACCTCTTTTCTAGATTGGTTGACCTGTGTCTTCAGCTCTAGCCTGGGAGGTGTTGCCTTCTGGGGTGATTTTTTCCATCACTGTCAGCAGATTATGGAGGCTGAGCCTGACTTTCTGCACCTGTGCCTCTGCTGACTTTGATGGATGCATGAGTTTGTCACTGTTAAAGCTACTCCCAGCATGGCCAGCATCTGTCCTGGAGGACTAAACAAGGACCAGCCTTTGTCTTAACTGAGAGACAATGTAATCTGTCTACAGAAGCTGTAGATAGCCCAGGGCTACCTAACTGTATGCTCTCATAGCTCTGCTGCCCTAAGAGCAAGAGGCTGCATTTCAGAAAGGAATTTCTTGCTTTCATGGAGAGAAACATTGCCAGTCCTATCTCATTGGCATGTTCTGCCCATTCCCAGAAGTCCTTTTTGCTTAGTCTGGGGGGCTGTGAACACACAGCCTTAACTGGGTGTCATTTCTTGAAGGTGAGATCTGGTTTCTTTTCTCTTTACTGCTGTAATTTTTCTGTCAAAGCTTATTTTCATTAGCCAAATGTATATGCTTTCTAGAAAAAATCCTCAGATCCTGTGGCTTTACACTTCAGAGCTTATTTTTTTTAATCTCTGATGGTAGCATGACAGACACAAGTATTACTAGTATTTGATGGCTGGACCTCTAGGAGGCCTGTAAATAGACTTATATTGGTACATTTTTCAAGTTTATTGTGCGCCTATATGTGACCGTATATCACTGCAACTATTCTTGAGGTAAACATATTGAGAGATCCACTATTGTTCCAGCATTTAAAACCCTAAATAGTGGCAGTAGCATGAGACCCTGTCTTGTGTTAGTTTGACCCTTTCAACAGCTTTCTGAAGCAGCAGATCCTGATGAGTCAGAGGAACAGATACACAGGCTTATGTGGATTCTTTCAGAAATAGACGTGTTTCCCCAAATCCTTTAGTTGTTGTAGGGTTGTTTTATTTTTTTATTTTTTTATTTTTTTTTTTTATTTTTTTTTTTTTGGTAGCATCTCTTTCTCTTATACATATGTGCTGCTTCTAGAAGAGAAGGCTCAGTACAGTGGTTGTACACTTGGCAAGTCAAAGGCTACCCTGCAGCACTGTATTCTACTCAGGCATGTCTAACAAAATTAGCTCCTTTCTTTTAACTATTGTGTATTGTATAACTTAGTATTGTTGTTGGATAACACTGAAGACCTCTTTCTTGTGTGTGTACCTACACGTGTGGAGAGCACCACTGTGGTAAAAGGGAACAATTCCTGCAACACGTTGTTGGGGCTGTCAGCTGCTGATGCTGGTGCTTGCTGGGGGTGTGTACAGCCTTTGCATCCCTCAGAATCAAAAGCAACAGCTGCTGAGGCTTTTGTGCTGGCTCTGATTGCAAAACCACTCTCTCCTTGTTTCTCCCCGTGCCGACCCGCCACCCCTGCAGCAGGCTGCGTGCAAACCCTGTGACCATTTCTACAGGATCAGTCTCCAAAATCCTCATTTTGCACTCCGGCATCTGCCAGATTCACTGCGATTTACTGCTTTAGCTGTGCGCCGTGTAACCTGTGTTTATTCACTTCCCTGTGAAAGTAGTAAGTAGTAACAGGTCAGCAGTCAGAGCAGAAAATGAGCTGGCTGTAACCTAGCTGGGTGCAGATCTCACTGAAAGGGAAAACGGGGCGGCCACACGGTACAAACCATCCCGCGGGAATGCAGAGCACTGAGCGGGGCTCAGTTAATGTGCCTCTGAATTGGCACCGGCTGAGAACTGCGCTGTGAATATTGAACAGTTTCTTTTATCGAATTCCCGGTGAGGTAATTCTTATGGAATAACGTCAAATTATTGATGAAACGGAATTCTTATGGAATAACATCAAATCACCGATGAAAGGAAAGCCCTTTATTTGCTTATTCTAGAGAGAGATGGTAATACAGTACAAGAAATGCTGTGTAAATACGAGTGGCAAGAAATGGTTGCATTTGATTTTGTTGATGGAGATATGGCAGAGACTTGGCAGATAAAGACTGACAAATCCCTAAAAAATCCCTATTGTGGATTGAAATAAAATGCAAATGTGAAGAAGTATATAATCTTCTCCTTAGCTGTCCCTATGCATCTTCATAAGTTTACAAACTCATGAGGTACCAAAACCTTTAGATCCCAGAACACCCATGTTTTACTCAAATGATGCTTGTGGCAGGTTGTTCTGGCCTCACTTTTCTTTTTATCCTTTCTGTTATTTTCTTCCTTCACAGCAGAAATATTTTGGCCAGCTATAATGTAAAATTCTCGATTCTTTTTGAAAACTCATGTTTGCCAAAATGGTAACCTCATAGATTATTCTCTTGTCAGCAAGGCTTTTAACCACAGTTTTGGCAGAGCCTTAAAACATGCCCTCTCTCAAGAAAGAGTTGTCTGGGCTAGAAAATCATTGGCATTAAAAAGAGGTTGTCATAGTGATTGAAACCTCCTCATAGACATTCCTTAGGAAAAGTAGGCTGCAAGATGCACCTTTGTAGTCCCTTTTTTAAGTAAGGGACCCTTTAAACTGAAGAGCCTATTTCATTGTCTAAATGCAGATTTCTGTCACTTGTAAAACAATAGGACTCTGGAGTGCTGTTTGTGTATCAATGCTTCTTTTAATTACTTTCTACAAGAAATGACTCAATGGGAATTAAGTTCCAATTTCTTGCTATTGGAAGGCACCAGGTTTTTAGGTCTAAACCAGGATCACAGCTTGGTTCCCTAGATTAATAGGAAAAGATTCAAGGAAGACACTCCAACTGAGCCCTGAATGACCAGCTCTGAGCAGGCTTGAAAAGCACAGCCTGGGAAATCCTTCCTTGTAGAAGTTTGGTGTCTTGCCTGAAAAGACCTAAACAAGGTCGGGAATTAACTGTTACCTCTGGAGGAGGCAGATCCAAATGTGTCATCAGTGTGTTTGGCTCTGGACAGAGCTATGCAGATACAAAAGAGAGAGTTGAGAACATGAACTAATCATTTTTATGCTAAATCTATAAATACCATATTGAATCAGTATGGTGGGGATTTTTTAATAGGGAGATGTAATTATTTATTTGAATCACTGCTATATTTGTGCTGTATTTCTCAGTAAGACTAAAATAAGATGAGGAGGCACATGTTTCTTGGATGGGATCTTTACTATATAAAGTGAATCAAAATGTATGCTGGATAATCTGGGAAAAGACTGGAAGATAATTAAGCTAGAAACAAAAATATGTGCAGGGGCTGGGGTGAGGTTGTAGAAGTCTCTTGGCAATTATATCTTTCACTAGTTGGAGTCTCTGGATGTGCTTTATTCCGTACACCTACTTTCAATTCTTTCATAACACATGCACATGCAAGGAATATTAATTAGATAAAAGCTAAACTTATGGCTAGCCCAGAGCCATCTGTTAGGAACCTACTTTTTTACCTGGCTACCCAGCAAGAAAGGTTTAATCCTGAGCTCTTTGGAGACAGTGGCAGAATGAGAAATGTTGATGTGAGCTGCACTGGATTTCAATGCCTACTCCTGCAACAAAATTAACCCTAAATTCCAATCCTGTTGGGATTAAAGAAAGAGACAAAGAAAGAGACCTTTAGGAAGATCTTGTTATTTCTGGAAGTACCCAAAGCCCTGCTGGGAATGAGGCCTAATGAGAACCTATTATTGTTCTTATTGTTGTCTCTGAAGTCAAAGGGACTTCTGCAACGACTTGAAAGGAGCAGGACCTGGGAGCCATTTATTTTACTTTCATTCCCTGCGTGAGAGTTCATCAGTTCCAGAATAGTGATTTCAGGGGTTTTGGGTATGGGAAAGTCCATCTGAGGGAGAAACAGGGACTACTTTTTTGTATTGCATCAGGGTGTCTGGGGAGTTGGGCAAAGCTGAAAGCTGTGGTGCAGTTTAAATCTGTCTCACCATAGGTGCATCTGTCAGCATTTAGTTCTGATCACAAGTGTGCTTTTGAAGCAGATCTGCTGATCATTTCCACTTACCCGCTGCGATGTGCACTTCAGTGTGCTTTGTGCAGTCACTTGTGAGTGCAGGAACTGGGCTTCTCCCAGATGAAACTTGTCCAGAATGCTCACTTTAAACACAGCCAGTTCTCAGGACAGAGCCAGGACAGGCAAGACCAGGAAGCCCTGAAATGCATGCAGAGACTGTCAGCCCCTTTCACCTCACAGATCCTGTTGTGCTGCCATGTCAACGTCATGTGCCTCTGCTGCCGCAGCAGCCTGGAGGGGAATTGTGCACCACCTCGAGTTTCCCAGTTGTCCATCCTTGTCTGCATGTCAGGCAGTAGCTTGGAGCAAGTCTGCAGGGTCTCAAAAGGTGAGGAAAATCCACAGGAGGGTCGCTGAGCTCACAAGATAACAGGAGACAGATTTTCTCCTTTTAGCACACAGCCATGCTTGCTCCATGTCTGCCTTTTCTTGTTCTAAGGATGCTGCAGCAGGTGCTAGGTTATTGCTTTCATAGAAAAGTTTTTTCTTTTCACATATGCAGCTGATTTTAAATATTTCAGAAATACTGGAATATTGAAACATGTTTAGTGATAGATTTTTCAAGCAGCTCAGTGAGGTTGGACTTAGCATTACAGTTGGCAAAGGGATTGCTACAGGTGAACTGATGGTTGAAACAGTGCTTTGAACAATTTTTTGTCTGTCCTTTCTTTTTGAAAGCTCTGAAGTTAAGGAGGACCAAAATCTGGATCCAGCTCATAATTCTTATGTGTTTTCTCCACATGAGAAAGGACTGTAAATAGTCATTCAAAAATCCTTTAGGAAAAATAATAAAAGGCATTTGGCAAAAATTGGCAAAATTTGGTCCAATACTCCCTTTATGATTACTCCCACCAGCTACGGACGGGTGTCTCTCCAGCTGCTGTTTCAGCCTGGAGCCTTCCCAGGTGCCCTTCCCCGGGGTTTGTTCCAGGCTGCAGCCTTTCCCCCGCTCCCTGCCGGGCGCGTTAGGGACCTGCGGGAGCGCTGGGCGCAGCCATTGTCCCCGAGTTACTCATCAACCGGCGGGGCCGGGGGCTGGGGAGGGCTGTCCCGTTGCTCTGGTTACCGGCTGCATCGCGCTCCGCTTGTAAATGCGATCTTTGACCGCAGCCACTGCACCGGAGGAATTTTCACAGCTCCCGGAGAAGACAAAACTCCGGGAGCCGGGATGTAAAAGGTTATCTGATACAAGATGGATGAAGTGGAGGCTTGTTCTGTGTGAAAGCGAATCCCTCTGCCTCACAGTGAGGGAAATGTTGGGAAGATTTTAAAGTTTCAGGCGTATTCCCTTGCAGCTCTGGTCTTGTTAAATTTGTTTTCTCTAGCTCCGGTACAAGGGTCGTACACAGTGGTAGGAGTTTGGCCCTTGGCCATTTCCAGAGCTATAAGGTCACTCAAAATTGTTCTTGCACTTGTGTGTTCGCAGCAAGAAAATTTTAATGAGTCTTTCATCGGTAGCAGCCAGATTGTATCTGCTCCAGGGTATCACTCATCTGGCCCCAGCAGAATTAATGCACTGAATGCCCTGAGCTTCGGGCTGAACTGGCAGAAAAGGAGCTCAAGTCTTTGTCTGCGTAGCCACAGCAACTAAACCACAGATGAACTATAAGTTTCTCCAGGATCTGACAATAAACATGCTTTAGCCTCAAAGATTGTGATCACCTGCCTGTAGAAGGGTGTTCTCAGTCAGGACTTCTTGCTTATTTGTTTCAAATTGATGGGTCCCTGAATAAGAGAAATTGGGGCAGAGCACTGAAGTCATCGTAATATTATTTCATTTACCATTGTACTTTGTCTCACTTGTTCACTGTTACATTATGTTAATAACTTTATTTTTCAGGGGCGTTTGTACCCATAGACTATATGTGTCTATTCTGTATCATGTTTTTATTTACTTGAATTGCTTACAATGTTTAATTCAAGGCAAGGGTTTAACAGGGATAGGGGCTGGTGTGGCACTGGCTGAAAGGGAAGTGCAAGAGGTGCAGGTGCTGGTATTGTCCCCTCTTGCTGGGACTCACCCCCTCCCATGTGCTTCAGACATTCCAAGCTCTTCTTAGGGTTTTAGAAGTCCCTTCCTTCTTCCCATACATCTGAGTTCAGGCCTTACCTACCTCTGTTCTTCCAGTTTTTAAATGGAAAATACACTGGCACTTGTGCAGTTAATGAAAATACCAGAAATTACTGCCTGCCTGAGTTTAAAATCTGTGTGATGGCTCTGAGCAGATCCTCAGCCCTTACGGTGTGAAGATGGCAGCTGGAGCCAACGGGGGAGGTCCTGCCCCTGGGTCAGAGGACAAGAAGGGGTGACAGTGGGGTGCTGGGTTGGCTCCAGGTTTCAGGGACAGGGTGAACAGCTGGTCTCTTGGATGGTGTCAGGAATGAAACCAAGGGAATTAATGCAGTTAAACCTGCATCCAGTTTTTTTCGTAGTTCCCTCTTTGCTATTGTGGGAAGCTCCCAAAGTGAGTATGACTCAACAATATGAGCTTGTGAAGATGCTCTCCTTGCACCACTTTGGGAGCTGCATTCAGCTCTTGGGAGGTGCTGCTAGGAGAGACATCCCAAGGCAAGCATGAGGGTGAGGGCAGTCAGGGGGTGTAGCAGGTGAGGGCTCTGTGGTGCTGCAGGATCACAGCCCCAAACAGAGATGATAGGCCAGATACAGTTTCACTGGGGCTCATACTGTGGCATAAAGGGTTCTTTTTTAGTGCAGCCAAGAATTCCATTAGCCTTTTCTTTTCCCAAACAGCCTGTCTCCTATCTGCTGGCAGTACATTTTGGTTTCCTTGCATCATATAGTGTGTCTTATATGGTTTTGTTCTAAAATGCATCTCTTTACTTTTACTCACATTATAGTGAATTTCTGTCACTTCACTACAACCAGCTCCCACAAGCCTTGAGTCATACAGTGTCCTGATGATTCCATGAGTCTTTTCCCAGTGGGGAGATGAGCAGAATTTGGTTACTAGTGAGAACAACGCCTGTCCAGTGTGTGTGACATGGGACATTCAATGTATTGGAGAGATTTGAGTGGTCTGGGGTGTGAAGCTGTAGAGCCTGTGAAACTGTACTGATGCAATGACATTGTGAGGTGTTCGACTTTATAGGAAATCTTTTGCTCCTTTCTTGTAATTTTTGAACATCTATCCCATTTGTAAAAACAGAATTCTCCCATCTCATCCACTTGAATACTCTGATAAAGCAGCTCTTCTGTTGTGTCATTAATGTTACAATGTCTTTGTGCACTCTCTGGTCCCTATAATGTCGTATCACTTTGGACTAGGAACCTGAATATAGTTATTCATTACTTTAGTGGAAAAAGCACCCAAGATCCAAGTTTTTATACCATCAAAATCAAAGTAGTAGATATTAGGCACTATCATTCTCATGTTAGTAACTTTGGCTGAATTAAAAGAAATCTGTACTATGAAAAAGCTTTTATCTGCTAGTAAAAGTATCTTAAAACTCTTTATATTCTTCCTGAATTACATGTGAATGGTCCTTCTGCTGTGAGAGATCAATACTAGTTCAATCTTGGTGGAGCTCTTTTAGTTTCCCTGTAGATTACCAGCAGCTTATACCCACTCCTGCCATTACCCATCATTGCAGAAAGCAGACTCTCCAATGCTGACTCTCAGAATAAATTGGTCTGAGAAACTGTTGGCAAACAAACTGCTGCAGTTAGATGATTTAGAACAGTGCTAATGAGGAGAAATTTGCAGGGATATTTGGCATGATTCAGCATGGCTGTCAACCATGTTTACTGTTTCTGCCCAAAATACTAAAACATGTGTAATTTGGCTGTAACTGGTAAAACAGTTTTCAGGTATAAACAGGTCAGTTGTCTGTAGAGCAGAGACACCAAAGCTTATTATAATAATTTTCAGGTCTGAAAACTCTATCACTGATAAATATCTCTTGTAGGCACCAACACGTATCTTGCTTAAGTGGGCTTTCTTGTCTACCTTGAGCAATTTCCTTAATTTCATTCTAACTGCCTGGGTAGGAAGAGGTTTGCAAGACCAGGTCAACAGTTTGACTTCATTTCCCAGGTGGTGCTAGACTTCATTGTAACAAACTCCTTGTTACCATTTTCAATTCATTTTTAGGAGGAAAGACTGCTTTTGATAAGCGATCTAGACCCTGTTGTTTGTGCTATTTTCCTATGGATTTTTCTTGCCTGGGGATTTTGTAACACTTTTTTCTGTTGAGATCTATTCTTTTAAGAATTGTCCTTTTGGTAAGAGCTGCTTGCTTGCAGAGATTTGTGTACCTAAAGTGCTGAGGTTGATTGTACAGTGGATTTCCACGTCTCGAGTATTTGTCTCCCTGTTGGATTAACTGTTCTCGCTGTGCCACTAGGAACATCTGTCAACCTTTTCTGCCCTGTCTGGCGGCTTCATTAAGGACTTCAAAGGCATGTAAACACCTTGGGGCTGGGCTTGTCTATGACTTTGCTCTTTGCTAATGCAGTGTATTTAGCAAGTCCTGCACCAGTGACACTTCTTAGTAAGAGATACAGATAGTATGTGAGTACTCAGAAACAGTAGAATATTCATGGTCTCAGTTTAAAGGGTTTGGACATCGGCCTCTCTCACAAAAGTCATTGGGATAGGAAGAACTTGGACTTTTCCAGGTCAAACTTTTAATCTCCAGAATGTTCAGGTTCTCTTCTGTACTGCAATTTACTGTTGGAAAGGTATTTGAGGACTTGGGTAGTTTTGTTTATTTAATGGGGGTTTTGTGTGATCACTTAAGGGGATCAGTGAGTTCTTTTGTGTTTCTTAATTTTATTTTTTACTTGCATCATGGGTTGTTGGACAGATCAGAGGCACCATTTATTCTTGGTACATGCACTTCAAGTGACATTTCCAGTGGTGGCCATAAGAAAAAGAAGGCAAATAAATGTAGTAGGCACAATCCTTTTTTAGGGTACAATTACTTTTTCAAAGGTGCATGAATGGAATATGCCTTCTAACCAGCAGGTACCTCAAGGAGGGGATAAGGCCTTCACTGCCTGGCTAGGAAGGCAGAGGAGTGGGGCTGGCAGTCACTGGACTTTGCCTGCAGAATGGATGTGGAATGGGATCCCCAGGCTGTACATTAGGCAGGTCTGCTGTGAAATACAAGGTCTTTCTCCTTTCCCTTTTGAAGTGCATTTTGTCCTTTTTTGGAATGCAGCTTCCTTGGGCTGAGCATAATTTGAATAATCTGTGATCAATAGCTGTTATCAGTGCCTCTCTTCTCGGACACAGTTCAGGGATGGTGTGAAGAGATGGCAACCACAAGTCAGGTCTGCCCCATCTAGAATGGATCTTTTCCATTTTTGTATGGAACCTGTTCTTCAGAAATTATGTGAAATGATCAGAACTGTTTTAGTGGATGATGTTTGTCAGGTGAGTTTTCAGTTGTTTTCACTATGGAAAGCATGTTTTGTTTTCTGACTTGGCTGAAACAATTACCCAAGTCGTGGGACCAAGAAGGTGACGGACTTCTATAATCCTCTTGCAAATTTGCTGAGGTCAGTAGAGTTTTCCTACCTGAGCCCTTTGAGCTGACCTTACAGAAAATATGTGTGCCTTACCCTAATTATGATTTCCCTCAGGGTAGGTGACACGCACTAGTTACCTTCAGTCAGAATAAAACGAGAATCTCCCTCCCATGTAGTCAGGACTCTCCTAAGCTTCCTTCCAGTGCTTCTATTGATATTGCCAGTGCCAACATAGCTCTTGTTAATTAGTGCACCCTCGTGGGACTTCTCACTTTCCCGCTGGATGCGAGTGGCAATCTAGGAACAGGATCCTTCTGTGTACCCAAATACAGAAGACAACAGACTGTAGCTGTAGCTCACAAGGGAATTTGGTTTGTTGTTTTACTCTAACTTTAGTTCAGTCTGTTTTCCAAGGAGTGCAGATGGCCCAGTTCTGAATACTGTACAGACTTGTATTTCCTCTGTGTTTTTCTTTGTAAATTGTCTTTCTTATATATTTGGGAATGTACCAATATCTATATATGTTTCTCTTTTAAATAGTTTAAAAATCTTGCTTTTTAAGGCAATGACAAACTATGGCATTATTAAAAGATACAAACATGTTGCCTTCATCTTATATTTAGCCCAAATACAGTGAGTGGAGAGTGATTTAGTAGGGCTGTGAGAATGTAATGAGTGCATTAGCAGGCTTATAAAGTCAGATTGTGAATCAAATCCTGACTCATGCACAAGAAGTTTTAACTTGCTGAGTTAGTCTGTTGGATTTCACACAGCCAACAAATTAATGAAGTATATGAATTATTGGCCTTTCAGCACCTTCCTCTTCCTTTTTTAGTTAAAATGTTGTTTTCATTCTTAGTACAGACAGTTCATATTATAAAACTGTTTTGGTAACTGTAGACTCCTTGTTGGCATTTTCCTGCCCTTTCTTGGTAAAATTGATGCTGAGGTTTCCAGGAGATTTGCATTGGCAGAAGTGTCCAGCCTCAAAGGGCTGTGAGTGCCTCCTGCACAAAGTCTGCATCTCATCCTCCTTCCAAGCTACTCTTTGCCTGTTGAGCAGACACGGGATGGTCAGGATGGCAAGACAGGTTCCTGAACCAGAGGAGTAATGGAGACAGCATTAGCACTTTTTTATGGCATGAAACTCTTGCAAGCAAGCACACTTACTGGTTTTCTGAATGCCCTCACACCTGGAGCCCTGTGATTTCACAGCTATCAATTTTTCATTTTTGGGGTTAAAAAAACCCAAAACACTTCAATGAGCAAACGCTTAATTGCTTTAATATAAGATTTCCCAACTTGCTGCAATTTCATTTTAAAATCACGTGTTGTTATGAGAAAGCCATGCTCTGACAGTTATGCCACATTTTAATAGAGTCCTGGGGCCTAATTCTGCCATGTTTGCATTAAGCAATGCTTTGTTCCAAGAGCAGTTGTATGGCAATTACCTGGTGTACATTACTGCACACCATGAGTAAGCATGTGATTTAATTACCTCATGGGAGATTCTCATTGATGTAAAAGGAAATATTGACCCAAAATCTAATACCTGAACTTCAGCGAAAGTAGATAAAGCTGTTTTCTATCTGGATACCAAGTGTACTAATTAAACATTAAGAACTCACTGTAAAAATGTAATGGGAAAAGTTGGCCACAGTGCTGGAAGAATTGTGGTATGGGCTGGAGCCTGTGCAGTTCCCAGGAATGGGAATTCTTCCTTTGACTTGGTGAAGAGCAAGATAAAGATCAGTTTGCTGAGTTCTGAGGGACCAGTTAAACAACTCATGTTGGTCACATTCTCACGGTAAGCCTGTGGACTAAATGTGCAACTACTTCAACAAGTAAATGCCTCTAAATTAACACCAATAAATTAACTAACCTAATCCTTTGCTGTAAATAACGTCTGTTGTCTGCCATATTTTAGCATGTTGGGATCTGAAGAGATTTGTAGCAGAAAAGCAGAGTATGCACTCTAATGAGAGAGAGCAACAGTCTGTGAGCACACCTTACTTTTGAGGATCTCAACTGGACACTAATCATTACAGATTTTATTAGCAAAATTCTCCTTTCAAGTCTGTTTACATATAATGCACTAAGCATGTTTTATCAGATTTTTTTTCAGAGGGAGTGGCAAGAATCTCTGATGAAAAAACTCATGTCAGTGGTGTGTTTGCCGGTAGCTCGAAGGAGGAGATATACGCTGTGCAGCTTATTCTCATCAGGCGGACAAAAATCTACTCTTTGCTCATGAGGTTTTCTTGATTTTGTTTGGTTGTTCTTCACTGAGTGTTTTAGGTTTTTGTTTGAAAGATGTATTGCTGTCCCATAGATTTCTCTACTGTTTGTCTCTTATAAAGTTGTGGAACTGTGTTCTCAGCTTCCAACTCTGAAGGGGCATCTTCTCATCTGGTGATTTTGAGGTTGGAAGCCAGGGGAGCAGGAGATCTTTATGTGTGCTCAATTTATCTTCAAATAATTCAGGAGTTAGTTTCATGGGGTGTGGAGTCAGGATCTGCCTCCTTCCCTCACTGAGTCCTTTCTGGTTTGCCAGACTTTCCTGGTTTGCCAGGACTTTCAGGTTGCCTGTCTTGCCTTCTCCACATGACTATTGCAGCCAGCCTTGCAGTGTGTGCCATGGTGAGGAAAGGGTGCCTGGAAATGCTAGGGCAGGATGTGAGCCCAGGAAGGGCAGGGACAGCCATTGGGTCTCCAGCATTAGAGTCCCCTTTGCTTCCCAAGTCACACATCCTGAGGGTTACACAGTGTATCGTTTTGTTCATTGTCTGGAAAACTTGTGTGACTAGGGAAGTCCATGATCTGTGTGCTCTTCATTCGTAAATACCAAGTCAGTAATTTTGTTTAATTCTTGAAAAATCTGCAGTACTGTAAATGCCTATAGAGGCTGTGCCCTTTTGGATAGCATTTTCATTGGGGTCTTACCTTGGTATTCAGAGAAATTCAGAGGAAAACTGTCCCCCTACTTAACTATATAACATCTGCTCAGATGATTTACTGCCTGACTTGCAGATGTGATTGGACTCATATGCTGTGTTGGTATGTTTGCCTTGCAGTATATATTACCAAATTTGAATGTAAGGTTGCTGGAATACAGCAGACACCAAGTCTACTGTACCTTCTGCACAGCACAGCTGTCATGAAGAAGATTCCATTCCTTGTGCCACAAAAATATCCTGGGTGGTTCTTGATCCTAAATGAGGAAAACAGATTTATTATTTCATTACTTTTGCCCTCTCCGAAGTGTTAGGTGAGGACTCCATGTCAGGCAGCATTGAAATATTGAAAAGTAAAAGAAAATGGAAATACAAGGATGCGTCCCTCTTCACAGCAGGAATCCCTCTCTGTTAAACAGAAAAAGAATTTATCTATAAATTTCCTTTTAAAACTTGTATCTATTGAAAGAGAATTGTTCAAACAACATAATAAAGAAAGTTATATAAAATTTTTAATGCTGTGCCATGTACCACTTTCAATTTTTAATAGGGAACTTTCATCAGTGTATTTTTCTGTTTTGATGAGTAAGTGTTTTCACCTGAAGATGATGAGTGAAAACTACGAAAGTTATTGCAGAACACATTGCTCTGGCAGATGGATGGCCTGGGGCACCTCATCAAGTAGGTGCCCGTTGCTCCTGCAGTGCCAGCAGGAGCTGCTGAGAGGAAAAACACTGCTTGAATTCTCATCCTGGTGACCACCTTGCTGCTTTGAAAAATATGGCTGTAAAAGAACTTGGCTTATGCTGCTTCAAGTACCAGCTTGATCATACCAGCCTTGCTTACTTCATCATATTTGTCCACTTAGACCAAGATCAGAGGCCACTACAGAACGACTCTGAGAAGAATCTTGTACCAGGGTGGACCTGAGGTGACTCCTCTGGCATGGGTTCTAGTTCCTCACAGTTTAGGCCTTGCAGTGAGATTTTTAAGGGCTGTGAAGATTTTTAGAACTAGAGGAGTAGATTAACAGAAAAGTGTTTAATAAGGAGATATATAAATTTTCTATGTCAGATATGTAGATAGATACTTCAGAACTGAAGTAGCCACACATGGGATGTGGTATATACAGTTAGAGCCATATAACAATTTCCTAACTGTGGCACCTGGGGAAATGTAACTGTCTCCTTTGGTCACCACTCACTGTCTTCAATTCAAAATATTAGCCCCCTATTTTTTTTCTTTTTGTGCTGCTTTTATAAACCTTTGGGCAGGAGCAATGCATTCCTGGCATTGTTAGGCTTTTTGGGGGAACACAATTCCATGCATTCTTAGCATTAGGGAGTGATCAGGCAGAAAGGTGTGAGCTAATGTCTGATGATTTATCACTGTTCTACCAGAAAAGGGACACAAGATTTTAAACAATTACTGGCTGTATAAGTTCAGAAAGTTATTTGACATGGGGTTGTTTAAGCCCAAAATAGGAAAAGTGAGAGCCTTGCATAGTGGAAGAGTGCACTCCTGTTTAAATCCATAGGCATGATTTACTTGCATGATAATTTTGATAATGGAATAATGGGAAAAAGTGTATAAAGGAGAGATTTACTTTCAGGAAAAATATTAAGACTGTGAAAGCTTAATATGTCAAAATGCTGGGTACTTTGTTCAGTCCGGGAGGTCTTTATCTTTGTATTCGTAACAATGGTCTTCTCCAACCTAGGATTTAAGTTTATTGATGGGCTGTCTTGGTGAATGAAGAACTTCCTTTCTGTGCTGCTGAGAGAAAGAAAACAGCATACTTGACTGAGATTCCTCTTTTATTAAATCCAAAATCAGTTGCTTGACAACTGATGGTATGTTCTCAAGTTTTTCACAGCAGAAACCTTGTATTTAAACCTTGCTTTTATTCTACAGCATACATAATGTAGAAGAAATTCTCTAATTTAAATACAGTAGTTGTAAAAGGAATATGTCAAGTGCTCTCTCAATTTCACTCTCTTTCAGAAAGCATTGGCAAATCAGATAGGTAGTAAATTGTTTAAATTTACTTATGAATTCTGCAAGAATTATCTACAAAGTCATCACGCTTCTATGTTTTCTTGGACACGTCTCCTTCCCAGCAGTTTTGTCCAGGCAGAAAGACAGGGCTTTGCCCATATAAAAGCACATTATGTCAGGCCCTTAGCATTTGAAAATTTTGCCTAAATTACCACTGCTACTTTGGCTTTCTATATAGCACTGCTGTGAAGACTTGTCTATTTTTAGGTACACAGTTTTCTGGGTGACAGTCTTTTGAATTTTGTGATGGACTACTTTGTACAAGCACATGCATGAAGTGTTTCCAGCCCTGGGTAATGATAAAGCCTCTTTAAAAGAAATCAAAAGGTGTATTTTGTTCTGGTTCACGAAAGTGATATTGAATAACATAGTGAAAACCTTTGCTGCTTAGTGAATCAGGAGAGAAACAGCAGTCTGGCCTTGAAGGGAGGAGAGTTGGATGTACAGAACCTCAAGAAGGTGAAGTCCCAGGGCCTTTGGGTTTATATTCTGAAAGAAATAAAGCACATTTTCTTTTAGACAGAAGTCAAATTCTGACTTCCTTCAGTTGGGAACCATGGGCAGAGTCAGGAACTGGCTCTGAAGCAAATCAGGGTTGAAGGAGCGAGAACTGGGGTTGGGAGGCAAAGGAGAAGACGGGCTGTTGTGGGAAGCTGCTGGAGTTGGACACTTACTTCAGCTGAAAAGTTTTCCTTTCCTGACTGCCCCAGAGTTCCCTCCCAGCCCTCCTGGGTGAGAAATACCTGGTGTCCTGGATCTGGTAAAATGTCTGTCTCTCAAGGCACAAAGATTCCTGTTTACAGCTTTACTAAGACAGGGAATATGTGAAAGGGGAGAGTGGGAGGGGAAGAATACATGCTGTGTCTTGGGGAACTTGTTGTGTTTCTCAGCATGTGAAGGACACAGGAATTAAACTCCCTGCTTGAAAAATATGACTCTCATTCATTGTGTTTGTCCTCAGTCCATATGTATGTATATATATTTACCTATGTGTGTAATATACAGTCAAATATTGAGATTTTTTTGGTTCTGAAAAGAGAGTGTAGAGAGAGAAATTGCTTGTATTGTCATGTAATTTCTTAGCAGCATTTGAAATAGACGGGAAATAGTGAACAAGTTCCTTTGAGTTAAGAAAACTTAACACTGAAAACCCCCCAGCAAACAAAAAAATCCAATTCCAATACATGAAAAATTATTGCATTCAGTTTCCGCAGATGGAAATGATTCTCCTTCAAGTCTGAAAGTGGAGCTTCCTTAAAATGAAAGAGTTAGGGGAATCCCAAGCCCAGAATCATTCAATTTCAGAAGTTTGAACTTTCATGCTCTAAGAAAAGGAAAGCATTTGTCTTTTTTCAGTATACATACATGTGTCTATTTACAGTCAGAGTAGTGTAAACATCATCAGAACCACCGGGATTATTTCATGTTGGCATCTGTGGGAATAGTATTTGTCTTGTGATCATGATGCTTTAGCTCCTCACCAGAACTCAAATCCACAGGTGGAATATGCTGATATTTTCCTGTGAAAGCGTGAATTCACAAGGGAAAAATCAAATGTGTGGAATGGTATCATTAAAGTCGAAAGCTGAGGGAAATTGTGCAAAGTCCCAAAACACAGACTGTTAGGCTCGGATCTGCTTCCATTATAGCGAATGCCAAAACTCCTATTGTTTTCCTTAGGAACTGGATTAAGATTTCTATTGATATCATGCCAGTTTGAATTCCTTCTCTTATTTTTGATCTTGACAATCACTTTTTCCATTGCAGTTCAATTAAAGACTTATAACAAAGTAAAAAAAACCTCAGTGTAAAAAATCAGCTTAATGCACCTAAATTATTATGCAAATGGATACAAATTAAAATGCATTCACATAATTGAAATTTTCTCTTCACAGCAAACAACAGAATCTAAACTTTATTATTTTTGCTTGCTAATCAATTTTCAGTTCATTGTTCCTTTTTTTCCAGGGGTTTCTAGAGTATCAAAGTAATTGAAAATAATTGGTCTTTCACTTGTTTTACAGTTAGTACTTGAATAATTAAAAATTAAGCAGATTTTGCATGTTGTATTTTAATAGAACAATTAATTCAGTGGCATTATTCAGTGGACTCTGTGGAGCATGCCTGGCAGCACTCAGCCCCAAACCAATGGAGACCAGTCCAGAACAGAGAACTGGCCTCTGCATTTTGGCAGCCACTGAAATTGCTATTATGGACTCTCCACAAGGAAATAGAAATAAAAGGACTGAAGTTATCCTTTTTTAACCCAGGAGAAGCTGCTGCAGCAGAGATTTGGGAGCAGTGGCAGCAAGAGGCTCCAGATGTCAAAGGGTTCTGGATCAGCTACATCTCTTCTTCATTCACTCTGGCATTTTTTCTAAGACTGATAAGAGGTGTCTATGTGGGGATCATATGTAGATCTGAATAAATAGTCCTTAGTCAGGGTCAATGTAGTAAATTCTGTCTTGGTTGACCTCAGTATGGCCATCTTTCAAATTATGTATTTACATAATTCTGAAAATTTGTAAACTTGGTTGTGAGGTGTATTGGCTCAGATTTTGCATGTAGAAATAAATGGAGATACTGAAGGCTGTCAGTGTGCAACTTTGCTGTCATTCAGGCTGATCACAGTTTGGTTTTGTGTAGATGATTTTGATATGAATTTAAAGGTGTGATAGCAAAAATATGGTTTGAATAAAATTTATATATTGCATCTAAAATATTTGCAGTGAAGAACCAAAGTGTCTTATGCCATTTTAGTTTTGGGTCTCCACAGTGTGAATTCCTTTGCCTCCAGCTTTTGCATAGGACAGCTGTAGGAGCATTGCTGTACTGTTTTACCACTTCACACAGCAAATATTACAGGCAATTAAAGACAGTTTGAAAAATTCTTCTATTTTTTCAGATTTGAAAAATCTTTAGTGAATAGACCAGTCTCCTGTCTACAGTATGTAATACAATTTTTCATATTACACCAAGTAATATGACCTGACACAAATAAGGGGAGTTTTGCAAGCTGCACCTCTTTTGGGACATTTCTGTCACTTACCTACATGAGAAGGGTGTTCAGGTAGTGGACACAGATACTGAGGAAATAGTGATATGATAAGAAGCATATGTCTTCAAATGTTGTTTCCTCTTCTGTGCACATGGACACACAAGCACTGGATGCAGAGTCTTAAGTCAGTCCATTGCTCCCTGTGGAGGTCAGGCCAAGGCCTTTGCTGGTTAATGAAGCAGGTATTTATGGCCTCCAAAAATTTTCCCTGTCCTTGTGGCAGGACAGGTTTTTATAATGGTGAGGTGTGGAATCTGTTGCATTCACTCAGTGTTCTGTGATGGCTCTTAGGGAGCAGGAGCATGTTTCTGTGTTTTCCCTTTGTGGCTGGATCAAGAAAAGAAGCTGTATGTCAGATAAACTCAGTTAATGGAAATGTTACAGACACGTTGTCCCTAGGTTTTTCCCCTTCTTTTCATACACTTCATTCTACATACATTTCAAAAGGAACGGGTATTGCCAAAAGGAATGAGCAGCATGCAGGGACAATGAAACCTGAATTTGGCAGCCTGCAGCCTACCAAGGGCTGGGAACCAGGGGGTGCAGCCTTCACAGGGCGCCAGACTGAGTAGGCTAGACCACATGCAAATCTTGATTTGAACAGTAAAGGGAATTTTGGGATGGGTCTTGCTGGGATGAGTGTTCCAAATCATTCTCATATGCCCAGGGCAGATCTATTAGTGTTTGAGCATTTGGTTGAGACTCAGCTGTTAGCTTTACTGCTGGAACCAGGGATGTCAAGTTCTCTCTTCAGTAATAGCCCTATAAGCCTCAGCAGAATCAATGGATTTATGTCAGGTTGGCATCTTTGGGAGTGAGGACAGTATTTTACTTCCGGGCAGACTTCAAATACACAGATAAAAAGAGACAAGTTTCTTTTGTCTTGCAACAAAACAGCTCTTCTTTCAACAGATTTGAGTGGGTTTTGGTGGCCTGAGTCTTTCATCCACAGTGCATGAAGCATGGTGTGAAGCTGCTCTGCTCAAGCTCTACTGCTCCCTGGCTTTGCAACAGCTCTGTACACATGCTCACAGCTGGGTGGGCTTGCCTGGAAATGTGCCCTGAACCTATGTGGTTTTATTCTTTAGTCTTCTAACACTCCACCCAAGAGTTGCTAATAAAACTGTCCTTTCTATGGCGGTCTAATATCATATGAGCGCTGCTTTTGAGCAAATTTACATCATTTCATGGCATGTGGTGACAAGTCTGAAGTGTTGCAGAGCACTGGGGTGACTTCTGCACCCTGGGCTGGAGGGGCGGCTCCTGATAGATACCCCTTCACACGTGCACAAAAATCTGTGTCACTTCTGACTGCAGCAGGTTTGTGAGCTGTGCAAAGGGATTTCAGTAGGTGTGATCTCTCATGGTGCAGCTGCAAGGACACCAGCAGTGGCTCTGCTGATGACTTTCTGCTTTTTCCTTTCAAATATGTTTGGAGTGTTACCTGCCTAAAAAAATCCCTTGATCCCTATACTCTCTGAGAAGCCTTTTAGGTGGGTGAACACAAGCTTAGTAGAACACAAGAGCTCAAATAGTAATCAGGTGGTTGTTTGAATAGTAATACTTTTTTATCATTTTCTTCACAAAAGGCTTAGTGAAGGTGTGGATTACTTGCTAACAGCTGAAGTCAAGCAGTGATAGGCAAATCCTTCCTCTCTATTTACACAACATAAAGCCAGAAAGCAAGAAATGTTTTTGAAATAGTCTCTGGAAGCACTGTAAAAACAAATGTCTCCACCCTTCACAAATAAAGGCTTTACTGGAGAGGCCATTTGCCATGTATAGAGCAGAGAAAAGGAAATAAAGCTGGTAAAAGTACCCTGTGCATGATGGAAGTGAGAATCCTGGCTGTTCTTCTGTCCATGTTTGCAAACACATCTCTGGTGACTCCGTGAGCTCCACAGAGCTGAGCACCGAGGAGGAAGAGGAGAGCTTTGGGGGAACAGTCAGAACATCCATCACCTCCCAAACCGGTGCATTTTTAAAACAGGTTTGAGTAGAGGTTAATGCCATTTGGCTCTTCTAGGAGCTCCTTAGCATGGATTGCTGATGGGGGACTCAGTTTCTGAAGGCTGATGCTTGACTATAGCTCACTCCTGCCCTGAAGATACCTGTTCTGTGCTAGTTAGTCACTAGTCTTATATTTTGTACACGTTAGCTACTGCTTCCCAAGCAACCCAGAGGTGAACCACAAACAGGTTGCAACAAGACCCTTTAAAATGCTGAAAGGTTAGAATGCAGCAAGTGGGATTTTCAGTGTGTTAAAAAAAAATAAAATCTTGTAAACCTTTCATCCCTAAATTTTTAATGGACATTTTTAGTGCGTGTGTGTGTATCTTTCTAGGAATAAAAAATTATTTGAGGCGATCTGGAAGTATAAATTAATTGTAAATTGAATTGGGAAGACACTTCCAATTCAAGAGGGAGAACAAAACTCCTCTCCAGCATTTCTGAAGTTGTGCAGTAGGATACAAGACCTTGTAATGATTTTTCCAGTTGTTTATTTATTTTTTTTTTCAATATGGCTACTCTTCTGTCGGCCTTCTACTCTTCAGAGGGGGCTTGGCATGAACTGGGAGGTATCTCAGATCTCAGCAAGTAGAGTTTCTGAGCCCTGCATCAGCTGCATTTGCAGGTCTCCTCCACACCAAACAAAAATCCCCGAAAAGGAGTATTTTTCTCTCCATGTTCATGCAGAGTAGAGGATTACTTAGTTGTCTTCCTTGCACTGAAAAAGATCTGTGGAAGCTTCAGTTGCTGAACATGCAGCTGTTTGAAGTCTCTCAAACTCCTGTTTCTGAGTCAGTGATCTCCAAAACAGCACAGAGAGACCCTTTGGTACACTTTAGAAGCTGCATAATGCTTTCAATTTAACAAGTGCTGTTCAGGTGGCATTTTGGTGCTCAGACTGGTGACCCAAAAAGCACAGCCATTGCTTTTGCAAACCTTTCCCAGTGGGGGCTCCAGGAGGTGATAGTGGAGGTGCTCAGGAGCCCGTGGGTGGGCAGCACTGGGCATGGCGTGGGGCAGGGGATGGATGGGCAGTAGAGTGGGAGCTGCTGCTGCTCAGTGACCCCATGCCCTGCCTGGGGACACCTGTACATGGGGCATCTTAGCAAAGATTAGTGCTGGAGTGTAAAGGACCTCAGCAGCCCAGGCAGGGAATGTTGGAGTGAGTGGCAATGGAGGAATGCAGTGAAACTCCTAATAGTAATTAACTGCATACTGTGGACTTAATGAAAAATCTGTTTGTTTTCTCTTTTTAAATCCTTTTTTTCATGCTGTAATAAATGGTAGAATTATGATGATCAGCCAAATAAGCTGGGGTGGCAAATGAAATGACCTTTATACAGGAAAGAGTGTTACATTGCTGTTCCCATCTTCAGTTGAAATATGTCCAGTGCATTTTTCTATTGTTTAAATTGCTTAATTGCTATGCTCCATGAAGGCATTATTTTGCTTGTCTTATTATTCTTTAATTTGTAAGGTAAACTTTAATTTGGGGCTAGAAGTTCAGCTCATTAATATTTTTTTTAGTTTTTAGTTAAATAATTTTGCTCTTAAGAAGTCTTTCAGTGCTAAATCCCTGTGTCCTGTAAAATAAGTCCGCATTGAATAAAATGAGAAATTAAGAAGCCTAAGCTAATAGTAAAATTTATCAGGAGCAGGGTGCCACTGGCTTGCCTGGTGGTACTATTGATCACTGGGTGTGCAGCATGTCACCCCTTGCAGCTTCTCCAGGAACTTGTTTAATTTCTCTTGGCAAAGGCAGTCTCTAATGCAAGGAGTAAGAATTCCCCTGGGTGCCAAGCCTGGAAAGGCTGTAGACCCCTGAGCTAACCAGCATTAGTCTAGTGGAGACAGATTGATGTGCTTCTCCCAGCATGTTCTAAAATATTGCTAAAACCTTCTAAATGCTAGTCTATACAAGTTAATCAGCTGAATTTTATCCCTGCTCAGTACCCTCGGAAGGCATGCTCTGTGTGTCTGAGCTTTACCTGAGCTTGGCTGTTTGCTCTGCTTTGGAGAAATGCAGCAATAACAGATGATAGGCATTCTTTCTCACAAACGTCTTCTTTTTTCCATCCTCCTTGAATGAGCTTGTGCCAGAAGTTGCTGAGCTGTTAGGAAGGTGCCGGAAGCTGGTAATTTGCTCTCCTACAGCTTTACAAAAGCTACCAATTTTTCGAGTAGTTCTTACCATCTAAAGGTGAATATAATTAAGAAATTTAGTTGGTTTACAAATAGGTCATGGACCATCTAATAAACTGCAATTGTTGACATTTATGGAGGCTTTTTCTCCCAAACATTGTTTATGAAAGGCAACTGGCAAAAGCAATGAGACAAAAACTGCTGTAGGCTCCTATTCTGGGCAGCACTCAGCATCTCCAGCTCCTCCTCCTCTTTCTCTCCCCAGCTGTCTTTTGAAGCTCCCTTTGAGTATTTTCATGTATGTACATGTGCTACACTTCAAATGGCTCAGTAGTTGATTTTCTTGTACTGAGAGCTGTGGGTTGTTAATTGCTAGGCTGGTATTAATGGGTTTCACCCAAATTTTGGTTTTCCTCCAGTGAGGCTGCAGTGCATGTCGGTGATTTCAGCTGCCTTGCAGGCTAGGCAGGGTGTCCCAGCCAGGCACAAAGTGTCCTGCCAGACCTCCTGCAGAGCTGTCACCTTCACTGGGTCAATGTGGAGGGCTCTGGCTCTCTCCAGCAGCACAGACATTTGTGTGTCTCAGCCCCAAAGCAACCTCTGAAGCAGCTGTAGGTACATGTATGGTCTTGCTCTTTGTGGGAGAGCAGCAGTACGTCAAGCACCAGAGCTGCTGCAGGCAACAAAGGGTCAGGATAGAGTCTGTCCTTGAAGCAGCCAGTAAATTTACCCTCAAGTTTTCTTATTTCAGTTTGCTGTGCATTGCATTTCATTCTTGTACCAGAATTATTTACTCCAGTCAGAGGCAGCTGATCTGAACTGAAAAAAGTCTTGCTGGAGGCAAAATGCATATTCTGTCTTCATTACCCACACCAGACTGGTGAGAAAAAAACAAAGGTGGGGAGGCAAGGAGAACCAGATCAGGGAAAGAGTTGAAAGCAGAAGCCTGGTTTGCATTCAGTTTTTTGTACATGATCTTGTGTGCTCAGAGGTGTGGTTAGCTGGATTCAGGAGAAGGAAAATAAGGGTCAGTCAAGGAATGACCTCGACCTGATCTTCTCAAAAACTGGTAGTATTAGGTTGCAAAGTTGCGGTTCGGCACTGTTGGTAAGGAGGCAAAACCAGGAACAGAGTGGAAGCTGCAGCCTGTGAGAATCTTGAAGGAGCAATAGCATCTTTCATACTTCATATTTCATGTCTATAAAACACATGAATCAACTCACCTGAGGCAAGAGAAGTCAGGAGCAGCTGACATCAACCACCAGGAGCCGAGCTGCTCATTCTTTCAGAGTTAGCGCATTTCCCGACCGACCCAGTCTGCGCTCTGGAGGCCGATCCCTCCTTCCCTGCCAATGGGAGCTGGGGCCGGATGTTTCATATACTTCTGCTGTTGTGTCAGGCAGCTCACCATTCCCACAGAGTCCACCATGCAGGAGCTTGGTGTGAGGCCAGGCTGGACACTCCCCTTGCTGGACATAACACTGGGCAAGAGGTATTGTGCCATGCCTTTAGTGGTATTCCCACCGTGTGTGGTACCCTGCACCACACAAGGTGCTGAGAACAGTTCTATCCTGCATGGCAGGGGACAGCACTGCGCTCCCTCATGATGAGAAGCTGGAGATCAGTGTGCACGGCTTGAGTTTTGGATGGTTCATGTGCAGTTCAACAGTTGTGTCTGAGAGGCCACTTTCTTTGCACCCAAAATTACTGTAGTTGTAGTAATTACTGTAGTTGTAGTTTTAGTGCAAAAGGTCCCAGACTGACCAAACTGGGATTTAATTTACCCAGGACAAGACCCCTTGTAGCAAAATCCCACCCCTTCTTGCACGGCATGAGTCAGTGTTTTAGACACCAGTAAGAGCCAGAGAGAAGCTAGATTAAACTCATTTAATTTTTTCTTTTGCCGGGGCACTCAACCTGGTGTGAAAGACTCCTATTAGCAGGATTATTCTCTTGTCAGATGGAAGCTGGAGATAGTTTTCCCAGATGTGCATGTCTGGTTTGAAGGCCTGATTATCTTGTTCATGTCACTTCTTGGCCTCTTATCAAAGGAACTCTCACACACATCACCTTTCAGCTCCTCACTCTCAGCTCTGCAAGGAGGAGGAGTACACTTAAACCATTTCCAGCTAGTAAGCCGATGTTTGTAATTTTTTTTCCTCTGGGGCAACAGTGTCAAGAAGAACAGGCTCCTGAGCATGTCAGGTGGAGGGAGGATGGAAGGAGGTTTCTCCTGGCTGAGGACAGTAGCTGAGGACAGAGCTGCTGTGCTGCAGCAGGAGGATTACTGCACGGTGCATTTGCCAGGCATGAGGCGCCTGTCAGATGGAGCCTTTTGGATGGCTGGCATTTGATTTAAAAAATTTTAAAATACCCTTTATTGGTGAAATGGAGCTTAAAATTTGAAGGTGTTATCAGGTGGCTCAAGAGGAGACCTTAAGGAAGATTCAGAAGTACCTTAAATACCCACTTTTTAAAAAATCATCTATTATTATTTTTATCAATATGTCAATAGATTAACTAGAAGTTCTGGTATTTCTGGAGTCATTAACATGAACTATGTAGTAACTTTTTCTAACAAAGATATCAAGAAGAGAAACCAAGTATTTCCTGCTTGTAAAACCCCAGAGATCATTTGGCACCTGTCAAGGTGTCAGCAGGCTAAACAGGGGCATATGTCCTGAAACCAACCTGAACACAATTAATGCAGGAGCTTCCATCTCTGTCATTCACTGGGAGGGAAAGCTTGTCCTTTCCCAAGGCACATTGACAAGGGACTGTTTAATTGAGCTGAACAAACTGGTACTCGAGGGGCCGGGGCGGGGGAGCTGCCGGAGGATGAGCAGCCCTGGCTGCAGGGCAGCTGCTGGAGGATGAGCAGCCCTGGCTGCAGGGCAGGCATCTGGCTCGGCTCGGCTCAGAGTCCCGGCTTGAAATGGTGACTTCATGGAGTGCCGGGAGCCAAGCCCACATCCTGCACTGCAGCGGCAGGGGAGAGAGAGAGAGAGAGGGATTAAGGGAGAGGAAGGAGGTAAGAGTTGAAGTAAGTCAGTGAGGTGCTCCCAGTTAGATTGGCACAGCAGCAGTTGTGAGCTCCACAATCTGTGACCATCACTCAAGTCCAGGAGGACTGGAAGTTACTTCTGTGATTCCAGTAAAAACACTCTGAAGATACTCCACTTTTATCGTGTATCATTTTTATCAGTAACTAATCTATATTAAGAAAAGTGCAATATATATAGAGAGAATACAATATATAAAAGTGCAATACATAAAAAGAAGTTCATGTTGGGTTAAATTGGCTTCTGTCATATCTGAATCCTGCAGATGGAAGCATTACTAGAATTAACAATTTACTTGTATTTGGCAAATCAATTTTAACTATGCTGACTGCTGTATTTGTTCATTACTAGCACTAAACCACCACATGTTGCATTACCAGCTAGTTGTTCCTTTAATTCTTAAGTCCTCTGAAGTATTTTCTTTTAATTAGATTCTACTGTTTCTGTATCGCAGAGCTGTTCTATAGCAGAATCCAGCATGTGTGGATATGCCCAGTGTGTTAAAGTTCCTACTTCTTTACAAGGTGTGAAAAGCCGAGCAAGTTTATATTGTGCTGTGGTCTGTTCCTGATGTCCAACTTTGATTTCCTCTTATGGCTGCTTTGGGGTTTGTCCCATTTATTCACTCCCATAATGTTTTACCTCTTTATTTTCTTCATTGTCATATGGGTTTTTGTTAGCAACATCTAGCATTGCATCACCCACCCCTCTGCCTCCATTCTCTCTTCTCATTGCTAGTCCAAGAATCATTGTTCTCTGTTTGGGGATGTTGCCTAGGTCACAAATTGCATCATTTATTAACATTTTTGCATAGCTCACTTCTTTCCCATATCCTCTACATTGTGTCTGTGTACATCAATGTAGCTGTCACCAAGCACTTAAATTAAACTTTTTTAATTAGTATTTTGACTTTTCAGGGTTTCTTTGAGCCACAAAAAGGAGCAGAGAGTTGGCTTTGCAGAGTAACATATTCAGGCATTTCCCCAGGCTTGCAGAAAACCCAGATTACACAGACCTGAGAGGTATGTCTGTGTTAGGAAGATATTTACATACTAGGGGCCTGTCAGCAGTGGAAGCAAACACCAGCCATCAGTGTGCCATGTGTGGCTTGGCTTCTTGTAATGTATATTGTGGTATACAATTGAGGAGTGAGAATATATATTTAGGAAGTAAGAAAAACCTTTTTTTTTTTTTTTACACTCTATGCTGGAGCCTGTACTGAGGCCTCTGAGCTAAATGCCTCTTCATGTTTTGCACTTATCTTGAAGCTCTTCTGAGCTCTCAGTTGTGAACAAAGGGAGGTTAGCACCCTCTTTGCTTAAGACCATTTAATCTTAGTATGAACCTTTCATTGAAGAGAGCACCTGTGAGCCCTGCCATTGCAGGTTCATTTCTGTGGCACTCCTGTGTCCCTTGGCTGCTGTGCAATCTGTACTGATTGACAATCTGCAGTGGGTACCAGAGCAGTTGCAGAGGGGCCTTCCTCTTGGCTTTTCTAGTCACACATTTCTAACATGATCCTATTAAGCACTGACTTCCCTGCTGCCCTTCTCATGAGTTTTCACTTGAAAATACTGACTCAGAAAATTCCCCGGTATTCTTGAGCTGATCTACCCTCCATATGTTTATTGTATTAATCCCATCCTAACCTCCCAGAAGGTAACATCACATCCCATTCTCTTTGTTACAGGCTACAGGTTTTGGCTCTTCACCGTGAAATACCAGTCACGGTCACTTAGGTCATCTCTGTCTCCAGGCTTTGGCTCATGTTTGCTCCTTGACTGTGAGTTAGAGTAAGTTTTGGGTTACGTGTGTCCCTTTCAAGCACTGCTCTCTGCAGGAGCTGAGGCTCAGTCAGTCTGAGCAGCCTCTAAGCCCACACAGTAAATTCTCCACAAACATATGCCCTGGGACCATAAATCCTTTTCTGCAAGAGATACCTTTGCTTTGTTACTGTTATCTTGTTGCATTTTAGCCGCCTGCTGAGACCCAGAGCCAGGTGTAGGAGCACAGAACAGGCAGCCCTTGGGGCTGAAAAAAGAGATGATAAAAATTTGCCAGGCTCACTCAGGGTGAGGGATGGGGGAAGGGCAAGGCCATTTATCTCTGTACATTTGCCCCTGCATTTGCAGTTGAGACCTTCCCTTATCCACATTAACATGTGAAGGAGGCATCTGTGGCTGCAGCCACTTGCACCTGCTGTCACCTGCCATCACAGCAGGGCAGCTTCCCATCAAGTTTATAGTGAGAAAGAGAGGGAGGACTTTGTGGTCACTCTGGAAAGTGAAAAAGGGACAGACACTGGAAGAACATGAATTATAGGGTAAATCTGATGCTGGGAGATGGAACCCTGCTATGCTGGCAGAGCAGAGGGTAAGTGGCAATGTATCACAAGTAAAGGCTGCAGAGTGACCTTAATGATGTGGAAATCTTGATATGCCATGCCTACAGCACCACTGTAGCTCTCTGATGTTATTCCTTAGCTCATGAGGATCCTGTGAGGCACCACACTACTGCTTTGAGGACTATATTTGCTTTTGTTGGTGTGAGAGCTCTCCTTTCTTTCCCATCTCCTTTGAGCTCTGAGGGAGTATTTCCTACAGTTTTCTTTGCAAGTTCTCTGCATTTGCTCCAACAGAAGCATCAGCTTCAGGCAAGGGCTGACAGAACCTGAGCCCACACTGTACCAAACAAAAACTAATAAGTAGTTACCCTTGAATGACTAGTTTTCATATCTGCATTCATGGTTTTCCCCTGCACGTGCTTCTCTGCCCACTTCTTCACTGACCGTTGGCAATTTGCATTTGAAGTATTTGGGTTGAGTATCAGTAGATGTTTTGTGACGTTTTGGGGTGCCAAACTGGGACTTGTTCACCTCCTCAAACATGCATCTGCCTCTTAGTCCTGCTGTGCAAGTTTAGCAGCCGAGTAGAGAGGGATTAGTCTCTAGACAGGGCTTTCAGAAACAGACTTTAATTAAAGGTGCAGGATGGAGCTCAGTGATCACCTCTGATTACTGGTGCAAATGCTTTAAGAAGAGAAATTAGAGCAATGGCGTATTAAGAGGTGGATTCCGAGGTCTTTATCTCAAGCAGTTCAGTCTTTTTTAAGTGATTTGGCCAGTTTCTGCCTCCTGGTGCCCAAAATAACTCCAATACACCAAAGGTGTTCCAGAGCAGAGCAGTTACTTTGGTGCTTTGGGTAGGGAGTTTTGAGCTCAGTGCTGCTGAGTGTGTTACTTTGTGCTTGGAAAGACTGGAGGGAAACACCCAATTTGTTTTACAGTGGTAAGTGATAATAGAGAAATGGTCTGTTTCATGCTCATATGACCTTGTTGTTGCCACATTATTTCTTTTTACATTTCTGAGCTTCTGCTGGTGTCTTGGGATTTTGGTTTGGTATTTTCTAGGATAGTATAATTATTCAAATCCCATGCCTTGCACAGCAGTGCACAGCATGCACCAAGTGAGCTCAGTACTTTAAAGTAATTACAGAAATATCTTTACTTGATTGGCAAATAAAAACTGTTGTGAAAGAGAGATACAAGATGCACTCAAAGACCTAAGGAGCCCCTCTGTACTTCCATGATCTCCAGAGTACCCTGTGCTTTCCACATGACTCAGTCAGTAAAATGTAGCAAATGTTAAACGATGCTATATTTTAAGAAATTGTAATATCGTATTTATTGGCCTTGAGTAGTGTCTGGGTATGAGTCATGGACCTCTACAAAAACCCCCTAATTTCTGACTATGAGGGTACACATCTAAAGACAAAAAGGTGCATTAGGTAGGTAATATTAAAGTGTTTCCTTTTTCTGGGTGCTGACTTAACTTTGACCACCTGTTACAGCATTTTCTGAAGCTTCAGGTTACTGCTGAGAAAACAACATGTAGGAGATGTCTTGAGCCACCCAAGAAAGCGAGTAGAGAGGTCATTTATAGATCTTGAGCTGTTTTAAAGAGCACAGGAGCCTGGTGTCACTGCACAGCTTCCTGTTCACAAGAGCCTCTTTCAAAGACAAATGTGAAAGGGTTTATCCGCTAAACACGGGGCCAGCAGCAGTCCTGGAGCAGGAGCATGGCATTCGATTTCTATAAGAGGACACTGTGAAATGTCCTCTTTGCCAAACAGGTCTCTGGAAAGGACACAAAGACAAATTGGTAATTTTTTCAGGGCTGGAATATCTTATTTTGAGCTTCAACATTCCTTGAAATTTTCATGGGGTTTTTTGTTGCATTCGGATTTTTTTCCTTTTAATTATGCATCTATCCATCCTAAAATTACAATGTTCTTATTGCTTTTAATTTTACATCCATCCTTAATTAGAAGATTGTTCTCTTTTTTTAATGGAACCAAAATAGAAGATATGTTTTTCAACTGGGGAAGCACTTTGAAATTTTAGTGTAATGAAGTTAGAGTTCATGAAAGCATGAGTCTGGCCAAACCCACCTCTCCCCATGGGCTTCATGCCCATGAACAGTTTTCCACCATGAAATGCGCTGTTGGAGTTTGATTCTGTGTCACCACTCAGAGTGGAATGCCCATGTGAGCTGTCCTTTTCTACCTCCATGTCCTTGTAGTTACAAATGCAACAGTTTGTTTTTCCTGGGAATACAGAAAGAAAAAAAAATAGAGGAGTAAAAGCCAGCTTCTCTGGGACAATTCTCTGTTCTTCTAGGGGTGGTGGAGGAAAAGCTGCATCCTCTTCTTGTTAGCAGTCACAGGAATCAGCCTGAGCTGGAGATCAAGAACTTCTACTGTTTTAGAAGATTTCTGATAGAAATGTTTCTCCACTTGATGCTTTCTCCAGACATTGCAGTGACCTGTCATGACACTTCCATGTGCATCTTGCTCTGAGTTTTCTGGCAGGAAGAATGATGTTTGTGTGACAAATTGTGGAGCTGGGTTGGGTGACAGTTGGGCATTGCCACTGGTCACTAGACTGCCCCCACCCAGCCCCCTGCTTGTACTCCCTCTGACCTGGAGCATGCTGAAGCTGTCCCTTGCCTGGCACATGTTTATGTGATTTTTTGCTGTTCTTTCCACTAATATTGGCCTGTGTTGAGCTACTGCTTCCTGTGCTGCATGGGCACACTGGCAGCCCTATAAACCTCCTGATCTGGGTTACAGCTGCTTTGCCTTTCTCCCCATTACCAGCTGTCACATCCAGAGAGAAAAAGTTCTTTGCATGCAAATACTGAAGCTCTAGTTCTCTTTTGCATGAGCCCACTTCTGAGACATTCAAGGAAATAAGTGCTTCAAGCAGCCAGTGCTGTGAGGTCCTTCAGCTGTGGACCACTATGAGTAGGATTTGGCTGTCTTAGGACCCCACCTCAGGGATCAGCAGGTTTCCTGCAGGCTGGGAAGAGGAAGGGGGTTTCTGGTAGACCCTGTGGAGAGAAGGGGGGAGTCTTCCCACATGAGATGTTTTTGGGGTTATTAATGCAGTACAATGACTGCAGGTGTTACAACTGAGTGTTTTTTTCAGCATTTAGGAAGCTCTTTCATAAAGATACTCACCACTGGCTGAATAGAGAAATATCAGACTAAATATAAACAGGACTAAAGGGGTTTTTGAAAACGGAGGAAATTTAAAAATAGCTAAAATACATTTTTCTTCTGAGAACTTTTTCATTGAGTTGAGCCATAGCATAGGCCTAATTTTATAAGTGGAGAGAAAGAATGAATGTCTGGACTCAAGGGCATGGTCCAAAGAGCTGATGTACTCTGTCCAGCTGACCTCAGAGCTCAGGTGGTGAAAAGATATGCTCTAGACACTGAAACACTAATGCTCTCTACTAGTTAAACTTCAGCAATTGTCTGAGCTCTTGGGAAGTGACTCCACAGTATGAAGCATCCTGCAGGAATTCAGATAAGGTCTTTGCATGGAAAAATCCTGCTTTTCACAATGTGTACTACTAAATTTTACAAAGTATATTTTAAAAGTAAAATTAGTATTTATATTCTCTTGGGGGTAACATTAAACTCATATTGCATGCATACAAATGGAGGACACAGGGGTTTGGTATGTTTTATAGAAAGGTGATATGGTGAACCTCTGCTAATGCTTGGTGAAATTTCATCCTTGTGACTCACTGGTTTCTCAGGAAGCTGCACATTCTTGATGTCGTACCAAAGTAGTCTCAGAGCTCAGGCTGAAGGCTTCTCCAGCAGTCCTGTAATGCTCAGGCTGTGCTGAAATCAGTGGGATTATAGGGGTAGGGATTCCTAGAATGAAGATTTTCAGTTATTTACATTTTAAGGCCCAACATTAATGGTGACAGTTTTTGAGTATATTTTACATATGCTCAGTATTTTATATTTTTCCACAAAACATAACTGAAACAATGAAAAACAATGCCTTTAAAGATATTAATAGGAATCTACTGGAACTATAATGAAGGAGATACATTAATTCTTTATGTATCCTGTATCTTGTGTTCTTGTAGAATATATGAACTACCCTGGGAAAATTCAATGTACAACAAAATGTTTTTTTTTCCATGGGTAGTTTATTCCATGCTAGTTGAAAAGTGCTGCTTCCACAGCACCATTAAGATCATAATATATCCAGTTTTCACTGTGTGTCCTCTTCTAGACCTGGGAATTCTGCTTGGGTTGAAAGAGAAGGCTTTTCTACAGGTGTAAAGACGTCCAGTGATCTGGTGGGATCATTAGTTTCAATGGGACACCTGGAAATGGTGAATTAATTCTCACTGAACTGGAAAAACTTTGTGCTGTCCATGATGCAGGTGTCACAGGGAGTCATCCTGCCCTGCTTTTTGGTGAGCACATGCCTACTGCATCTGGCCATGCTCTACTGGTAAGGCTCCGTTTGCTGCTGAATACCCTGATCTCACTAAATACAACTCACCTGGTTTGTCTGCAAATTTGGCAGAATAGGAAGGAAAGAGCCATCACCCAGAAGAGAAAGATACAGTCATCCCGCCCTTGGCCAGAAACATGTGGCTGCTTGGCAGAGCCCAGCCTGGCACACTCCTGGTGATGCCCTGCTGATGCTCTGCTAAGATCAAACGTGTCGAGAGCATAGTTTTTTTCTCTGTTCATCCATTATAGTAAATTCCTTTAAAGAACATCCTTTTGTTATGGAATTTGTTGGACAGTCTGACATCAGTCCTAGAATGTAAAATTTTGCTCCAGATCTGTGTCTTACAAAGTGTCTGGCAGAAAATCTTATCTGATTCTTGAAGAAGTGAATCATGTAGTTATGACTTCATTTCTACAGTTCAGCTGAATAGGAATCCTTAGATAGGCATTTGAGATAGCAGTATCATTCCTGGAGATCAGTGTAGTTTCTGTGTTTCACCAGTGGGTCCCAGTCACTGTGTTACCCACTCTCATCTGTCATAACTTGACCTGCCCTCTCTGCATCAGCTTCCCAAGATGACGTGCAGTGATCGCAGTCAAGCTCTTGCATTCTCCACATTTTGTATGGGTGGTTGCTTTTGTCTTTGGAAAAATTTTGGGGAGTAAAATACCCACTGCAGATTCAGTACTATAGAAACAGGAAACAAGTGCCTTGTCTCTTTTGACTCATGTCCAGCATTCTAGTTCTAACGGCAGGGATCCAAGAATAATCTCAGTTGACCATGCAGCCAAACCCACCATGATCTCATTGGCAGTGGCCAGTGATGTGTAGGTGGTTAGTTAATCAAAAGGGGGTTGTTTTTGCATTACATTTTTAGAAGATTGTGTAGGTCCCCTATCAACAGAGAGTCCAGACAAAGTACACAGCATTTTCCCTATAAATATTCCCAGTGCCTGGTGAGTCTTTCCCAAAACTGTGAAAGTTTGGTAAGAGCGGTTTTGCCTGCTTATTTTGTCTTTGTGTTCTTACTTCTTTAATCACGATGCAAACAATTTTTTATTTACATTTCTTATTTGCTTAAATTTATTTCCTCAAGTTTCTGATTTGCTTATTTGCTTCTTACTCTGCTTAAGTCAGCAGACCTCAGTTAACAGAAAAGACCAGCTAAACTGGTCAGCTGAAAATCTAGTAAGAGAAAGGAAAATCTATTCCCTTTGAAACCAAAAATGAAGGAAACCATTATATTTTGTTGAATATTTTCTTTCTGGGGATTTTTAATGAAATTAAGCTAGTTGAAAGTCTAAATTTTTCAGACTGTGGGAGATGGGTATATTTTTTTTGTCAGATCCCATCAGATGGACCATGATGGACCGCATCTCTTCCCTTGAATTTGATCTACTTCTTATTAAAAATTCTTAAGCATTAATTGAGCTTGAGAGAGGAAGGGAGAAAAGGTAGAGTTATAAAGGCTCTGAAACTTTTTCATTTGGACATGTGTGCTACAGGTGGGACATCCATGCCCCACCATTGCTCCTGTCAAAAAACTTGAGAAGTGAAGCAGCCTGAGAATGTTACCTTATTTATGTGGGTCCCTCATGTTTGAGTCTGAGTCGCCTGGGGCAGAAGGAGTAGCTGAATCAACTTTTCCTGTGCCCAGTGCATATGAAAGCTGACATTTAGCCGTTATTACTTGCCCTGTCCCAGAATGATAGCCCACTGTTTTTACCTTGTATTAATTTGCAAATGCCTTAGGATGACAAAAACCACAAAAAAAACGAAGACAAGAAGTGTCCATATGCCTCAGAACCCTCTTGTTTCCCCAAACTGGGCCTCCATAGCACACGAGCACAGTCATCAACCTGTTGAGCTACTACAGCTGAATTTTCCTGATGGTTTTCCTGTTTCAGAGAGCTGGGCAAGTCTGCATCACCCCATATATCAATAACTTTCATTTGATACATAACTGTTTTGAAGGCATGTCTGTAAACAGAAATTACACCAGAAAAACATAACTTTGTCTTTCTTTCATTGTTCCCTTCTTTTTTTTCCACTCAAGATAGCAAACCTGAACCCCATCCAGCAGGAAGTGTCCCTATGATTTCACTGAGGGTCACAGCAAGGAGCAGAGCGTATCACCAGGCAAAAGCAGCATGGAAATATGGAGACATTTAGAAAAATAAACCTGATGGATTTAATTTTGCTGATGCTGTTTTGAAAGGATACCTTTGAGGTTACTAATATGCAGTATGGGTGCAAACAGTGAGGCAGAGAAGCAATTTCCTTATCACTCCTCCCAGTTTTGAAACTCCCAGGTCCCCACCCCAATTCTCCCCCCTTCACCCTTACCATCCTCCAAACAGTTTTCATCCATTCCTGCTTTGAAACTGAGGAGAGGGATTTTAATAGACTCTGGCTTGCTTGGGGAAGTTCTTGCTTTAATCAGACACAGTGAATAAAAGTGTTTGCAGGGGATGTGTGGCTGTAAGGAGAATGGAGGCTTTTATGATGACCCCTGGGTTGTCCCCCCAGCAGCACAGCCAGGCACCCCACACAAGGGATGTCCCTTTTGAAGTGGGGTAAGTGACGTAAAAATCATGGGGTAAACACGCTGCTCTTATGTCCTCTGTATAAAATGCATCATTTACTTGAAGACCATGGCCTGAATGGAGATTTAACGCTGGAACATCCCATGACTACAGTTGTTTGTCCAGTGCTTTCAAGGATTTTTGACTCCTGTATACCAATGGTTACAGCTGAGGAGTTGGAGGCCCAGGAAAAGCCTTTTGGCTGTGGGGTGAGTGGACAACAGTGCTCCTTGTGTCTGGGCTTCATTCACCCATTGCTGGCTGGCATCTCTGCCTGCCCAGCCGTGCCCCAGCCAAGCCACTGCAGCCGCTACTGCGGCACACTGCGAGATGAGGCTGCAGGCCATGCCAGTCTGCTGGGAAACTCTCTTTTGGCTAACGACATTTAGCTCTGCATTTAATTAGAATGAAAATGTGAATGATATTAAACCCCTCTCCCTTTAAAGTTCAGAGAAAATTATTGCAGTAATTAGGCAATAGTTTTGATTATATATGAAACAAGATCAAGCTTTATGGGAGGTGCTGGAGCCCCCAGCAAGTCAGTCTGTGAATTTATCTGGTGTAGCAATCTGGAGTGGGGTTTTTCAGCTGAACAGGTCAGATGAGTGCTGTAAGATGCACAGTTTCCATGGACATTAGCATTAAATGGAAATCCTTGTCTTCAGCAAGAGTCTGGAATCTGCATTGTGGCTGGCAGCTGGCCGGGAGGAGCAGCAGAGCTCCTGAGCTGTGCACCCCACCAGGGGCTGGCAGGCCCAGAGCAGGGCAGGATGGGGACCCATCCCCACTGCTGTGTGCGGCTGGGCAGGAGAGTCTGCCCAGTCCTTGCTAACAAGGAAAACCAGCTGAGGTACAGGGAGGTGTGCAGAGCCCAGAAGGAAAATTGCTTTGCATTTTAGCTAGAAGGAAAATCTCCTCTTTAGTTCAATAGACTGTAAGGAGCTGATAGTTAGCATGCTCATGCTATCTTCCCACATATTATACTTCCCTCTAGGTATCCTGAATCGCTTCTACTTGTGCTTTCTGCTCAGGACAGGGACTTGTTTCCCTGTCCAACCTGTTGCTCCTGCATCCCTGTCAGCATCCCCTGCCTGCATCTCATCCCCTAGAGAAGCTATAGCCCGTGAGCACCAGGTACCTGAAGAGCAAGAGGTGATTCTGTGGGAGGGTGTTCAAGGAAATTAGGTGTATCTTCAGCCTTGCTGCAGTTAGAATTCAAGAGTGCTTATTCCTGCCAGCAGATCCAACTTGCTTTACCTCCTACCCTCCGGAAATGTTCCCCCAGACTAGTGTTATCAACCCAATTAACATTTCGAAATTCTCAGCTTGCAGGTGCTGGTTTCAGAACAGCAATCTTGTACAATGTTGAGCAATCCAGTTGGCATCAATTTGTTCTTAATTCCCTGTTCAAGCTGCAGACTGAAATATGCTCTTTTTCTTTTCAGTATTGTGTACAAAGTAAATAATCCTGAATAGCACAGGCTGCATTAAAGATAATGATGCCAAAATTGGTTTGTTTTTTTCTCTTATGCACGTTGGGAATTCACAATTGCTTTATACACAATTTATCTTCCCACAATTTGGGTATTTTTAGCTGTTTGATTTAGCTTGGTACAGCTATGGCTGCTGCCAAGGGAAGTGTGGGGTGAGAGCCCCAAATGCCACTGCCCACTTTCCCCAGGTGTCCCAGATATTCATCTTCTTTGCAAGAAGAAGTACATTAAGGTTTGACTTGAAATTAAGAGTGCCTGCAGTTTGTGAGCAGAAGAGGTGGCTTTGTCTGGAAGTGTCTGAATACACTTCTTGGGATCCATTGCTTGCAATGACCCTGACATCATTTCACACGTGAGGATGTGGCTGATGCTGTTCTGGGACAGTGCAGTGACAAGGTACAGCCTGGCATAGCCATGATCCAGGTGCATACCCCATGGCCTGGGTGGCCTGTGACAGACCCCTGGGGTGCTCTGAGTTGCCACAGTGGCAGCAGGAAGGTGCTGGAGGTAATGTGGTTAATGCTGGTTTAAAGAGAGCTGGTCACTGGCACAGTCACACACTGGCACTCACTCTGCCAGTATGGACATATTGCTTGCCCTCCATCAGTCTGCCAGTCTTGCTGTAATTAATCCCAGATACCTTCTTTTCCCCTAAAGACATGTCTACCCAGGACTTTCCCCTTCCTTGCAGCTCAGTCAAGACTGGGTATGCCAAGGTACTTGCAGACACCTTATACCTCAGCTGCCTCCTGTTTTGCCTCACCCTGTAATCTAAAATACCCCTGTAATACCAGGTAACACATCTTTGTCTTCCCTCTTCCTGTCAGTGCTTCAAACCTTCTTTCCTCCAAATGATGCTGGGCAACATCGGCCAATGTTTTCAAAACAGAGCATCTGCTGAGGGGTGGCTGCAGCTGCTCATCCTTCCTGGTATTTAAGAGATATTGAGGTGCTCATTCAGACACCTCATTTTAGGAAGACCTTTACCACCTTTACAACTCAGGAGGTGCAGTCCATGTGGCATGTTTCTAGTGTCCACATGTTTTCCCTGCTCATCCGTCACGTTTTGCTTTCTGCCCTTGCCTTTCTGATTTTTCAGAGCCATTTCCTGGGCATTGTTCTTGTTTGGGCTGCAGGGTTGGGAGTGAAGCTCTGTGTGAGAGTACTGGCAATGACTCTGGGAATTAGGCTCTGGGCCAAATTTTGGCAGGGAATGAAGCCCACTGAAGTCAATGAGAATCTTCCTGTTGATGTAGCGGGCTTGTGAGTAGACCTGGACTTTGACATTCTTCAGAGCAGTGGTTCCAACGTGAACCTTTGGCATTGTGTGGATAATAGACAGTTATTTTTATATATTGTTTCCAAAGCCCACAGCTTGTGTTGGCAGTCAGTGCTCCTAAATGCAGGGAGCTGACTGGCAGCCTGAAACAAAGGGACAAAATCAATAACATAAGTTTCATGTGGCCAAGGATGGTCATCTCCATGTAGTTGCATCCAACTTGACATAATGACAGAATTGCTCATCAGCTGTGTTTGCAATTCCAAGGAAAGGGAGGCTTTGACAGAATTCATTAGTGCCTGTCTAAGAAATCATAGGATATCATACACAATATGTTTATGTTTTTACAAAGAAAGTGATGGAATGTTTTTTTCAAGGATGTTACTTTTCTGTTACTGTACCATTTAAGATCACTTTTCTCTAGCAAAAGGGGCCTTTACAGTTTGAGCTATTCCTGCTATTACAAAACAGAGTCTCTTTAGGGACACAGAGAGGATATTTGCCATTGGACATTGCTCTTGTCTTTTGGAAAGCTAAGACCAAAACCATCCCCTGCCTCCTTTTCCAGAGTGCCCAGAGAGGACACTAAAACTGGGGTCATACACCTTCTATCCTGAAACATTTCCTCAATGAGGCTGCTTGCTAACTGGGAAAACCCTGAGATGGGATATCTGTAAATTCACAATTATGCCCATTTTCCTTTTCCTTTCTGGTCATGTTTTCCTGGTGTTTCAGCACCAGGTTTCCACCTGCCATTTTCTCTGCAATTTATTTTCTTTCAGGATATTTTCTTTGCATTATAAACTCCTGAACTTTTCTGTAATACAGAAGATGTTTTAAGGAGTTTATCTTATGGGTGTTCATAGACTTCTTATTTCTACTCATGGAAGTGAAGCTTTGTAGTGCCTACAGCAATGGTTTGGAAGGGATAATATTAGCACACTGATGCTTTATGCATTTTAAATCTGCTTCCGTGGTGGTGGAAGCTCAATGCAAGGAAAGGAGTCAGTCCTGCAATGCTGGCAGATTCTCTGAGGCAAACTAAAGCTCAGTGCAGGACTGTGCACTCAGTCTCACTTTTATTGACATCTGCTGATTTTTTACTGCTGTTTGCTCAGCGGGAAGTGTGGTTTGGGTGCCAGCCCTGCTCAGCCAGCCAAGCATTGCCTGCAGTATTTATTTCTGTGACCTGGTGCTACTTCTGTGCCACTACCACCCAAGCAGTGGAGAGGACACTAAAAAATCCAGATTTAGTGCTGGACTGGGTATGTATTAATTCCCACGTGGACAGACGTGGCTGAAAGCAATGGGGATGCAACTTTGCTCATTCCAAGGCCTGTTACCAAGCAATGGCTGCTACCCATGGCCACAGCTGTATCTTATGATTTGGGAAGAGCAAGAGGTTATTTGAACCTGTGGATTGCTAGTCAAGGATTTTGCATGACTGTCCTAAAGACTGACATCTGCTATTTCCAGATGTGTTGTAAAGCAAAATTAGAATGGGTTTGGGGTGCTATATCTGCAAAAGAAAGCTCTGATGCTGAAGTATTTGTATAACGTATGCAAAGTATGTGATTCAAAATTGGTACTAAAACTTTTGCATGTAATAAGCTAAAAAAAGTGTTAATTATTTTATTTCTGCAAACTTAAGAAACAAAAGAACCTTTCTGGCCAGGTGCTGCCATTGCCAAATATGCGTTTCAGTTAAACTTTGCTGTGTTTACATTTCTAGATTATACAATTCTTTGGTTTATGGACTGCCAGAGGATAGAAAGCTGAGATTAAAGTATCAGATTTGATAAGGTTTGTTGTAAAGTAAAGGTAATAATGAAACAATGCCTATTTAGTAAATTTTCAGGTTATTAATGTATTTTAGAGAGTGTCAAGTTTTCATCAGCCTTTCTTGTCTTCTTTTTACTTTGTAATACATCAGGGTATGTGTTTGCTAATAGATCTTTTCATTAATTTGATGAAGGATGAAGATGATTAATTCTAGTTTTAAGTATCCTCTTTAGCAATGACAATGACTCAAAAGCCAAGTCTGCTTTGATTTCCACCTTGTAGGGAGCACTTTTGTGGAAATTATACATAGAATAATATTGCCAGATTAAAAATTCAGTGTGCAGGGACCACATTTGTAATGAACACATTTTTGGTGTAGCTACCAAGCTGTTCAGAATTCTTTTTGTTCATTCACGAGTCTGTGAGACATTAAGACTCTTATTTTAATCTTTCCACCTTGTGGCTACAACAGCTCTTAAAAGGACCTTTTATGATTTCTTAGGGACATTTGTGTTGTTTTTGTTACCCCAGTGTCTCACCATTTCATCATCTGTACCCTCTACTTCACAGTGTACATGTTAAGTGCTATTATCTATTATCCCTATTTTATGGAGGAGAAACTTGAGGACAAAGTGACAAAAGACCTTGGTACAGGGAATTAGGAGCCAAGACAGCAAAAAGATTGGTTGAATCCTTTTTTTTTTTTTTTTCCTTTGGCCTGTCCTGTGTTTCCCTTTCCTCAGGCTACCCGGGTGGCTTGGGCTGCTGAGATCCAGGCTGTCTGCTCAAATCACTCTTTGCAGGGTGCCTGCATATCCCGTCTGCCAGCATGATCTGAGTGTTTAGAGCTCCTTTAGGAAAACTCCTGCATCCAGCTGGTTTGCCAAAGCCCCCACATGATGGCTGTGAGAACTGGTGACAGCTAAGCCTGGGGAATGTGTGTGCACTCATCTGTTCCAAGATCTGCTCCAAAGAGTAAAGTGTAGCCAGAAATTCCAGTGTAGAAACTTGAAGGTTGTTTCACACCCCTGACTCAAACCATCTTGCACCTGCCATAACGTGAGAGGGACTTCTTATAGCTGTATCATAAGACCTTGGGAAACTCAGATGGTTTGAGCCCTTTTAGCAAACTGGTGGCTGCATATGGTGGGCATCTCAAAGACTGAAGGCCACAAAGTATTGCCACTCCACAAAACACAAAATAGTACTTCCTAATGATAATTCTCTGGCATTTCTGGCAGGAAACATTTTAAACATTTATGGAGTATTTTAATTGTAAATCTCAAAACACATACATTACTGGGTATTTAGGGCTTAAGTCATTTTCCAAAAAAGACAAAAAAAATTCCATTTTTTTTATTGTGCTTGTTCCCAACCTCAAAGCGAATGTTGTCTGTTGGAAGTAGAATAGATACTAATTTGGTCTCATAAAACCACAGATTGTTTCAACTTTCCTTGAGTTTCTGAATGAATAGATGATCAGATCCTGTGATGCTGCTCTCAGCCTAACTGGTGATATGAAAGAGGCGCTTGTCCAGCCAGCTCTATAGCTGTGCCATTCTTTTGTTGCCTATAGTACACATGCTCTGCTCCTTTTTTACTCTCTTTTTATTTTAATGCTCTGCAACAGGGTTGCACAAAGCTGAGTTGGCTTTTAAAACACCACTTCATTTTGCAGCTATATGTCTGTGCCCAGTTTTCTTTTGTGCTGCCCATGGAACAAGGAGGCTGTGTGGTATCTGACACCAGGCTTTTTTCCAGTGATTTATTAACTGTGTCAGAATAGCTGTTGTGAATGCTGGGAAGCTCTTGAGTATTGTGACAGTTGATATTGATTATGACAGTTTGTAGACTCTACTGCATTGTCAGACAGTGGATCGTATTTTGTCTTCTTACTATACATACCATGGGCTACAGATCATAGTGTTTTCCTGAAAAAAGGACCCATTGTCCAGAATTCTGGCTGGTATGAGGGAACTTCTGTAGCATATTGTGCAACAAATAGCAAAATAGTTCAGGCACCCTATGGGACAAACAGGCAAACGTCAATTGCTTTAGGAAAAAAAACTTGAATAGTTTTCATGGGGAATGAGCTGGGCAAATGATAGACATGGGTAAACTAGTCTGAGGATGTAATTTATGAAAATACTGGTATCCTGTATTGTCTATTGGCCAGAAATCCACAGACCATGTAGGAGGAGTTTGCAATGAGGATTTTGGCTACTAATCATTGTAAAGGTTGCTTTGGGTCTTGATGGAAGCTGAGACTACACATTTCTAGAATGAGTCTGAGGGAGAGAAGATAAAGATTTTTGCAAACTTGGGAGAAAATGAAAGCTGTTATGTGAGTTTCTGTGGTGGGCACATAGAATCACAGAATTGTTTATTTTGGAAAGGACCTTTAACATCATTTATTTTGGAAAGGACTTTTAAGATCATCAAGTCCAACCATAAACCCAACCTTGCCATGCCCACCATTTAACCATGTCCCTAAGGGCCACATCTACACATCATTTAAACACCTCCAGGAATGGTGACTCCACCACTTCCCTGGGCTGCCTGTTCCAATGCCTGAGCACCCTTGTGGTGGAGAAATTCTTCCTCATATTTAAATCTAAGCCTCCCCTGGAGCAACCTGGGGCCATTTCCTCTTGTCTTGTCACTTGTTACCTGGGAGAAGTCAAACAGAACACTCCAGACAATGACCCCTCCTGGCTGATTGGTTTTAGCCAGGCAGCAGTTAAAGCAGGACACAGAAGAAGAGATTTTTCTATTTGCATAAAAGCTGCTTCAGTGGGGAAAAGTCAACAGCTGAGCTTTTGCAGACAATCTGATAGGAGGAGAGAGTCAAAAGCCATTTTGTTAATTAAGCTGCTGTGATTTACTATATCACTGCTATAAAACTGGAGGAAAAAAATCTTCCAACAATACATATCTTTTTAAAATAAAACCACACTTGAGATGAAGTGGTGACAGTGAGTAGGAAAGAAATCATTCTGATTTTTTCTGTTCTATTTCTTCATGACCATAATAGGTCAAAAAGTTAACTTTGAGATAACAAACCTTAGCAAAATGACATTCTAACAGTAGTCTATTCTGTTAGAATTTTGATCTCACACTGATTGATTTAAATGCCATTCTTGATGCAATTTTACACTGATGTGATTCAAAATCCATTTCTGCATGTGATTTAATTGAAATCAGGCTTAATAGCAGGTTACTTGTGTAATTATTATCTCTGAGATACTTCAGACCAAGGCTGTGGCACTGAGCTGTGGCTTAAGGAAACTGGGCTCAGTTCTTAACTTCACTCTGGGCCTCATATTGACCACTCAAACCAATTCATCTCTCTCGTGAGATGAACTCATGCCCATTTAAGGTCATTTGTTTACACTGTGACATCTTTCAGAAGGATCGTTTCCTATCGGAAGCCACTCTTGATCTCATCTGGGATTTCTAGATGCTGCTCTAATGCTAATCATATTTTCTGTAATGCAATCTGTATTTTAATGAGTCCCTAATGTTAGCAAGGAGACGCAAGGAGACAGATTTAAAGTAAGTGATTTGATTTTAGCGATGATGCAACTTCCCATTCTGCACTTGCATTGAAGTTGGATTAAATTTAGCAGTCACTGTGTCATAATTATTTCCCATAATGACAGAATAATTTAGAGTTTGTACATTCACAGCACTACTGTAAGCCTCAGGGTGTACTGAAATTTTACAGTGGCATCTCTCAGTCCAGTGTCAGGTATTAGTGCTATATTTTTAAAATTATGGGGTTTATTGCAGAACAGCCACAGCAGTATCAGAAATGCCTTAAAGGAAGATAAAATGGAAGAGTTTTTAAATGTCTGCTTTTCACTACAGGCAAATTTAATTTAATTTTTTTTCTCATATTCATAAAATATTTTTAAGAAGTTACGTGTGAGAAATTAAGAAGATCCAGCACTCAAATGTGAAGACTTGTTTCCTTAGATGACTTATATCTGAAGCTCTGGTCCCAGTTCTCTGTCTGTGCAGAGTTCTGGCTGCTTAAGCCTGAGACCACTCCCAAAGAAAATGATTTTGGTATTGTGCTGTGAAAAGCAACAACTTCCCAGAACCAGTTGTAGACCAGCAGACACTGTCATGAGAGTCCCCTTCCTCTTGGTTTCCCTTGGCCATCATAGGGCCCTCAGAATGTTTCCACACTAACCCTTGCTGGTTATTTGCCTGGGATCTTTTGCAGGTGTTCTGGCCTCTGAGATATCTTGGGTCCTTTGAGTTACAATTCTTAAGAAATTTTATTTTGTTTTCCTGAGAAAAGGCAATGGTATCAACTGCAGAAGGTGGATACATGTCCCTCTCCCATCCCGGTGCCCTGAACTGACTGCCTTGCAGGTTTCATTTTCCGGAGTCTATGGGAGCCTCCTTGTCCCTAGGTTGAAGCCTGCTCTCTGACATCGCTGTTATTTTTCTCTCTTCCCTTCAGATGGTGTTCACAGTGTCACTGCAGTCTGCACCCTGCGTGTCACCATCATCACAGATGACATGCTCACCAACAGCATCACAGTGCGCCTGGAGAACATGTCCCAGGAGAGGTTCCTTTCTCCCCTCCTGTCCCTGTTTGTGGAGGGGGTGGCAACTGTGCTCTCCACTGCCAAGGACGGCATCTTTGTTTTCAACATCCAAAATGACACGGATGTCAGCTCCAATATCCTGAACGTGACCTTCTCAGCCTTGCTCCCTGGTGGCATCCGTAACAAGTTCTTCCCCTCTGAGGACCTGCAGGAGCAGATCTACCTCAACAGGACGCTGCTGACCATGATTTCGACGCAGAGGGTGCTGCCCTTCGACGACAACATCTGCCTGCGCGAGCCCTGTGAGAACTACATGAAGTGTGTGTCCGTGCTGAAGTTTGACAGCTCTGCCCCGTTCATCAGCTCCAACACGGTTCTGTTCCGCCCCATCCACCCCATCAATGGGCTGCGGTGCCGCTGCCCCCCGGGCTTCACGGGGGACTACTGTGAGACCGAGATTGACCTGTGCTACTCCAACCCCTGCGGGAGCAACGGGCTCTGTCGAAGCCGGGAGGGAGGCTACACTTGTGACTGCTACGAGGACTACACCGGTATGTGTTTATCTTATCTTGGACCCATGATTTATATGTTAGACCATCAGCCAGGCCAGCTCTGTGTCGAGCTGAAATTGCTGGCATTCTTAGTCAAAGGGGGAAAAACTCCTGGCACTGCCTTCTAGTCAGGAGAAGGTCTGTGAGTGTCACTTAGGGTGAGTTCCCCACCTCTGTGCGTGCACGGTGGTAGGAACCATGCCATGCTCCAGGTCATGCAGGGAGTCCGTCAGCTGCTGAAGAGATTTGCACGATGTGAATTTATGCTCAAAATGCTTTATGCAAACATATTTCTTCTGTCTGGAAGGAAAAAGGTGGGACATATCTCCTAGTTTATGGGTTTGCATGTAAACCCATTCCAGGCCCCTTCGCACACCAGGGCATAGTGTGGGTGCACAGCTTGGTAGGAGCTCCTCAGCCCTTGGCCATCAGCCAGCCCAGAGCAATAAGATTGTTCTTGTTCCCAAAAAGCTGCAATAATACACACTTAAGGGAAATACTCTAAGTCAGCTCTGCTTTGTAAATGTTCAGATAAAACCCCAGAAGGACATAGCTGCTTCCAGGCCTGTCTCCACAGCCTGCTGAGGAACGTACTTTGCCTCATCAAGGACTTGACAGCTAATAAAGATCAAAGTGCTGCTTCCCAAATACTCCTGAGAAGTTACGAAAGAATATTAGGTGAATGTTTTCTGGTGCTTCAGTAAAGTCAGTGGGATTATTTATGTATTTGAAATTGCACACGCATTTAAGTGTTCTGCACTGACGTGCTGCCAGCTGTAATTTACACTGACAGCTCAGCAATGTCTGCTGTGACCCCTGCAAACAAGGGGTGAAGCAGAGGGGGTTGGTTCCCAACACTGCCTCTCACTGCTGAAGTTATAAAAAATTGAAAACATAAATTATTTAAATTCTGACATCAAAACAAATCTAGTTGATATGGGTTCAGCCCTCCAGGTGGAAGGGTTTTCCCTCACAGTCTCTGGCTTTTGCCTCAGGGCTGTCATCAAAAATGCGATGTGGCAGGAGCCAGGAGTTGGTGAGCAGGGACATGGCAGCAAAGGAACTATGCTTTTCCCAGCATGGGGGACAGGAGATGCTTTCTCCAATTTATGCAGGGCTTGGGGCAGCAGGACCTTTCTAAGAAGATGGAGACAAGTTTTTTTGCCTGATGGGAGAAACCCTGAACACAACTGTGAGATGGTTGGGATATTTGGTGTTTGTTGAGTTACTTTCCTACCAAGCTTCTCATTAATGACTTCCACAGTGAAATACATTTTAAAGTACATTATCCATAAATACACAATACACACAGAATTGGGCATCACAAAATTAATTTTATGATCAGTAGATTTCATTAAAAACGTTTGTATACTATTGTATTCTAAATAGGAATGCTTAGAAGTAGCAAGATTCATTAACCCAAGATATGCATAAGAATGAAGTTAATACACCCATGTCATAGTTTTGGAATGACATGCATTCCATCACATTTTTAGAATCACTTGCTAGAAATCTTCAGAAAAAAAAGGCTAAATATACTTTTAAAATGGAAGATAATAAGCTTATATTAATAATTGATGAACGTGTTTAATACTTAATGCTAGTATTTGTAGTCAGAACAAACACAGTACATATTTAGAAGAGAAGCACCATATTATTCATACACAAAGAAAGATTTGATCTGTAAGTCTCTTTTCAGTGCATAGTTGTTGAGTTAAAAATTAACTGTCCTGCTGCCAGAATATTAAAGGGGTCAGAAGTTAAAGAGTGAGCACTGCATATAGCTTTGCTGTCTTTAGGTTGAAGAGTTAACTACACTTGAGTGAAACACTTTCTTCTTTGGGAGGACAGTTTGATCCCATTCAGATTGACCAGGGAAAAACACTTCCAACCATGATAAAGAAGGCTCTGCAATACCAAAAATTGATACAAATATTGTTGAATATTTCTGTTTTATTACTGGATGAATGCAGTAGAAATTTAGTATATGTTCTGAGGTTGGTTGAAGTTACTTTGATGCCTATACATTCCATGTTGCATAACAATGTTTTGTTCATCAAACTCAAAGATCTACCCACATATGGTGGCCATTAGTTGGTTGATTTTCATCCCCTTTACAGAGCAAGGTTGAAAATGTTATCAACAAGTAATCTATTACCATGAATATTTCATGAAGATGCATTATTGAATTTTGTCCCAGTCTCCTTTAAGCACTGTTATTTTACCTATTATTGTAATATTTTCTTTAAATATATTCATATCCATTTGCAGGTTCAGTTTATATCTGTTGATCATAATATTGTGTCTTCAGCTTGGATGTGAATTTATTGTTTACAGCAATCCAGATTTTCTAAATATTTGATATGTAAATAGCATAGGTTGGTTTCAATAGCAGCAGTGTATGTTGGCTCAAGGGATGTAGTGCCCATTAACTGGAATGAGCAGAGAATTGCTAAGTCTAAAGGTTGGAAGATTCAGGTATTACTGAAATTTTATCATAGTACTAACTTGGTGTAGTAACACACCAGTATGAGGTACTTACAAATCTTTGAATTAATTATAAAGATGAAATATGAATTGTAATAGTCTATGAAAGGAAGTCTGCTTTGGGAGCTCTCAAGTTTCCAATTCCCAGTTAAGAGCCTACATAGAAAAATAATTATAAGAAAATACTAAGATCTGTCATCTGTTTAGGGAGATAGGCTGCAATTTGATGAGAAATCACTACACAATCATAACCCTGTACTGATTCTATCTGACTGGTCACCTGCTAAAAATATAGTGTTTATTTCCTGTACAAGACAATTTTGTCCTATCTTAGTAAGATGGAATTTCCCTCCATTTTTCCACCCTGCTTTGAAGCCCTCCATTTAGTTTGATGTAATTGTTAGTCATTTATACATGATGAAAGTTTCTCTGTCTTCAGGAGTCTTCTGTTACGGGTGCAAAGGTAAATTGAGCTTCTACAAGGTATTTCTGAAACCTGATTACTGGCTAGGCTGGGGTGATTTGGAATTAACTTTATTTCCTGTGATGTAAGGAGGTGAGTGAGGAAGTACATATATTTTTAATACTTTTTTTTTTCAGACTTACAACCTCTTTAACTTCTTTATATACAAGTTAAGGTACAGAAGTGAACAATGTACACACTAATCCTTGTGCATTGACGGCAGAGAGCTGTGTACATGACTAAAAGTTAAAGCAAGTAATTTTGGTTAAGCAAACAAATTTATTGAACACTATCTGAAGCCCATATAATTTTTCCAGCTTTGTATATCTATGAGTGCTGCAGAAGCAGCTGAGATGAACTCATCTAGGTGAAGGCCTAGACACAGGTGGAATTGTCTATACTCCCCAGGGGGCAACCCCCTGAAGTTTAAATGCATCATGTCATCCACACCAATTTTGGGGGCATGGATGCCACAGCAGTTCCTGCATGAGCAGGAACTTCCAGCCCCATCCTGGTGCCTCCTATAGAGCACAGCACTGCAGCCATAAGGCAGCACCCTATTGTCTGTGAATTCCCACTGCTCCTGCCCTGCCATGAGTGGCTGCCTCCTCCAGTGCTATTCTTGTGGTCCTCCAGCTCAGCAGCCACCAACACTGCTCTCCTCTATGGTCATGTTCCCAAAAATTTAATTTACACAGAACAAAAGCGCTCTAATGGGAAAAAAAAGCCCCCACCAACTCCTGAAATAAAGGAGAGATTTAATGTTCCCACAGTTCTCCTTAGCATTATCACATTCTCTCTACCTCCTTTGCTATGCAACCCCTAGCAAGGAGCAATTTGTAGAGGAAAAAGATCATCAGGGAATTCCCCATATCCTTTGCATCTCTCCTTGGATTTCACATCAGAGAGAGGAGAAATCTTGTGTCGTTGTAAATCATTCTAGTAATCAAATACAGCAATTAGAGATCTTTTGCGTGTTACACTTTTTTCCCTCCTAATTTGTATTTGTGATACCATATTGACATGAGGAATCATGACATCTAATGTGCCTGCTATGAATTCAAACTTTGTGTCATGAGAAGGTAATTATAGCTGCTTTCTCAGCATGCTGCCAGAAGTTCCTAATCATATTGCTTAGAAGGTTCTCAGTGTTTGGCTCTTGCAAACAGAACACAAAAGTAAATGCGAGGATATCTTCTGCTTTATCTTTACTTATAGTCATTCTTCAGATAGTAATTTCTCAACTCACTCTGATACCAGATTCTCCTTTTTTCAGGCCAGAGAGATTTATTTCAAGGAATTTCAGCTTTCAGGCAGCCACAGTAGTCATAATGAGTGTTTTATCTTATGCAAGAAGGTCTGAAATTCCACGCTCAGTTGCACAGGTGTGCAACAGCCAAATCCTGTACAGCAAATCTAAATTTGATTCCTTCCTCACTACATCTTTAACTCCTTGTTTAGCTTATGAAAGGCTGTGGTTTTGTGACAGCAAGTATGAACAAAGGTTATCCTTACAGGCCTGTGGGACTTTGACAACACTTACAAGCAGCTATGACCAAGTTTTTCTTTAATAAAAAACACCAAACAAGAAATTCTGTCATTCACAAACACTGCCGTGAATGTAGGGACATTGTCCTTGCCCTTTGACAGCTTCATGGGTCATCTCTCTGATACTTAACTACAAAATTAAGAGAACACAATGAAGATACTGAAATGTTTTGTATCATTGCTGCCTGAACAGTATCTTTTAGTCTAGGTCCTAAGAGTTATGCTGCTGGATTCCAGGTGGTTTTAAATAGTAAAGAGATAAAAACCTAGGCAAGGTCTAATACTCTAAAAACCATATAGTCAATTTAAAGAGTTTAAATACAATTACAGTTATTAAAGTGCTGGATGATTTGCAGTATTTCCAGAATTTGAACTCTTAGTGAGTTTTTATGAAGTATTTCTGCTGATTTTGGCTTCAAGAAAAATTGAAGAAGAGTGCTGACTAACTTCCATTGTTTCTCAGTGCCTGAAGTAGAATACCTGGTTGCCTAACCTTGCAATTTCTGTATGGCGATTGTGTGAAAAAGCTTGTGGAGGGTGATTGCATCCCAGTGAAGGTCTGGACAGTGTTGAAGGTTTAGACATTTTTTCTAAATTTCTTTTCTTTTTCAACAGTGCTATGCAATGCCATTATTCTGATGCTTGTAGTGAAACCAGGTCTTCATAACAGCATCACCACTTCCCTTTGGTTGCTGTGGACCTGATTCTGCAGCTTTTTCACATCTGATGGAAAGATAAATAATTGTTTGCTTGTAAGATCCACCCTTACAATTAGTACTCCTTGGCTGATGTCCCAGCACAGCCTTTTCCATCCATTTTCAACTTTCTCTGTTTCATCAGCCTTTTTCTGCCTTTACTGAATAAGCAGGCATCTCTGTTGTTGTAGACATGGCAAGCTGTGTCCCCAGTTGGCAGCAGCTGTATACAGCCAGGTACCTGTTTCCTCCCAGCCCCTTCCAAGCCCCCAAGTGCTTACAGCAGAGCTTAAATCCTCCAACCACTTCTCAGAGCATGACTGGTCTAAAAGCTGGAAAAGGCTATCATTATAGTTACTTATTATCTTCATCAATGACATAGACAAAGGGATTGAGCACGCCCTCTGCAAAATTTCTCAGATGACATCAAGCTGAGTGGTGCAATTGACACACCTGAAGGATGGGATGCCATCCAGAGGGACCTGGACAAGCTCGAGAAATGGGTCCAGGGGAATCTCATGAGGTTTAAGAAGACCAAGAGCAAGGTTTTGCACCTGGGTTGGGGCACCTCCAGTATCAACATAGTCTGAGGAATGAACAGATCAAGAGCAGCCCTGCCAGGAAGGACTCAGAGGAAGAGCTCATCCACCTCGCTGGTGGATGCAAGGCTGGACATGAGCTGGCAATGTGCTCTTATAGCCCAGAAGGCCAATTGTGTCCTGGGCTGCATCAAAAGCAAGTCAAGAGCAGCTGAGGAAGGGCCATTCCATGGCCGGAAACCTGTGAAACCTGTGAAAGACATTTCTTTCCTGACAGAGATTCTCAGCCAAAGTCTGCGCACCCACTCACGTGGTGTGTTTAACTCTGAGATTTGCTGTGCATGTTAAAACAGGTTCTTGCTTCTTTTTGTGGCAAGGTTTGCTGTTCACACATGCAGGGATGGGGCCAGCACACCACAGCCTTATGGCTGGATCCAAGTGATCCTGCACTGAGGCTGTGGCCCAGATATAACAACTGTATAACTGTTTCCTCCAGAAGATAAATGAAACAATAAAAACAGAGTAAACTATTTCAGTCAAATTCTGAAGTCTATTATTGTCATATTTCTGTTCATTATATCCCTGTCCATGTCTGTCACCAAGTCACAGGAGATGAATGTTGGAAATGTGGAGTTTCTATCAGATTCACAGGACTCACTGGCCTACCATTTCTCTAAGTGGGTTTTTATCTGGAGGATATGTCCTTCAGCTAATCCTCAACCTACGCTCACTTGTCAGGATGCAAAAAGCCTTTGCTAATTGGATTACTGTGGTGTATTTGTTGACAGTTTAGTTCTCAAATGCTGTACATGGCCTGCAGCCTTCTCAGCAGGCTGCTATGCTTTTTCTTAAACTCAGGCAAAGAGTTTTATCACATTACCCTCATGCTGATGTGCATAAACTAGCTACTGTTTAAAGTTCAACAGTTTTCTCAGTCATGTCCAAACCCTCTTTGCCCTCACCCCAAGGTGCTGCAGGTGGAATGGTCTTTGATTCAGCTGACCTGCTGCAAGTGCTGGGAGTTCAGATGCCTCATCTGGAGCCTTGTGTCTTGTTTTCCTTGCCCATGGAAATATGTGCACTGATCAAAGTCCTTTGCTGTCATGTGGAAACCTAGCTACAGACCTAATGTTGTGTTTGGGTTTTTAAAATTAGTTCTAGAATTATTTAACAGGACTCATGTTCTTCCTGGGTGCTCCTGCAGTGGAGACACAATGGGTGCTTTGTAGAAGCAAGTAGCAGATCACACACCAAGGTAATCACTTAGCTCTGGCTTCAGGAGCTACCTCAGTAATTAATCTCCAATATACTTATGAATTCAGCTCTTCCAAACAGTTCAGTGTCTAGGAAATCCTCCTTACTGATTACTGCTTATCTTCTTTTGCTTCTCCATAAGGCAGCTGTGGGGCTGGCTTCTTCTTTCCTTCATTTAGCCACTCCCCTCATTTGTCAGCTGAAGAGTCTATGACTGTTTATTTTACACTTTTTCCCCAGATTTTGGTAACAACAACAACAACAAATTTTAAAAAGTAAAAGTAGCATGTAGCTAAAATTTAGTAACCAGATAACTTGGGCAGTAACCTGTCTCCGGATGGTTCCATTCTCACACTTACATTTTTACACTTGCTGGCTCTTAATGCCCTTGGTGTCTGTGGGATCACAGTGAAATATGGAGAGAAGGCAGGTTTTTGGTTGTGAGCTGTACATTATGAAGTCAAGGCCTGCAGACATGGGAGGCCTGCAAGCACAGACTGGTGGGACAGGGTTGTAGCTGTTGGACAAGTGCTAACTCCAGCTCTCCTACAATGCAGGTGTTTAGTATCTAGCCCTGGTGCCCAGGTATAACCTCAGGATGTTTGGGGTTGGAAGGGCCCTCTGAAGATCAGCTAGTCCAACGCTTCTACCATGGCTAACATTGGTTCAGTCTCTTTTTTTCAAGTCGAATTTCATTAAATACCTGTTGGAAAATAACATCTGTGACCCTCACCCGGTGGCCAGCTAAGCTCCTGTTTGCTGTCAGGCAGCTGGCTTTGTGTGAGCAAGGCAAGCAGCTAACCTGGCCTGGGTACCTGCCTGCCTCTGGACCTGACCTCTCTTCCCACCCCTTGACAAGGAAATGTGCTACGAGTATGAGCTTATCAGTGGTGTCCAATGACAGAGAGACACTGTGAGCGCCTCAGGTTTCCTATTGGCATCCTGGTTAACAACAGACTGATCCAAATTCAGGATTCCATTTATTCTAGCACATGTGAAATCTCTTTTATTGTATTTCATTGGGTATAATACTGCTCTGTCAATTTTGAGCAGTTTCTTGAATTATTTTCCTGGTTTTATATTGATGGTATTTCTGTCACCACACCTAATTGGGAGTCACAGTTCTCCCAGCCTTTTTGAAAACCTTTGTTATAGTGCATTTTCTTATCATCATTGGTAAAACTAAAATTAAAAAAAAGTGGGAAGTGAAGCATAATTAATCAAAGTGGAGGTATTTGATATTATAATTTTATAGGTACATGTAAAACCCCTCCTCACTGATGTAGTTATATTCCCACACATTGTCATAATTGTGAACATATATGCATTGCAAATCATTGGTCTGACAGAAATTACACACATGGAGGTTTGTTTTCATTAAAATATTTTAAATAGCAGTTTATTAAACAACAGCAAGTTTATCTGTGACTGTAGTTTACAATTGTGGTTTTATTAATTTAGCCAAGTTGAGCCTTGTGTAATGTAAGATTTGGGGGGTTTTTCCCCATTGTTTAATTTCAAAAAGGTTAGCTGGATAAAATTTTAAGCTGCACAAGTGCATTCTCATTACCCAAACATACACTTGCTAAACGTCAAAATAACCCATATGTTCAACTACTCCTTAAGTGACTACCCAAACTAACCCATATGTTAAACTCTCCTTAAGTGGTGGTGTTTTTTTCTCACTGAAAACAAATCAGATAACAAAAAAGAAGGAGAGAAAGGAGGAGAAAACCCAAAAAACTTGCCTGTAAGTTATTTGTGCAGAAGATAAAATTGTATTGAGATAGTATTTTTTTTCCAGTATACCTTATGTTCTAAAAATCCCCTCACAGTATTCACAGCAGATCAGAGGTGAAGACAAAAAATTCTGGGCTATCTGAAGTAGGTCTTCCAAAACAAAAAAGAGATTTAGCTTTCAAGGATCATGGTAATGGGACTCCTTTTCCCCTGTCTGCAAATAAAAAACTGGGAAACAAAACTGGGAAGCAGTAGAACTGAATTATGAAAAACATGCTGGACTTCTGTATATATATTTATAATTCCCAAATTAGACTTTTTTGTTCTCATCAGTGGATAAACAATGGGGAAGTGGCAGGAAGGATAGTTGGGTGCAGAGATGGGGGTATCAGGATGATATCTTGTTAGGAAGCAAAAAAAAAAAAAGCATGGAATAGTTTCTTCTGTCTCTTTTCTTTGTGTTATGATGATTGAAAGTTTCGACAGTTGAGCAGCAGACTGAGGCACTTGGCCTTGAACATCAAGATAATTACAGTTGTGCAGAGCGTGGTGGGAACCACAACTTCATTGTTGTTGCAAATGCTCTTTTGTTTAGAGCATCATGGTTCAGTGCCTGCATCCCAGCCCTGCTCCTCCCGGGGCGGGTTTTGTTCTGCAGCTTGCACTGTACGGAGCCCCCGAAACGCGGCTTCCAGAGCAGACACCAGCCTGAGTTCTCAGCTTCTAAAAATCAACATGAAGATACTTTACTTCAGGCTGTCCCTCAAATTCTCCATAGAGAAGCATATGAGACCTTTAACATTTTCATAGAGTATAATTAAAAAGCATGTTTTAATTAGATAGGCCAGCTTAAAGGGTCAGCAATACTGATGTGCCTATTGTAAGAAAGATGAAGATATGAAGATTAATGCCTTATATTAATAATTAAACACATTCTAATTGACATAATGAAGTGTATTAACTCTAATAAGATGGTAATCATTGAAGCTTACTTTAAAATTGAATGGTATTTAACAAAAAAGGCTGAATTTTAATTCACTGGACTGCTGTAAGCAGAGTTAAGTACAAGCTGTGAAAGCTGTCTGGATTAATTTTTTATGAGTCCATTTAAAAATACTTTTTAAGAAAGTAACTTGAATTTCCGTCTGTTCTGTAGGTTTAAAAATACATGGATTTTGAGATTTTCTGTGCAAGATGCGTGTGACAGTACAATCCTTTTTCACGACTCATTAAGAAAAAGTCAGTTACCCTGATTAAGTTGTTTTTTGTTTTCTGTTTGTGCTCCTGCACTGTGTACCAAATATTTTTGAAGCTACCAAAACATAAGATTATGGGATTATTTTTTAACCCTAATCCTTTTAATTTCACAAACAAAAGGGCATTTTTGATTATTTTTTCAGAATTTCCTTTTCATGTATAACAATGAGAATTTGATGAGCACCAGATTATTTTGCCTATCCCATAATGCTAAACCACTGAACTGCGATTCACAGTAAAGACAGACAGCGCTTTTAGGTAAATCTTTCTTTTAAGCTGATACTTCTCATATAAAATAAAGAGCTCTGAACTCCTAACTTCCTAACACGTACTTACATTAGTAGGTTGACTTTAAGCACGATTTTCTGTTGCGTTATTAATATTTTATGGCTTATCTTCAGTTATTCTCATTAATTGGCCATTAGGCTTCTTTCCACCAGAGCTTCTGGGACCACCTGGGATGTTAAGGGGCATGGTTTGATTTGAGGTCTGCCTGGTTCTAAATTGCCATGATATTTACCATAGCATTGGATTACACAGAAGATGGGAGAGTGAGATTGTCTTGTGAAAACTTTTAATTTATGGAAAACACAAAATGCAGTTTCTCACCAGCCTTCCCTTAGATGTGCAGAGTTAACTGCTCGTGCAGTCAGTCCCAGAGGGCTGCTGGAGACTAGGGGAGATGTCTTCTTCTGTGTTTTGTCTCCTGCGAGCAGAATCATCATGTCTGTAACAGTTACATGGAGAAAATTGAGTGGGGTCTTAGTGAAATAAGGGCTGAACTCTCCTAAAGAAAAGAGCAATGACTGCCCTTGAAAGGGAGACACTGATCTTCTTTTCTGCATATTCTTTAGCCTTCATTTTTCTTCTTCTTTCTGAGGGCAGTTATTTGCAGATGTGTTGCCTTTTTGAACTGCTTTGAGATGCTAACTTGATCAAAAACAAGTGCTAGAGTTTTGGTCTTGCCCGCCAGTTTAGGAACTGGGAGTTGGAACCTTTTGGTGATCTCTGTGAAAAGCAGCTTAGGGAAACCGGGCTGAAAGTGAGCAGGAAGCCTGATGGTGCCTGAAAGTGTGTCTGGTTTTCCAGCTCCTGAGTTCCTGTTGATAAAAGATGTTATTGCACACACACACCCACCACTGCCACCACGCCTTGCTTGCTTTCCTCATTCACATAAATAGTTTAATGTATTTTGAAAAGCCCAGCATGAGGCCTGTGGAACAGCAGCCTTGTGGAGTTAATGGTCCTGGTAGTGGCATTTGGTGGCCAGGAAAAACTGCAGCTCTGTGGGATGAAATAATCTTTCTTGTCATCTGAGCAGAAGCACGATGAGTCTGTCCCCTTCTTCTATCTCATTGCTGCCCATGGAAGGAGCTGAGATCTAGGCCTGGCAGGTGGTTCCCATGCTGAAGTGCCTGCAGGCGTGCAGAGGTGCAAATATGGATCAGCCTGCAAAGGTTGTCCCAAAGGGAATCTGTCCAGCCAGCCATGGTGGCTACTCCAGCCTTTGGTTCCCTCCATGTGCCCCTCTTTGAGTAACAGTCCTGGAGAGGAATCAAGGGCCACAGAGAGCTGAGAAAACAAAATATAATACCAGATGAGTATGTAGTAAAGGTAGAGGGTGATTCTGCCTGTTAAAAATAAAGAGAGGGAGGGAAATTTCTCTGTAAATGAATGTGTGCACAAAGGGATGCTTTGTTCTTACACCTCCAGCTTCTTCACCAGTTTTAAGGTGGGATTTTTAGGAACAGATTTATTCCAAGTAATAATGCAAATTGCAGACACAATGGCATAATCTAGTTTGAGGTTTATCTTTGACATCTATAATAATGTTATCCCCCTGATAATACATCCAGAGATAAAGCTTAGGCTTCTATTGAAAGGCACTGTTTCATCACCATATCTTACACCAAATCACTGCAATTTGCATTATGATGAATTGTCTTACATGTAAACCTGCCACAGAGTTCAACATAACTGGAAATTTTTGTGCATTTCTTTTTTCTCGTTTGAAAAAAAATTGACTTTTGATTAGATTTGTACTGTGTTTAGCTCTGTGAGAGAGACAGAACCTAAAAGGTCTCTGAAGCTTTACCTTACAGGTCAAATGCAGAAGAAGATGACACCTTCTAAGGCCCTGTACCTAACAATAAATGGTTGAATAATTTAAAGAGTGTAGCAACCATTGTAAGATGTTAAGGAATTACCCATTGGATCCCATAGGGCAAAATTTGTTGTTAAGTAAGTGGCAGGCTAAAGGCTTGGATGCTAAAGGCCTTTTCCAACCAAAATGATCCTGTGATTCTCTGGGTTTTTCTCCTCCACCACATCTAAAGCATTCCAAAAAAGTGCTTTTCCTCAGCATTTTCTCAAAAGCCTGGGAGTGATTAAGTCTGGTGCTGTGGGAGCAGGCAGCAGGGGGAAATCAGACACGTTATGTGCATCCCTGTCCACTGGCCCACTGCAGGACGCCAGTGCCCAGGTTTGACAGAGAGATGTCTCTTCATGAGTTTGCCATTGAGCCTCACTTCTGCAAAACAACCATCTGGGGCTTTTTTTGGAGGTACTGGCACCAATCCATGGGCTGCAAAATCATGTGTTACCTCTTTTCTTTGCCAGACCATAAGATGGGCTTCAGAATTGGGTGTTTCCTTAAATGGAGAATATTTTACTGGCATCTGGCTCCTTGTTCACCATGGTGCTGCCAGGAAAAAGAAATCACAATCACAGTACTTCTGATAAATCTCAGTTACACTTCTGGTGCTCACACCATTCTGGCCTCATGGCCGGAAGGTGAAAGGTGAGTTGTCTGGTGTAGATAGAGTGGAAACTTAATGCCTGGGAAATTTTAATCCTCAACAAATACACAAGGAAGAGAGCACAGGTATTCCGTTGTGACTTTTGTCTATGCTCTATTCTTGCTGGCACTGGTGGAAATTGCATAGGAGAATGAGGTTCAGTGATCATGTAACACTGGGCATATATCATCTTGAGGACATGCTCATAATTTCTGGAATCCACAGACTAATTCATTTCTCCAACAGATGTGCCCCAAATATCACTAATCCTCCTCAGTATTGTTTCTTCTCCCTCCCACCTCCCCCAATTATTCCTTCTCATTTAAATGCAAAACCACAAAACAACCCAAATCATAAATGCATCCATCCATCCTTCTCTGCAGGGTGTCTTTTGTTTTGCCTTGTTTTGTTACCAGGGAAGGGGAGGAGTCGAGGGAAAATGGAACATCTTTGCTCAGGATGATGCTGCTCTAGGATCCTGGGCCTGGTTTGGGGCTGTCAAAAGGCCAGGCACTGTTGCAGTGGCTGCCCTGCATGTGCATTGCATCAGTGGGCACAGCCTGAAGCAGCTTGAGAGATGGAGACCTGCTTTTGCTGCTTTTGCTCTTGTAAAATACAGTTTAGCCTAGTTTCCAGTGGGGAAAGATCAGCCAGTAGAATGGAGTCCTGGCCTCTCCCTGCCTGTTTGGCCCATGGGATATTTTCATTGTAAAATATCCTTCTCCTCCCAGAAGCTTGTAGGACTTCAGAGCAGCCAGGGTGCTGATGCTTTCCTTGAGGACCCTGGTGGGAAGAGGAACTGGGACGGCTCAAGTAGCATCATCCTGTGGAGGTGTGAGTAGAAATGGGAGCTCCCTCAGAACAGGCAGTTTGGGCTGGAATTTGACCACCAAGAGCTCTCATGTACCTTAGGGCCAGCAGATGACACCCACAGCTTCAGAGGCAAATAAAAGAAAAAAAAACCCTCACATGTTCATTATTTTGAAGCAACTCATGATTAAAAATCTTAGGACCCTTATTTAGCTGAGTCTTACGATTTTTGAAAATCTGAATTGTGAATTTTCAGGCATGCCTAGGGGGAGCTTTATGGAAGAAGCACAGGGAAGGGAGAAGGGTGATGGTAAAGGAGAGGTATAAGAGATTTGTTTCCAAAAGAGCAGTGGTAGATCTACACACTTCCTTCCCACTAGCTCAGAGCCTTAGTGCTTATGCCCACGGAAAAACAAAAGCAGATCCAAAGATAAGATGGTGATTTCTGGAGTATCTTATTATGGAATCATTTCTACATATCACCTCAGAGAATTACTTGGCAAGCTGTATACATAGTGTGACAGGAATATTTTCACTGTTACTTTGCTTGCTGTTACAAGCTGTATTTCCAAAACAGCTAAACCTTTCTAAGACCATTTCTTCATTCTTATTCCTGGGTGCATGGTCCTGCCTCCTTCCCATGTGCTCGCTGTGCTATTCATCCCATCAGTCCTAGAAGGAACTTAATCTGAAGATCACTAACTCTTCAATAAAGAAATAATGATGTTTTGCCATCTTAGCTCTACAAATCAGTCAACTGCAGGATTACATGAATGTCAGCACAAGGGAGGGAGAGGAAACTGCAGCATGCTTGGGGGAAGGAGGGGACTGTGGTAACTCCCACTCAGTCTGAACTATGGTGAAACCACCCCTAAAGCGCAGGATCCCAAATTCTTTATCTCTTGTCCCAGTAGAGATTTCCAAGCTGATTCTGCAGCTAATTTGTTTTTAACAACCTTCTTATTACTTAGTGCACTGATTGCTTTGGTGCCAATTGTCATGTAAGGTTAGTAGTGCTTTAGTTACTAGAGGAAAAGGAGGATTGATTTCCCATAATGTGCAAGACAGCAAATACATTTTTAATGCAGTTGGTTCTTTATTAGAGCGAACAGTCAATGGGAATTGTTTGAAGACTTTAGTTGTTCTATTTCTTGTTTTTTCTCCTTTTGCCTAATTTTTGTGGATTCTCCTTTCCATTTTAAAGTATATAATTTTAGGTTGGCTGCTTAAATCAGTTTCTCAAAATGCATTTTATTCTGGCAAAGCAACTATAAACATAGAGAAAATTAATGTGTCTAGAGCAAGTGGCAGGATGAGGAAAGGAGAAAAAAATCAGTTCAAACTATTACAGACAGTGAGTAAAAAATTAATGTGTCCAAGTAAACTGAAGGAAAAAAGAACATCAGTGCAAACCTGCTTCTTCATGTAAATATATATTTAATGTACTGTTTCAGTTGAATACAATCAGAAAGATTTTGAGGACTAGTCCCTACTCTGGTGTATTGGTGAAACGCAGTGCAATAAACTGATGTGAAGAGGAATACTGTATGTCTTTGAATGCCATCATCTTGTTTCCAGCAAGCTTTCAAACATTATATACATCATTGTTGTAAGGTCAAACAACTCATCAGCAAAGCCAGAGTCAGATTTCTGCAAAGACCAGCTCATTGATGCACATGAGTGTGTTGCTTGAAACCCACAATGTTCAGCTCACAAGGCATTTGCAATTTTGATATTATTGTCTCAGTTTTAAGACAGTTTATTTGTATTTCTTCTCACTTTTTTCATTACCATTTATTGTTCATTAGTTCAACTTCTATTATTTTATTTGGAATAGGTCAGAGGAAGACCAAATCTAGCCATCCTTTGTATTTGCCTGTTCTTGTTATTTTGCACCTGCTATCATGGTGTCCTCACTTACATAAACTTAATAACAGAAACTTTATGATTAACATCTTTGTAACATTAGTCCTAAAATCGAAGAGGATGGGTATGTATTAAAGATGGGATGTTTGTGTGTAGGATCCAGTGTCAAAAGCAACTATGACATTTTGGTCTCAAGGGCTTTAGAAACAGGAAGCACTACATAAAGGGCTGCAGAAAAGCCACAGCACTCATAGCTTTAGGAGTCATCAGTATTAATTGGAAGCTTATAAGATCAGCTATTGTCATGTCACAGTAAATATGTCATATCATATTCTGGCAAGGGCAGAATTTTTTCAAAGGCCAGGAATCTGCTGGCAGATAACAGGCAGCCTGTGTTATCTGAGAGTTCATGCTTTAGCTTCAGCAGCTGGAGGGGCTGAGCTTCACATCCCCTGCTTGGATTTCACAGAGTTCTGATATGTAACTAGTTTGTTCAGTGGCTCCTAAAATGCGAGCCAGTGTGAAAAATTAAATTATATTAGTCAAGGAAATGCTGTGAGGAGCAAAGGAGAGTTTCACAGGCTGGGTGAGTGGCTGAGGCATGCTGCCATCACCAGCATCACAGACTGACCCCAGGCTGTGTGTGACAGCTATTTGGGTTGTGCTTTTATCACCCCATCCCCTCCAGACCCTCTCTGCACAGCAGCTCTCCCTCTTCTGTACTATTTTTTCCTACCAGACTGTAAGGCCACCCTTTTGATGGCACATCCCAGCCTTCCGACCTTCAGCTGCAATAGGCACACAGGCTCTTTTCATTCCAAAAGGCTGTCACAGGCAGTTCCCTTCCTTTCCTGCTCCTCAAGGAACTCTTCCCTAAGGGCCTTCTGACTCCAGCTCCAGCCAGCAACCAGCTCTTCCTCCAAGTCCATGCAGGCTTTGGTTCAAATTCTGAGGATGGTTTTTAGGCTGTGCCTCAAACTTCCTGCAGGGCAGAGCTGTGAGACAGTGGTGTGTCCAAGGGTAGGTGGCTGCCCTTGGAAGTGACATACCCAAGGGTGACACAAAGATGCCTTCTGTTGTCAGTCCTGATCAAAGCAGTGCATCAAATTCTTACTCAGATGGCTACTCGCAGAGGCAAAAATGCTCTGTTTCTAAATAATTCCAGGCACTTTTGGAGAAAAGAGTAATTAAGGTTTTTAAGTGTAAAAAACAAAAGGTTTTTTGGTAACCTTTTTGCCTCAAAGCACAGTGGCACCTTGAATTTACTGCTGAGATTTCAAACCCACTATTTTAATATATTTTGGTAAATACACATAAAATATGAAAATTTAACATCAAAGAATATGCATCAAATGCAGTTCTCATTTACATTACAGACTTAAGAGAATTCAGAATAATTTTAGTAACTGGGACATCAATGATCTACAGATGAATGAATATAGGACAAAGAATCTTGAAGTATATTCTTTTAATTTACTTCTTTACACATCATAATGAAAAGCTGTAATAAACACAATACAATAGAACTTTCCTGTAAGCTTTTCTCTTAAGTAGTTTTCTGCCCGTATAAGTATCTAAACAAATGGCCTATGCATTCTTGTTATATCACAGAATTAATACAGAACCATCAATGACTTCCAGCTCAGGCTTTTATATTTCACCTCTGTATTGCCATGGCATTTCCACAGCATGCTGCAATGCCAAGAATCTCTCTTTTTAGCTCCCCCTTTGCTCTCTGTGTATTCAAGCCTTCGTGTTATTTGCTCTTGCAAATACATCATCCTGTTCCCAGAAAGCCTTGAAGATTACATTCTTCTCTGAGTCAGAGAGTTATTTCATAAAATATCCTACTACTTTTTTTAAAGCAACAAACCTGTTTTGTCTTTCTATAGGAATTTTGGTTTTCCAATTTTTTTAGAATTTTGGTACACATGATAGTGTATAAGGGCTGTGCTCACGCAGTGGATCATCAACATATGCTTGCTGTAGTGTTCTCTTAAAACTTCTGATGTGTGCTCTACATACAATATACCAAGGGATGTCTTAGATCATATATACATTTTTTTCCAAAAGAAACACATTATAGAGTGTTTAAAAATATTAAGGGAAATATATTCACATAATCTTGCCTGATATGTAGGGCTGATAAATAGAAACAGGAAGATATCTATCAAGTGATTTTCACAGCATTTCACTTAATATGTTAAAGTGAGAATATAGGAACATCAATGCTGAAGGGGGAAAGCTCTAAGCACAGGCTGAACACAAGTCTATATGGGTTCAGAGTAATGCACAGAGCAGGTCCCTCCTCCAGAGCTGGCCCCACCTGTATGGGGTGTGCATCCAGGCCTGGCTCCCGATCATAGCAGTCTTGTGTTTGCTCCTGCATTTTGCCAGCTTAAGCCATACCTGTCTGAAAGGCAAGTGATGTTGATGCAAGAAGAAAAAGGCAGCAAAGCTGGAGAGCCTAAACCACAAAGCTGCCCACCTCACCTTATCTCAGAGATCAGTGCCCCTGGGGCAGTGGCTAAACCAGCTGCAAACCATGGCAGTTTACAGCCTGGCACAGAAAGGAGGTGCAGATCCAGGTGTGGGTCAGCAGTACTGCTGACTTCAGCCTGCCTCCCAGCTAGGGCAATGGGAACCTGTGGGAGCAGGGCTGTGGAGCAGCAAATAGAACAAAACTTTCCATTGAAATTTGCTTTTGTTAATGAGTCACTGCCCACAGCTCCTGCTGCTTTTACTTCCCTGCGGGAATGCGTTTTCAAGGTTTTAACTGTGCTTGAATCAATCACAGGACTGCAGAATGGCCAGGGTTGGAAGGGGTCTCTGCTCCTCCAAACCCCTGCTAAAGCAGATTCACCTACAGCAATTTGCACAGGATCACATCTGCAGGGGTTTTGGATATCTCCAGAGAAAGAGACTCCACAGCCTCTCTGGGCAGCCCATTCCAGTGCTCTGTCATCCTCAAAGGACAGAAGTTTTTCCTCATTCTCAGGTGGAACTTCCTGCTTTTCAGTCTGTGCCTGTCACCCCTTGTCCTGTTGCTGAGCACCACTGTAAAGAGCTTGTCCCAATGTAATTGTATCATCTGGTGGCAAGGGATCATGCAAACATTGAAGTGTTAGAAATGTATTCCTTCAGCTGGCTGTGTTGAATAGTATTGCTCTACATTTATTTGTCAGACACCATTACTGGATTAAATTAAACTGTGTATGCCACCTCCAGTTTCTCTGAACAGTTTTACATGTGGGATGTGAACATGCTTTATACCACAAGGAGACACGCGTCAAGATACTAAAGTTAACTCATTAACTTACACAGAGGGTTTGGCTTTCTGTACAATGAATAATTCAGCAGCTGCTTTTGTCCCAACTGCAGCAGATTTTTTAAAATTATAATCCTCTGTACATTACTTTTTTAAAATTAGGATTAATTCACAGATTTTGGGCAAGCACAGGACAAAACCCCATGGCATATATACAAAGCAAGACACCACGATCTTTAGTATTGTATTTAACACATCTAAGTACATACTTTGGGGATGAATAAAGACAAAGTATTTAGGGTTGAAACAACATTAGTAAGTGGTACATAGAATCCATAACTTCTGTGGAGAGTTAATGTGCTCTGCTCCGAAGAGTTCAGAAAATGGTCATCACCTGCAGGATGCACGTGTGGAAAAAGGTGGAAGCAATCTCTATGTCATCTGTATCCTGCTTATTCCTGCTATAGACATTTTGAGAGCTTTGTCATGAGCTGAGCCATGTCCTGCTTGCCACCATGGGCAGCCAAGCCAAATTCCATTCAAGACAAAGTGCAACCATTTATCCATTTTACACAATTTCCAACTACAGTGAAATGCCAAAACAATTTGCAGATATTTTGGTTGACAGGAAATGTGCAGGGTTTTTACCTCCTCCCATCTAGATCTGTCTGTCACCAGCTCTGTATTTATCACTCAGTTTGGAAACAGCCAAGAAATCTGTAAACCATAGGTCAATGTTGTTGGATATTTGGAAGAGGATTGCTGAGCAAGTCACATTCCTCAGTTCCCTGAAAATTCAGGCTTGAAAAAGATGCAGCATCCTTACCCCCAGCAATCACAGGCTTGTGCCTCACTCAGTTGCTTAGGGGATCAGGTGTAGAAGTTTGGAAGCAGCTTAACCTACAGCAGAACCACTTGGGTAGCTGAGTGTCAGAGCTTGATGCTGGGGTGAGGTGTCACCTTCCCTGATGTCTGCTTCTCCCCTTGCAGGAGAGTACTGCGAGGTGAACGCGCGCTCTGGCCGCTGCGCTCCGGGGGTGTGCAAGAACGGCGGCACCTGTGTCAACCTGCTCATCGGGGGCTTCAAGTGCGAGTGCCCCCCGGGCGAGTACGAGCGGCCCTACTGCGAGATGACCACCAGGAGCTTCCCCCCTCAGTCCTTCATCACCTTCAAGGGGCTGCGGCAGCGCTTCCACTTCACTGTGTCCCTCATGTAAGTCCTGGGGGGAGGGTTCTGTGGCTGACGGCTTCTGGCTTGAGCTTGGGATGGTTTGTCACGTTCTGATACCACCAAACACCTACTCTTGAAGGTCACTGCAGGCATTTCTGACAGTGATTCCACATGCATGTTATTTGAAAGCATTTGATTTTCTGCCCTGCTGTGGATGTTTCTGAGTTGCTGACTCACAACCTTCCCTGCTGTAACACAAGGAGAAGGGACACCAGGACCACTCTGGCCACCCATCAGCAGCCTTCAGCCACAGAAGTGGCGGGGTAGATGTTGGGTTTAACACTTTTACTAGCTGGGCCTTTGGCTTCCTGACCTTCAGCCTAGCTTCAAAACCAATCCATTCATGTTCCTTGTTTAGGGGCACTCTCCTGTTTCCTCACCTGTGAGAGGACATGGGCATGTCAGGCCATGGCTGAGCCCAGTCTGGTCCTTCTCAGGTTCTTTCCAGTGTTCCCCATCCTTGGGCTTGAGACAACCCCAACTGATCCAGCTTCTCACTTAGCTCCTTCTGGCCTTCACACCCTGGTCCTGCTTCTGGTCCTACTCCAGCTCCCAGGCACAAGTAGCCTTATCCCCATCCCATCTGCCCCAACATCCCCACATTGGGCAGTCTTCTTCTGGGCTCTCACTTTTCCCTTTGTGGGTATGTAGGCAAGGAGGAGCCATGATAGCAGCCAAGTCATGGGCAAGGGCTCTGCCCTCACCTGGGAAAAAACCCTCTCCTGGAGAAGGCTTATTGGGTCAGGCATAGGGCTTGCTTGGTGTGGAGCCAGAGTTCCAAATGCACAGATATCTCTTCTCTTGGGAGGGGGTGGGTTTGCAGCTTTTCCATGATTTAGCTGGTCAGGATTGACTTTTGGCTTTCCCTCATAGCTGACTGTGAGTAAACAACACAAAATGTCTTAGTCCTGACCCCAAAAAGCAGAGCTGGGGATTTTTTGATAGGTACAACAGTAGCTGCAAAGGCAGACCAGTTTGTGTATCTGCCCAGAGAAAGTGCTCAGGAAGATCAGACAGGCATCAGACTTATGTCCCCTCCAGCACCCAGACATTACCTGGTGTTTCACATCTGTCAGGAGCCAGGTCACTTTTGTACAGCATGTTTTTCAATACTGTCCTTTAACATATTTTATTTTCCTGAGCGAAGATCCCAGAGAGACTCCCCATGTAATGCTTCTGTTTATATAAGTAAGTAATTCCCCATCCTTGTAAATGTTCAAGGCCAGGCTGGATAGGGCTTGGAGCAACCTGGTCTAGTGGAAGGTGTCCCTGCCCATGCAGGGGGTTGGAACTGGATAGACTTTATGGTCTCTTCCAAACCATTCTATCATTTTATGATTTCTACCATTTTATCTTTCACCTGCCTTAATCCTGAAGTCAAAATTTTATGGAATCTTGAAAGCTTGCATAAATCAGAAAGCAGAGACATGGTTTGCACACAAGCCAAGGCAAGGGAGAGTTGTGCCTGTGAAGATTGTTTTGAAGCATCAGGTCTAAGTACACAGAAAAACTGAAGAGCAACAGGCTCTGTTGGATTTGTCAGACCCACAGTGAGAGCAAACAAAGGTGTGATCTGGGCTGGCTGCCAGCATGAATTGCCTGTGCTACCCTTGACTTGTCCCCTCAGCCATGAGGTGTCATTTTTCAGGCTTTTGGAAAGAGATCTTTGACGTTTAGGGTGCTTCATGTGAAAATGGCTCAAATGCCCTGTGTAGGAGTTATTGAGAAATAGCAAAGTACTGTACAAAGGTAGTCCTTACACCAGGGTTTCTTCATCTTTAGAACTATGATGCCTTATTTAGTGAGCTAAACACTACTTAGTCCACTCAAATGTGACTATAAGAATTCCAAGCCATTGTGAAGTTCATCCCACACTGTCTGGAATGGTGACACATTTAGCTTTTCATACCTGAAGTTCACTTTTATTTACACTAGCTATTTCTTTGGCTTTTATTATCCTTCAGCGGAGAAGGAAAACATTATGTGAGGATCAGCAAGAATTAGCAGTTTGACTGCTTATGATGATGATTTGCCATTATGTATTTTGTGACTTGGGAGCATTCTTAAAATCCTGGGGTGTCCAGATCTCCTCAGTCTTAAGTGACTCATGACCCACTCCTAACAAAGAGCAGAATATTTGAATTGTCCAGTCTCATAACTAAAATGCTTTTTAAAGTATTTAGGTTACTGACCATGCATGTCTTTCTGCTCCCAATATTATGTATCTTCCTTGCTTAATTCCAACACTTACTACTCTTTCACTTCAAGAGACACTGTTAGTGGAGAGGTTTTCTCATTATTTAGCAAAATTCTGTGAGAAAGAGAATTTTTTGTTTCCTGTGTCATGAAATGAAACATATCCTTTCTATTAAAAAACAGTATATCTTTCCCCCAGCTGGTGGGTGGTAACCAGAAAAGTTCAAAAGCAGTAGTGCTTTTAACAACAAGTATAATACAATAATATAATAACAACAAAAGCTTTTAACAACAAGTATAATACAAAAGTTGCTTTTGACTAGTGGCAAAGAATGGAACTGAGCACAGATAAATATACAAAATGACTTAATAATGTAATAGTTTAATAAATAATGTTTTCATGATTAAAATTATAGTAGAAAATTGTAAGAATATGAGAAAATATATTCAAACACTAAGCTTCCTTCTATTGCTAGATCTTCCTGTCCACTGAAGAATCACCATTAGCATTATTCCCTTTTCCTTTGCTGATATATATTCTTGATAGATGTGATCAAAATATTTGGATGAAGAAGTTATCCATGAAAAAATAGTCTTGGGAAATGTTTTACAGGAACTGTATTCCTTTGGATGAAATGTTTGATGGTGAAAAGTGAAAACTAAATTCGTGTTTTGATAATACTGATATATTTCAATAGTATTGTTGTAATGAATTTAGTTTGCCTTTTACTTGTAGAATATACTATGATAAACAAAACTAGAAGTAAATATGCATATCAAAAATTATTAAAAGTAATCAAAACATTAATTAATATCTTGATAGACTATAATGCATATTCTTTGAAATTTTAATTTTGCAGGAAATATCAAAATCTTGACCTCTATTTTTTGAACCAGAATAATTCATTATCCTTCCAAACCATTAAAAAATATATGAATAAAATTCCCCGTTTCCATGTTGATCAAATTCTGAAAGGTCTCTACTCAGTGTGGTCCACAACATACTTGTGTCTGACAAACAACTTCTGGTAAAAAATATTCTTTGTCTTTGAAACTTTTTCTTTCAAATACCAGCCCTGGTATTCTAAAATACTGCTTCATTCCCATTCTCCAAAATGCAGATTTTGTTGCATTACATGAGAGTCTTGCTATTCAACATGATATGACTGGCACAAGAGTAATTTCTTATGTCCTTGGAAAACAGTTTTCATTAGCTGTGTTCAGCATTTCATTCATTTGTAGGGAAAGTGGGTTAATTTAAATCAGGCATATTTCCTGAGGTTCAAGACACAAAATCAGACTAAATTGCCATTGGGAAGTGCAAGAAATTCCCATGGTTTCTCTCTTTTTCTCTCTTTATCTAATATTAATCTTTGTAAAAATGTTTATGTGAAGTGTAATTTTTTTTTGCATTTGTGAGTAGATGAAAGCTGTGTGCAACTCTCCAGAGATAAAAGAATTCAATTAAATATTATAAAATACTCACAACAAACAGAAATTTGAAAAAATGTTCTGTGCTGACAAAAAAAACCCAAACAAGGCTTTTAAAAAAGTGAGGTTGCCCTTTTTTCTGCAAGAAAGATACATCCCATATTAATAGCACAAGAAAAATAAAGCCCAAATACACCCATTGGTGCTGATCTAGTGAGATCATTTAAGTGTTTATTTTCCTTCCTCCAACTGACTGACCTGTTGATTGACTAACTCTGATTTTCTACATGGTGTTATTAAAGTAACTCTTATCTTCCTTTCCCCTTACCTCCCCATGAGGCTTTTTTAATCAGCTGATGACTCTCCTAGGACTCTGTAGCACTTGGACGGCAAGCAGGCAGCAAGGATCCCCCCTTTGATGGGAAAATGCTCTCAGCTGTCAGACTGTTTGCAGAGTGTAGTGAGTGCTACTGTTTGGCAAGTGTCAGATACTGCTGTTGCATCTTGTGTCTGCCTAATTTTAGCCCTTGTGACGGTCAGAAGATCTCTGCAGAGTAGATTTCTGTAATTTTCATCTGCTTGCCTTGTTTGTGAAAGAGTAGATTTATCCTGAGGCTGACTCCTCAGTTTTACAATTTTCTGTCTGAAGACTGATTCAAAGGCTTGTTTATCTGCTAAACACAATGCTGTCTTTCTTCTGGGTGACTTGACCATCAGCCTTTAATCCATAAGCTGCTAAGCACAAACTAACTCCATGTGTCTGTGTTCCAGGTTTGCAACCAGGGAGAGGAATGCTCTCCTCCTCTACAATGGGCGTTTCAATGAGAAGCACGACTTCATTGCCTTGGAGATCATTGAGGAGCAGATCCAGCTCACCTTCTCTGCAGGTGAGGTTTCACTTGAGTCGAACATTTCTGCTTGAAGTCAGGAGATCCTCTCAAGCCATTTGGAAATGCACTTCAGTGATTTTATATGGCTATTTGCTGCCTCATTAATTTACTGGCTGACATTGCACAGTAAACAACTGATGCCGGGTGTACTCCAGATTGTAGCGGTTTGTGGTGATTACACTCACTGTCGTAGGCAGGAGCTTGTCAACATATCAGTTATAAAAGCCAGAGTTTATGACTACTATAAAAGATTGGCACTAGCCTGAATGTTGGCCTCCAAGCCAATGTTTGCTTAAATTAGACTTCATTTTATCATACTGTGATAAATGTTGTGTGTTTATGCGTTTTTACACTACACCATCAGAGGAACGTAGGTGCATAAATGTTATCTAAAAAAATCTCTGCAAGCCAAAGGAAAAGCTAGCAGAAGTGAAGCCTGCCTGCCATTCATTAGGGATTGGGTAGGAGCAGTGCTGTCTCTGGAATGCATTTCTGCACTGGAGAAGCACCTCCTCTTAGAAGAAGCCATTAACAACAATGAATTTAGGAGAACTGCATGCTCATTGCTACAGGAAACAGCAAGTGGCAGCTTTGGCATTTGCTTGCTTTCTACACTAGGACTGAGCCAGTGCCTTCTGGTGCTTGTAGGAGAAGGGAGAGGGGAGGGCTGACAAGCAAATGTCAGGCAGGACATATGCCCAGAAGCAGATGTGTGCTTTCAGTGGCAAGGCTTTGGTGACTTTATGAAATCTCAGTAGTGTAGACAAGCTCTGGTTGTCACAGGTTTAAGGTATTTTTCTATTGGGACTAAAACAAATACCTGGAAAGATGCTGTCCTAAAGTCAAGTGGAGTTATGTGTAGGTCAAGTGAGATTACTTGCCTCTGTATTGGGCACGTAATTCAGGAAATAATCCTGCTATTTCTCATTATCCATAACCAGGATAGGCACATGGAGTCAAGTCAACTTGTGTTTTATTTTCATGGAGAGTGAGACACTGGAAGCAGTAAAGCCATAGAAGCAGAAACACAGCCCACATTGGTGTTGCACACGCATCACTGGTGGCTGCTGTCCTCAGACCCCATGGTAAATCCTGTGTGACCCCACTGATTTACCAGTGATGCTTAAGTGCATATGTGAGCCCTTTGGGTTGAAGATATCCGGTTACATTTCCCCTTTATTACCTCAAAGTTCTCCAAATTAAATTTTAAGGCAAGTTTCTGAATGGATTTGTGTAAGGAAATAACATGCTGCAGAGAGATGTACTTTCTTCTGTAGCTCTGTTTCACCTGTCTAAACTTGAATCAAATTGCTTGGAAGGTACCCTGAGGATGAATGAGAAAAAAATAAATTCTGCTTGCACTTATATGCATTTAAATGTGAAGGAACTCCTTTAAGATACATGAAACTAAATTTAGATTTGCACTGCTGCACCTGAGAGCAGGTCTGGTCCTGCATATTACAAATGGTATTTTCTTTGGAAGGGGAATGGTTTATGTTTTATAGTTTTAAGTGGCTTTTAACGAACAGTAAAAGTTTTGGACACCTGATCTCACTGTGTTACGTGTCCCAACAACTTTTTCACAGAAAGCAGAGCAAAAAGATTGCAGGACAGTGATCTTCCTTTTGCAGATACTTGATAGCTGAATAAAAAGCCCAATTATTTGTATAGATTTTATCACTAAATGATAAAACCATCACAGCAGGATGTCATATATGCTAAGCTGAAATATGTATCATTTAAATAACAGAAATATATGGGGTGGGAGTTAAAGCAGAGCAGGAGACACAAGAATAATACTTTACTTAGGTATTTGTTGCAAATAGAGATTTGCAAATTTTGATCTTAAGCTCAACAATACTATGAGCTTTGTTAGTTTACAGAAGAAGTTACTTTTCCTGTGATTTATTATGTAGAATTTTCCAACATTTTTAAAGAAAAGAAAAATTTTAAAAAAGCAAGCAATCCCTTCTCTGTGCCAGGCCTACTATGTACTTTCAACATGAATGTTTATTTTGCTGCTAGCTTGAAATAGATATGCCTGGTTACTGAGCTGAGTCTGCTGACTCAGTCCTGGCTTAAAAGCTTCAGCTTTCCAATTAGAATGGCAAAGTCTTGCTTTCAAATTTAAACGCTGAAAGGCTGCCAGTAATTTCATTAATTACTGGTAAAATTTTGCTGAGCCCAAGGTTACCATGGGTTTTATACTAGAGTACTTTTGGATTTCTCTTTCTCAGCTCTAACAGGGAGTCGTTTCTTTCCTTGACAACATATCCCATCACAATACTCACCACACTAAAAAAACATCAAAGGATGCTTTTGGCAAAAATGCAGAAAAATTCATGTACATTTCTCCCTCAGTTGATCACTTCAGCAACAGCTGTATCTACCCAATGCATCTGCTACAATGCTTGGCAGAAGCATGATAAAAAACAACATAATTCACCCAAATGTGCCAGAAGCTGTTTTTTGTGCACCAGAGTAACTCCATGGAATTGTCTTGCAGGACAAACCCAAATTCCTCCCTGATGAAGCAAGGTGGCTGCATCCTGTGCCCAGAGAGAGTCTCTCTGTGTTTCTTGCAGTGATGGTGACTTATTTTTCCCTTCTGGCTGTTTTTGCAGGGGAGACAACCACTACAGTGGCACCGTTCATTGTGGGAGGGGTCAGCGATGGGCAGTGGCACTCGGTTCAGGTGCAGTACTACAATAAGGTAAGACTAATTGTGTTGGTGATAACCCTGCTATTTATACAGCAATAGAGGCATGGGTCATCTAGCTCTGACCTGACATATGCAGGTGCCCTGAATTTCATTTGTTTAACCAGGCATGTTGGTACAGCTCTGCACAAATGGTACTGGTCTTGCTTACCTTGCCTGGGACAAAAATTCTCTCACAGGACTTTAGAGTTTTGAGCCAGGAAGGCAAAACTAGATGTAGTACATATTTTTTCAGAAGTACTCCTAGGAAAATCTTCAAGTACTTGGAACTATTTTCATTTTCAGTTTTTTAAGCTGTTGCAAGTGTCAATGTATCTAAACCAATTGATTCATTTGTATCTTGTTAAAAAAATTGTGCTATGCAGGAGCCTTCAGTGTAATAACTACCAACCATTATTGTAGAATTTTCTGAAACAAAGAAAATTCTTTCCTATAGCTCTCTTTTCATGTCAAATGACAAGTTTAGCTAGCACTAGCTTCTCTGGTTTGGAAAATATGATTATTAAATGGTTCACACCTTTCAGTAATAAAGCACTGTCTTACTAAGTAATTTTTTGTCTGCTATGTAAAAAGATACACAAGAGAAATGCAAAAGTGGTCACTGCATGCAGTCCATGGCACTCAGAGGTGGACTCTGGGGTCCCTGTCCCTCAGCTGCACCCTTGGTCATTGCCACTTGGTCACAGGGTCAGTCTGACTGAACTTAAAGGATTGCAGGCTCTCTGTGCAGAGCAGCCATTTCATGAACCAGAAAGCAGGCTTTTAGAGTGTACAGTGTCACTATTTACAGGTAGATGCCAGAGATCTTCTATAAACCATAACAAAAATAAAAGAGTTCATTTAGTGACTAAGAAACGTTGCTTTTAAGTCTGACATGATAGCTTTTTGAGGGATCACATAAGGAAATAGAGAAGCATTGTTGGTTGGTAAAAAGGAAACAGGATACTGGTGTAGGAAGCTGAATGGAAGATGAAGGATTTATATGATCAGCAAGTTCTTTATTTCCCAGTGCTGCATGCTTTCATCACAGTTTGTGTGGCAGTTTGAATGGGAGGATTAAAATTTTATTTTGACTCCTAGATAGGATCTCCTAGCCTAAGGATATTTTACTGAGGTAATAAAAAGCTTCCTACTAGTATTTTATATTTTTTTTAAAAATTATAACTTAATTAAGTTTTGTGCTCAATATACATAATATACTCTCTGCTATCCAGAACCCAGAGAAATAGATGTGAAACTTGGTGTGTTGCCATGCAAACATCTGTGGACACTGTGAAGCTCTTCCTCTGTTTCCATGTGTGCATATTTCTTAGAGGATTACTCTGGCAGAGTGAACAGCACTTGTTGAGGCAGTGGAGGGGCACTCCAGCTTTCAGGCTCCTGGGCACAGCTGCAGGGAGAGCTGCTGGACCAGCTCACTGAAGTGCCAGTGAGCAGATAAGGGGCCCGAGCAGCAGAGGAACACTCTTTAAAAGGCAAGGAGATCTGACACACATGTTAAAAATAAACCCCTGACTCATTTTCAGGGCTTGCTGTGGTTCAAGCAGACTGGTAGGTGAGCCATGCTAGCAGCTGGTATTTTCTTGTTGTTAACACGTGTGCCCTGTCATCATTTTCTTCTTCTGCCCCAGTTTTTTGAAGTGAAATGAGCCAGTCTCCACTGAACAGAACAAAATTCAGGGCAGAGAGGGAGAGCAGAGTGAAACACCAGGAAACACTGCTGACTTCACTGCCTTTGCCACTTGTGTGACATGAAAGTGATGAAAAGCAGGGTCACTGTGTGGAGAGCAGCACTGTGCCCTTTGCTGTCCATGTGAGAGACTGAGGTCATCACCTTCCCCTTAGCAGCATTTATTGCAGGATGCTAACATTTGGGCTAGAGGGGAGAGCTCACAATATTGAGTAAATGGCACAAGCAGGATATGCTCACCAGTACTTATTCAGCATGCTCTCAGGACTTCCCAGCATATCTGAGAACTGCACGTGTGGCACCAGCTCTCCAGCAGTGAAAGAGGGAGTGGGTGCTGCAGGGCAGTGACAGATGGAGGCAGCTCTGCAGCCCTGCCCACCAGGCTGCCCCTGCACCCTGCCCCAGGGTAAGCCTTCACCTCAGCTGGTGTTTGTTTGTACAAAAGTTTCTTGGCTACTTCATGTTTTAACAAAGCTGGAAGTAAAGTTCCTGTGAGGAGGTTGAAAAGACAGGGATAATTTAGGGATTTGAGTTGTGCCAAGATAAATGGGATGCTGTGTCTAAACTTGACACTGTTGAGATGTTTGAATGACGGAGTACAAAAACTTAAGAGTTTCCCTAAATTATGCACAAATATTAGTTTGCAAGTTCTGCATCCTTCCACTCTTTCCAAAATCCTACTGCAGTGTCAGTTTATCATCCCAAGGCTACACAGCCCCTTTGTTCTGCTCAGACACTGCACAACCTTTCTGAGCATGCAGAGCTCCCCTGAGCTGTCTCCTGTCTCTGGCTCACGTTTGATCCTCAGGCCCTTCTGGACTCTCCTTCCTCCTGTCTGCCTCTCTCTTTTCCTGGCCACAGGGGCTACCTCCACCAGCATCCCTTTGGTGCTCCAAGCCCCTTTTTCCATTCTGCTGTTCGCCTGGTGAGCTTCTGGTCTTTGCTCCTTTTTAGACATCTCTTACCAATGTTGTCCATGGGAAATGCATAATCACCATTGCAGATATCCATAGAGATCCAATTGATTGATTTGTCTTTCTTGCATTAAAAATTTTCAGCAGCAGCTATTTTCTTAATAGACGCACCCTGGCGCTGTGCACAGTCAGCCTGCACAAAGTCAGTTTGCTAACAGCCATAATGAAACAAGAAGCAAGTGTAGAAGCGACTCCTGTAAAGTATTTTCTGTACTTAGCTCAAAAGTGATGTGGTTGGTAATATTTAGCTTTAGTATTGTTGAAAAATGATGGTTTAGAGTTAAGTGCATATCATGAAGATCCCCTGCCACTTGGGGGCAAACACTGGAGCCTCATCAGTAAAAGAGAAGTCCAGACCTGGCTTTGCTCCACTGTGTTTGGAGGAATGCGTCAAACCAGTTCCCTGTCAGTTCAAGTATTTGATGTTTTCTTACCAATCCTGCTATGTGCCAGCACTGTAAAACATTGCAGTAAGGAAACAGATTGTATCAGAAGAAGGGAAGCAATGTCATTTCATTTACTGTGTAGTGATGGAAATGGATGCTCCCTGCATTGGAGGAAACCAGCTGACACACTTGGTTTCAGTGGAAGTGCCTGAGGGAAGCGCATGGAACTTGTGCTGAGTGCTGGCTCTGTATTGAATTTGTGGAAGGGAAGACACCAAGGCGGAGGAATTAGAAGTTATAAGACTATAATACTTCTTCACAGCAGAAGTGACCTGGGAGTGTTTTATAACCATTATCTAGTTTCAGTTACGTATTAAAAGCTTTTCAGCTTCCCAGTAGCAAAGTATCAGTTTACCTGTTACTTGCCATTATAGATGTTTGCTGACAGTGGGGATGACAGGGAGGAAGGCCACTCGCTGACTCTGATAGCTCAAACACGTTATTTAGTGAGGTCCTGATCTTGCAGCCATTAAAAGCAATGGGAGGTATTGAATTAAAGGTAACCCATGGGTGACCTGCTTTCTCAAGAGGTATAAATATTGATAAGATTAGAATAAATATAATTTTTAAAATTATTTTGGAAGGAAAGGTGGAAGGAGGGGCAAGATTTCAGCCTGGTAAATAAAACTAATTAAAAAATAGTAGAAACAGCCTGCTGCTTGTCCACAGGATAGCTGGTGTAAGGGTCAGCAGCAATGTCAGCTGCCCTATTTGCCTCAGTATTATACTTCCTTTCCAGGTGATGAGAATATAGTCAGCCTCTAATGGAATTTGGTCCTCAGCCTTTGGCTCCCCTGAGCCTGCCAGCATGAGTGACAGTGATCAGGTTTAGCCATGCTGATACTTGTGTGGAATAGGAGCAAACCCATGTTTGATGGTAGTGATGTTCAATAGCAATGACATTGTATGAACTGTCTGGCATTCATTGCACATACAGAATCATGTATGACTGTAGGTAGTACTTGTAACAGCAGATTTTACTGAACCCAGTAGTGAGTGGTGTTTTTAATTAAGTGCAAAGTTCAAGCTGCTCTCACAAACTTCTGATAGAAACACAGTTTTGTTCAGAATTTGAGATATATCATCAAACTTATGTTAATGTTTTACCTGACTCATTACCTCAGGGTACAATTCATCATTTGGCACAACATAAAAATATTTTGAGTATGGACATGTTCCTTTAATTATAGAGGGAATGTACCTGTATATTTGTATTTATATGCTCTGTATATTATGTGTTACTTATACATATATGTCATTTAAGTTGCTCAAGGATGTTACTTTTCTGTAGGCAGAAAGTCCTTCAGAAAACCTGAGAAAAGCATAGAGAAACAAGCTATCAGTGAGTGTCTGATGTGCAGTGCAGTAATTCTCAGAGATAGGATGAACAAAGCCCTGAATGACTCACTGAATGACTAACAAAAGTAACAACTTCTGTGTGCTTTTAGGCAGTGTCTGTGATGGGATCCACTTCCATGGTCAGGAGGTGTAAAATGATGGGTGCCTAGGAGAGTGTCTCCACTATGCTAATCTCTTGAACCTACAGTCTTCTAGGATGAGCTATTCAGAACAAATATTACTCTTTTTCCATAACTGGGATGAGGTTTCTTCTCATATCTGATAATCTTTAGTAAGCTGCTGTTCCTTCTCTCCCTCCTTGAGTGTCTTCAGCTGAGATGTGCCATGGTTTTTGTTTCAGATACTTGGCTGTCTTGGGAGTATCCCACCCCTTTAGAGTGATTAGAGTTAGTAGGGACCTGCTGATTCTCATCCCTCTGTGCTTCCCACCCGGCAGAACCCAGACCTGCACTTAGCCTGAAGACAACTGCCAGGAAAACAGGCAAATTCTTCAGTTAGAGATAAACTTGAAAGAAGTGAGGGCTGCTTAGGTTTGATCTTTGGTGTGTTGCGAATTCAAAGAACAGGAGGTGCATTGCTCTCAATTAGACTCACATATGAATTCGAAAATCTCCTGCCTGTGGTAAGTGATGAGTTAACTGGCCTTCATCTGGGGCAAGAGTTAACTCTTGAGTTAACTGGCCTTCATCTGGGGCAAGAGTTAACTCTTGAGTTAACTGGCCTTCATCTGAGGCAAGCTGCAGCTTGAATATCACTGAAGACTGAGTTGATACTGTAGAGATTTAGCTCTCAGCCCACTCATGCACTAGAATTTGCCAGTACCTTCCCATCTTACGGAGGTTTTATCCCTCATCCACTGGCTGAGAGCTGTTTACAGGTGCCAGAACACCCTGTGTTTCAGTGCCAAGTCCTACACTGTATTTTATTTTCCATACCTGGGCTCAGTACTGCAGCTCTACCCTTGTGCTTGCTCAGCGGGCGAGCAGTGGGTGGGGAAGGCAGCTCCCTCCCTCACCTGAGGGCTCCTTGGCCAAAGCTGAGCCTGAAGGGTTATTTTACCATGCCCATACAGCTGTGCTGTAGCACCAGCAGAGCTTATTTTTTGAAGTCTGCATCCACAGATCCTCCATACTCTGGATCACTAGTAGTGCCCACAGACTGGCTGTTGATGCCAGGGGAAGCCTCTGGGAAAAACCCACCACCTCAGTGAGCCCCATTTGTTCATCCCATCTGAGTGGTGGCTCTCCAGCATTGTTGAACAGAGCTTGTGTGCCTGGCTGTAATCCAGATGAAGCTGTGGGCAGCTGAGGGTCTTGAGGATGCTGTGGATGTGGGACTGTTGCCAGCTCAGGTAGACTTGGAATGAAGCTGTTCACAACAGAGAAACAGATCCTATCTGCACTTGCTAGGGACTTAGGATAAAGTGGAAGGAAGAGCAGGGTCATGAAGGAAAAGTCAGAAAGAAAAAAGCAATCCCAGGCCAGGCCAGGGTTTCATATGATGCTGTTCTTGTAGCTACGATGTTCAGAATTGTTCCAGGCAATATGATGGTCAGAAAGAGGAACATCATATGGAAGTCCTGTGAATATAGGTGTCCAAAGAGGCATAAATTAAGAGCATACCTGAAGATAAAATCTGTCAATGCTCTTAATGTTAAAACAAAAGGCATCTGCCAGTCTGTTTTGAACCACCCACCTTCACTCCATGTACACTCTTCATCTCTATGTGAAATTTTTGTCATGCCCAAGTGTACTGGGTTTGGCTGGGGTAAAGTTAACTCTCTTTACAGTAGCTAACATGGGCTGTGTTTCGTATTTGTGCTGAAAGCACTGTTGGTAACACAGGGACATTTGAGTTGCTGCTGAGCAGGGCTTACACAGAGTCAAGGACTTCTCTACTCCTCAGACTGCCCCACCAGTGAGGAGGCTGGCAGTGCACAAGGAGTTGGGAGGGGACAGGCAGGACAGCTGACCACAGGGGTACCCCATGCCATATGATTGAAGAGAAGAAGGAGGCAGGAGGGATGTTCACAGTAATGACATTTGTTTTCCCAAGTCACCATTATGTGTGATGGAGGCCTGCTTTCCTGAAGATGGCTGAACACCTTCCTGCCCATGGGAAGTGATGAATGAATTCCTTGTTTTGCTTTGCATGTATGCACAGCCTTTGCTTTACCTATTAAACTGTCTTTATCTCAACCCAGAAACTTTCTCACTTTTACCCTTCTGATTCTCTTCCCCGTCCTTTTGTGGGGAAAGAGAGAGAGCAGCTGTGTGGGGCTTAGCAGATAAAGACTTTCTATAATACCTCTTTAAGGAGGAAAGACCTTGAGATAAAAGATTGCAATGTTTAGGTGGCAAGTTTGGATATGTAAAGGGAAGGTTATTGGGTTTGGAGTTTGCTGAGTTTTTGCATTTCTCGGGAGCCGAGGATGCATCCCCTCATTTTCTAAATTAAGCAGAATAATCAACCAGTTGCAAAGTACAGTCCTGTACAACCCCTGTATTTGTTATACTCCTACACATGTTATGTCTGCCACTTGTTGGCAGAATTATCTTCAGGATTATCTTTATAGCAAATCTCTGACAATCATCACTGCCTTTGTTTTACTAGAGCCTCTGTTTTGATTCTGGGAGCTTGTGTTGCAGAACTGCCTAACAGTGGACAACTTGAACAACTTGAGGATGTGTACGCAAAGCTTTTCTTTTAAAAACTTGGGTCCACTCCTGTTCTCCCACCCAGGAGCCAGCTGAGACCAAGTTTCATGCAGCCACCCATCACCAAGGAGGGGGTGACACAGTCATACCCCAAAAATCAAGATCTGCAGGGCTGTGTGTTGTAGTCATGGGCAGCAGAAGCTTGGCGGCCACTTGCAATCTCCTGCCATGGGCAGGCAGGATGTGCCTTTTTATCCGAGGGCATAAACACAAGTGGCAGGGCAGTCCCAGGCAGTGGGAGTGGGGCAGCTCTTTGTTAGAGAGGTTAATATAGCAGTTTGTTTTGAATAGGATGAGTGCAGCAACCTCTGACAGTCTGCTGCTCAGACAAGCACAGACCCTGCTGCCTCTGGCACAAGGGATGCCTTTGGAGCTGACAGATAGGTTATCTCGTTTCCTTCTGAAAACACAGACCTTCTTTGATGATGGCAAATTTGCCTGTTATGGAAATATATTCCCTATCCAGGACTGACAATTGATTTTGCCACTTTGCCTTGGGAAAAGAAAAAAAGGCAGAGTGCCTTTCACTACAACATTGTAGTGAAACTCAGACTGTGACAATTGTGCCAAAACACAAGGATGGCACTAGTTACTTCTTTCTTTCCTGTAAAGGGAACCAATCCTTGTTAGAAATTCTGAGTTCTCAGGACTCTGTTGCCCGAGGACCAACAGGCAGCATCATGCTCAGCACAGGCTTCCCTGTGCCACCCCACTCCCACCTTGTTGTGAGCATTCCAGCACAAACACCTTGTTTGCTCAGCTCTTGGTCTCCCTGCTGAGCCTGCCAAGGAGGCTGCCAGCGCTGCGGGTGATTTATGAGGCAGGCACATGCCTGCAGCTGAATAGGGATTGCCAGATCCTTGGAGAAAAGCCACATAGCTGCCACCAGCTAGGCATAACTTTGGTCATTGGACCCTGGGTGAAAGACACTGCCCTCACAGTATCCAGGACACCACCCAGTATCGTTTGCTTCTTAATCTGAATGGTCAGGAAAAGTGGTTGGCAATTAAATTCTTAGATGGGTATTTGGTATTACCCCTTGTGTTGGGGGGCATCTCTCACACTGGAGCAGGATTGCCCAGCTGAGTGCTGAGTAGACCCCAGCAGAAGTCAAATAACTGGAAAAACAATTAGCAATAATGATTGGGTATGACTTATGCAAATGTCTATCACTGGTGACATCTGAGCAGATGTAACTGTGATCTGAGGGAGAATTTTTGAAGTTAATCCTTGTGGTGGCTTCCAGACTAATTTGTTAAGGGATTGAGGGAGATTTTCTAAATAAACAATGCAGTTGTTGAAGATTATGGTAATGCCACTGTTGATCAGATGTGGGCATTGCCAGAGTTTGGATTTTGCTGGCTCAGATTGACTTGATGTGTTTACAGCATTTGTGATTGACACAGACCTGCTCCAGCATTGCTTGGCATTGTCTGATAAAGAAAAATGCAGAACAGTAATTGCCATGTCAAGCAAACTGTGGAGGTGGGGAGGTACTGAAATACTGAAAATGTTATTCAATTAGGAGCAACCTACTTCTCTGGGCATATTTTTCCAGAAAGAAATATAATTTTGTGGCATTTCAAAACCTAAATTCATACTATTTCTAAGAAATGCGAATATATCTTTTAAAGGCTCTTTTAAGTGTGCAAGGCAGAAAGTGCATGACAATGTAATGCTTCCTCTTAAAAGAAACCATGTATTCTTACATAAGATTTAACTATATTTCTTCCAATTTTATCATTTCCTTATCGCCCATCTTATTGTGAATTGTTTAATAGCAGAAGGTAGAGCAGGGTCTGGAGGTCAGTGGTGTTACAGCAAGGAGAAGGTGGTGGAGGGTGCTAACTTCCAGCAGAGCATAGATGGTACACCTCACCAGATCATCAATTTGTGCTGGATGCCTTTCCTTCTACGGCATTTTCATGGGATCAAAAGTTCTGCCATGGCTTATGCACAGGGAAGCTTGCAGGACACAAAACCACAGGGAGCATAACCACAGTCAATTCTTTAGCTCAAGTCTTTGAGGACTTAGCTGTACTTACCCATGTAACTGGAGGGCCTGTTCTTCACAGGTTAAGTTAACAGGGTTTCTTCAGCTTTACAAGAAAAAAAGCATTTCTGATGTAAAAGTCACTTTCTTTCCTAGCCACAACCAAAGTTTTAAGCAGCATCCTGAGAGACATTCAAGTTTAATTTATTTCTCAGCTCAAGAGAGTAAGGAAATTTGACTGGAATACCAAGGTGGTTAGCCAGAAGCAGGTTATGACAGTTTTTTCACAATCTTCTTACAAACAGAAGTTACTGTATCAGCAAATTATTGTGCTTTTTGGTGGGTAGGCTTGTATACTGGTGAAAGATGTGGTAGGTAGTGCTGCTCTCATGTACAATATGAGAGTATGAGGAATTTGTAGCTATGCATTTGTATTACTTATCTGTACTATGTATTTTTGGTGCTACTGGGTATGGCCATTTAAAAAAAACCTAGCAATTAAAATTACAAGCAGCAAAAGGAAGGAAAGAAATTAGATTTTTCATTACTGAATGCATTCTGCATTTTACATTTAAAGTTAGGAATGTTGTTCTAGTCAAACACATAAAATATGTTCTTCATGTCTGAATGCAAAAGATGTCATTTCCCACATGCTCAGAAGTCAATTTTTAAAACGCCATGAGAAAAGGTAATCTCAGAAAAAGTAGTTCCGTTTATGAGTCATTTCCTGGCTTTATGGCTCGTGATTCAGACACTCACATCCTTGCTGATGTCAAATTCATCCTCTTCCACCCAAATCCAGAGGATCATCAATGAAAGTCCTCCTCTAGGTAAGACCATAGATTTGCTATATAGAAACTGAATCTTGACAGATTCTGATTAGAGTTAATATATCTACCCACCATTCTGATGTTCTTACTGTCCCTTGAAATCTTTAAATCAAGTCAGTATTTCCCTTTCTAAAGGAACATTTTTGCTTGGGTGCAAGTGGTCTTGTTGAGCAGGACTCACTGGGTTATGTTCTGCAGTTGTATAAAGCATAAGACTGATTAGATGAGAACATGAGTCCCATCAATTCAAAAAACACAACAGAATCCTGTGAAAACCTGTCTGGAGTTCCAGCCTGCTGTAGTATTGCAGGTGGAAAGCTTAGAGAGAACAGAAATGTTGCTGTACAATTGCCCTGTTCTTGAACACTTCCACAGCATCTACCACTCCCTTAGTGGGACTTTGGTCTGGCCTATGGCAACCATTTACATTCCTAACATCTCCTGAAAAGCACTGGAGGGCTGCCTGGCTAATATTTACTTTTTCTTGCTCTGGCTGGTTGTGGAGCCCCTGCAGGTGTTAGTGGGTGTAAAGGGGTGGGGGGTGGGCAGCTGATCTGCCCTTGTGGAACAAAGATATGTGAGCCTGGACTTTAAAAGCCCCTCCCTGCAATTCCACCGATATTTATTCATGTGGATTTCAATTAGTAATTGTTTTTGTTGGTGTTTTGTTTGCCTTTTTTTTTTCTGGTAGAGGGTAAGTGTGAAGTGATTGATATCTGGGAAAGGAAATCAGGATTTGGCTGTGGAGCGACATTCCATTGTCTTGACACAAAATAACAAATAACTCACCTATAAATCTGTGTCTCGGGAAATTAAAGTGTAAAGCAGTGAAAGTCATTCGGAGGTCATTGAGATGTAAAGTGTGACCCGCTCCCCAGCACTGAGTAGCTCAGCTCTCAGTGACAGCTTTGAGAAATCTCTCCGGCGACCAGGGAAGGGAGGGAAAGTACCCAGTGCCTGGCTTGTTCTCTCCCCTGCCTGCTTTTGGACCTGTTGCTCTCACAGAGTTTGCAAACATCACCTGAAAACACTAGTTGTTGTGGTGGTGATTTTTATGCAAACACAAACAGTAACTTTTCAGAAAAAATCCCACAAATCAGTGTGGTACTGTAATTTACTACACGAGGGACACAGTAAGGGACCGTGTCTTGGCAAAACCAGCCTGAGTCCCTCCTCCTATGGAAGCCTCATCCTTGGCAAGGCTGTTCAGTTCTTGCTCTTCTCACATCACCTAGGTTTTAAAGGCTTAACTTGTGCACCCATCTAGGGTGTGCACCCCACACCTGAAGTGGGTGTCAGCTGTGTGGCTTTTCCTCCTGTTGTGGGGCTCTCAGGTCATCCTGGGGAACCTGACACCCAGCAATGCTCTTTGAGCCCAGTTTGCTCAAGCCACTTGACACCTCTGCACTGCAAAAATCCAAAGACATTTAGTGGCACTTCCCAAAATGGTGATTTTTGGCTCCTCCTGAAGGCTAAGGAGATGTAAGGGACCTCCATGAGACTCTGAGGCACAATCTGAATGGTCCTTGACTCACCCTAAGGCCCTGAGGACAGCGCTTGAAGGTTGTGCTGTGCAGCCCAGCCTGGCAAGGCCTTGCTCAAAACCAGCACTCTGCTGGCTTTCATTGGAATGGCACCTCAGGAATTTGGTGTGAGTTCTTTGAAGTGCACTGTTATCTCCATTAAATCGTGTAGTAAATTACAGTAGCTCATTGACTTGCAGTAACTTTTCAGGTATTTTGTATCTGTCTGTGTAGTGAGAGGAAGCAGCACTTGGCAGTTACCTGGCCTTGCAGAAATCTCTGTGTGCCAGGAGACCCTCACACAGATCCAGCCTTGGGGGCAGGGAGGGAGCCCAGAGAAGTGTGGGATTCCTGGATTTTATAGGCTGAAATGTGACTCCATTACCCACACTAAGCAGCAGTTTGCTTGGCTTGACAGGGATTTGTCCAGGAAGGAGTTAGTTGCTGTGGATATGTGTCACAGGTATTTCTCGGACTTTGAGAGAAGCAACATTGACATCCTGGATGCAAAAATATGTCGTAGAATTTACAAGATTTAAATAAAGCCAAAAATATTTGAGAATGGTTCTTTGGCAGGTAGATAGGGACAAATGGCAAAGAGAGAAGGATTTGCTGAACTGGGAGAGGACAGCAGGGGAAGGAGAACAAGGGGGCTCTCCCAGTGTCAATGGATGTGTTCTTCTTTCCCAGTTCTCCAAGGGGGCTGGAGAACATCCTTGGAAACAGCAAAATAGGCAGAAAACGGGTTCAGAGGGCAAGAGAGGTCAGGGAGAAGGGACACCAGCCACAGGGGGAGATCACAGCGAGGAGAGGGCTGCAGAGGAAGGACAAGGGCACCCGCAGCAGCAGAGCTCTGTGGTGAGTGCTGTCTCCCACATGGAAAACTGAATGCTGTCTTGAGGAGAGGATGGTCCCTTGACAGCCAAAACAGGTCTGTCTTGCTGTGTCATTGATTCAGCATCAAAGAGCTGAGAAGCATCTGAGAAGACACATTTGAGGATAAAATTTCCATTTGCAGACAGGGAAAACTCATCTTCCCATCAGCACTGCAGCAGCCCTTGCCAAAATTAGTCAAAACTAAGAATATACCCTTTGCAATAGCTGGATGATATTTGTGAAGATACTGGTCATGCTGTAGAGGCAAGGAGCATATCTGGATGCCATGCCTGTGTAACCACTGCTTTTCACAGCCCTCCTGTGCCTTTGCCACATGTTGTGACAGGAGGGGCTGCCTCTCATCTCTGCCCCAGCACTGGAAGAGCAGCAGCCATTCTGGCAGTGCCATTCATTAGTGCCAGGTCTCATAGCTGTGCTGAAAGCCTCCTGCTTTGAATATCAAAGTTTAGCCTCTGGATACAGCCCTAAAAGAGATAACGAATCTGGCCAGTAAAACTTGCTCGACTTTGTGGGCCAGCCCAGATCCTGATGATTGGTGTTGCAGGGCGTTTCTCTAGGAAAAGGAACTGGTCTGGTGGCTTTTCAGGATTTGCATTTTTTACTCACTGATGGGAAGCTCTTTGGTTTTCCTTTTCACTGTCACAGCCTCTCGTGTTTCTGCACAGACTTGAGCCAAATTTGTATAAAGAAATGAATGCCATTAAAATATTCAGTGAATAAAGGGGATACATACATCAAAGGCATAAGGGGGTTATGTGAAATGACTTGTCCTGCCTTTCCCTGGTGACTAATCAGGATCTGTTCTTCGCACCGCCTATTTTAAAGGTGCTCTGGAAATCTGTAAGAGGAAACTCTAGAAAACAAAGATTAACTTTAGTGGTTTCTGTAATCTGGCCTAATTTGGAGTTTCCTGATTGATCAGCGGTCTGCAAGCCCATGCTAAGCTCCTCTGGCATTTCCCAGTCTCTCCTCCCAGGACTGTAAGCAATGTGCCTCCCCTGTTTATTTTTTCCTGTTTATTTATTTATTTTCCTTGCCGGCAGGGGGGCTGGGCTCCGGCGGCTTGTCCGGGGAGAGCGGCGCTGCCATGGGCCCTTAATGAGGTTTTTGCCCACTGGAGCATCACAGCCCGGCCTGGGAATGGCGGGGGTCCCTCCCTTCCCTTCCCTCCCGGGGCCGGCGGGTTAACGAAGCGCCGGGCGGCCTAATGAGCCTCGGGGAGCCGGGCAGGGGGACAGAGCAGCCTCCAGCAGGACCAGCCACAGCTGCTCCACTTTTCCCCATTGTTACTGTAGCTGGAAGCTTTAAAAAAGCCCCAAAAAGGTATGAGTATAAGGCGTTTTCCACCCAGCACTTTTGGGGGTGGTGGGGTCTGAACCAGCACGTTAACAATGAAGAGGAGAGTGTTAAAAAAAATAAGTAGGAAACAGATTCTTTTTAACCTTTAACCACTCCAAACAGCCAATAAATCATTAGCTACTAATTAACAAAAACAGAAGGGTAACTTACTGTCTGGTAAGCAGACTCTTGGAGTCACTGAAAGGCTGGCACTGACTTCAGCATGGCTTTTTTTCTTACACATTTGCACTTATTAAAAAGACAAACAAGCCAAGCTCTGAACATTAAGCTATGCCATGCAAAACATTTTGCTAAAAGATTGACTTTCTAAAATAAATATATTTTAAATGTGTACAGTGAGCTGAGCAAATGCAGAATTCACAATATGCAACATCTGACCCCCAAGAAAATAGGTCTCCTCCTGGTGCCAAGTGTGACAACGTAGGTTGTGTCTCCTCTGCAAGCAATACTGGTTTGCATTTTCTAACTCTTGGCCATACTTACAGTCTGCTGCTGAATCATCTCCTCAGCTCCTTCAAAAGACTCAATGAGGTGGCTAAAAGCAGGCGGAAAACCTCCTGGCCAAGGTCTGGGCTGGAGAGCACAGCTTTCAGGCTGAGCCCAGGGAATATCCCTGTTATGTTGGAACACTCTCTGATGGCTGATCAAAACCACTCTCCCTCTGCCTATCTGTGAGAAAAGTCAAGTGGCACGTTTTTATCTAGGCATGGAAGTTAGAAAAAAGTTTTCTGGTGGAGGAAATGTTTGTGAGACCTCTGGAACAGGCTATTATCTTGCAGATTATCTAATAAAAGGGTGAGATTCGGGAATCTGAGTGTCACCACTGCTGCTGATTTACTAAGCAAACATTCGGACTTTGCAGTATTACTATTACATGTACAGACACTATCTAGTCTGGTTTAATTTAAAACAAGTCTGCCAAAGATTGGACTACTTGCTTAAAGCTCTCCAACAATTTTGCATCCTGACGTGGAAACAGTAGGAATATGATCTAAAATCCAAGGGTTAAGTGTTTAGGACAAGGGCTCCCATTGTCTGTTGATCTGTATGTCTTTTCCATTCACTGTGCATCGTTACACCAGCTGTGTCTTTAATAAGTAACTGTGTGGGCTCTCAGAGTTTAAATATTTACTTAAACATAATAGAGAATCCAAATGAAACTGAGATACATGAGAATATCCACGTCTGATGTTCTAAGTGGAATCAGAGTGGATTTGTGCAGTAGATTTGCAAACTATAAACAGATGTGTTTTGATGACTTTCTCTCCTCTGTCTGGTCTCCGCTTACAAAGCACAAGTTCACAGATTAAGCTGCTCAGAGTTTTTCACCTGGGAGAAGCTACATGTCTTTTTTGCTGTTGAATTTATAGGGAGAAGTCCAAACATTGGTCTGTAACTGAGTTTCACAAAAATCAGATTTGGCATTGTTAGTCAAATACCTGCACAGTGGTGTTCTCTTACTGCAACCTGAAGAAGTCACTACAGGTGGCCAAAGGGAAATCCATACCCCATTGCAGCTCAAGAAGGTCACTCCTCCAGGTCACTGCTGAGGACAGTAGATGAGTCTCACTGTTAGCTCTGCTATGGTCAGAAATGGAGCTGCAATTTTCAAAAGACTAGGAGGCTGTCATTCCTGTAGTCACATTTTGCCTGTGACTCTCCCTGGGCAGGGGTGAATGTAATGTGTTAGACATGAGATGGGAGATTGTCACTCATAGATCAGAACCACTGATCTTCATGAAAGCTCAGTGAGGCAAAGTTTCATTACATTGTTTACAGTTTCAGGTACTAATTGCCATTATTTGAGGAACATAAATATGGTTCATCTTGCTTTACAGATAGAGAAAAAGGTAGAGGACTTATGCTGTCACATGTGGATCCTGAGACAGGACTGTTTCTTTCTCTTCTCCAAGCAACTCTATATGTGACTATAACATAAAAACATAAAATCAGTATAACAAAATTAATTTCACTATGGGATGCAGAGAATATTTGAAGAATCATCATGTGGTGGTGATAAAACACCACAATGCTCGGTGCTGCTTTTTTTTCCTTTCATCTGAGTCCCAGAATAATCCACTTCTTTCATAGTTTGTTTAAGGGAGACCAGGTTTTCTCTCTGGCACTTTTTGGTACCTCTTCTTGCTACACAGTGTTACAGCATGTGGTCTTTGAAATTTGAATCCCAGCTTCTTTCTGGAGAAGCACTAACTGAGAAGGCAGCCTTTAGGGTTAGGCAACGAAAGGTAAATTTTCGGCTTCATGAGCAGGAACTCAGTTACATGACTTGCATTACTATTAATGGGGGTCATGCTGGTAAATTCCTGTACACCACACTGCACATTTACTCATGAGTGCAGAATTGGCACAGCTAATGAAACTTGCCTTTCGGGTAGCATGTGTTTCAGGAGATGGGTCTGACAGGCAGAAAGGACTGCTAAGTACCCAGATGAAAGTCTGGCTTTTAACTCCTTGAACATATTTCCAGAAAATAATAGTGTGAATTAATGCTGGTTAGTGTTAGCTGTTCCTACTGTTAGGGATCAGTCTTGCTCCAGTAGGATTTCATTGAGGTGAAGATCATGCCTGAAATGTGAATGTGTGTGCTGTCATTTAGTGTTGACAATTTGCTTTCTGGTGCATTTTCCAAGTACTACTTACTCTTACTTATTTTTTTTCAAACATAGGCCGGTCCTCTGCTAACACCAGCTTCTATAATCATAAACAAATAAAGTGTTTTTTCACCCTTGCTACTTTCCTAAAGATGATCTCTCCTATGGCTGAGATGACTGGTGATTACCAGCCTACATTACTCATGGGCATCTTATACCCCTTTATTCTTGTACTGTGTCCGTTGCAGTGACAGCCTCTTATTTCCAAAACTCTCCTCCAGGCTTTACTTTGCTAGGCTAAACATGCCAAGTCCATTTTGCCTGTTTGATAGGGTAAACTTGGCACTGCTCTGGCTGCTGTTCTGTGCACCTGCTGTAATTGGAAAGTATTTTTAGTAAATGAAAACAAAACTGCCCAAGCATTCTATCCTGTTCAGTGTCATGAAACTTTCCTCATATGCATCTGTGCAGCAGCCCAGTGTTGTATTCCCTTTTTAACCTTTTAATCTCACCATGGTTCCTCATTGTTCTGTAGTTAATTAGTAGGGTTGCTTTATTATTTTTCATCATTTAGTGCTCAGAGTCTGCAATAGGAATTGTTGTCATCAGATCCCATGTTTCATGTTGTGGGATTAATTCTCTTTCTTGCATGCAACTATTCAAAGTGATTTTTTAATGATACTTGAAATATCCTTTGCATCACCAGTAACCTATATTTAACAATAATCTAAGTATTTAATGAATAAAATCTGTTCCATGATTCATTGCTGAAGGAGCTCCTAACTTGGGTTTTTGCTGATAAAGTATTTTATTTATTTCCCATTATATCAATTATAGAGTATTCTGTATGTTAGCTGTTGAGAAGATGAGTATTGTGTGGTACTTGTCAAATATTTTGTGTTTGTACTTTGTTAAATCAGTCAGAAAATCTCTCTTTCTTTTCCCAGTAACATATTATTGCTTTTTGGGAAAGGCCTGTCAAGTTCTGTCAAATGAGCCTTTTAATATGGTCAGAAAATTACCTTGCGTTTGAAATAAGTATGGTTTGAACTGCCAGTTGATTTCATTCACTGGAATATTCCCTTTGTTCATGGTTCTGTGTGGCCATCAGAGCCAAAGAGATGCCAGAGATCTGTACTGCAATGAACAGTCAACATCTAGAGAAACACTTTTCAGTGTCTATGTTAAATAAAAGTAGAAAAAAATCAATTTGCTACTGCAGCTAGTGACTGTGAAGGAGCAGCTGCGAAGTGCTGAGTCTCATCAGGTTGCAGTCATGATTAACATTGGGCAGATCCCCCCTGCTGAGGGAATAAATACCCTGCCTTTGTCAAGGCTCCCATGTAAGAAACAATGGATTATTTCAGTGAAGCACAAGAACATAAATGTTAATCGAATCACTCCCCCAAATGAATAGAAGTAGCACCCAGAATGCAAACATTTTAATTTTGGAAGGGAAGGTCTGCCGTTGGTTCATTTTCCATGTTTTTTTTTCATATACTTTGAAAAGCTGCTCACTAACATTGCCATCAGTGCATACAATAACATTTTCAGCACTTCAAATACGTATGTTTCCTGTCTTTCCAAGCTAGGCAGTGGCAAAGTCCAGGGAGTATCGGAAAAAATAAAATCTGCCTTAATAAAATCACTAAAGAGAGGTCAAAACCTTATACTGAATAACTGCCAAACTATGTGATCACATTAGTTCTTGGTAGAGGAAATGGAAAATACTTTCCAACTGGAATTGACACCAGGAAACATATTTTAAAAATGTTTTTTATACATGGGGATAATTACCCTTAAAAATAAATCTGTCTCTATACAGATGATGAAAGTGGCTGGAAGTATTTTAACAAATTTATGTGTATGTAAGTGAAACAGAAAGAAGTAATTTATCCTCTTACTGCTTCCTTGTTTGCTGTTCAAATAAGGAATTTCAGAACGCAGTCAAGCAGAACGTGTTTTAAAGCAAGTGTACAACAAGCTACAGATGCCCAGCCATCTTCACTTTCATATGGATACAGCTATTGTTGATAAACACATCCAATAAATATGTTTTGACTTACAGTGTATGTGGTCAGATCCTGCTGACTCCATTCCTGTGGAGCGTCCCTTTGCAAAGTCAGTAGGGTTCATCTCAGTGCTTCTCTTGTACCCACAGTGTCCTCAGAGATCTTGCACCAGTGGTAGATGAGGACCCCTCAGCTCTATATGAACACCAAACATGGAAACAGTTTTCTTACAGGATTTGCTAGTTCTTCACTGAGGCTGCTATGCTGCTGTTTATACATGCACCCTTTTTTAACAGTCGCAATGTACTTCTCCACTGGACAAATCTGTCTCTTGAGTTTCTGCACAGAAAACATCATCTTCTGTCAGTCACTCTGGGATACATCTCAACAGTGACAAAATTAGTGAAGATGAAGGATCTGTTTGTGGTGGAAGCACAGAAGTTTGATGGCTGGTGTTGAATTCCTGGTGGCCCCATAGGAGAGCCTGTCTGTTGTGATCACTGAATTTCCCCACTCAGTAGGTGCTGAAGTGGGGAGAACAATAACTGACAACAGGTGATTGGCAGAGTGAGCCAGTAACAGTGGAAGTGTGAAGCTGAGTGTGATAATTCTAGTTTTGTGGCTCATGTTCACCAGGGCACATTGTGACTGGGCAAGCAGGAGTTTCCTACTGCCTGGGAGTAGCAGAGGTGAGGAGAAGCCAGGGCCTTTATTGCTGCTCTAAAATACACTTTCTTTCCATCTTCCATGCTGCACTTGCAGTGTCAGTCTGTATGCCTGCACCAGAGCAATCCATTATTCTTGTTGTCCAGCTCCACTGGTCATTGGTCTCTATTCTCCTGTAACTAGAAACTGGGGGCTTCTCGGCTGACCCAGCAATGGGCAATGGTTTTTCATGCACTCCATCTTGTAGCTGGAACAAGCAGGTTTCATCTAAGTTCCTTCTCAATCATCAGACAACCCCTCACTATGACTTTTATAGAGGCCTGAAGTCAGTTTCTGGTAGCCTTGACAGAGTATGCCCATCAGAGAAAATGTGATTTAAGCCTTTAATTTAAGCCTCAGTTGTAATAATACATTGTTTTGGGGTTTTCATTCCCTTGAAGTGAAAAGATGCAAAATGAGCATAATTTGTTAGACTTTACTATGCAAAAATGAGAAAACATCTGTTTGATGTGATTTGGGCCAAAGTGGTTCAGCTGTGGAAAAGACCAAAGCCACTTCTGACCACCCTGTGTATCATACTGGGCATGTGTGGACTCTCACTGAAGTCATCTGTCAGGGTTTTTCGTTGCCTAAATGTTGTAGAGCAACCTAACTTCTGCTGTTATATTTGCATCTTCTATTTTTGTCCTCTTTGGGGGTAGTAATAAGTATGTTGTTGAGCTGACTGAACCAGCATTTAAATGTTGTGTGTATGCACATATATAATGGGTATATGACGTGTGCCATTTACTTTTTGAAGCCAAACATTGGCCGATTAGGGATTCCCCATGGGCCCTCTGGAGAGAAGGTGGCTGTGGTGACTGTGGATGACTGTGACACAGCAGTGGCCGTGCGCTTCGGGAGCCTCATTGGAAACTACACCTGTGCTGCCCAGGGGACTCAGACTGGCTCAAAAAAGTAAGAATTCGCTATATTTGTGTCTTCCATTCATTCTCTTTTTCCAGTGGAGAGTCAACAGTATGCAATTAACCACTGAGCACTAAGTGATTAACCAGTAAATTGAAAAAACAGCTATGACATAACAAGAAAGAGTAACGAAGTTTAATTTGGGATAGGGAATTACTTCCATCATTTAAGTTAAGAGTCCTATCTTAAAAGAAGGGAGAAATAAAGGATATAAACAAAAAACCATTGAAAATCATTGGATATGAGAAAAGGTTTCCTGTGAAGAAAGAAAAAAAAAAATAGTACTTTTGAGTTTAAAGAAGAGGTGAACAGCAAGCAACATAGGAGGATATAAAGTAATGAGCGATAGCAGAGAGACCACTGAGACACACATGGTGCTCTAATGTCCCAAGAGAGGGGCACACTATAAAAACTGGGGCTAATCCAAATGACCAGATGATAACACTTTTCACACAATGTGGAGTCGTTTAGTGGAACCTACATCCACTAAATGTCATTAAGGCTAAGATCTTCAGAGGATTTTAAAGGGGTTGGCACTATATAATAATTAAATAATTATATAAAAATGTGCTGCTTCTCAACCTTGTGCTGAGCAGCATCAGCCAGTCCCTGCATGATTGGGGTCAGAAACAAGTGTCTTGTGGCTACACATTTTTCTCTAATTTTCATTTTCTTCTGCATACCAGCAACTGTTAGGGAGAGGTCACTGGATTCTATATGCACATGACAGCTCCTAAGTTAAAAGTGAGTGTTACTGGACAGTCTTTGATTACAAGCTCTGGAAATGCTCAGGTAGCAGAGGGAAGTACAGCTTAAACATGCTTGTGGAAGCAGTAAGATAAAGAACAACACAAACTCTTTGCAAGAAATTATGAGCATTTCTTTATTTCTTCAGATCTTTGGACCTAACTGGCCCTCTCCTCCTTGGTGGTGTCCCAAACTTGCCTGAGGATTTCCCAGTGCACAACAGGCAGTTCATCGGCTGCATGAGGAACCTCTCCATCGACAGCAAGCCCATCGACATGGCTGGTTTCATTGCCAACAATGGCACCATGCCAGGTATGGGCAGCCAGTGCCTCAAAGGCCACCACCAGAAAGGTTCTGCCACAGCTGTGCATGTGGCACAGCTTAGGGTGTCTAGGAGGCTGGCACTGAGAGGAGTTCCAGGAAAGGGACACAGGGTTCTGAAATGACCCCTGTCCCCCTGTTAGCACTGTTGAGGGCAAAGCAGCTATGGCACAGGGACTTCAGGCGTTGTATGGCATTGTGCTGCCACTGTGTCTCTGGCCAGACCTCATTTGTTTGAGCAAGGTGCAGTCCACACCTGTGCCAGGGAGGCATACAATAGCCCGTGGCACAGGGCACACTTCCAGGATTCAGCAGTACATGGGAAAGGACTCGGCTTGTTTAGACTTTCTGCGTTGCTGGAAGTTTCAGCCAGGAATTTACTCCTAAATTAACTTTTCATCTTCTATTTTTTAACTACCTATTAAATGTCATTTTGCTCTGAAAGCCAGTGGGATTAGTTCATGAAAAAGACAGCATTTACAATGACTTTTTAATAAATTGTGTTTGTTCTGTAAATACAATTCTGCAGTCCCCCAAATGTGAAACCTGCTTCATGGAGCAGCCTATTGGAGGTTCTGATTTGATTTCCAGTCCTTGGATCCCTGATCAGGATTAGTTCTGGTGATTAGGTATACAGAATGTTCTCATCATCCTAAAACTGGCACTTACACACAAAAATGGAAAGTCCCTTCTGTCCATGCTGCTGAAAGTCTGTGTAAGAGCTAAATTGCAGTTCTAAAGTATGTTGCATTAATTGTGGATTAAGGAGGGAGTCATAGCATATGCCATTGATAGACAGACTTGTCTTTATGCATTTGACACATGATCAGCTTACATAAACTTTTGCCATCCACATTTTGCTTCACTGACTTCGAAAATATTCTTAAAAAAAGCCAAAAAACCCAAACCTATAATAGTCATGACTTCTTTTTTACATAAAAACTCAAATACAGTAATTCGAAGCCTCTTTCTTATTAAAACCATACAAAGTAATGGTTTGTCCCATGTCCCAAATTTCATGTCTCGTGTCCTGAATTCCAGGCTGTGCAGCGCAGAGGAACTATTGTGAAACCAACTGGTGCCAGAATGGAGGCACGTGCATCAACAAGTGGAACACGTACATCTGTGAGTGCCCCGTGCGCTACGGAGGGAAAAACTGTGAGCAAGGTAGGCTGCAGAGAGCTCTCTGTGCATTGCCATGTGTGCACACTCCATTGCCTGTCATTGCCATCTCATGGCATGTATGTCCAGCTGGGATGCTTAAGGGTAACAGAAGATTGCAGTTGAGACTGTCACCCATTATCTATTTGAAATAATTTTAGACATCCCCTATATAGTAGATGACATATTGTCGTGAATAAGAGCAGCTTTCATTGATTTACTTACATAAGCAAAGCAGTTCCAAAGAACTTGGCTGTATTTAGTAATTTGTTTATAGTAAAAAATGTCTGATCCTAAGCCCCTTTAAATCAGTGGAAAGAATCCTGCTGACTTTACTGGGCTTTGACTCAAACTGGGGATGAATGTGCTGTTTTAATCACCACTTTTTTGGCAAGAAGGCATTCTGTGCTAAGTAAGAGCACTTTCAGTTTTACTGGATTTCTCTTTGATTGAACACAATGTGCATATATGTGTAAAACCTCATTAGTAAAGGATAAGGAAGGAGCAGCAGGTGAGTTTTATAGGGTGTGAAGAACTTGCAGTCAGTTTTTTCCCTAGAAGTGAGAAGTTGCCTGTGTGAGGAGTCCCATGAGGTTGATGCTGTAAGGTGGCTGCTCCTTTGGAGTCTTCCTGGATGCTCCCAGCAAAGAAGATGTGCTCCTACTAGGCCAAGTCTAGGTAGTGGCAATTTCTCTTTCCTTTCCTAAGAAGCAGCAATATTAACTTAAGAGGAGAGGACACATGGTTGAGTTTCTGTCTTGGAGATAAAGGTTTGCAGAGTGAAGAACAGGGAAAAGGAATGATGGAGACCTCTTCCTATGCTCCACCTCACACACACGGAGCTGCTATTATTGCCCCTAGTCTGGTACCTGCTTTCTGTAGCAGCTCCTCAAATATTTTGAGCTTCCCAGGTTTGTATGAAGATCCAATTTTTCCATGTGTCTCACGTCAAATACGTTGGTGAACTTCTTATGCTCTCTTCATGATTGGCTGTTCTCTGTGCTACAAACCCACTCTGATGTATCCTGAGAGGAGTGCCAGGGCCCAGCTATGGTGTGTACTGTACAGGTGTAAATAAGGAATACTGCTATCACGTGCAAATACTATCCTTCCCTCTGTTTTTCAGAAGGAAATTCAGAATTTGATCAAATGTTTGTTTTATTTACTATTTTCTTATCCCAAACTCAAGACCAATCCACAAAGTTTGGGATTTAGAAAATCATCTAAGAGCTGCCCTGTAGCTGTCCCTGGAAACTCATTTCAAATTCAGGTGATAGAGATGATGTCAGTTGCAGCAGCACTGCCTCCTGCCCATCCCAGCTGTCACCTCTGCCTCCAGCACTGTGCATTCCTGCTTGTCCCCTTTGTCTCTGCCCCCATGTTCTTGCTGATGCCTCAGTTTGTGGGGTTTTTCTGATACTTTGAAGGGCAGCAGGCTGCTTGGTTCTTTGATGATAGATGTGGGCCAGTTTCCCTGGAAAAATTGCAAGCCAAGAAAGAAATGGAATGTGACCAAGGATTTCAGGAGCCCAAAGTCAGGAGGAATCACAGATATGCTATACTCCTGTCTTTTAAATTGCTTATTTGAATGTTCAGCTATGATCCTAAGAGCATGAGCCATAATTAGGCAGCTATTTTTTAAAAAGTCTTAGATAGAATATTTGCATTTTTGAGTAGGAGTACTGCATTTCTTCAGTCCCTTTGGTCGTGCTGGTTCTGCTTCAGGCTAAGAGAGGATAAAGACTTTGGCAAGTTACCAATTAACCTTTTTTTTCATTTCTTGCTCTTCAAAAACTCTGGGATCTGGTCTGCACTAGTGAGGATGGGGTGTTTTACTTTCACCCCCCTCCCAGAACCTGTTAACTCACCTTCTGGCAGTTCCCATCTCCCTCTGCTGAAATATAGAAGGGAAATAAAATTAAGGAAAAATTAGTTTCGCCTTTATTTTAATATAATTTTTCGAAACTATTAGGTGTTGCAATTCTGTGAAGAAGCTCTAGCAGCTGTGTCATCCTCACTCTTGGATGACCACTGTCATTGCACATTGCACGAGCCTTGGGCTAAACACTGCAGGTCTGCACCTAAAAATAAGCTTCCACATGTCCAGCACCCTGCAGGTGACATTCAGTGGGATGTTGGCAGCGTGTTTCCCCAGGCCCTCTGTCTCCACAGGGAATGGCCCTCACATCTTCCTGCTGGCCTGTTAAATGTAGGACTCTCTTTAGAGTGATCAGATACAGTCAGTGCTTCCAAGTGACAAACCCTGGGCAGACAATTAATTAGTTTGTATCACTGCAGCACCGATGGCAGGGAGGTGCTGGGAAGCACGTAGAGAGGGGAGGTCAGGTCCCAGCTGGAGACAGTGGATGTGGCCAGCCCCTCCATGGACACTCCTGGTCCCAGGCATGAGGAAGGGCTGAGGGAAAGAGGGAGGTCAGAGGGGGCTGACAGATGGGGATTTCTATTTAACAGCAGGGGAAGGTGCACCCTGGCCCCAGGGAAGGGAGGGAAGTTGGGAGAAGGTGTGGGAAGGGAATGGTATTTGCAAGTACAGAAAGTCACCACCAGTGAGAAAAGGAAGAAGGTGGCTAATTGCCATGCCAGTCCAGTTCTCCCAGGAGCAAAGGCAAAATGCTTGCAGACAGCATTCCCAGCCTCCAGCAGGTGGGAAGCCCACAAGTTTGCATCCTGCCTCTGCACTTCAGAAGCAGATGGGCTCAAAGATCTCAGCAACAGTCCAAAAAAACAGCAGTTGGAAGCTGAGGTCATTGTGAGGGTCAGCAGGGTAGAGGAGGAAGGCAAAGGCTGATTTATGCACAGGTGGAGCAAGAGAAAATAATCCTCCTCAACACTGGTTACTTTTACATTGATATGGTGCAGTGTGGGCTGATGAATTGTGCCCTGGCCCACAATTGTGCCCTGGCCCAAACAGCCAGAACTCAAGCACTGCATTCAAGTTTTAAGCAACCTAAGGACATCTGTATCTGGTGACTATGTTTTTTTAAGTTTACATCTGGTTTTCAAGAGCAGGCTATACTGCAGTTGTTCCACCATTTGTCCTGTATGTCATCTGTGGTATGACTGCAGAGGGGAGCAGGAGGGAGAAGGGCTGCCCCTTGGGACTGCTTGCCCTCAGCCTGATGTGAGGTGGTTGGGTAACCACATCTTAAGGAGGGGCAAGTCAAGTTACACCTTTGGCTTGACTAGTGGTATCCCACTAGTCCCTGACTTTTTGTTTCTCGCCAATAAGGAACTAAAGGCCTTGCACTTTACTCCAGCCCTGCACTTCACTCCCCACCCCAGCCTTTCCCTTTACCAGCAAGGCAGAATTTGGGATTTGGCTTTATTCCTCAAAAAAATGCAGCTTCACATTAACTTTACTCCATTTTCTGCTACGGTGTCATCCCTTAACCTTTTTTTAAGGACTTACCATTTCATAGTGACACATAAGCATTAGTATATACAGAAAATGTCAGCAGATACGGTGGCATGGAGCAGAAGGGGAAAGACTGTTAAGCCTTGCCAATTCACTGACCAACATGGACTCAGCACAAGATGAAATAAAAGGCTAGGTGCTAATTTGTGGTGGTTGCACCCAGTCTGTAATGCCTGCTTCTACTGGCAAAAAGCTGCCATGAACTTCACCAACATGCCCATGAGCGAAGGTGTCAGGCAGGGACTGACTGCAGATCCCACTACAAGGTTCCACACGTGGTGGAGGTGTCATATAAGGTGTTAGAAATAGTACAGTTCTCCCATGGCTTACTTCATGCTTCTAATCAGTGGGATCAACTAATCCATGGGACTGTAGCTCCTGTTACGCAGGGTAACAACTTTAAAAGTCCAAAGTGATTGATGTTCCTCTATTTTCCATCAGCAAAGTGCTTTCTATTGAAGCCTGTCATTGGTGTTATGCTGTAGGAGCTCTGCTTGTGCAAGGTTAGAGAGGGGGGCAGTTTTGCAGGTGTCACCTCAGGATATTTAAGATGATTTAGGCAATTCCACACAAACTTTCTCCCTTTGAAAAGGCTGTGTAGCTGGGGCAGCTGAATAATCTGGCCCTGGAGTATTCATAATTAATTTATATTTCCTGTTTCCCAGCCTCTTCCTCTCTTCGATCTGTTAATTATAAGCAGGTAATCAAGGTTATGTTGAAAACATCTGCAGCAACTGTTGCCCTCATACTTCCTGCTCTGTCCACCCACTCACCAGCAGAACTGTATCAGCAGAGATCCTGAGCTTACCTTTCTAGGAACAGCTCTCACATGGGTAATGCCATAGCAGTGTGGAGGTGCTGCTTTTGAGTACAGGCCCCAAGACAAGATGCCTACCCCATAACCAGGGTAGGTTGTATATTTGCAGTATTATCAACTGCTTCAGGGTAACTGCCCTAGCCCAGCTCTTCATCCATGGTAGATTGAATATAGCTAAGTGGGAGAGGGACTAACTCCCTTGCGTCATCACTGTGACATAGCATCATTTTTACTCTCAACATTTGTCCTGAAGGATAAAAACTGTTTCTCCTCTATATTTTGATTCACAGCAATGCCTTCTCCTCAGCGTTTCAGTGGTGAGAGCATTATCATTTGGAGTGACCTTGACATTACCATCTCTGTGCCATGGTACATTGGGCTGATGTTCAGAACCCGGAAAGTCAATGGCATGCTTATGCAAGCCAATGCTGGGGCTGCATCCAAGATCAACATTCAGGTAAAAGTGGGGCTGCCTTCGGTTAGAAAAGAATTAATACTTCCCCAGCAGTGGATATGGCCAGATGAACTACATAGCTTCATCCACTTAACTAAATGCATGTCAATAAAAATACATCATTACTTTAGCCTTTTACAAAGATCAAAAAGTGAATGATCCTTATAAAAATCATATTGATTTAAGATTATTTTTCTAATCAGAGGTAGTAGTGGGCATTAATATAGATGTAAAAAATGGGTCTATTGCCTTAAGGGTTTTTGCCCATAAGGGAAATTGGAGTCTAAATGTCCAAAGTTATACAAGGAGTTCTTGCAAGCATTCCCATCTTTACTGTTTGGGGGTTTTTTTCCTTTTGGGTTGTCTTAGGAAATGTTATTATCTTGCCCTCTACCTCTTTCTGCATCAAGTACAAATATGTAGCAAAAAGGCACGATTTTTTTTTCCCCAACAGATACTGAACAATTATGTGCAGTTTGAAGTGTACAGTGGCCTCAGCCAGGTTGCTAGTTTGAAGATGAGCCAGTCACGGGTCAGTGATGGGGAATGGCATCATTTATTAATAGAGCTGAAGAGTGCAAAAGATGGTAAAGACCTCAAGTACCTTGCTGTCATGTCCTTGGACTATGGGATGTACCAGGTAAGGCAGCATCATAATTTTGCCACTGAGCACTGCACAAATGCTTTTAGGAGAAAGTAGGATAAAAGACTGTGGGCAAGTACTTAGGCTGTGAGACATGTACTGCAGTGATTTTTGCCTAATCAGTGATATTAATATATTAAGCTTTATGGTAAAATATCTTATAAAGAAGTCTGTAAAAGGACACATTCTGATATCTGGCTCCTCACTGCTTTGGTATTTTTTATGTAATCTACTGTCAGCTATTGCTGGACTCCATCACTACAGAATGCGGGCTGTCTGTGTCACAGAGGATGATAGTGCTTCTTATCATCTATCTTCTTCCTTGCAGAGCACTGTGCAGATTGGAAATCAACTACCTGGATTGAAAATGAAAAGCATCATTGTGGGAGGTGTCTCTGGAGACCAGGTCTCTGTTCAGCAGGGATTTTATGGCTGTATGCAGGTATGAAATGAAAAGTGTAGCAATAAATTTTGAACTCGTAAGAAAATACCCAGGTGAAAATGTGAGAGGTTTCTTTTTCATCCACCCTCAAACATTTCTGTTTCCTCCAAAAAATTATCTTAGAATCAAAATATTAAAGCCTACCCACTTTGCCAGGTACAAATATGATCACATAGGGAAAAAAACATTTGAAAAAAAATCTGTATTTGGCTCATCAGGTGATTTCTTTAAAATGTAGCCTCGTTGATTGATGAAAATAGTGAAACACATAATACTGTACTCTGAAAGGAGATTCTAATTTTAAAATAATTGTCTTTCATCACCAGGGAGTAAGAATGGGAGAGACATCTACAAACATAGCGACACTCAACATGAAACAGGCTATCAAGATTAACGTGAGGGAGGGCTGTGAAGTGGATAACCCTTGTGATTCCAACCCTTGTCCCCAGCACAGCTACTGCAGTGACGACTGGGACAGCTACTCCTGTGTCTGTGACCCAGGTAAGCTGGTGGCCACTCATACAGAAGCTGGATCACACCTTCAGAAGCAGCACAGCAGCAGCAGCAGCATGCTGGCAAAATGTTAATCTTCTGATTCTTCCTCTTTTAATCAATATTACCCCTCTCATTCTTACTGTAGCGCCCTGGAAGCTGCAGTCCTGGGCTAAGAATCCAGGCAGTGTATCCACCAAACAGAAAGACAGTCTCTGGTCCAAAGGACTCCTGTGCATCTCCCCTTTTCTTTTTATGTTTTTTTTTTTTCCTTTTCTTTCTCAGCCATTCTCTGCTGTTGAATTTCAGTCTCTCACTCTGCATCCTAATCAAGATACTTTGAATGTTTTCTCTGTTTTGGAGCATGTAGCCAGCACATGCTGTCAGCACCCAGCACAGTCACCTCCAATACATGCAGCAAGAGAATACAAAACTATTTGTAGCACATGCCCCGAATATAAAACTGGGAACCAAAGGCACAAGGGTGCCTCAAGCATGGTAACAGACTGTCAGAAAGAATGGCTTACTATTATTTTGTCTGAGAAGAAAAAGAGTGCTTCATTTCTGACAGTATCACAGGGGGAATCTACTGATTATCAAAAATGTGTTATTAATGTATAAGCTTATGACAGACAGTCTTTTGGAGACATGCAAATCGTAAATTACAATGGTTGCTGTAATTTTCTTACCTTGTCTCCCCAGGGTACTTTGGGAGAGACTGTGTTGATGTATGTAATTTGAACCCATGTGAGCATGTCTCCACATGTGTGCACAAACCTAGCTCATCCCACGGCTACACCTGTGAATGTGGACAAAGCTACTATGGACAGTACTGCGAAAGCAAGTAAGAGAATTATTTTGTTCTTGGTTTCTTGATCCTCCCAGGTAGCTCTTCATCTAAGGCAACAGTCCTCCCATTTCCTGTTCCGCTCTGATAAACTTCCCTGTTACAATTTGGGTGGTATTTTAGGCTCCACTGCCTTTCGGCATTCCTGAGCTCTTCCCAGAAACTAGCCAATCTTCCCTGTTATTCAGGAGCCACTTGTCTTGATCAGGGGCTCAACCAGTTCTGCTGTGTTACACAGCACTGCATCTCGCCTGTACTTTGTGGTGGGCTTGGCCTGAGTTTGCTCTGCATCTCTCCTCCAGCTTCCCCAGCACACAGAGCGATGCACCAGTTTGGTGGCCTGTAGCAAGATAAAGTCTCTTTGCTGTTTAGGTCCAGTCCCTGGGCTGGCAAAGAGCCATCTCTTCTGGACAGTCTGGGAGCCTCTGTCTGTTGCTTTGTGGGAGAAACGTGCTGATTCCCTCGTCAGCAGCTTCCTGGTCTCAGATAAGCATTCAGCAACCAGCCTTATCCCAGAGGCGGCACTTTGATTTACTGTAATATGGGCCATTCATGATGTGCAAATGAAGTGCATTTGACTGCCCATTTAGGAATGGCTCATGCGATGTTTCCTTCCCTTTGTAAACTGCAAGCTTCTTCTTCTTCCTTTTGTTGTGTGGGCTTGCAAATGTTGCCCGTGCTGTTGCCAGATTTGTCTTTCATTCCTCTGGATTATGGACACAGAAACATTGTCCCTTGTCATTATCTGCTGACATCGTGTCAAGTGCAACATTGTGGTTTTCATATTCTAAAGTATAGAAATACAAACCTAGCATTTAACATAAATAAAATTGATAGTGGTCTTGATCAGATGCAAATAGCTTTTCTTTCCTAAAATGAGCAGAGGGGAGAGGATACCTTGTGCATTACCATGATCCTGGTCCCAGAGCCCTTGTCCTTCAGGCTATTGTTTGACAAAGACTCCCAGCTATTAGAGAATCAGAGGTCTCCTTGCCAGAACTAGTGTTGGATAACCTTCTCAGAGGCTCACCCAGCAGAAATAGCATCCGTGAGAATGGGGGTTTTCCTTCAGCAGGGTGGCCTTTGGCTTGCTTGCTGCTTAGCTTCCAGTGCTGCCACACTCAGTCTCAATCATAGTCTTTGATCCATAGCCCAGATCAAAGCTGCCACCCTCCCCTCGTCCATGTCCCCAACCACAGGTCCTCTGTCTCTCCTGTGGCAGACCAGGGCTTTTCAGACCTTGTAGTGAACCATCTAAGAAAGCCAGGCTGGCTGAAAGTAGTGCCTTTTCTTCATAGGATGAGCTTGTAGACAGACAGCTTTGCACCTGAGCTGGTGTCCCTGTGGCCTGGACAAGAAGTCCTGCTGCCACAGCAGGGCTGGAGTAGGATGGGAATGGGAGTGGGATATAAAGTGTTGGGGAGATGTACCCCAAGGCAGTTTGTGGTGGTTGATAAACCAGGGCACAGGCTCAGAACCACCAGCACTTAAAGAAAATACTTAAAGAAACACTCCCTCTAGGGAGTGATATTCTAAATTTTCCCGTATTATAGTGTATTTATATATGTATTGATTGTTGTTTGAGATACATTACTGTCTGTAAGCTGATGCGGCTAAGTTCAGATTTGCCCCAAAGCTTTTTTTCACACTTTGTAAGAGGGAACTTAAAATAACTTTCTTTGAATTTGATTTTCTTTAATAGGATTGATCTACCTTGTCCCAGAGGTTGGTGGGGAAATCCCATCTGTGGCCCATGTAATTGTGAGACTAGTAAAGGGTTTGATTCTGATTGCAATAAGACCAATGGAGAATGCCATTGCAAGGTAAGCAAAAGAAACCAGTCTTAAGTCAAAATTTCTTTAGTTTAAAAAGTAGCTGTACCACTAATAATTACAAGTGAGTATCTAAGACAAAGTACACACAGTTGTGCTTTGTATGACATATATATGTATGTGCATAGTGGAGAGTGGAGTTAATCATTACCTAAAACATTTTGCTGGCACCGCCCTTCTCCAAATCATACTGTACAGTTCTTATCTTATTTGTGTTTGGAAAACCAAACGGAGAGGATGAAAGCCTGGCTCTGATCTCTGAAGTGCAGCCTGGTTTATCGGGGGAGATCAGGCTGGGGTGCAGAGGAGTGTCAGTGGGGTTTTGTGTATCACAAGTGAGTAATAGCCATGAAACAGCTCGGGCCAGCTGGGTGAAGCTCTCCCCTGTGCTATGGCCAGCAAAAGACCTGGCAGCTGGACAGAGCTGGAGGGCTAAATGCTTTCCTCACTGCCATATCTTGAGTTTTCTGTGGACAAGCAGGGACAGATGGGGGACATGGGAGGGGAGGCACCTCGTCATCAAGGTTTTACAAAGGACTTCTCACAATAGGTTTTACAACTGGCTTGAATGACATCAGAGGAGCTGGGCTTGTGCAGACTGGCGGCTGTGAATCTGGCCCCCTGCTCCTTTCCAAAATGCCAGCAGGACACACAGCAACTGTTGCATTAAATGGAGTCAGTGGGGTGCCAGCTCCATGCTCTTGTGCAATTGTAATGCCTCAGATCAAAAGCGTGTACAGAGGCAATTTGAATATGGGATCATTGCGTGCTCTCCACCCTCTACGTGAAACACAAATGCACAGTGCAGGAAGTTTCTCCGCAGTGGCTCATTCGTGCCAAGAGCGGAATTGCAAAGCTGAGAAAACTGTAAATCCTCCAAGAATATGTTTGATGGGCACTTGTAATGAGTGTCCGAGGAGTAACGTGGGCCCTGTGGCTCCACTGCAAATGGCAACGCCAACCCTGTGTCTCTGATAATAACAATGTAATTTTTATCTGTGCCGTGCAAAATGAGCCCTTTTATGATGTACACGCTGCTAGAGCAGGTTTCAGAAATGTAAGCAGTTTAGAAGTCAAACACCTCATGTCTATCATTTTGGTTTTCCTAGGCCAACTACTACAGGCCCCAAAGCAGTGACACCTGCTACCCCTGCGACTGCTTCCCCTCTGGCTCCCACACGCGGGCCTGCGACATGGAGACGGGGCAGTGTCCCTGCAAACCCGGCGTCATAGGGCGGCAGTGCAACCGCTGCGACAACCCCTTCGCCGAGGTCACCGTGCGGGGCTGCGAAGGTACCTTCTGCCCGCCCTGCTGCTGGCCTGCCAAGGGACCAGAGCCGCCGGCTGCGGGCGGAGCGGGGACACCGCGCTGGGGACACACAGCAGTGGTGGGGCAGCCACGTCCTGGGGTTCTGTGAGCCCAGCTGGAGGTTCCAGCGGTGGGGGAAATGGGGGCTGCAGCAGCCTAAGCACACACCCCTCCTCCTAGATATGTGCTAGTAGGACTTACGGGGGTTGAGGATATGGAAAGAAAGCTCTTATGTCTTTAATATTTCTCAAATGGAAATATAGCGAGCTGAGGTGGAGTAGGGGGAGCAAAAGATTAACATCAACTTTTCCTTGAACCTGAGTTCATCTGCCAGTGCAGTGTGGCATTGCTGAGCTGCAGCAGCAGGTGGGAGCCCTCACACCTTTAGCCCACAGAGGCTGTGCCGTGCACCTCGTGCACTCTACACCCTTCCCCATCTCGCCCATCCTGCCTTTCCTCTCACCCACCCACCCACTCACCGTCCTCCTGTGATCAGCACAAAGCTGCTGCAACAGCCATCTCACCACAGTGTGTGGGTGAAATGAAGGAGAAATGTTTTCCCACAATAAAGGAGCAAGCAGAGATAGGCAGAGCCAAAATCCAGAGCCCCATAATCATCCTGAGCTCTCCTTTGCCTCTACCTGTCTGTCCAATCTGCTGGATAAGGAGCAACTGGTTGGTTACAGCTTGGAAGGCACTGCAGAGGACAGGTATCCTGACAGGGCTTGGGAATTACAGGAAGGTCCTTCAGGAATGTTGAAATATCTCACTGTTGTGATTTTTATCCTGTCAGAAAAATTGCATCATTTCTTTTTCTGCTTTCAGTAATTTATAATGGCTGTCCCAAAGCTTTCGAGGCTGGTATTTGGTGGCCACAGACCAAGTTTGGCCAGCCAGCTGCTGTGCCTTGTCCTAAGGGCTCAGTGGGTAAGTTCCCTGGGTAAATAATTACCTACTTTATCTGCATGCATATCTTAAAAAAAAAAAAAATGTACAATGTGTACATAGGGAATAGCATTAATTTATTGGGTCTAGAGACTGCAGCGTAGCCTATTCATATCATGAGCAAAAAAATATAACTAGCTGAAATCAAAGAGCTGTTAAAATACATTTGGACTATTAGCAATAAATAAATACAATGGTACAGCAGATAAACATGTACAAAGCACAGAAATTCTCTACTTTCAAAAAAGTAGAGCCCAATTTTCTATTTTTAATTTCTATTTATCAAGTAATTCTTACACATGTCACTTTTAGTTTCTAGTGACATATTATAAGTGTTCTTTAGCCATACAGTTCCTCTGGGCAAAGATAAAATTAGGAAAATCATATTCCTGATGATGGCTTTACTAGAGTTGCAGCCTACTAAAGCTAAGAGTTGCAACAAAACTCGCATTTTTCCACACGGTATCTTTTCCGTAAGTGAAACAGGTGAAAAACACCTTTTATAAAGCAGATTAGGTGTGTTGTTTTGTAGAACAGGCAAATGACAATCTGCTTTTTCATATATGTCTCTGAAAACTTGTATCAGATTTTTGAAAATAGAGTTCCCAATCTTTTCCAAAAGCTGTTCTATACGAAAGGAAAATTCTGTCTTGGTTCTGGACCTGGTAACTCTCTGCTATGAGTGCTCCTTAGGCTCAGGGAGTTATTAATATTTTGACGCCCAAATATTTCTAGAGGGAGGCCACTGCTTATTGGTGTGCAGAAGATTCGTGGTCAACCTAGTTCCTGTCCTAAAGATTTTAGGAGATAGATTTTTGTTTTAGGTGAATAATACTTTCATGATTAAACAGTATAAAGTTGAATTAAAAAGAGTTTTCTGCACTGTTCTTGTGGTTGACCCAAATGTCTTTTCTAGGAAACAGACTAGCAGGCAATATAGTATAGCTGCTTATAGTAATTGCACATTCTAAGTAAATTTTACTGATCATTCAAAAAAGTAAGCCTTATAACAATGAATATTCAGACTAAGAGCCTGAGGCTTAATTGTATTCATCTAATAATAGAAGAGAAATAATATAATTAGATACAGTAAAATTAATTATAGTTCTTATTTAGATATTGGTAATTAAATGGCTTAGACATATGCAGTATGTTATGTGCAAATTAACTAGCACAAATGTAAAATTTGAATTTGATTACTTGCAATTCATGGTGAAGGATCCTCAGCCAAAAATTACATTTTAAAATTAATGACAAACAGTATGAAATATAATAGGCTAAATTAAACAGTAAGCTGCTCACAGTCCATTTACAAGTGGCAAAAAGGCAATTATGCATGTTGGCTGAAGTGTTTAGCACATGCAGCATGCAGATGTGTGGGCATGTGTCGATGTGAATACAGCATTTGTCCAGGAGGTCTTACTAGATAAGTGATTGCACAGAAATCTCAGCAGGGGTTGGCTTCCAGGAATACTTAGGAAGTGCAGAGTCTTTCTCTTTTTTGGTATAAAGAAATGAATGAATTAATTTGAGAACAATCGAGCAGTGAGGCTGAGAGCAGTAGGGCAGAGCTTGGAATTGGCCTGACTTTTCTCTAAAGCCTGAGGAAAGCAATTCCTGAAGATTAATAGTCTTTAACTTTTCTCTCACAGGAATCCCCTCTTTGGAAATTGAAATACACATGTGTAGCTTTGAGCAACTTGAAAATGTAGGAAATCTGAAAGTCTAGGATAGTTGAAATCTATGAATATTTACCCTGCACAATTCAGATCATTGTTTGCCATTGATGCTTTGTTTCCTTCAGGAAACGCCGTTCGCCATTGTAACATTGAGAAGGGCTGGCTGCCTCCTGAGCTTTTCAACTGCACCACCCACACTTTTGTGGATCTAAAAAACATGGTAAGCTGGGTTTTCTCAGTTTTCCCTTTATTTTGTAAATAGTGATCGGTTTGGGCTCCAGTTGGATATCCCTGTGCTCAGTCTTTTGACTGCATCCTTGAACACCCTCGTTTTCCATCCTGGTGCTTTCCTGGCTCACTTGCCATTGAGTTTTGTTGCCAGCTCATTCAGACAAACAAAATTTTGACCAAACAATTCCTTTATGCCAAAAATCTCTAAATTGTGATTGTCTTTGTAACTAGAATGAATATATATATACATATATATATATAAAATTGGATTTTTTGTTCCTTTTCATTTGATTCAGAATGAGAAGTTGCACCACAATGAGACCAAGTTGGATGGAGACAAAACCATACGGATCGTGAGAGCGCTGCAGAATGCCACCAGACATACACACAGCTTGTATGGCAATGACGTGAGGACAGCCTACCAGATAATGATCCGGGTCCTCCAGTATGAGAGCCAGCAGCAAGGATTTGACTTGGCAGCCACAAGGGATGTGGAATTCAATGAGGTAAGAGAAATACTGTATGCTGTGCTGGGTCCTTGCAGTTTCCCTTAAAAATTAGGTGGCAGTGAGTAATTAAATTTGTCTTTGACCAAGGTGAAGCAAATATTGTGTAATTGCCTAATCTCTTCCACAAATAAGCCTTTCTTCTCAGATTAGAATGGAGAGTTGGTTATGCATGTGTCTATGCACACAGATGTATGTGTAATGCAAATACAATAGAATGTGCTTTTCTAAAATATATCGTCATAGTAACAGCCAAAAGCAATATTCCCCATATGAAAAAAAATCATCAAGTTAATGTGTTTTTCCTGGCTAAAATAGTTTTGTGTACTGTGTTTATTTTTGTTGTAAAACATGCCCAGTGTGATCGTGCACATTTAAATGTGCAGTGAACTAAGTCTGAGCCAGTTACTGACTCTGAAGGTTTCCTCTAATTTACTTTGAGAACACTTGAGTCATGAGTTGGTACATTGAGAGACATTCCATATCATATTGGTATTTTAAGGCACATACCAAAATGTGTGCCAGAGAGCTTCTGCTACTCAGAGCATTCATGAAAGACCCAGTTATTACCAAAGACCTGATCACGGCTGGAGAACAAGCTGTAGCACCCTCCCTGTCTGGGAAAATATGTAGTTGGGGTAGAAAAATGTGAAATTCGAAGGCAGTTGGGAGTTTCCTGTGGTCTGATAATGGGAAGGCTGGATGACCCATGTCAGGCTTCTAGAGATTTCCTCAATCCCATGTGTACAGTGGGGTGCTGTTCTCTGCTCTTGCCCCATACTATTTCCAAGATCCTGACCGTGGCACAACACAGAGTCCAAGCTAAAACATCTGTTTGGATCTGTGCTGGCAGAGCCCAGAGCTTAGGCACCAGCATGTGGAATGACCCTCCATGGGTCAAGAGTGGCGTCTGTGCTGGCCAAAGATTGTTTGGCTCCCTTAGAAGGTGTGCCACCCCCACAGTACTCCAGGAGGACCGGATAGGTCAGGCAGACTTTGGGGTGAAATTGGAGAGCCTGTGCAAAGCCAAGCTGCACCAGGAGAAGATGACACTGGAGAGTTAGGAGCAGGAAGAAATATGGCTGAGAAAATTCCTTAGTGTCTTGAGCTGTATAGTCAGCAGAGAGTGGAGAACTTCTGAAGCATTTTACATTATAGATGCACCAGATTTTAAGAGATTCACTTTTTTCTTTCCTGTGGGCTGTGAAGCAAGCCATTCAGCTCTTGAAAAGGAACTCCATTTCTAGCATGTTTTGTTAAGTACAAATATAAACAATAAGAAAAAAAAATTGGTTTGGAAACATATGCTTTAATTTATTGTTCTCTGCACTTGGCACTGAAATTCATACTGATGATGTTTTCAAGAACTCCCTAAATATTTTAGGATAGGTCAGGAATTCGAAAACTAATGAGTGCAGCTCATGAATAAAAGGAGGTAACATCCTAGGCTGAGGAAGCACAAGGGGAGAAGGAATTTTTTTTATAGTCCCACATAGAAACCTGAAAAATAGATAACAAAAAACCATAAATAATGTTCACAAACATGGAGGAGGCCTGGTACCAAGTACAGTGTGTGTCTCCTGCATTCCTGGGAACCACGTTGTGTTTCTCACGCTGGGTAAATGTGGTCATATTGGGAGTCTCTTTTAGCTCAGATGCTTGCAACCTCAAACAATACAGACAGGATACAGATAGCTCCTTCTGAATGAAGCCTAAATATTTGTCTTGGCTATTTTAGAACCTGTGGTGATTAATTCCTACCTTCATTTATGCCAATTTTACCTTAGTTAGGAATTAGGTTTTGTTGCAACAACATAGCTCATATGTACACCGAGATTAAAAACTTCTTAGCATCTTTGTCATTTAAGCCATTTAGCACTCTCTTTTGGGGTCAATCTTTTTCTGTTCAGCCATTTGCATATTTTTCTAAGAAAGGGCAGAAGAGTCAGATCCTCAGAAAGAAGTGCCTTTTTAATACCATTTGTAAGCAACATAAAAATGAGGAGAAAATAACATGATATAAATTTTCTTATGTATTTTCAAGTTTGTCTATGCAAGCTAATACTCTTATCATTCTTCACCCTGTAAGTTGTTTTCATTATATAGGAAACAAAGTAAAAGAAAAAATTAAAGTAAAAGAGGAAGTGGCATTTCTATCCATGGCTTTCTTTTGTTTTTTCAACAAAAAAACCCATTATTTTGATTTCTCTGTGGAAGTTCTTCAGTGTACCTGCTAAGAGCTGTGCTTTTCATGTGTCTGATCTCTCAGAAACAAAGAAAACATGTATAAGTTTTCCTCCTGCATTTTCTTGCTCGATTTCCTGTCATTAGGAGGAGGAAAGTAAGCAGTTCTCTTACAGCCTTCAATTTTGGCTTACTCAGCTCATAAAAAGTTTGGAGGGATTTGCTTTACATGACCAAAAAACCTCTGGGTGAGTAACTGCTGTGCATATTTTTATATGGCTGCAGTGGAACATGCCTGCATTAAATATTTCGTTAAACACTCACCTGAGGCAATCAGGCCAATCATTTTCAATACTTCTAACTTGACACCCAGCTCTATGTTTGCTTTATAATTTAGGCTTGTACTTTATTTTTCAGAATATTATCAAAGTGGGTAGTGCTTTACTGGACCCTGGCAACAAGGAGCACTGGGAACAAATTCAGCGGACAGAGGGTGGCACCGCTCACCTGCTCAGGCACTATGAGGAATACTTCGACAATGTGGCCCAGAACATGAAAAAAACCTACCTAAGACCATTTGTCATTGTTGCCACTAACATGAGTGAGTATCTGTGTTGAAAACTGCCATTTTTTTCAGTCTTATAAGTGTGCTGGATAGAGGTGCTAGTTATTTGTTTTAATAGTACCCATTGAGAAAAATAATTGCATTAGTTTCAAATCCATCAAGCCTTGATCCATATCTTTCAGTTGCCATGGGGGCCTCCTAGGAGATGTCTGATCTCTTTTGCCTCTGGACCATGCCACTGCTCCATGTGGCTTTTTGTTGCAGTCATAGCAGTGTAGAGATAGTAGGAAGGACTAAGTTTGTAAATAAAAGTAATGCCTTTTGAGACCAGCTAATCTCATTTTTGGAGGAATCACATCAACATCACCTGAAGAATTACTGCAGTACAAAAAAAAAGTAACCCTACTATTGACTTTATTGCATATTGTTAAATTTACTTGCATAGGTATGGACTGCCCAGGGAGGTGGTGGAATTCCCAGCCCTGGAGGTGTTCAAGAAACAACTGAATGTGACATTTAGTGCTGTGGTCTAGTTGACAGGGTAATGATCCATCAAAGGTTGGACTCAATGATCATCTTTTCCAACCTAGATGATTCTGTGATTCTGCCTCTCATTTTCACATGCTTTCCTAACCTTGAATCTATCCAGAAAATCATCATCTGCAGAGATTCTTGTCCTTAAAGGTATTTTCACAGAATCACCAATCCTTCTAACACCATCCCAGTCTTACAAAACCCATAATCAGAGCAAAATCCATGGGATTCAAAATATCCAGAATGAGTCTAAACTGAGAAGGAAATATCAGGCACACCAAGACACCTTCCCTACCTATCACAAGAAATTTCTCCTCTGACAAACAAATAGCAGCTCCTGCACTTTGGACTGTGATATATTTCATAGACATCCCTGAAGTGCATATAGAGGTGAAGCAGAGCAACCACAGCCTGGTCAGCTTGTTTCCCCATTTTCTCACCTGCCCTCTCTATTTCATTTTCTTCCCAGCTACAAAGTCTGAGCTGGGGGGGGTGTTGGTGATAGTCCTGCTCTGAATGGGAGGTGAAATGAAGCCAGCTGACTTTTAGAAGTCCCTCACAAGCAGCATTGCTATTTGGTTTTTCTTTCAGAGGTGCTCTAAACTATATCAGCCTGAACTCGTGTTTAGCTTTTCAAGCTGTTGTGTTTATTTCAGATATGAAGAAGGCTTATGTGCCAAAAGTGTGCTTTATTTTCCCAACTACACCTGCTGTTATAATAAGAATTTGAATTGGCTATAAACCTTGTCCCAAGAATGCTTTGTGTCCACAATCACAGGGGCAGAAAATCAAAGGCATGAGGCAGTCAGGTTACAAAGGCTGTATAGCATCCTGCATCAACAGGGCATAGATTATTGTTGAACTAGGCCAAACTGAAACACTTTGATTTTTCTTTAATACACTAAAACTGAAATACTTTCTTATGACTCAGGACTATGAGAATCAAAATATTTTTATCTTCATACTCAGAAAAGAAATGTGCTCAGGATTTTAACCCAACTGAACTGAGATGAAAACAAGCCCCAGAATTTCTTGCAGGTGTTAAGTCATGATTTTTTTTCAACCAGTTCTTCTGTGTAAAGAGGTGTGAGGTTGAGAGGGATGAGGCAACTCTGGCCTGAAAGAGGTCTGTTTTCTTTTGAACAGTTTTTCCAGGTGAACATGGTGTTAATAGAGTTTCCTAATGGCTCATCTGGGAGTGAGTTAAAAACTAGGAAAGGAATGGGAATTTGCAGGTCTTAAAGTGGGTATTTCTTCATACGGAAATTTGTAAAGGATCACACCTTTGGTGTAGGGTCACCCCCAGCACATGTGAATTGGCACTCAGTGACTTGTCTTAAATAAGAAAGTTAAAGCCAACTCAAGTGCTTTTAAGTATTTTGGCAGTTAAACAGGCAGAGATGATGAGGTAAGCTAGGGAGGAACTGCCAGTGGAGGACTAAGGAGTAGTCCCAGATAAAATGCATGTTATTTTCTTTGGTCAGCTGACTTCACAATCCAGCAGATGTAGAACTATATTTTTGAAGCAGTAGATTTAGGCTTCCCATTAAAAAGTGAGTCTAAAATTGGAACATGCAGCACACACTGGAGCAAGCCAGCAGCACATAGAGAAACTCCGTGAAGCAGGAGCACTCCCTGAACAGCAGCCAGGAAAAAGCCTCTGTGAAACCCCAATCAGCTGCTGCTGGAGAAGTAACAGCAAAGTGATCTACCTCAAGATGGTATTGGGAAAAATTTCTTCATTGAAAAAATTCTCAGGCATTGAAACAGGCAGCCCAGGGAAGTCACCATCCCTGGAGGTATTTAAGACATGCAGATGTGGCCCTTGAGGCCATGGTTTAGTGCTGAACTTGGCAGTGCTGAGTTAAGAGTTCCACTTGATCTTGGAGATCTTTTCCAACCTAAACAGTTTTATGATATTTTATTTCCAATGTTTGCAGTAGTGTTTTCATAGTATAAGATATTGTCTTGTGAATTCCTTTCCACTGAACAATAAATGTATAATTTGATAAATGTAACAACATAATGCTGACACATAAACTTTTAGTTATTGTATAAGGTGTTAACAGAAGAAAATTAAATTTTGCTTTCTGTTTTGAGGTTTAAATTTTTCATCTGCATTGTGCAGTCATTTTAACCTTTCTGTAATGTTTCACTGTGCTGATGGGAAACTTTTATTTCCCCCCCCCCAGTTATTGCTGTTGACATCTTTGACAAGTCTAATTTCACGGGAGCTAGAATACCACGATTTCATGAGATTAAAGAAGATTACCCCAAAGATCTGGAGTCATCTGTTGTCTTCCCTGATACTTTATTCAGACCTTCAGAAAGGAAAGGTAAAACCCTTCTGGTGCTGTTTGGTGAGCAATTATGGCTGGCTCCCAGGGAGTGTGATTGATCCTCAGGGAGCAGAGTGGTACTAGGGTGAGAGCAGGGCAACCGCCTGCACAAGTGAACATTATTGAGGGATGGAGCAGCTGTGCATACTTCTGAGGCATTTTGCCTGCCGGCAGCAATGGAGGCATGGGGGGGCTGTGGGACTGGCTGTACCTGTCTGTCAGGTCTCACTTGCAGCCCCTCAAAGCCCTGTCAAAGCGGGATAAATGCTCTGCCTCTGTTCCCACCAGGATAGGATGGGATGGCTGCCCAGCGCCTGCAGTCCCACAGCCACCTTCCTCCAGTCCCTGCAGAGGTGGAGGGAGGTGGTGTGAGAGACAGAGAATCCAAATCTGGGAGCAGGGAAAGGTGCTGTCAGAACTAGACAGCAATGAAAAAGCCTTGAGCTGGGTGATAAGGGGGAATACAGGGGGCAGTACCTGCCTCCCACTCTCTGAAGTACCCCAAGATTGCTGCAAAGCATCACAAGGCTTTTTGGGCAAAGGAAGAGAGGGTAACTCAAAGTTCAATATACATACCATGGCTGAATGTCTTCTGAATGGGGAAATAGTAACTCTTCTGAAAATAATACATGAAGCTAATACAGATTTATGACTTTTTGCTTAGAAAGAGAGCATCTGCTTCTGTGATTTGTATCTTTTCTGTAAGAAAAGGGCTTGGGAATTTTAAGAGAATCTTCCAAAACTGAAAGCTCATTAAATGTCAGAATTAGCAGGGAGAGATCTTATGTGAGTAGTTGGTGTATTCATTAATACTAGTTTTGCCATATATAAAGGTTCACGCAATTTAACAGCATGCATAATGTTTTAATGCTCTCCTTAAGTTATGCATGGGGTACTTATATACTTACAGACCTTTTAGCTTAGAAATTGCTTATTTTATAGCTAGACTAAATGGCTTTTCAGTGTTCAATGGTTATTTGATTATCAGTATATAACTATGAGCTGTGCTGAAATTTTACTCAAAATATCAAATATAACATTAGGAGCATGCTGAGTGCTCTAAGCCTGGAGTTGTAACAACTCTAATATTATCGTATCTTGCAAAAGCAAAATTACCAGTTTAAATGGTAGCTCTGAAGCTGTGTGCAAAGAATTTAATATTTGTGTCCATAGCAGTGCCTACAATGAAACCTTCAAATCAGAAAATACCCTCTAAGTTGAACAGCAATGTGTTCAGCCCTGAGAGTGCTTTTGCAAAGAGAAAGAAGCGACACCCCGACATTGAGACACATCATACTGTTGCCATGGTCATTATTTACCGATCCCTGGGACACCTCCTGCCTGAAAACTATGATCCTGACAGAAGGAGCTTGAGGTAGGATTCAGACCTGTTTGTGAATTGTTCAGATCCTTTCTTCTACTCTCTGGATGTGTGGGGGAGGCTGAGCTGCTTTTTTACCGGCCAAATGTCACCAGTGCTGCTGTTCTCATCACACTACTGTCTCATGTCCTCCTCTGGCACACTGTGGGAGAATAACTATGCCAGAAGTGCCAGCAGTTTTTGGAAACACATCTGTATGGAAGGCTGATGGTATGCCTGCCTCACTTTCAGAGCAGAAGCAGAGCATTTGCAGAACGTAGCTTTGCATTTAGATGTGTAGATCACTATGCAATTTTTCTCCTTTTGCAGGTTGCCAAATCGCCCTATCATCAACACACCTGTAGTGAGCACAGCCATTCACAGTGATGGGGGGTTTCCTCCCAACCTGGTGGAAAAGCCCATCATAGTAGAGTATGCCATGCTGGAAACAGAGGAGAGAACGAAGCCTGTCTGTGTCTTCTGGAATCACTCCATCACGTATGTCTCCTGCTTGCTTTAAGGCTCTGAGTGACAACTGTCTGAGTAGCAGAAAAGTCCTGCCAGGGAAGATAATTCTGGAGGAAACCCTGTCTTGGTCTGTCAATTCAACTGACAACTGATTTTTGGTGGAATAGTGCCATGTAGTCATTTCCCACCCACCTGAGAAAAATGAAAATAATTATCATAACTCCTCAAACAAAGGATTAGCCATGCAATTTCTAAGAAACACAGTGCTGTCCTGTCTTTCTGCAGGGTTAATTTTCACCCAGAAATAACAACTCTCATGATTTCCTTGTATTTGCCCATGCTTTTTGCCCACAGATGTATGTCTGGACAGGCATGCTCCAACTCCAATGTCTGAATTCATGGCTTGTCTGAGATCTTCAAGTCAGGATTTTCAGGAGATGATTCAGCTCTTCCATGGGCGGAATCTCCAGTGACTATGGACAGAGTAGATAGCAAACAGGCACCTACCCTTGGTGCTTCAGCCAGGGCCAGTGCAAAAAATAACAAAACCAAGTCTTCCTTTTGGTAGAAATGAAGACTGAGGTTTTGCAGATAAAATTAGGAGTAAAGATTGTGAATTTCTGATCCACAAATTTTTGAATCAAAAGTCAATGCAAAGACAGTTGCATTGGTAAGAAACTTAATTTTCACTTCATCAGCTATTGTGGATTTGCTTTCATTTGTTTTAGTGAAAAATTAGAGGGAGAGGAAATACCTTCTTTGGGACATCAGACCTTTTCAGTTTATGGAAAGCAATTGTAATATAGGAGCAGAATATAGGGAGAGAATATTAGACTCTCTAAGAGGGAGGTGTTAGGAAAAAGATGAAATATTCTGAAAATGGTTCATTTAGGTCTTTTGTATTCAGTAAAGTTCAAGATAAAGGCATCTTTTTCTTGAAAACGAGAAAAATTAGATGATCTGGAACTGTATATGCTGATGTTTCATTGGTTCTATGACATTGTGGAAGCAGCACAGTCCTGTTGGAGATATTTCAAGAGTGTGGGTAAAACAAAGGAAAATGTTTTGAGAGGTAACCACATTGATATTATGCTTTCACAATATTGTAACTATTACATACATATTGTAATTTCCAGCTACAAACCCAGGTACACAGTGAGAGGATGACATGGTCTGCCCAGGGGAAAGGGAATAGCTGTTACTTGTTTCCTAACAACCAAAGAACTCTAGTAAACCAATGGAAAAATCCATTAAAAGGCAATATCCTGTGCTGGAAATAAAACAGCAAACTAACCTAGGGAATTTGTGCCTCCTAGTTAAATGCTTTAGGAGATTATGTCATTTAAAGGATTGAAGATGCAACAGAAATCTCTTATATTCACAGTAATAAACTCTTCCATTTGCCCACATGAAGTAGTGTTTTTGCTTGCATGCACTCCGTCAATCTGCTGGTTATGAGGGAATAGCAAATCCTTTTCCATAAATTTTTAAACATTGTATGAGCTTGAATAACTCATTAGCTCCAAAGTGATTCATCTGTTAGCTATTCGCTGGCAACTTCAGTGGCATTGTTATCTGTGTTACCTCTTCCTACAGCCACAATTGAAAAGTAGCTCTTAAGTGGCATGTAATGAAAGAGCTTTTAGAAAGAAAGTGAGTACTTTTTGGGTGAAAGTGATATTAAAATTTAACAAATATTTTATTGCTGAATGAAAAAGAGGTCGTCATATCTAATTGAAAAATCTTTCAGTAACTGCAAGACTATTTTTATTATTCATTAACTTCAGAATAGAATAATTAATATTATACAAAATAATTTCTGAAGTCACCGTAGTTAACCATAACTGCACAAGGAAGAATTTTAAGGCAGCAGTTCCTCCCCATTGTTAATATAAGACACTTCCTGATATGAAATGTTATTTATTAGAGAAGGTTTTAACCTTTTCTTGTGTACTTTCCAGAGGAACTCTATAATGATATCATATTATTGGTGAAACATATTTCACGTGACTCAAAGATGTGTCCCTCTGTGGTTCTGGTATTATTTACCTTGGTTACAGACATTTTGTTCAGTGCAATCTCTTTCCCATATTGGTTGTGTGGTCACTGACCCAAAAGCAAAATTTTAATTTTTTTTTTACTCATAACAGACTGTTAAAGCCATAAAATCCAGGCATCAAAACCAGCTATCTTAACAGAAACTACTTCAACTGAAGACCTTTTTAGTTTGATGATACTCTTTCAGGCAGGTGACAGCTATAAGTAATTCTGTCCTGGTACTTGCAGCACAAGCTGTCACAGAGGGCAGTGGAAGGTAAGGGGAGATCAGAGGATGGTGCTCAGAAATGCCTTTTTTCCCCACAGGATTGGTGGGACAGGTGCCTGGTCCTCCAGAGGGTGTGAGCTGTTTTCCAGGAACCAGAGCCATATTGCCTGCCAGTGCAACCATATAACCAGCTTCGCTGTCCTGATGGACATTTCTAAACGAGAGGTGGGTGATGTCAGGCTCATGATTTTTGGAGACTTTGGTTTTCAAGGGCTTGGACTCAGAGCTGGAGCTTTTGTGTGACTCAGGGCATTGTCAGCATACCAGTCCCAGTGTCAGGAGTGTGTTGCCCATGCCTGACAGCACCTGCCATTGGGTTTGCTGAAAAGAGCTTCTTACCTGCTTGGTGCATGCTCTGGGTGCTGCCCATACACACTCAACATGTTTAGCAACTAAAGAGTGTCATCACCCACTCCTGTTGGTCCCTAAGTAAATCTATATGTTGGCTCAGTAGTAATGAAAACATTGTTATTCTGAGTAGTAGATTTGATTGGAGGAGAAGGAAGGGAAAACCCCAAGAGATCCTGTCAAGCTGTCTTTCTACAGAATGGGGAGGTGCTTCCTCTGAAGATTGTGACTTACACAACCGTGTCCATCTCGCTGGCGGCTTTGCTGATCACCTTCATTTTGCTGGTCCTGATCCGCACACTACGTTCCAACTTGCACAGTATCCACAAAAACCTGGTGGCTGCCCTGTTCTTTTCTGAGCTTGTGTTTCTTATTGGAATCAACCAGACTGAAAACCCGGTAAGACTTACTCTGTGTTCATTGCTAGAGTTGTTCTAAGCTTTAAATCAGGGGGTTCATATTGCAGCTTTTACCTTCTCCCATCTGTTACACTTTCTCCTCTTTCTGGCTTCTTTTTGGCTTCAACACTTACTTGAAAAACATCAGATTTTTAGTATATCCATGTGTGGTTGATATCATAGCAATGGCAGGCAATAGGACTATATCTTATTTTCAGAGAATGTATGACAGCAGCCCTGTTGAAGGTATATCCCAGGAACTGAACCTTGAATACTGAGTTCTTCCTTCCTTTCCATCAGTATGTTTTCTGTCTTGCTTTTTCTGTTCAGTAGGAAACTCCAGTTTCTCCTGCAGCAGGTTATCTCCCAAGCCCAAATGGCTCCTGGTGTTGACTCACAGGTTGTCAGCAATGTGGTGCCGGTCAGGTGCTAATATGCACATTGTACACCCACTGGCCATTCTGGGGAAGCCACTTGCCAGGCATGGGACAGCTTGCTGCGTCCAAGATTCAGTAGGAGACATGTCAGTTTGCTTTGTGCCTTCCAGACACAGTGTTTGTTGGCTTCAGCCCATCATACCTGTTGAAAAAGCTTAATGCAAGGATCTCCAGCATTGTGCATGTGAAGTAATGCAAGTTATGAATAGACTGAGTACAAGATAGATATAAACCACACATGAAGTGTGTGTGTTCTGTACTTAAGACCTCATTGCTCTCTTAACCATGTGGCATTATATGTAGTCTTGCTGCTATTTCTTAGTAGCACCCATCCCAAAAGCCATTTAGACAGGTAAGAGAGAGAAGGGCTCCAGCACTGCCACGCTGCACAGGCACCTGTGCCAAACAGGCTGGACACAGATAGGGGATGACATGCAATAAAAGTATGTCCTTAATAGATAGGAAAAATATTCAAAATGTTACTTTAGGGATTATCTGAACACCGTGAAGAAAATTTATCTTCTAGAAATCCATTACTGTACATTTTCAAATTGTTTTTTTGAGAAAGAAGTCCAGGGTTGAGATCAAAACAAAACAACAACAACAAAAAAATCATGCTGATTTCACATGGTCCAAGCAGCAAAAATAGGAGAATATGCCTACATTCAATGAATATCATCACCATTGTGGTAGTGACACTGTGGTGCCAAAACATGCACCTTCATTTGCTGTATAACTTAATCCTACACTGTCACTCTGGCTTCTAATATCCACTTGAGGTATAACATGCATTTTAAAAAGTGTTTGACTGTATAATTTCAGCTTCCAGTAAGCGAGTGCTGACAAGAACGTTTCCTAGTAAATTTGAGAAACCTCTCTTATAAAAATTGTTTTGCCAGGAAACCTCTGTTTAATAGTATTTCTTTTGGAAAACTGTATAAAACTAAGCTGCTGAAATTATTCCACTTCTGAGATTCAGGTTAGTCTGTTGGGTTTTTTTCTGGGCTTCTTCTCCCACTTTACCTTTTGAAAAATTGTGAATGCCGAACTCAATAAAGCTTTCCAGCTGGCTGCATCACTTTCAATGCCATGTACCAATATTCCCCTTTACCAGGAATTCAGGTCCTTTATCTGCTGCTGTGCTGAGATCTTCTACAGTGACCTGCCCTCTGGGATATGATCTCATGTCATGTGTGAACTTGTGTTGTCTTTGTTTCATTATACAAATGTTTGCATACTAAAATAACTATGCTGAAAGGAGCTCACCTTGCCAATTGATACACAGCACTCCGTGTAACTTGACCTTTCCCACGCCTTGCTGAGCACACCACTCATTTTTCACTGGGTTTCACTACTAAGGGGTTTATACTCTTTCAGTTCTCCGACATATCTACTGAGGAGTTAGGGGCCAAGTCCACATCTCTCCCTAGAATTTTACCATTATGCAGTAAATGATGGCTCCTCATTTCCAGATTCCTTTCATAGTATCATGAAGCACCAAGCAGAGGCTTATAAAAGCAGTAAAACAGTTCATTACATCAATACCACAAATCCTTATGGTTATACTTGGTGAGATTATTCTCTTTTGCTCCTTCTCATTTTTCGGGTTCATGGTGTGCTCATGTCCTGTAGTGTTACCAGGACTCATTGAAACACCCCAAACCTTTAAACCATTTACACAGATCTTTAATTTACAGAATGTATTTCATATGGCAGAAAGCTGCTCCTCACAGCCTACCCAGTCAATTTGATAAGGTAGGAGGGCTGTAAGCCTTGTCTGCTTGAGACAATTATTCATCTGTCTGTATGGAATGAGAGTTGTCTAACGAGTCATGCACTGATGAACATAAAGAGGTTAAGAATGCTGGAGCACAAATAATGCAGTGCTGCTTGGCACCCAGCCTGGCTTTTATGGGTTTCTGTAAATTAACAGTCACATTTCTGGGTGGGGTTTTAATCTTTCCATGGACTATTGATAGAAAGTGATTTATTTTCTTTCTCTTTTCTTACCTGAAAAAGGTAATGTTCAGGGCAGCACTCTATTCATAAGCATGTGAGAATAGGAACATGGGAAGCACTACTTACATAGAGGGAAGAGAGTTTATTTAGTGAGCCACATTTTCAGTAACACTTGATGTTACACTAACGCTGATGTGGTAAGTGAATTCAGAAAGTTGGCGGTCTTTGTATGATTCTTTTGCTTAGCAGAGAGGTCAAATGTACATTAAACAGGGAAATGTACATTTCTGAGCATTACACCATGAAAAACCACTAAAAAGTGTGAAAGCTGGGTCAGTGCTGCACAGGAACAAAAGGTTACAAAATGCAATGTAGAACATTTTCGAACAAAAGCTGAATGATTGCACAAAGTTCTCTTAATTCAGGCTTATCAACAGATCCTTGGCAAAATCTTTTGGCTTCTGAAAGGAGAAAGTTAATTGCAAGATTACAATTCAGGTGTCGGATGCTTGTGGTCATTCTTGTTTTCACTCATCAAACTATTAAGTTGGGAGAGAAAAATGGTTAGCAGATACAGAAATGCAAGTATCTGCAAGTATAGCTTTCAAGATGGCTATTTGATCACAAAAATGACTTCAGCTACCAGTTTGCCCATTGTTGTTGTTATTTATAGTCATGCTGTGGACCTGGTCTCTGGTTTCAGCAGCTCCCTAATTTTTGCTGCTCTCAGCCTGACAGAGCTTAGTGATCCATTTTAAAAAAGCAAAATCTTTCATGGCATGAGCAGCTCTTCTTAAACTCTGAAAAACTTAATTAAAGGCAGTATATTTGTTCTGCCAAAATCTTTTTATTACATATGCCATTAGCTGCATGGGGGGAACCAGTGACTCACCAGGTTGTGATTCAGAAGAGCAACTCTAATTTTCCTGCCCTTTCCTTTCTGCAGTTTGTGTGTACTGTGATTGCCATCCTCCTGCATTATTTCTACATGAGCACCTTCGCATGGATGTTTGTGGAGCAGCTCCACATCTACCGGATGCTGACTGAAGTGAGGAACATCAACTTCGGGCACATGCGGTTCTACTACGTTGTTGGCTGGGGCATTCCTGCCATCATAACAGGTACCCTCAACCACCTCCAAAAAGCTGTTTCCCTGCCATCTTCACTGGCTGGGTTCAGGGAAGTTGCCCCATCCCAGGCAGCTATGAGTGTTTTCCTGAGCAGGGCACCACCAAGCCACATCTAGCAGAAGTCAGCCTGCATTTGGCAGATCAATGTACCAAATGCCTGTTGACACAGCTGAAAGGATCCTGATGGTTATCCAACAACCAAAACATAATTGCACAGATTAAATCAGGACTTGATAACGTTGCTTGGGAATAACAGTATTTTTATTTTAACAATTTTGCCAATAGCTTTCAGAAATTTCCTTTCCCCGTTCTGGTACCTCCAGATACGGACACACGGACTCTTAGAGGTGACTGCAGTGGCTTCAGAAGCAATGCTGCCTGCCCACAGGGCATTACTGCCCTTCACTGGACATTCCCACTGCCTACTGTCAACCAGCAGTAAATACTTCTTGAAGGGAATTTCAATGGCTGTTTCATTTGGCATAAAACCAAGCTGGGAGTACTCAAGCTGCCTTTTACTTAATTTCAGATACAAAGGCTGTAACTTCCAGTTGAGGAAAAGTAATGAAAAACTGGAGGCAGTAATGTTTTAAAGCAATCCAGAGCAATCCATAGGAGCACATCCATCTCCACCCTCACCGTGCCTATTTTTGCCATAGACATTTCCAGTGTTATCCTAAGCAAACAGTGCTGTGTTAATTCAGGCAGACAGCTCCTCAGGAACTGCTTCATGGAACAGTTGGAGTGGGGTTTTTGGTTCAACTGTTTCAGCATGTATCTGTTGCCATATGGGAAATCAGATCAGAGGCAGGCAGATAACTTTTTTCCAATTGGTTTTATTTTTACTAATAATATCATACTGTCAGCAATGGCAGAGGTTTAGATGTCTCTGAGATCAAACAAATAGCTATCACTCATGTACACTTGCAAAAATATTATGGAACAAGTTAGATTTAAAAATACATACTTTACATTCTTTTTTTTCTGTGTGTTTTAAGAAACTGTAATACCAAATCAAAGTGTAGGCTGGTACTGGTTAATTCTCTCTTCAGGGGGCTAGTAAGTTTCTTCATATAATTTTGTGCCTAAATAATTTCTACTTCTATCAGTTCATAGTAGAAAGCACAGCCCAGAAGGCTCTGGTAATTTAGATGTACTCCAAACATTTAAAATAGAAATTGTCCTTGAACTTATGAAGTATTTCAGACCTATTTGACTTTTATCAGTATCTACAGGACTACTACAGTATTTTCAGGAACTCTGAAGTGCAATCAGATACTTGACAGCATCATTTCTAGGAGAAAAGAAGTATCATTAAATAACAAAACCTAATTAAGTTTCAGAACTCATTACCTTTAGAGTATTTTTTGAAGGAGTTTCTGCTTCAAGTTTACTTTCTCTCTTAAAATCTAAATTAATTCAGACCTTCTCAACAGCAGTATTATGCAATTTAAATATCACAAGCATGTCATTTTTACATTTTTCTACTTAGATATGCTCTCTGTGATATGGAACTATTTTGCACTTCTAAAACTTCCCAGGTTGTGTCCTGCAATTTAATCTCTGAATCTACTGAACTTGCAGTTCTGTTTAAATGAAAAGTAAGATCCCTATTACTGAGAAAGTCATGGGATTTTGTGAAATGAAGGATAAAGAAAACTAAGCCTTTAGTTTGCCCTTCCAGGCTTATAAATCATCTGAAGAGAAAATTGTTTCATCATAAATAGCACAATGTAGGATTTCTTGCCTCTAGATAACTTGTTACTATACATATTTTAAATAAGCTTCTTTATAAATTTTAATTTCTAAATAGTAAAAAGGTTCCAACTTCATAACATGAATCCTAAACATTATTTAAATTGCTTTTTGAGAGAAGGATTGGTTATTTTTCTTAGAAGTGATATAGTCTAGATATGGGAAGAAATTTCAGTCTTGGGACATGCAGAGGACTTTTTTATTTTAAAGATAAATACCATTTTATCTTCATCATAGCTATCCTGAGGGAAAAAAAAAAAAAAAAAAAAAAACAACCAAAAAAAAAAAAAAAAAAAAAACACCCAGTAGCAATGACTTTTTGCATATTATTTTTTCTACTTTCTATGCTTAAACTGATATTCATTTCAAGCTGGGACGTAGTGGTCCTAAGGCATCTGTAATGGGACCAAGCTACTTGAAGAAGGGAACCTTGGCCTTTAGAGGAGGATAAAACTTAGTAAAATGTTTACAGATGAGCACTCCAATGGGGAAGAACCACATTTAATCACAGCATAGAAATGCAAATTTCCATGAATAAGAATAGAATAGAAGTTGAAAAAAGGCTTCCAACAGCCATCAAAAGAGTGTAGATCTGGAATAATCCTCCATTGGGAGTGATAGTGGAACATTTTATATTTGCTTTAAGCTTGCTCATTTTAAAGTGTAGTTTGATCCATCTTGGAGAGGGATTTTATGACTTCCTTGCCACAGGAGCAAAGGGCTGGATTTGGCACTCAGCAAGACCCCCCCAGTTCTGCCTGTCTCTGTGGCAGCACACTAACTGCTTGACATATGTGTGCAGTAACTGCTTTGCCATGGAGACTGCAGTGCTTGTGTTAAAACAGGTTCTTTCTTATGCAGCCCTAAAACAAATATCCCCCAGAAACTGTGACTTTCCAAATCCTAAGCAAAGCAATGAATCAGGAGAGAGTTGAGGCTGCCCCACAGCTGCCTGAGTCACAAGTGGCTGCTGAGCCCTCAGGAGCTGAGAAGGGTTAAACATGCCCTTCCTGCAGCCCTTGGCACAGTCCTGTATGTGTGCTGGGGATGGGTGCTGGTCCCTACAGGACTCTTGGCCACAGGACCAGCCCCTCTTCCTGCAAACGTCAGCAAGGTATCACTCAGCCTGCACACTCAGTCTGTTAAGGGCAGCCAGGCTGCAGCATTTAATTGATGTGCCAAAATATTTCTCAGTATTACATTGCATCGGCTTAATTCTGCCTTTGAGTAAAGTGTTATTTCACGTGTTGTTGACTGCAGTAATATTTGAACCATGTACCTGAAGACTGCAATTTGCTCCATTTGTTTAATGGAGAACTTAAGGGTAGGATTTTGGGAGTGAAAAAATGTTGCTGTCTGCCAATTACTCATAGAGCCAGAGTCCCATTAATGGAGAAATCCAGTCCTGGGAAACAGACTGTATCCACAGAATTACATCTGTATAAAATACTTTATGGTCCCTTAATCATTTATGGCTAATTCTTTCTGGATGGCAACTGCTGAAGGGATCGTGGAAGGGCCAATGGGAGCAGGAAGGGAGACTAGTCCTATCTCATTCCACATTTCAGTGAAAACAGATCCAATATCCACTGCTTTGCCAAATACCCAGTTTAGTTTTCATAGACCATAGGCCTGTACCAGATGTGAATATTGGCTGTGGGCCAGTTCTAAGCAGCAAGAGTAAAATGCAGCTACCTTTCCCTTTCTCAGTGTCCTTTCATCAAAGCATGCAGGCTTCAATTCAAGAAAGGATGACTCTTAATGCACATGAACCCTCCTTGCAGAGAACAGCCCTGCCTTCAGCCTTGACCGCCTCTTGAGATGGGCCATACGCTCCTCACAGGAGCTGTCCTCATGCCCAGACAGCATGCCCTGCTGCAGCCACCTGCCATATGTCACTGGCCACAGGCCTCACTGGGATCAGTTTCTGTGTCCTGAGGAAGGAAGATCTCTGCAGACAGGGTACACCTGTCTCAAAGAGGGGAAAGGATCTTTGCACAGGAATTAGCAGGGCTCATTAAAAGTGCTTTAAACTAGGTTTGAAGGGGGAAAGGGATAGAACCAAGCTCACTAGAGGCAACTGAGGGCAGAATGCCAGTGTTTGTGGGACAGTGTGCTAGTGTGTCCTTGCCTTTGCCATCTCAGTGGAGGCAGGGGTTGGAGATCCATGTGGCAGCAAAGATGCAGCTGTGTCCATGTTAGAAACCATAGGAACCATAACCCGTATTAGAGGGTGTTTTGACTGTACAGAGCTTAATGCTGGCGATAAAATAATTGAGTGTTTATGAGTAAGAATCATCAGGAAGGATGACAGTACAGTGAGAGTCTATTATAGACCATCCAACCAGGATGAGGAGGCAGAGGAAATATTTTACAAGCAGCTGGGAGAAATCTCACCACCACTAGTTCTTGTGGGGAACTTCAACTTAACAGATGTCTGCTGGGAATACAATGCAGCAGAAAAGATTCCAGGAGGCTCTTGAGTTTATGGAAAAGAACTTCCTGATGCAGCTAATGAGTGAGCCAGCAAAGGGAGATATCCCACTGAACCTGTTTGTTGTGAACAGAGAAGAACTGGTGGATGATGTGATGGCTGGAGACTGTCTTTGACACAGTGATACAAAATTATAGTTTTCAATTCTCTTAGAAGTAAGCTGGGGATCCAACAGAACTTCCACCTTGGATTTCCATAGGGCTGACTTTGGCCTCTTTAGAGGCCTAACTCACAAAGTCTCTTGGGAGGCAGTCAAGAAGGCTGAACATTCCTCAGGTGGGAAGTCCTGAAGGCATGGGAATAGGCCATCCCCATATGGTGTCAGACAAACCAATGGGAAAGACCAGCCTGTATGAAGAGGGGGCTTTTGCTGGAACCAAGGGAAAAATGGAGAAAAACGCAGGCAACTCAGGAGGACTAAAAGGATGTTGTGATCATGCCCCTGTACTCAGCACTGGTGAAGCCACACGGCAAATCAGTTCAGTTTTGGGGCCCTCACTACAGGGAAGACATTGAGGTGCTGGAGCGAGTCCAGAAGGAGATGGTAAAGGATCTGGAACACAAGTCTGATGTGGAGCAGCTAAGGGAGCTGGGGAGAAAAATTTCAGGGGACACCTTATCTGAAAGATCTTTTCCAACCTAAACAATGCTATGGTTGTATGATTTTGCAGGTCAAAGGCAAATCCCAGTCCATCACCATGTGGGCGAGGTGTAGGTCACCAAGTCAGACAGCACTGTAAATCAGCAGACGAATGTTAGGCTCAGAGACCTGCCTTTGGAATTGGCCAGGTTTTGAAAAATAAAATAATAAAAGGTGTGTTTTTAACTCGATTGCCTTGGGGGCATTAACTCCATTTCAGACATTGCGGAAAGCAAGGTGAGGTACCTGGGATGGCAGTTCAAAATGAATCCCACCTGAGCTCAAGCAGTTAACTCCCATAAGTTCCCAGGTTCCTTTGTCTCTGATGTTATTTTAGTGACAGCAAGTTAAGAATGCACTTTTTTTTTTTTTTTCATAGCATAGACATCTCCTCCGTTATGATTCATGTCATTCTGCTGCACAGGCTTATTGAAATTCCTCAACATGTCACTCACCCTCAAGGCTCATGCTGTGTGAGAATGACTATAAAACTGTGCTGAAACAGAATTAATTTGGGACTTACATTTGTTGTCATTTTTATGTAGCTGAACTTTGTTCTAGTTGGCAAAACTCAGAGTATTGTTTGATATGACATGACCAGGACAAAGATTTTGATTCACAAAAGTTTGAATCCAGCTTTTCCTTTCACAGAATTTCCTGTTGAATAATTTTTGCCATGATAATTTTGTTTATTTGAAACTACATTTGGTTACAGGCAGCAGTTTTCTGATTTACTTTTTCTCCATTTTGTGACACAGGGCTTGCTGTTGGTCTGGATCCACAAGGCTATGGGAATCCTGATTTCTGCTGGCTGTCTGTTCATGACACCCTGATCTGGAGTTTTGCTGGGCCCATCGTAATGGTTGTTGTTGTAAGTAGGGGGAGTTGGCATCCAGAGCTGTCTCTTCTTTACTGCTGTCTTTTCTTGTAAGTTTTGTCAGACAGTAGTCATGCAAAGCAACCTTGTTCTTTACATTTGAAGCAAATGTACTCAAGCTTGCATCTTTTGCTTAAATAGATAAGACATAAGCTAAGCTCCTGGAAATCAGAGGGCTGCTTGCCCATACAAAGTTTGCTTGTGGAGCAATGGCTCTAAGGCCAGAAACCTATTACTCATTTGCTTTGTTCCATTTTTGAAGGGTTGGTCTGTATGTTGATTTGTAAACAAATCAACAAAATGAACCATAACAAGCCACTTCATCTAGAAGTTCTAAAGGAATATTAAATATTTCCACTTTCAGGAATTTAAAAGAATGGGCTGCTGCTCAACTTTTCCCTTACAGTTTCTTCCTCAAAGTAACAGCAGAAGATAAATATTCATGGTTTGGTTCTTATCTTGAATGCCAAAAGCAAGTTCTGATCTCCTCGCCTCAAAAAGTAGACCTGGCAGCAGTGTAGGTTATGGTCACAAGCCATCAGAGACATGGGACAGCCCCCACTGGAGGACCAAAAAGTGGACTAGGAGTCTTAAGCTTAGGGAAAGGAAAGCTGCAGAGAAGGGGGAAGGAGGAGCCTGTAATAGTGTGTTGGTCTGGAGAAAATGGCTATGGACCCAACCATTCTTTTCCAAAACAAGCAGTAGCAGGAGGTGGGAGATCTAGCAGGAACAGGACAATGGCAGTGGTAAATCTCTACACTGTTTTGGAAAGTGGATGATGAGACAAATTCTCAGAATTAATATTCACTTCAAGTGATTAAGTACAAATGCACCACCAGTCTAGTACATCCCAGCTGACATGGAAATCAGTGGAGACTGGAGGTTTATTCAGAGTAATTATCACTGTATGCTCTGCTAGAAAAGATTCCTGAATTCTGGTTTGATCCAACTGAAACAAGCTGCTGGGCTGAGGTGGACAAGGCTTGGACAAGGACAGCCATTCTTGAATTTTTATCTTTCCCTCAAGCATCTTTGCATAGGGTTGTCTTACTGAGTTTCATCCAGGTCAAGTGCCAGCATGTCCTTGACTATGTTGCCTTGAAACAAGGTGAATCTTGGAATTTAGAGACCTGTAAGTTGAACAAAAAATATTCTCAGTGCCACAAACCATTTTAGGATAAAAATTGCATTGTTATTGAAAATAGAGCTGTAACAAATGTACAGAAAGAATCCATGCTGTTATTTCAATTTCCCTTTCAGATAAACACTGTCATCTTTATACTAGCAATGAAAGCATCATGCAGAAGAAGGCAACGTTCATTTGAAAAAACAGGAGTCGTGTAAGTTTGAGTTCAAAAACCTGTAGAAGTTCTGACCAGAAATAATAAAAGACAGAATTGCCTAAAATCAAGTTTTGGAGCAGGAAATAGAAATGGTTTTTTGGAGGAGAGTGTTGGTAGAGGCAATTGGAGCTGCTTCACCCCACCCACTCCTGGAGGAGAAGGCAGGAGAAGGGAGAAGGGAGAAGGGAAAGACCTATCCTCCAGGTGGTATCATTGCAGTCCTTCCAGTCTCTACTACAGTGTCACTTCACCTCTGCCCATGGCATGCCCAGGCAGACGTAATTCTGGGTCTCCCAGTGCTTGTCCATGGCTCAGAAAGGTCTCCCCTCTCAAGTGTCTTTACCGGCTGTGTCATGGCAGACACCCACTGATGTTCCCATGCAGAGGGCCAGCCTCCCTGCATCCCATGCTCATCACAAGTTACAAGCTGCCACCCTCCTGAGCTGTTGTGGCAGCCTGTTCACATTAACATCTGTTTTGCCCAAAGCACAGAATTTATCTGTGAACTCAAATGTCCTTAGCTAGTGGCAGTAGAGCCCCTTGTGTTTTTTTTTTTCCAACGAGGTAGCTGTATGAGACTTCAAATGGCTGCTTTTCATTATGTTTTTTAGCTCTGGCTGTGGGGTGTTGTGTGTGCTAGACTTTGTGGTTCTTTGAACCTTAACACTAAGCTTAATGAAAACTAGAATCTGAGGGTGAGCTCCCTGGCAACATGGGTGGCCCAGTTAATAAAAGTGTGGAAGGAGCAATGTTGGTGCAGTGCCATGCTCCCCTTGGCATGCCCTTTCCTTTCCATGCAGCTGTCAGCTTTGTGCATTCTGAACCCTGACCCCAATAGTGTCTGGGTGTTGAGGATGAGGTCTAAGTCTCCCTAAACTAAGGAGTATAATTGCTACCTAATGGCAGCAATTTTACTCATAATATAAAACTTTTGCCACTATATTTGTTTGTCTTTTGAAAGTGTCTGTGAAAATTGTATTTTTAAGCAAGCAAATATTCCCTGAGTGCCCTCAATCCAAAACCTTGGGTAGTAACATTGGGAAGGAATGTGAGAGTGAAGCTGACATGAGATGGACATGGCCATTTACATTTACATGCCCAGATGTGTTCCTCAGAGTCATCAAGGCTGAACAGCATGGGCTTGTAAAGCAGTCAGATTTGTTTGAAGAAAGTCTTGGAAACGAACTTGGAAAGAAATCCCTTTTTTTAACATAAACATGCTAAGCTGTGGAGTATTGCTGTGTGAGAGATGGAAACTGGGAATTAGTGAACACCGCTCTAATTTTCCCAAAGGGCTTTTCTAGTTGCCAAGTTGTTGGGCACATAACATCATCCATGGGGAGAAGCTGGGCTGTTCTCTTGTATCCCATCTCACTGCAGAATTCCATCTGTGTTTGCCTTACAGCTCTGTGCTGCGGACAGCATTTCTGCTCCTGCTGCTCATCAGTGCCACGTGGCTGCTGGGGCTCATGGCAGTCAACAGTGATGTCATGACATTTCACTATCTCTTTGCCATTTTCAGCTGCCTGCAGGTAAGCTGGGTAGCATCTTGTCTGTGGTAGACTTGGTGAGCACACTGCCACACCCAGATTTCCAAAAATCTACTCAGCATGGGCTAACTTAAGAAAAACAGAGATCTCAAGGGCAATTTTTGCTTTCTCTTCTCAAGGAGAGGGTTCTGTTCACCAAAACTATAATTTTGAGTAATTATGTCTCTCACTTTTAGTCATTCTAAAGTAAGGGCAGTACCACAGTAACCTGTGACAGTAGGCCAGGTTATACCTCTGTCTTTCTAGAGACAAAATCTTTGTCCCTGTGTTCTGTGTGCTCATTGTTAAGTCATTCTTTTGCAATCACAAATGAGAGACTGCTGTATTTCACCCAATGGCTCCAAGTTCAATGCTTTCACAAATTAAGTTATTGTTTAAAGAAATTACACAAATAAGGATTTTCAAATATAATGTAAGTTTTATTAGGGTTTTACTGGGTTGCCTGGGTTACACAATTGTTGATTAAAGATGCAGAAAATAGTTATTTGTAGGATACCTGGCATGGAAGTAGTCACAGAAATTCATGTGGTCACAATTTGAACGTGACCAAGGATGACAGTAATTGCCCTAGCAGGTGCCTGCAGCACTAGAACAACTTCTGTAAGACACTCAGCTGCAGCACAACAGCCACAACTTGCAGCCACAGAGAAAACAAAGTCTGATGGGTCTCCTTTGGAGATGGCTGTCAGTGCCCTGGAAGCACAGCACATAGGTCAGCCTGGAGCAAGGTTGTTTTGCCACTGCAACTAGTGTGCTCTGAAATAAATGCACCTACTCAGGCTTCCACAAATCTAAAATTCAATTAAATTAAGCACAAACCTGATGATAGGGACAAAGGTCAGCAGCCAGAATTCTCCAAACTTGCCCAGGGAGGCACGGTGGTATGTAGCATTTCACATCACTGCCTTCTTTGAACTTGTATTTTTAAAGAGACATTTATGTGAATTTTATTAATGAATAATCCCAAAGTGCTAGTGCCAGCTAAGATCATATTTGATTGAATGTTAAGAAAGTGAGCTTGAAGTTTAAAGTTACTCTAAGTCAATTGCTTTGGCTGAAATCCTGAAATTCAGGCTTCTTATGATGTTGGTACAGCTGCAACTTCACGAGTATTGGCTTTTCTATACTGTGTGTCCAACCAAAGCCGATAACAATTTGGCAGCTGCATTAATTCCCTCAGAGCAAGCACATCTGAAGGCACACACACGTGTGTGTGTGCCCTGCCCCCAGCAAAAGCTGTTAATGTGTGTTCCTGGCAGCCAACAACTGCCCAGCCCTGGGGACTTCACTGATTTTCCCACCAGAGCTATTGCTTAACCAAGGAACTTCAGTGACAAAAGTTGGGACCTCTCTGCTCCCAGTACCTCTTCACATCTCACCAGGCTTTCTAAAATTTTCTTAGATTCGATTCAGTATTAAGAGCTCCTTTCACAGAAGCCTATTTCCAGAGGCTTTCACTAAAGGTTGTGATATCTTTCATGTGCTGCTATTGATTTTTTTCTCATCATCTGTGTAAAAGCTCCAAAATCCCAAATTCTAAAATCTCTGCAATGTTTTCTAGTGGGACATTGAGGTTCCCTTTGGATTTCTTCCCAAATCAAGCTGTGCTCTGTAAATTCTGGAGAAAGGCATATTTTTTCTATATTTTCCCAAGCCTTTAATGTACATTTGAAATTGGAATCAAACTATGAAGAAGTACTAAGAGACCAGTCAATGCCATTTCAGACAAGAAATAAAATATTTATTGCTTTTGAAATACCTTGTCATGGACTACAAACTAGAATTCAGGGGTTGTTTCAAAATGAGTGTTCTCTAATATCCATATTTGCAATGTGGTAGTAGCAAAGCATTTACATTTTCCTCTCTCTAAAACTATCCAGGGGCTGTTCATTTTCTTCTTCCACTGCGTATTTAACAAAGAAGTGAGAAAGCACTTGAAGAACACTTTAACTGGAAAGAAACCTCTTCCAGATGATTCCACTGCAACAAGAGCTACATTGTTAACTGTAAGAAAAAAGCATTGGGAGAAAAAACATCCTCTTTCTGGTAGAAGTTACCTAAAATAAACTTATAGGTGGCTTGTCTGTAATTAAGTGAACTGAATGATTGCTTTCAGTGACTTGTACAAAGATTACTGATGGCTTCTCTCGAGAGTTTTGATTATTATTTGAATTTAAACATTTGAGAGAAAATAATTACTTTCCCCGGTGTCAAAACCCATTTGGTTCTTTGAAACTTAATACATTTGTGGGTAACATGAGCTTCTGGGATGATAATTCACTATTGCTTTGTGTCTTTTTTTTGCCTTTCAGCGATCTCTGAACTGTAACAACACATATATAGAGGAGCCAAACATGTATCGCACAACTATGGGGGAATCCACTGTCTCCCTAGAGAGCACCGTCAGGTCAGCCAAGAGCCACAATAGCTACCTTGCTTATATTCTCAGGTAATCCGGTGGCAGGTGCATGGCTTTCAGGTGCTTGCCTTTCCCTTTTTTTTTGCTCTTGTGGAAACCAGAACTCTGGTTCAAATGCTACTTGGTTTATGTCTTAACAGCTCTGTTTCATGTGACTGTTGTTCTCTTTGGTGCATTTTCTGTTGCATGTGTCTTCAGGGCAGGGCTGTTACCTGTGTGGGCCATGCTGCTTGTCTAATTCAGATGTGTCTCAAGGAGCACAGTTCAGATCCTTAGCTTTAGGCTTTTTGAGAAGGTGATAGCTACATCAGGATAACCTGTGTCTCTCTATAAAGTGTTTGTGCAGTCAAGCACAGCCTGGCTGGCATCCCCTGCAACTTTCTACATGTCTGCCTTGTTGTTATAAAGAGTAAAGTGACCAAGAAGGTTGTCCTCTATTTTTCTTCTCAAAGGGACGAGGCTGCTCATAAACTCAGTGGATCCTCAAGTCAAGCAAGGGCTGGTCAGACTGAAGCAGATTCCTCCATTTTTCATAGGAATCCATCCAAATCCAATGGTGAGGATAATTTCTAAACACTTTGGCCCATTTATGCATCTTCTTCTCATCACTTTCTTTGAAGTCTTCTGTAACAGAAAGAATAATTAGAATAATTAGATGTTCTCATTCTCATTATGCTATTGGCATAACAAGCTGTGCAATGGCTGCCTTACAAGGAAATCCTGGAATGGAAGTATCATATATCTGCTGCTTATGATGGTTTAATTTTTATCTGATGTTGTCACAGCTGTTGACAGTTTATGGAGTCCCCGTTCTTTCTCACAAATTACATACTGTTTCTCTTGATTTTTAGTTGGAGAAATTTTAATGTTTGAGACCTTGAGGCAATATTCTCCTTTAGTGCTCTGTGGTTTGTACAAAAAATGAGAGGTGCCCCTTGTCTGATTTCCTTTCATTTTGGTCTTGACATTCCATTTTGTTTCCTTGTAGCAGTTTTTAAGTTAAGTGCATCTCAGGTTCTTGATATTTCTAGATACCTTGTTTTGCCTGTGTGTTGTGTTCACTGAGATCCAGTAGAGTTACTGTGCTGCATGTAAAATAGGGAAGAATGTGTTCCCTCTCTGTTCTGCACATCCTGTACTTGTAAAAGATCTTGTCCACTAGCTGAACTGAGTGGTTGTGCTGCCTTCTGAATTTATCTTATATACACTTACAGATGTAAAGCTCATTCCTGTCATGGCCTGAACCAGATCCCTGCCTTTCCTTTCTCCTTGTCCATTTGTCAGGCAGATTTTTTTTTAACTCCCCTTTACACTTTCACCAGTGTGTTTCCCCATCCCTGTTTGCAGAGCACGATTCAGACTCTGACAGTGAGCTGTCCCTGGATGAACACAGCAGTTCTTACGCCTCCTCCCACTCATCGGACAGCGAGGAAGATGGCCTCGAGACAGAGAAGAAGTGGAACACAACTTCCAAAAACAATGAACACGGCCCACTCCACAGCACACCCAAAGGTACTCCCAGTGTGAGGGGAGGGGCAGTGGTGCTCTAAAACAGTTTTAGATTAGATGGGATAAATTTGCCACACGACCATGTGACTGAGGCAGCATCTCAACCTCTGTGCCTTGCTTCTGTAGAGATCCTTGTTGTTTCCAGCTTTGAGACCTTTCTTCTTCCAAAGGCTGGTTCACAGGGGTGACTGAGTACTGAATCACACAGAATTACACAGAATGCTGAATGCCTTATGGCAGAGTGAGCTTTTCAGGCAGGTCTGCAAAGCAGTTGGACATGGCATTACCAAACCAGCAAAATCTCATGAAAAAGAGGAGAAAAAAGCCACTTGTTTTGAGGACAGGGGTAGGAAATGCCTGTCTCTCCTCATGCAATAAAGGCATTGGTATTGGGGAGGTCCTGGACCTAAAGACTTGGCAGTCATTGGCCATTAATATAATTTCTTTGTGGCAGGGTGCAGGCATTTCTAAACACAGTTGATCCTGTCCTAATAAAATGCAACTTTGAATCACAAACATCAGTTCTGAAGGCTGAGAGGCGCCCTCAGCCTTCAGAAACCACCTCCCCAAGGGGGAATCTCTGGCCCTGGTCAGCTGAGAGGACGGGTTTGCCTCACGCTTTTCCATAATGGAGCTGGCAACCTCGCTCTGGGAAGGGTTTAGACACCCTGCCATCCTACCAGGTGATTTTTGGAGGATTTAATGGACCCTGAGGGCAGTGCAGTCCAGCAAGGACTGACTGAAGGATTGCTCTGGTTGGATACATAGCTCCTCTCCAGCCACAGAGGCCAGGCAGTGGTTGAGAGAACATACCAAAAGTGTTTTTTGAGCTAGTGTTTTTTTGCGTTGCAGTTGATACCCTTCCCAATCATGTGAAACCCTATTGGCCCACAGAGTGCGTAACAGCCAGCGATGGCGAGGACCCCGGTAGGAAACAAAAACTCAAAGTAGAGACCAAGGTCAACGTAGAGCTTCACAGGGAAAACCAGGTGAACCACAACAATGAAGCACCACAGGACAAGGAGAACGAAGGGCAGCAGAAGGAGAACAGGCCTCTGGCCCACCAGAATAACCAGCAGCCGGAACAGAGGAAAGGTAGCGCAGCCAACCCAGCCTCACAGTTGGATTGGGAGACTGGGGGGTTAACGAGCATTAATTAGTTTAAAAGGTAGCTCTGTCAGGGAGAAGTACTTTCCAAATGGCTCCAACCTGTGTAGTCAGATACACCATGGGAAGCCAGTAGGTGGCTGCTGAAGTCTAATCTTTTGGTTATGAAATGAAATGCCAAACTAGAAGTCTTAGTAATAAATAGAGAATGTAACATCTTGCATGTGGTTAGCTTGATAAATGAAATTACTGATACACTTAAAAAATTTTATTATTCCCTCTTTTCCTTAACAGGCATCTTAAAAAATAAAGTTACCTACCCTCCCCCACTGGTGGATAAGAATATGAAGAATCGTTTGCGGGAAAAGCTGTCGGATTACAATCAGAGCACAGTCTCATCCAGGACTACTTCCCTAGGGACAAATGAAGGGGTCCGCTCTCCTTCGGACTCAGGGGTAACAGTAAAAAATGTCCGGAGGGAGCAGTCTCGAGACCAGCTCAATGGCATGGCCATGACCCTCCACGTGGGAACAGGACATGCTGACACCTCAGACTCAGAGTAAGTGCCACATCGGGATGCCCTGCTGACCTCCTGTAGTCCCACCCTTCACCTTCCTACCCCAGACTCACACACGAGCAAAATTTCCCCTGGTAAGTGGCCAGAGTCCTTCACCAGTGACTGTCTTGATGGTTTGCCCATGCTATGTCCCCAGGCCATGGTGTTTTAGTCATGAGAAGGCCAAAACTGGTATCACAGGTGAGGTGCTGTGACAGATACCTGCTCCTGGGTCACCCAGGACCTGAACAGTCATGCTGATGTGGTACTGGCACACTTGGACAGGAGCAGCCTCACTCTGCCTTGCCACCCTGCCAGGACTTGGGTGGGGAAGGGCACAAGGCTGTGGGGGGCATGGAGTGAGTGTCCATCAGGGCAGAGGGAAACCACGAGTGAGGCAGGAGACCCCAAGGCTGGAGAGAAAACCAAGCCACTGATCCTCAGTTACCAGGCATGTGATTCCCACCTGCTGCATGGCAATCAGTGTGTGAATTTACCATTATAAACTAAATCAAATATAAACAAAAGGCTGAGTAAGCTCTCAGCCAAAGGCAATTCTCAGAAACCTCATTACTCATCATAATTCTTGCATTTCAAATTAAGACAACAGCCATATGTAAAGTCTCTCCAGGCATTTTATGCATATAGTCTCATTTTTATTAACATGAGTAACGGTCTTATTCTTTCACCAAACTGAGAGAAAATTTCTCACCCAGCTTTAACTCTGGCACTGTCTCACCAGGCTTTAAATACTCCTGTTGTCTGGGTGCACAGACCATTCCCACCTCACTATAAAAACACATCTTTGGATTGCTGGAAGTTGGCTGATGAAATAGATCCTGGTTAGCCAGGAAACATGGATGTTTTGAATAAGCCATAACTGAATAAGCTGCTACCAGGTAACACAGTCATTACTGGAGAGTAACTCGCCAGCTTGTCCTAAGCAGCTGTGTTATCTCCAGAGCTTTGGCATAATGGAAAGCTCTGCTGTTGGCAGCAGATTGCATGAATCCATCTGATACACTGGGCTTCTAACAGCTTGTAAGATGTGTGTGAACCTTGTATCCTCAGCAAAGCATTACACAAATACAAGCCCTCAGTAGAACTTCCTCTAAAGCATTTCTGTTGTATACTACCTGAAACTGTTTTTCCCAGCCGGTCTTCCCCTCCAGGACAGCACCCCCCTTCCAAGCACTGGATTGGCAAGGCATGGTAACTTCACAGAGCATGAGCCCTTACTAAAAATGATTAGGTGGGTTTGGGTGGAGTGGTTTGCCTGTGCCTGTTTAACCCTAAGCCTGCATGATCACTTCTTCTCACTAACAGCGGCAGTAATGAAACTTCAATTTGAACCATCAGGAAACTGTGATCTCCTTGCATGGTTCCCACTCCTCGCCGCGGGGTCACCACCTGCCCGCCTCGGACTTCATCAGAGTGGCCACATGGTGAGGAGCAGGAGGTGGGCATCCATTCCTACATGGCTTCACCTTCTGGCAGACTCCTGACTGCTCCCAGCGCCGACACAGTGCCCAGCTGCACTCACTATAAGGGCTCTGTGTGGTACGTTCCTCCCACAGGAACCCGTGCTGAAAACATGGAAATGGCCACAGGGATGCACTGTGATGGACACACACTTGTGCATGGTGCAGACTCTGCTGCAGAGGTTGCTTGTTACAGGGGAGAACCAAGGAAAAACACATTGTTTCCTAGTGGACCTACAATAAGCCTGAAGACAAGCACTAGGAGGTGTCTCTTGTGGAGTTTTGATGGCTACAGCATGAACCCTTGAGGCTGCTGAGCTCTAGGGGGGAATATTGCAACAAGTGTCCTTTGGTTTCTATGCCAGCATCTCTGTCCACCTCTCTATGGACACATCGTCTTAAGAAAAAAATCCTTTATATATATATATATAAAAAGTGTAGATACTTTTATATATTTTGTATGGTGTTGCTAAAGAAAAAGTTCCTTTGTATATTTTACATTTATACTGATCTTCTTAATTTGATAATAGGAAACCAATTAAAAAAATGTTTTGATATTTTTTATATGAACATTGCACAATTTTACTTGAATTTGGCGTTTGTTAGGGTTTTGCATGAAAGCCACCTTCAGATGCAATGCAATTTTCAAAGTAATACAGTAAAGATTACATCAAAATCCATTACTATAATTTATAAGTTTTGTTAACAGATTTTGGAACACTTTAAGGGCACAGTACATTTTTCTCATAACCTCTTCTTAAACCCACAAAACTGGTTTTTTTTAATTTTTTGATATTTTTCACTTCTCACAAGTGCATTGAAGCGTTCAGGAACTGAACTGCAGGACTACACATATCTTTGTGTAAGGTTTCAACACAGACCTTCTCTGGAAGAAGTCAAATCAGTATTTTCCTCACCAAGAACAAGAAAATAATTGATGTGATTGTATGGTAGGTTTTGACCTTGGTCTGGCTCTGCAACAGACCAGCACTCTGCATGTCCCAAGGAGAGGGCCCTCCTTCCATGGGCTCAAGTTCTGACTCAGGTGCAGTATTTTTTTCTCTTTTTTGCTCGCTGGATTCAGCACATTGCTAATCAAAGCAGAAATACAAGACTTAAAAGATGTCCAGATTTGGCTGCCCAGCTCTTTGACAAAGCCCTGGCTTTCTTGATATTTCAAAAAGCTCATGGAAGGCTTACGTTTTCATGTTTCCCACAAAATGTGCTGGTTTCACAAGTACAGGAAAGTTAAACATGATCTGTCTGCTGTCTTCACCTTCCTGCAATGTTTACAGAAAGAGGAAAAGTGAGATGTGAAAGTTTGCATCCAGCAGTGTGAGGCAGAGCTCAGCCTGTGGCTGCCATGATGGGAATACATGACTCCAAGGATGACAATGGTGTGCCTGCTCTCTGCCAACAAGGCTTTCAGGAGCTCCTTGCTCACCAGAGCAGCCCTTTTGAGAAAATACTGGCTATTGTTTTTGCAAATGTGTGTGAAAGGGAAGAAACAGAAAATTGGGCTAAATAAAATTGGGCAGGAATTGAGGAAAAGATGAGAAGCTGTATACTGTAATCTGAGTTTCATTATATTCCTGTGCATTTTCTAAGTATCAAGGAGGCCTTTGGAAGGGGAGAGGGAGGAAAGATGCTGTTCCTTTAAAAATTATGCAACATATTGTGTGACATTTTCTGACAGAAAAAAAAATTTGAATGTTTTAAGGGTCTGGCACTTGGGTGTGTGCTCAGGCATTGTGTATAACCCATGCTAGTTGTTCTTACATCTGTGTATGTATATTTTGTCCCAGTGAGATGTAGGTAGTTTTTATTTTCATCAGAATTGTTGCAGTAAATGAGGGTCAGTTGTATTAATGACAAAAAAATTAAAACCTATTTTTATGACTTTTTAAAAGCTTTATGGCAGATTAGACACTGGAAGTTTGTTTGGTTTTTTTTAACAAATGTATATTTATTAATGTGCAGAACACTGGAATTGCAGCACAGATGAAAGGAGAATTTACAATAAATTAAGAAATTTTTTGAACTTGTATTCTTCCTCTGGTGGTTTATTTTTAAGTGTAGCACAGATAATGAGGGTCCCAATGGCATTTCCTGGGGATTAGCAGGAGCAGGAACATACAGGTACCCGTCTCTCACTGAGGCAGCAGAGGCTGTAAAGCACCAACCAGCCAATGCACAGCCCCTTGCAGCCCAGGGCCCTGTGCTGGCACAGGATGCCACAGAGTGCATCACATTTCAGTCCATATCTGCAGAATTTTTCAGACGTGGGAAATGGTCCACGGAAGAGAAATGCCCTCTGCTAATCCAGAGCAAAGCAGATCTCCAGGAAAGCACCAGATTTAGAAAAGGACATGTGAGAGCAGCTCGAGAGGAGTGGCAGCCAGCCCAGCCCACAACAGCCTGCAGTGAGTGACAAGAGCGTTCTCCCACGGGCTGGGCTCCATCCTTGGCTCTCCCAAGCCAGCTGAGGCCAAGCCATGGTCCTGCTCACTCAGTCTTTTCCAGGCTGTTGTGCAAGTCCTCATTCATGCATCTCACGAGGCACAGGGTGACCTGCACGTCTTGTCAGCTTTTTGGAAATAAAAGTATTTCTTAGTGTCAGCTGGCCACTGTGAAGCCAGGTGGAGAGAGTCTGGCTACTGATTTAGGAGCAAAATCAAATCTTTAGGATCTTCAGTTTGGAAACAGCTCTGCCAAAACTTGCCACTCAACAAACTCAAATAATTATCCCCAAGAGAAACTGGTTTTAATTTTTTGTACAAGTGCATTATTTGGTGGAACACTGAGGTTTTTCCTCAAGTATTAGTTCACCATTCTGTGGAGAATCAGAAATAAGCCTCAGGCTTTCACATAAGCAGGTTAGTTAAGGGAGAGAGACCAGCCTGTGATCCTGTCTCCAGCAGCTACCTACAGCATATGTTTAGGAAAAGAGGATTATCAGCCACACGTTACATGCCAAGGTGGCCCCAGGAGGGTCCACAGCCCCCAGCTCTCTGCAGCTCAGGGCTGCCCAGAGGGAGGGGTTCTGCTTGTCTGTCTCCAGCAACCCAGATATTTTCATACATCTCTCATGGATCCATTTGAACTTCTAGTACGCAGTGGGCTGCCTGATTCAGTCACAAGCAGCAAGAAAAATTTCTTCCTTCAGCTTCATTCCTGTCCCCTACCATGGACACCTTTGTTGTTTGCAGCAGGAGAGGCAGTGAGAATCATCTCTCAGCCACATTCTCCAAGTGAAAGAGAGAGACAGGCTCTGTCCTAGAGCACTTGAGTAATCTCTTTCCAGCTGGGTAGCTTGGATCTCTGTTCCATGTGCAGAAACTCTGCTGTACCTTTTAGCCTTCCTTCTTGCCCTTCTTCAATCCATTACCAGGTCAACTATAGCCTTTTTGGTGGTGGCAGGGAGAGAGGAGGGCAGAGTAGTCCAGAAAATGCAAGCAGTAGGCCTGCCAACACTCTCAAAGAAAGGAAATAATTTTTAAAATCTCCGTTTCATTCACTTTTCCTGTCTTAATCTTTACAATGATATTTGGCCTAAGCAAATTGTAGAAAAAAATTCCTTAGGAAATGCACCACTGGCAGCAGTGTGGCATATTAAGGCTGCAGTAACATAAGTCATGTAGCCCAGCCCCTTCAACAACTCAGCATACTCAAATACCTTCAAATATACACAGGGCTCTGTCTAAAAGTCCTAAACAATAATTCCAGTAGAATTGCCAATAGCCCGCAATAGTATTTCTGAGGATGATGAGTTTGTTTGTGTGAATCCTGAGGCCATGCTAAGGCACACAGCTCAGCTGCAGAGAATGCTCCTGCCAGGTCTAGGGGATCACAGAAAGGAGATCCCCAGCAGCCCTGGTGAGACATCCCCAGTGTCCACACACCACCTGCAGTGCCAGGAGCAGTCTAGGATGCATTTAGGCCTCACAGCCTCTTCTGCAGAGGTTCTGCCCTGCCTTTATGCTCCTGTTTGCACATGTGCAATTCACTTTTCTTCCCTAAAAGAAGCAATTTGTACTGGACTTATTTTCCATTTTAGTCTATTGATTTTTGGATCCATCCTCCAGTTTCTCATACTCATTTTGGATTTTAGTCCTGTCCATGAGGATGCCTGGAGGCAGCATTTGCAACCTTTACAAGCTACCTTTTATTTTGTCATTCAAACAATGAATGAAAATACCAAATAAAACTAAGCCCAAGAGAGCTTTTGTAACACTTCTCACCAAGCAAGTTTTGCACCTACCTCATATTGATTAATGTCAGCTGCACTGACAGTGTTTTGTGTGTGACAATAGAGTGTGGGATAGTATGAAACCCTTTACTGAAGACATCGTTTCATCTGCTGCTGCTGCTTCTTTATCCACCGTGCCAGGCACTGTATTAAAGAAAATTAGATTAATCTGAAGTGTGTGCGGCAAAGAGACTGTGTTAATTCATGATTGACCTCTAAATACTTCAAAGCATTTCTAAATGCCCCCAGGAACCCCCTCGAGCTCTGCACTGTGCTGGTGTGTCCCCTTCTGCCTTGGTCAGACATCTGCTGCTGCCATCCCTCTGCTCAGAGATACTTCTGAATAGAGTATCCACTCCTTCAAACTCTAATTTTGCACAGTCTGAACATAATGTCCTTATTTGAAGGGAGGCCTAGATTGATTTCCCTGTGGACTGAGGCTTCATGGAGGTGCTGTGAGAGCCCAGCCTCTGCACTGGGTCAGAAGACACCACAGAGGTGGAGCAGAGCTGACACACCTCTTAGGGAGAGAACTGTGCTTAAGGTGGGAGGTGCCCTGTCACTCTGACAGCTGCCGTGTGTCCCAGGGCCATCCTCTGCCCAGCATGCCCTGACTTCTGGAGCCCCTCCTGACCTCCACAGAGCCTCCATTTTTCATGAGATGCAGCCAGGAAATAGAAACGAACTCACAGCTCTGGCTTTCCAGGTGCTGCCACTCTTTCATTAAAATAGCTGTACTGCAGCCAGCTGTGTGGTTTGCTGTATTAGTTTACACATTAGGGCTTTTCCCCTCTAGAGATAAAACAGTTTGCAAAACCACCAGTCTCTTGGGTTAGTGTGTAGGAAAACCTCTTCCTTTTGGTCATTTGATGGAAACTCTCCAGAAGTGCATCTTGAATGATCTTGTTTGCATGTTCAGCCTGCATTGTGCTTTCCAAGTAGAGAACTGTCCTGGGTTGTAGTGTAGGATGTACACAAAGTATTTATTCTATCACCATCTTCATGAACTGTTGAAACCAGGTGGGCTAGTGTTTTCCCAAGCCCCTGCCTCTTCTGCTAATGACCTTTGGGGTGTCTTCTGCTAATGGCCCATCAATGCCTGGCCCATGAGTCACAGGTAACTCCCTCCAGGGGTTATCTCTGTTTAATGGGCCATCAAGGACCCACTTCACACTTCTCATGCTATTGTGAGATGCTCTGCCCAGGGGGAGGAGCCAAGCATTCTCACCTGGATATAAGCTGGTATGTGGGACAGTGCAAGGGCACTTATCCACTGGATTCCCAGAGGAGCAGGGCTGCCAGACCTTTCTACAGGATCACTGCTTCAGGAAGAGCACCTCACCTGGACTGCTTCCACCATCCTGCTCAGGTTGTATTCTGACTCTGTCAGTGATCCTTTGTGTTATTGCATTTATTTTATTTTACTTTTACCTTTTTACCTTTCTTCTTATTAAATTATATCTCTGACTTGGAGCCTCTCATTCATTTTGCTTTCAAACCACAACAAGAACATAGAGCTAGGTCTCTGCTTTTGTTAGATATTCATACACTCAAGAAAACAGTGAGCATAGGAAGCCTTGTGTATGTATAAACAGGGCAGCCAAAGCAGAAGGGAATGATCCATTCCCTTCAGGTTAGGAACATCCCACTGAATGCCACACAAAGCAGCAGCTGCTGTGGTTGGGAGCCAGCAAAGGTAACAAGTGTCCAGGGGAAACAGTGAATATCGATTTTGAGAAAAATCAATACCTTTTATTACATGTTTATTTCCTGAATAAAACAAACAGAAACACTTAGAATGGTTAACTCCTTCACTTACAGATGCATAGGTTTCAGGGATGGACAGGATCAGGGAAAAGCCTAGTTGGCTTAGGGGCTTTAGGGGTTACGGTTCATACTGCTGGCACAAAATGGCCAAATGAATGGGAGTGAGCAGGTGGTCAGGAGGGACCAAGCTGCCATCTAAGCACACCTGACACACGGCTTTCTCCACCGGCTTGTCCAAGGAAAAACATTCCTGGCTGATCTTATCTAGGTTATGCCAACCACAACCCGAAAGCAGCTTGTATATGTTCTTTCTTGCTCACCCAGTGACAGGGCAGGCCCTCAATCACCCACAGGGAAGTCTGCATCACTTCTCTCTGGGCAGATCTGTGACAGAGCCAGTGCCATCACAGCTGAGGTAAACCCAAAGGGGCTTCTGCCAAGGCTATTCCTCTGCTGGAGCAGACCAGCAACAAAGCACTCCTGTTTCTTGCAGAGTGTTTAGTTTGCAGATACAGACACACTATGCATCCCTTGGGATTTTCTGAAAGCTCCATCTGTGTTAAACATGCCTCTTAGGAGGTTTAACATGGGAGGTTCAAGCTTGGCCTCCACTGGGCTGGCTTTTCATGGCAGATGCTCAGTACAGCAGCATTAGCTACTAAAGTTCATTGCAATTAAAGGGTTGGACAGTTGTGGCAAGAAGCACTGGAGCAGAGTTGCCTGTTCTAATTCCCAGGATCAATCTACTGTGCTTAGACAGTATTTACATGTTTCTCCTGATCCATCAGTGATGCTCTCCTCTGGCCTCAGAAAGAAGGCAGCTTGCAGGGAGCCACCTTAAAAGGCATCAGTTTCAGCTCTCTTCTCAGTATCAAATTCCCCTGCTTGCTCTGGAGTTCAAGCACCACTGTTGAATTGCAGTACAGAGGAGACACACCACATGAGGACAGTCTGCTCCATTAAATGGTTGTGTCTTAAATAAGGCTCGACACCTGGCTACTACTCAGTTCACAGATTCTTCTTGTGCTGTCACCTTCACCCGAAAAGGTAGGCATAAAACTAACTTAGTGTAGCAACCTTATGCCATAAAACACCTTTAATATTTAAACCCAGTGTAGATTATTCTGATTGATTTCTAAAGGTGTTACTATATGAATAAGTACTAATAGTATGTAAAGTGATTGTAATAGATTGACCACAGTTTTACTATATATAGCTAATTTGCTATATTTATTATATTTGCTAAATTTGCTAACAGCCATGGAGCTGTTGGTGTGACATGCCCTTTGGAGTCCTTATTGTACTCTCAGAGAGGAGAGAGAAAAATGTGTGAAGAGTAATTAAGTGACTAGATTAAAATAAAAGCTACCTTTAATCCAGCACCAATCTGAAATCCAACAGATGCTACCTGGCTAGTTATCCTGACTATTTTTGCATACCAGTCCATTTTATGTTTACAATCCATCCTTCTTTGATGTTTATCGTTTCATACAAAGCCTCATCCAGTGTAATGGGACCATACCAGACCACCTGAATTTGCTTTGCCACCAGGCAGGAGCTGCAGCAAGGCTGGGGACAGAGCCTTTGAGATGGACAGATTTCCAAAGACATCTGCACTACCCTTTTTTAGATGCAAATTTTGCTGAAGTCCTTCAAATGAGAGAAGAAATGTTCCATCACTGGTTTTACTCAGTCTCTCCTCCTGTGTTGCACTGAGAAGTGGACATAGCCCAGGATTTTCCTGCTGTGCTGGTGTCCATCAGCCCTGGAGAACACAGCAAGACTGGGAGGCAGACAGAGGAAATCTCCACAAGTACCTGCCACAGAGAAGAGGAGCACATGGGGCATCTTCTTTGCTCCCAAGGACATGGCTGAACTTCCTGTCTCTGCTCGGATCAAATTTCTTTGAAATAGAGACCTGGATGTACAGTTATGAAACAGCTGGCTCCCACAAACTCAGTGCTACATACATCTTGAGTCTCTTTCCTCTCTAGAGCATTCTTGAAGAAAAGAAAGAATTCACCATTTGTCTAGGAGTCCAACCTGAAGTTTTTTGATACAACCCAGATGTCCCATCTGCCAGCCAGAACTGCCACCAACGCTGTTTGCAGACTACATCCAGCTCATTCAACCCCAAAGACACAAATGCAGCAGCCCTGCAGGAATGCAAAGCACCAGAGGAATTTCTGTCATGAGCTCCTGCAACACTTCTAGAGAAATTCAAGACAGAGTAGTCAGGTCACTTTTCTCTTGATGAATCTTCTTACTGGAAGTAGGTCTTCTGCTGCTTTTCACCACAGGGACTGATATGATGTAATTACAAAACTGGTATTTTCCTGGGAGCCTCCTCAAAAGATGGTGCTATTGAATGGGAAAGGTGCCACTGAATTATCAAAGTCCAGAGCACAGCAATCACTCAAAACAACCTTAATTTCTCCAGGTAGGGTCTTGTTTAAGGGGTATCTGTCCATGTATTTCATTGGTTCTAGCACCTTAAACTTGCAGAATGAGTTGGGAACTCTTTTGCATTGAAGAAATTACTTTGTATGCTGCAAACCTGCGTAGAATGAGGAGTCCATTCACTTGTTGCATTCTTAAGCTTCTGTAGTAAAAAGCAAGGCATTTTAGGAAAGAAAACCCCCAAAAGTCAGTGTTCATCAGAACCCTCACATACTCAAAGAAGTGTAAGAATCTGGTACTAGTTCTCAAGAGAAAAAAAAAAAATCTCCTTTTTACCTCCACCCATTCAAGAACCAGATGAAATTTGAGTGTGACCAGGAAACAAATGACTGCACAGTGTGGCACAGGGGAAAGAGGGCAGGTAGGACCTGAACTCTGATGAAAATGTGTGTGTTTTCCCTGCTGCTGGGGCCATCACAGGCCTGACTTGTACCACAGTCTCTGCCCAGCCCCAGTGAGAGTTTGGCTCTTAAAAGCTGCTGCTTCCCAGCCAGCTCATGGCTGTGCTGACATGCCTGGGCAGCTTTATCCCTGCCGTGAGCAAACCCACCGAGGAGCAATTCTTCCAATGGACTGGCTCAGCAAAAATCTAGAACAAAAGGGAAGAACTTACAATTACAGATGTGCTAATTGCCACCATCTCCCAACAATGTTGCCCAGGGTTGGGAGGGATGACGGTGATGCCCTGGTGCCTCCTGGTGCTGAAGCTGGAAATGGCACATCACTTCCCTGCATCATTGTGCATACCATGTTGGTGTGATTATCGCATTTATCATAGATAGTTTCCTTTTGTTCAATGTTTTAAAGCATGTAAATACACATAAATGCAGAGAAAGCATTTTTAAAATTAAACCTGAGGCTGTTTGGTGGTACTGAGACCCCCCCTGCAGCTCTTTGTGCTGTACCTGGCTGCAGAACCCAACCTGGTCCTGCACAAGCAGGGACAGCAAAAACTCTCCCCTGTCCCTTCCTGTGCTGAAGCCTCCAAGCTGAAAGGGTTCTCATGGACAAAGAGAGGCCAGAAAATTCTGGTTTAGGAATAAAGGGGAAAGGAGAAATTGTATTTGCTCTGAAACAGCATGATCCTGAAATCCCAGCAGCAGAGGCTGTGCTGTGAACCTTCACTCCAGTCCCATCTCATTGCTTTCGGGGGAGAGTCTGCACAGGAGGCTGCACACACTCGTCTCCCAGCTTCCAGGGAGAGCTCAGCCTGGTCCATAGAAGCTGGAGTCAATATTCACATATATAAGAATACAAATTTAAATGCTGCATCCAAAAATTTGGGTGGTTGTTTTTTTTTTTTTTTTGCTTGTAAGTATTCTAACAATATAGACCTCCTACTCTAAAAAGGAGAAAGGGGATAAAGCTTTATAAAAACAGCAGCAGCTTTGTTCCCCGTAGTTTGCAACTAAAGAGAGAAAGCAGCTAAAAAGAGTGAATGGTGAGTTTTGAAGTAGGAGGATGACAGCTTCTCTCAGCCCTAAAAGCCAATGCAAACACTGAGAGCCAATGCTTTTACTGCTGGATTGTAAATACTGTCCTGCCAAAGTGCAAATGAAATCCTTCACCACACCTGTGCAACATCTCAATGCTCCAAAGATCCTAACCAGGTGATGACAGAATCACAGGACAGCCCTGCTCTCCTTGCATGGGGGCACTTCCGTCCTCCTGCACCAGCAGGGGCAGGAACACTGCCAAGATGGAGCAAAACCAGAGTGCAATTAAGACAGATTTTCCACAAGCACTTCTGGAATAAAACTGCACTTGGAGTGCAATTCTTTAGCCATTTTACACTAAGAAACACAGGTTTCAAATACATTCAAAGGGCACAACAGAGACTTCAATTCAGACCCAGACTTACCTGACATGAGTTGTGGTTTTTCAGTTACATGATCCTAATCTTGTTATCACATTTTCTACTTTGGAAGGAAAAAGTCCTTTTCCAAATAGTGATGCTCGTGTCTTTTGAAACCAAATATTTCAGGACCTGAAAAGCTTCATGACAACTTGAAAGTGAAATAATCTGCTTGCAATTTGTTGCCCAAAGTGGCAGAAGAAATGACCAATAAAAAGTTAAAAGCCAATGAATTTTAAAAAGCACATTGATGCTAATCTTCTGCAAAATATATAGAAAAGAAAATTGACCTGCCAGACTGCTCTTACCCCATTCAAGCTTAATCTTGGCAAATTCCAGCCTTGGCAAAGGCTGTGTGAGCAATGGTGTCAGTGATGGTACCTCGTAGGGCACACGGCTGCCTGACCCCAGCACCAACCTCTGCTCTCACCTCACTCCTTTACCTCGTTTCCAAGCTGTTTTGAAATGCTGGTTTCAAGATGAAAGTGTGGTGTTGCTGGACACATGCAGCCTCTTGTGAAGCATCCCATGCAAGAAGCTATTTGCAATTTGAAATTCAAAAACGCCCACTAACTCCTAGCTCACAGCAGTGTGGTGAGGTTCACTGGGAGCCAGAGCAGCAACCACCCCAGGTCAAAGGGCTTTGTTGTCATCATGGCAAGAAACTGGGCTTGCAGCCTCCACCCTTCTCAATGAGTCTGTACTAACCAAACATTGTCCATATTCACCGCTACCTCAGATGAGCATTCTTCAGTAGAACCACGAGGTTCACTTCTGATGATAAAAATCAAAGTCCTCTGAGTCTACAAAGTGAATGGAGATCATAACTGGAGAGGTTTCTACCAAACAGCAGCATGTTAGCTTCTGAATTTTCTGCAATAGCCATCCTGGATTACTGCTGTGTCCAATGTTAAGGATGCTTAAACAAGAAGAGGGAAGCAGAGAATATATTAAAAAGCCTCTATTCTGCAGGTGCTGTAGCAAACATTCATTGCATCCAATGCCAGCTGTGCTACAAGCAGAACATGGTTAACCTTTCCTGCTATGAGGCACTGGCTCAGCAGCTCTCAGCAAACCTGGGATCTCACTGCCAGTTAAAATCTCAAAATTCACATCACCAGGAAGTCCTGCTCCTGCACAACTGTACTTCAAGAACAGTTACCTTCTACCACCATGCTGAAAGACAGGAATTCATTTTTGCTAACTTGCTCCAATGAAGTTTTATTAGAAATTTGGGGTATCCTCAATATGTACCCAGTCTTTATAAACCTATCTAATTTGGATGCAGTATTCAGCTCTTCCTAAGACTACTCCATTTTGAGACATGGCAAGATCCAATCATTATCAGGTCTATATTAAGCATGATCCACAATAAGGAAATACCTGTGAATTTGCATTTTTCTCAAGCACACCACCACATTCTCTTCTCCAGGAGACAAAAAAAACAGCCTCAGACCTCAGCAGTTAACAGAAAATTAGTCAGTTGTGTGAAAACATTTAACATTCAAGACTGTTAAGCCTGTAAAATTTGTAATTCTGATTTATGTAAACACCTGAAGCAACTACTTAATACAGTTATAAATCCAATGCATTTTCTATAAAACTATCCAAAATGAAAAATAAGTATCTGTTGCCTGGAGTTCATTCCAAATGCTGAACTTAAACGTCATTCATTCCTCTTCCAGAGTCAAAGCACAAGCACACATTTAATGTAAAATAACATATGTACTTTACTAGGGACAGGTACCTTTAAGTAAGGGGGAAAAAAAAGCATTTAATTTATACATAAGAGATAAATTTATTGTTTCAGACACGATTTTTGTATTAAAATTCTTGTATGTATAACTACTATTACAGAACACCTTAGGACATCCCTTGATACATATTAATACAAACAGCACCACACAGTCCAGCAAAATTGCACCAGACTGGCTTTACTTTTAAACTCCTTCAGTGCTAACAGTCAAGAGTTGGGACTCTCTGGTTTACTGGCCTTAAGAACTGCATTTATTATAGTTTTTATTGTTCTCAGGCAGCAAATTCTCCAAAGTCCTTCAATAAACAATCCCAGGTGTTACGTTGCTGGTTCTATTTTGTCAATCTCTTCCTTCTTTGGACTCTCCTCTCTGTTTTTTCCCTGTTGCAAGGTATACACTGATGGGCCTATCCTCAGGATCTTCCCACTGCCCAGGCACTCGTCTCCCTTGTAGAACACGGCAAACTAGGAGATAAACACAGGGAAAGTCATTTTAGCAGCTGCAAAAACCATGGTGAGCAACTGCAGGCTGTGCAAGACCTGCTAAACAGTGAGCAATTTATATCTGCTCTGTCTGAATCTTAAAAAAAAAAAACACCTGAGAGAAACAAAACCCCCAAATTACAGAGGATTTGTAGGCTCATATGAGTGTAAATTTTTGAACACGTTGGTGGAAATTTCATCGTGAACTTCTACAAGGCTATCTCAGAACTCTTCAGTTACTGAGGTGGAATGGATTGTGCTGGAAAGTTTCCTCTCCAAAGAGGGTAACATACGTAACATCATCTGCATCTTCACTGGATCATCCCCAGAGAACTGTGCCTTGCCTATGGTGGCACTTCTCAAAACAGGACAGGGACCAAGGACTATGGCAGCAGACCATCTCCAAGGAAGCACCTGGAGCTCCCTGATGTGCTCAGCAGGTTCCTGCAGGAGAGGGGAGCCCCAGGTCTCCTGCCTTGTCTCACTACCTGGCAGTACAGAACCTGGTTACAGGCTTCAGCAGCTCCTGGCACTCAGGGGCTTCTCATGCCTCTCATAAGCTCTGGCTGGATTCTTCTCAGCTTCTCTCCCCTACAAACAGTTCTCATGAAATTTCCCTCCTGATGTGCCCCACAGGCCCCTAAGTATTGTGGAGTATGCTGGGAGGAAGGGATAAAGGGAATGCTTGAGAGCCAGTGTGCTGGAATGTGATGGAGTATCTTTACATTGGCAATGTTAAAAGGCATCCCTTTTAGGCACAGCACCTCCTCTCAGCTCTGTGCAGGACAATGGAATTCACCAGTCTCACTAAACAGGTTTGAACACTAAACCCATATTAAGCAGGCAATTATCAAATTAATGCCTTTTAAAATCTATTTCTTGCAAACCATAGCAGCTTCCATTTCTGCATATACAGCTGATTACCAGAGATGCTTCCATGTATTTCTAGAATTCGTAAGCAAGTTTCTTAGACTATACAGATAACAACAGATCATTAGAACTAGAAACAACCTCCCTGGAAATAGCTGATAAACAGTCAAAATAGAGCTAACCACTCTCACATGCAAATAAATTAATTACTTGGCTCCAGCTAATAAAAATGCTATTCTGTTTTATTAGCCAGATAAAGTAAAACACAAAAATGGAAGGAAAACTACTTCTAATAACTTACCTGTCCAGGTGTGATAGCTCTTGCTGGCTTCACTAGTGTTACCCACACACTCCCATCTTGGTTTAGAGTCAGGACACAAGGCACTAGAGCAGAAAATGATCAAACACCTGACAGTTAACCATTACGTTCACACTAAAGAATTTGGAAAACTAAGGCTAAACAGATCTGAGCCAAGATACTACTGCACAGAATTGTTTTGTAAGACACTGCAGGAACAAGAAGGCCAAGTCAAAACCTATCCACTATTACTGCAGAACTACATGAACCTGTTAGCAGAGTTTCACAAACTGAGTGAGACAAAAGAAAAACAAGGTTTGACTACCTAGTGCCATCTGGTGCCGAAATCTGAAATGACACTCCATCATCTTCTCTCTAACGAGCTCTGCCGGAGGCTCCTCTGCTATCCAGTGCACTCGGTTTGTCCGCAGGAGGTCTCTGTACAGAGCAGGGTGATCTCCTGATGGTGCCTTAAAATACGTTTGTTTATTGCTGATGTTTTTGCCAAAGAGCATGTAACTTGTAAAGTGAAGCATGAAATGTAGAAGAAGCATCAAGCCATAGCAAAACGAAGGCAGTATGAGCAAGAAAGCAAACATTTATTAGCATTAAATTAGGCTAAAGCAAGCCTGAATGATTTGTCAGTCTTCTACTCCTCAGAGTCACGTCTCTCTTCTTGTATGCTTTTCCCTCCAAATGCATTTCTGCTTTCTTCAGCCTGAGTTCAGAAATATGACTCTCTTTACCCTAATAGTTTACAATCTCAGCAAGATGCTACCTCCCTCTTCTGCAGCTTCCCAGATGAACACCTCCCCAGCAAAGGCACTGCCTTTGACAAACTTGCTGCAGGACATAAAAATTCTTCTGAGTGCTCCTGTCTGTTTCTTCTCAATTCTCATTTGATTATAGTCCCCTGCACTGGCTTATCAACAAGCAGCAAAACACCTCATTATAATCACATCAGTATCCGGGAAGAATAACAACTGCATGAACAGGAAGAAATATTATCAATGCTAGCAAGCTGCAGAACTCTGCATCGCCTCATATCATTAGCCATTAACACACTAATTATTTATTGTTTAGCATATATATTCTGTCTCAGTTTTCAAAATGATAAAACTGTGTCCCTAGCTCCTCATTCTTTTTCTACAAAAACAAAGCAGCAATATATCATAAACCAAGGTAATACACATTTTATAAACCACGTCATAATAACTATGATTACGCTTTATTTATTACCCTCATGCTTTAGAGTAGAAAATGAGAGCTCAGAGATTGGCTGATTCTTTTCAGTATTTGCCCTTTGCTTGGAAAAACTCTATGCCAAAATCTAAAACAACTTGGTACTTATAAAAAGCCTGTTTAGAAAAGATGTTTCACATCTGCTGTGCTATGCTAGTTGGTTCTTGTTTGCCCAAGAGGAAAGCCAAGAATTCTGCCCAGGTTAGGCTCAAGCTCCATACAGCAGCAGTCACAAAATGCATGCATCGGTCATTTGCAAACCCACTGTTAATTAACTCACCACAAAGACATCTCCAGTGCTGACATCTTTGTCTACAACAAACCAAGCATCACTGAGGCCTGCCAGCCGAGCCCTCTGGCCTATTGTGAAGAGGAACCAACCTAAAGAAATATGAAAACGGAAAGCTGGTAGCAACTTTCCATCTTTTATTTTCAGAAGAACACATTAAAATCATTTCCCCAAAACTTTACCACTAAACAAAGAATAACAAACCAAGCTGTCTTAGAGAAGAGGGCCAACCACAAACTAAACTAACATTTACTCGAAATTTCATCTGTACCTGAAATGCAAACGGAAGATTACAAATTAATCATTTCAACTGTAGCGTTCCTAGGTCTTATAAAAGACATACATTTATTTACTTCAGTCTTAATTTGTGGGTTATCTACCATTCAGTCTTGCCAGTCTCCCTTTTATGCACCAGTATAACATCCTATCATCATAAATCACTTGGGAGAGGAACTCAGTTCTGGCAGCTTGAACTGAGGACAGCAAAGGAAGAACACACAGGAGAAAAGGAAAAGTTAAGTTGCCCATGTTTGATGATACCCTGCTGTGCATCACTGAGGTGCATTTTCTTCTGTCAAGTTTAGGTACTGAAGAATATGGAACTGAAGCACAGTCATTTTGAAGGAATTAAGTGAGCAATGGTCTCCTGGTATTAAAATAACAACTACTTAGTATCAACAGAGTAACCCTAATAATTATTTGCTTTTTTTGCAATATGGAACGAATAACCAAGAATCAGTGGTAGTTCAAAGCTCTATTACTGTATACAGCAAATATTCCATGGTTTAACAAACTGGGTAAAACCTGTAGACTCCTTTGGAACTTCCCAAATTTTGTCCCTCCAAATATAAGTGGTATTGTTCCATTTATCTAAAACTAAGTTATTAAGGTGGGGTAGCCAATTACCTTTGTGTCTTCCCATCAACTTCTTATCTTCAATGGAAACAAAGTTACCTGGTTGAGGTTCCAAATACTAACAAAGAGGAAGAGGTAAGTCACAAGACAGCCCAAGAAAACCTCATAGTATATTTCAGATTCTGCCACTACATTCTCTCAAAGCTAAAAAATAACTCTTCAAGAAGCAAACTCTGCCCAAGCAGACTACTGACTCCTCCTCGACACGGCTCATAGGCAGTCCCTATGAGCAGTTATTCTAGGCTTCACTTCCCCTATCCTCACATTTGTCAGGAGACAGCAGGATCCAGCACTTTGTCCCTCTCACATTGCAATCATTTGTCAGAGCCTGGCAGGCACAGGAGCGCATGTTCACTCTTCTGCTCCAGAAAATGAGTGACACCTGGCAGAGGGCTAAGATGCTTCCTACAGGCTGTGGGTGTCAGCCTCTAACTAGGCTTGTGACTGCAAAAGGAGGTGGGACATTGCTGCTTACAGAGGGCCACAAGCTGCTAGAGAACTTTCTATAGACAGTGTTTTAAAAACTGAACACTAGAACAAAACAAAGATTGTCAGAGATTTAGTGCTGCTCACCTCAAGAAGGAAATTTTCGAAGTTTCTTTTACCAATGAAACAGACCCCCATACTCTGAAAAAGAAAGATAGACTTGAATACACAAAAGCAGAGAAAAACATTTGAAATAATGTCTATTAATAATCTGTCCAAGATTTTTTTCCCCTCCCATGTATCCCAAACTATCTTAGGCATCTCATAAACAAATCCACAACACCTGCTGCAACATAGGTAAACTAATTCTAGACAGAATCAGTGAGAGCTGTAACCACAGAAGTAAGAAGGGTAATAATCTGTTCAATAAGTACATTAACCTTGGTGACTAGATTGTATGTATATTAAAAACAGACGTCTCTTTCATATTAAAGTACAAAAGTAACAAAATAATAGAGTGATGGTCCATCTCTTGGAAAAACCCATTTTCAGAACTAAATAGGCTTTTCTTTTCCTTCCAATTACTGCTGACAATCTTCAAGCATCCATTTACTGAAGCTGAATATAAACATGAAAAGCAATCAAGACAGCATCAGCAACATAACTACAGTCTGCATTACAGTTTTTAAGATCAACTCATGAAGTCTTAGTTCTCAGAGAAACATAACTTTATTATTTTAAAGCGTAATGGGAAAAACAGTATGATTCAATTTCTAAAGACATAGTGAGAAATAATTGTAAGTGAGGAAGCTCTTAAAAGCTATGGAGAATAAAGAACAAAAGATTCTCCCTTGCTGTGATAGCGGATGCTTTTCTTTAGGCTCATAGCATCCTACACATTCACTTCCATCTTAGTTCTTCTGAGATACAAGCTAAAATACACAACTAATCACAAAAAGTACTCCTAGAAGTACTTTTAAGGAAGTAGCCAGCCATGAAAAATTATTCCCAATCTATTATATTATTCCAAGTATAGAAATGGATGGCTTATCACAGGTTAAAGTTCAAAAAGCTCAGAAAAGTTGTTTTATAGAGAAATACAAATCAAAAGAGTGTTAAGTGTTACCATGCCTCTTTTTTCTTTAGCACATGATGAAGGTCATGTTCTGCTGCTATCTTCTTTACGAAGCTTTTTGTTAAATCCCCTAAAGGGAAGATGGTTTTCCTCAAAGCATCCTGTGAAATCTGACTTAGAAAGAACGTCTGGTCCTTAAAGAGATCTGCCCCTTGAAGGAGTTTCACAGCTGCAAAGTGAAACACATCAAACAACTCAACGTAACTACAAGCAATAGTTCAAATTGCTTTTGTATTCTGTTTGCCAATCAACATTTCATATTTATTATTTTCAAATACATGTTAGAGACAGTATTTTACATGTTTTTAAAAATCTAACAAGAACACTTGGATATTTTCTCATCACTAAAAAGATCTAGAAGATTCTGGTTTTGTACTATGCAGAATCTTTAGAAGACTTACAGGGCCTCATCTATTTCAGTAGTGCATGTGTCACTGGCAAGGACAGTGACAACACAAAAAGCACAAACAACTTTCACATTTCCTGTGAAAGAGAAAATGAAGATTCAAATACCTTGGAGTATATTGTTCTTCAGAAAGACACTGTTTTGCCCTAAAATCACCCTACCAGAAATCAATAATTTGAGTAATGTGTGGAATTATTACCAATGCTCAGAGATGAGAGCTTGATCTTTTTTTTTTTTTAAATAGATGAAATCTCCTGATTACCCAGATGAAATAGAATTGGTACAGTTTTTCAATCATATTCTGCCCCCGTCTTTATAAGTGAATAGCTCTACTGATGTACAAACACTACTTATGTGTTTCTTGACTCGAACACAAACTACAGGCCAATAGTTCAGTCACAACTGGTGATACAAAATCTCAGTCATGGGGCAAGGAAGCCCATCACAAAACACAACATCTGTAAATCAGTCTGTCACATATACAGATCATAGGTCCAGCTGGGGCCATTTCAACTTTCCAAAAGTAAAATTAAAACAAAGAAACTAATAAACCCCTTTAAGTCTAGGGGTGACGAAATGAAAGCAGGGAATTTGTAATGTAAAATCATCACTGTGGCAGCCTTGCATAGCTTTAGTTTACAAGTTTTTTTTTTTTCCTTTGGGTAGAGCATGCTTCTCACCATTTATCAGATATTCATCTGACTCTTAGAACAAGAAAATGTAATGCTTGGCAAGTCAGGATCATTTTCAGTGATGTAAATGCCTTGTTTAGCACAAACAACCATCTACAAAGGCTGGGGTTTAATCACTAATCATTGTGTGTAAGGTCACAAACATCCCTGATCCTGTGACACCAAATACAGTTTAAATTTCTCTTTCATATGTAGGACAAAATACAGTGTGAAGACACAACTTACTATTTCTAACTTCAAAACGGTTTCTGAAAAGCTTCTGTGGTCTTTTAGTATGTTTCTGTTGAAACACTTCCTCATCCTCCAGTGAGGTCCTGGCATAATGCCCAGTAGCAATTGCATCTGCTCCTATGAAGGAAAGAAAAACCAAACACAACATAAAGGCACAAACTTGAAATTCACAGTTCAAAACACAATTGCAAACACACAGTAAGAAAAGCAGAAAGCAGTGAAAGAAGAAAACCTATAGAGAAGTATTAGACAATAATTGTACTCCTGCTGTTTGTACTCCTGCTATTTAAATACTGCAAACTATTCACCAGCATGCCAGCACTTGTGCTTTTGTACTTTAGGGACTACCTAAGAATGTAAAACTTAACGGTCAGGTCAATGCATGTCCCTAAAATAAATCTGTTCCTACATATAAGCAACCTAATCTAGTGGAAGATGTCCCTGCCCAGGGCAGAGGAGCTGGACTAGATGACCTTTAAAGGTCCCTCCCAACCTGAACCTGATTCTTTTTGTAAAAGCAATCTTAAAACAAAATACTTTGCTATTATTGACATGCTACTACAGAGATGAGTTAGGCATGCACATGAACTCAGATATTTCCCCACCTTTAAAGAGTTTGTTTCCTTAAAGCATTTTCATGGCACACACTCGGTACTGACACACTTGAAAATGCCTTACCAAGGTTATCCATAGCATAGTGCAGAAAGTAGTTGAATTTGATGTGCTTGTTACACAAAATATCAGGATTAGGTGTCCTTCCCAATTCATACTCTTTTAAGAGGTCACTGTAAAATAAAAATTCAAATGACTATCAGAATTGTTAATGTGCATAGCACTATCTGAAACTGGACAGTGTTTAAACATGAAAAACTAAGTCCCAGTCCCAGAGAAGACCCAGTCACTGTAAACATTTTATGTTAGAAATAAAATACCCATTAGATTTTAATGTGCAAAAAACCAATGCCTGGAAGATTTTCTTCAAAGTGCACTTAAATTATATTGAATTATAAATTATCACTTATAATCTTGCAACCCTGTTTTATTAAGGGCGCATCCTACTCATCTCTCACAGAATACTTACCTTCAGAATGAAACAACCTTATTTAATTTTTCAGTGGGACAATATGGTGCTACACACCAGGAGTGTCTCAACTGAACAGACAGTAACTTCAGCTGCAATAATGTCACCAGAAGCAGTCACTCATGGGGCTTAATTTTAGAGGCTTTTTCCTGTCCTTGTTGTTTTTTTCTTTCCTTTCTAGAAATTCTAAAAGTTTCTCAAAGTTATGTTGTAGTTTTACACTGCTGCATAATTACTTAGTATGATACACTTGAAAACACTGAAATAATAACTAATGAAATAAACCAGCATACAATGTTAGCCTGAGATATCAAAAGGCCTTATCACTACATCATTGTGTTTGTCAGGCTGTTGTCAGTAGCCACTGCATCAAGAAGAACCGAGAGTTCAGCCTAGATTTAAAAGAACAACAGCAATCCTCGTATTTGGTTTTGCTTTTCTCCATCTGAAACACAATCAACTGCTTCTTCCTTACCATGTAACACTACGTTAAAATATAAAGCAACATATCTCTTATTTTCTCTATCTCCTTTTTAAAAGTTCTGAATTCAGCAACTCATACTAACAATTAAATCACCTGGGTCCACCCAGAGCTGCCTCCTTCTTGCTGGCTCACACTGTACTCTTATGGTACCCCAGGAGTTCTACAAAGGAGTCAACACGAGGCCACCCTCACACCAATTCAGACCTTCTAGTAAAGCACAGAATCAGAGAAAGGGCAATGAAGGGTGTCTACTGAATCTCTCTCTGGCAGAAAGAACTGAAACAGGCTTTGAATAAACCCTGGAAAAGACAAGACCTGGAACAGTTCTCGTTATAAAAGGTGTTTTATGGTGAATAACTCTTTAAAGAGAGATCCAGAGGAGGAGTAAAATTAAGATCAGTGATGACAGTAAAGAAAAAAGGATTCTGAAACAAACCAAGACACTTGTAACAAAGTTAGGAAACACTGTACTAATAAACTCCAAGAAGTTTTGTAAGCACTTACTCATTCTCTCGCACCAAAAGGGGAAAAATGGAGTGAACTTTCCCAGAAAAGAGCTATTCTGCTGTTTTCTTCACTGACTGTCCAAAAGTTTGGTGCTCAGCTTAATGTAATTTCAACATGCAGTACAAGTAGCATGACCAGGTTATTCCTCAGTTTCACATAAAGTAATAACAGCTCTATTTAAAGGGGGATCATGAAGATCAGGAACAATTTTTAGGTACTTATGTCCAGTGCATAAAGATAAATTATGCTGTTATACCAATGTGCCCCCTCTTGTCCTACCTTCCAAGAAAATCTCTCAGCTTTTCCTGTGTAGAACTACCCTAAAGTACAACAAGTTCACAGAAAATCTGAGCACCCTCTGTAGAGAACAGTTTTAGATTTGTTATTAGTTTAAAGAAGCAAGGCTAGGTCACAATCATTTTGTGCTAAACTGGATTCAGCACACGTTGTGTAAAATGCACTGCGTAAGTTATATACATAGACAATAACAGTAGCCCACTAATTTTTTTTTTTCAAGTTTCAGTAAGGTTGGGCCAGTAAATCAGTAGCTGAAGAAATAAGCTGCAACAGAGCAATTTCTACACACTCACACAGGAAGAAATCCCTAAAAAAAAGAACATATTACAGCAAAATATAAATTCTGACCTTAAATACAAACGAGAGAATAAATAATTCCTCAATATTTAACAGGCTTCAGGGCTTTCTCTTATCATTGATAAAACTGCAAAGAATTGTCATTGCTCATTACCTGTCCATTCTTACTTTTCACTGCAACATGATACCACACTAATATACTGAAAGAGCAGCTATTGTACACGTGTTTCTACCTGAACACATCATTCCAGTATTCCTTCACGTAGGAAACCTGGTGAAATGGGATATCGAGCTTCTGGCACACCCGATAAGCATCTTCACAATCTCTGTCAATGGTGCAAGCTCCCTGCTCATCCAGAGGGTCCCAGTTCTTCATGAACACACCTGTCACCTCGTAGCCTATGAAATGAAGGCAAGAATGACTTAGAAAGTAAAATTCTTCCAGCCTGGACACAAATCCTGTGTTCCTCAAGAATGGCTTTAGTATCTTACCGAGGATGTGACTAGCCCTGTGCTACGCTTTACAGTGCAGCTACTGTACAGCTATGGTTTTTTCTCTGCGAAATAGCTAACCCAAGCCCTTCTAGCAACCTGACATGACTGAAGTCACATCTCCCGCCCTCGTTAGGGCCGTCCCGCCGGCCCCGCGGTGCCCGGCTCTCCGCGCTGCTCTGCGCGGCCTGGGCCGCTCCCCCGGCCCGAGGTGGGGCCGCGCCCGGGGGAGGCGCCGGTCGGACCGCCGGCACCGCGGGCACCCAGAGGGGACGGACGGGCCCCGCAGCACGGCCCGGGACGAGGCAGGGCCGGGCCCCGCCGCCCTCACTCCCCTCGTCCCCGGCCCGGCCCCGCACCTCGGCGGCGCAGCAGCAGCGCGGCCACGGCGCTGTCCACGCCGCCCGACACGGCGCAGGCCACGCGGCGCGCCCGGGCCGCCAGCATCGCCCCGCCGCCGCTTCCGCCCGCCCGCGGCACCGCGCCTGCGCGCCGGGACCGGCACCAGGGGGGGCGAAGCGGGACAGGCCGGGGAGGGAGCAGGGAGCGCTCGGGCCTCGCCAGGGCACCCAAAACCCTCACAGGGGCTCGGCCCGAGCCCTCACACTGCCCCCGAGCCTCAGGACACAGCACCCTGAGCTAGGTAAAGAAAAACCCAGAAGAAAAATCTCCCTTTGAGTGCTTCATGTCAGTTACCCTTGGATAAGCCGCAGTTTATCCCAGCTGGGGGCAGCTACGACTGAACCATCTGGCAGTAACAAGCTGTTATCTTCTCCTTTGCAGCACAGAAATTCTGGTGGTGCTGGTGATTTATTATGCTGGCATTCAATACTAAAATGTTTATTTCTAAATTTACTATGCGACCCTGAAGTCCAGTAGTTTTTACCCACATACTATTATTTGTTAGTGAAACACTAGAAAAGACTACACAAAGCATGTAATAAAAAAAATTGCTATTTTGTATAGGTTTATCAAACAACTCATTTATTTTAAATTAAAACTTTGTTGTACGTAGAGGAAAGGAATCAAATGACAATAGGTAGGAAGTAAGGAGGCAGGTTTCCAATTCAGAAACTGGAATTCCAGTTCAAAATTTTTTGCCTTTGTGCAACATAGTTTAAATAGAGCCATTGCAGCACATCCATGAACAAAACCATTATCAGACTGACTCTATCAAGACTGTTGGAATTCTATTTTGTTAACACAGTTCATCAGACAATCTACAGCCATCTTCAAAAAATTATACAAATGAGGAATAACACCAGAAACACTTCAAAGATCACAGTTGCTAAGAATTCTTCATTCCAGTTCAAATTCAGAACTTGAGTAGAGGGGAATCCAGATTTTCTTTGTTTACATCAGGGCTCAGAGTGATAAGAGGAGAACTCAAATCAATTAGCTGAAAGAAAAACAGTAAAATTTAGCCAGTGTAGTCAACTGTTGTGCATAGCTACTAGCAGCTATAGTCTCTATTATTTTCAAGTACTTTTCTTGTTTAGGGTTCCAATTAGTATTTAGAAGACATACAAGCAGCACACTAAAGCTTTTGTGTTCAGGTTTTTAAAAACATGTTCATTCTTAGACAAGCACAAGCCTCTCACAAGGTGCTTATTGCCCATACTTACCTTAAAAACCTAAAAGCCTTTTCTAAGTTTCACTACTATGCATATTCTAGTGACAGTGCCATCCAGACAGGACACAGCACTTCTGAACTCCTCTGAACATGCCCCCCCAGAGTCAGAGTTCTGCAACACTCCTCTTTTGACAGAATTTGAAAGGCCTGATACTCAGTTCAGCCTTTTGTCAAAGGCTGCAGCCTCACAGTTACCAGTATTCATCTGACAGTGGCATCTACCTTCCAGCCACTAAAATTTAGAGCAGATTCCAACAGCACACATCTTCTATTAAGAAGAGGATTAGGAGAGGAGCTAAACAGGAGAGGTATCCTTTCTTTTTTGATTAAAATGAGCTGCTGCCAAGAACTGAAAACGTGCAAGAAAGGTGAAACAAGAACAAGCATGCCAACTCTACTGAAGACAACATTCACTTCTTGCTTCAGAACAATTTTATTCTATAACAACTGCTTTAAGTACTAAGTTCTTTCTCCATCCTCCTCCTTTTCCTATTTGCAGATTGCTCACTGAGCTCTAGTTCAGAACACTTTTTTTAAACATGACATTTTCTTAAGAGGACCTAATTATGTATATCATATTGAGCTAATATTAAATAATTCCTACAGTATTGTGAACTGCTCTGCAGACAAGGGTATGCAGCCAGTTGACATTTTTCTGCTAACATAACTTGCACCAGATGATTTAAATAAAACTTACCTTTATCTGCCCAGATAACACAGGCTTTGGAGAAGTAATCTTACTCACTTCGGGAGTATTGGAAAGGTCAATCAAAGGTCTACTTTCACATTCAGAAGTGTGTGGGAGAGATTTGTCTGCTCCAATATCTACCAATAAAGCCTTTAAAAAAAAATATTCAGGTTTTCTTCCCTGTTCACTAAGTTTCTTTCATATACATCGAGGCAATCAATTTAGCTTATGCAGCTGCAATAATCACAGATCAGGCTTAACTTACAGCTTGCTATTTTTCAGGCAGGATTCATTGCACACAGTGTAAAAACCTTAGCTCCTACTCTGCCTTTGGCTAGCATCACAGGGAAAATGCAGTAGACAAGGAAAAAGACATCCTTTGGTGCATAAAACAGTTTTTCATTTAAAAATAGAGTTAAAATTAAAACAGAAGATTCGTTAACAGTTAAATGATTTAACTACAATTATTGTTCAATGTTATCTAGCCATATAAACTATTCTCTACAGCTTCACACTCTAGTTATCCTTTTGTCCAGTGTAACTACCCCAAACATGTGCTAAGCCATTCTAAAAACACACCTTATGCCACCAAATAAGCTAACAAGGAACATACTGATGCAATAACATCAAGTAATCAATCCAAAGATTATTCGAAACCTCAGTATTTGTAAATCAATACCCACTTGGTCAGGTTAATGTTTCAGAACTACAACTTCAGTCCTTTCTTCTTAATGCCTGTGGCTTCAACATGAAGCCACTACACTCCTGAGGGGGGAAGTTTCCACTGAACTATTAACTTGACACTTAAGTTTACTGCTATCTGGACTTTAGGGTTTAATCTTCCCTCATTGTATGCAGATTTGTGCTCCTTTTAGATGACTGTATTTAGCTACAGCAGTGTTTTGGGTTTGGAGGGCTTTTTTAATCCCTGAAGGAGCTTTAAGGCTGCAACACAAACTGCCCTGCAACATTACTTCTCTAATTGAAGCTACAAGGATTTCACAGTACTTTTCCAAAAGTGGAAATTTAATATACAATCTGCAAGTATTTGACAGTGCATTTGAGATGGGAACACACTTAATAGAAATATTGAACATATGATGTTCAGTGCTAAATATAGACACTAGAGGGTGCACATGGTTACAGGCAATTGGGCACCATAATATGAAAAAACCCATGGAGCTATTTGAGAGCATCCAGAGGAAGGCAGCAGGGATGGTGATGGGTCTGGAGGGGAATTATGAGGAGCTCCTTATGAGGAGCAGTTGAGGGCACTGTTCAGCCTGGAGAAGAGGAGATGAGGGGAGACCTTACTGTGGTCTTGAACATCCTCAGGAGGGGAAGCAGAGAGGCAGGTGCCAATCTTTTCATCCTCATGGATCAGTGACAGGACTCAGGGAAACATCATGAAGTTGAGTCAGGAGGTTTAGGTTGGGTAGCAGGAAAAGCTTTTTCACTCAGAGGGTGGTTGGGCACTGGGAGCTGGACTTGATGATTCTGATGGGTCCCTTCCAACTCAAAATATTCTATTATTTCATTATTCTAACATGTTTTAACTTCATGTATACTGAAGTAGTTTCGCTACTTATTCCTTATCTTGATATAATTCAAGCAGTTTACATAGTAATTTTGTAGGAAAATATATTGTCATTTCTTACCTCAGGTTGTTTCTCTTCAGCCAGCTGATCTTGTACTTCAGCCAGCTGATTTTGTACTTTCACCTCTTTTAGTTTATTTTCTACTCCTTCTGTAGCAGCTTTCTCTGGTGAGAAGTTGAGTACCAGAGGCTGGACAGGTGGAGGAGATGTATCATCTTCTGAAGATGTTTGTGTCTTACTCTCTTGTTTTGGTTTAGGACTAGGGAAAAGAGCACAAGTGATAATTGAGTTCTTTAATCAGCATTAAAGACTAAAGATAAGCCTATTTCTAACCTAATTTTCTCCTTTTTTACCCCAAGCTTTAATGACAAAAAGGCTTCCCATATTTTTATCAAATAAATGCTAGTTATCCACAAAATACAAAACATTCCATTCTGCAGAAAAAGTATGGCCTACCCATGCAAAAAAAAAAAAAAAAAAAAAAAGGAATTATGAAGAATTTAATCTTAATTGACATTTCCATCTGGCCTAAACTTCACACAAGGTATTTTAGTTGGTTTTTTTCTAAAGTTGGAACAGCTAGCAAAAACTGATATGTGTATGTATCACTGAGCAACCCACTTCAGTCCCTGCTGAAAGGAAGTACTGACACTGGCTGGAGGACAAGAGGCTGTAATCTGATTAGTATGATAAAGTCATTGTAGACAGAATAATTGTTTCCTTGAGAGAAAAGACTATTTGAGACCTTTGGCCTAAGTAACATGACACAGTTTTCTAGCTATGAATCATTCCTACTTTAATACAGTTCCTATTCACCAGCCACAAAACAAGCCTGCATACATTTATATATGGCCTTTGTCAGAAGATGCTGGGCAGATAATATAAGAAGGCAGCACTACTTTCACAGAAAAAAACAATTAGAACATAAGCTACTCAGAAAATAAAGTTCAAGTTAACAAAATCCTTGGCTTTTTGACTGATGCTTTAAAAAGTGTAATTATATAGACCATTGGCAACAATATAAAACAAAAGTTAAAAGTATTATGCATTTTAGTCAGCTATTTCCCTTAATCAGAAGGCAATAGCAAAATAACACCAGAGCATCAGACAAGTCTTAAGTTTTTCCCTTGCTCAAGAAATACAAAATTTCCTATTAAAACTGTAAATCTTTAGTGTTAGATATTGACTTACCTCAGTGCTGCTTTGGGTACATTTGAATGGTACATTTTACCATTCATAAGTTATTTTCTTAGGCCTATACAGCTCTTCTATGCTCAAATGCTTTATTCTAACATTTAGCAGAGGCCCTTGAAACCCAAGAGTCATCACTAGAATTCATACAGAGGCAGCTGGCCTACAATACTCATTTCATATATGAAGATTTCTGTCTTACCCAGCTGTAAAAGTCTTATTGGTAGAAAAGCTGAAGCTCTGCCGAAGAGATGCAGCATGTGGAGAAAATGCCATTCTTGGTAGACTCTTTGGAGTCACTGCTGGGAACCCTGAGATACGACGGACAGGGGTAGGTAGGCCAGACCGTCTCACACTAGCAGGAGTCGTGGACTTCTCAGGAAAACAAAAACTCTGGAACACCTTATCTTCTGAGGCTTTCAGAGGAGTGCTGACTGCCATGGCACTAGAAGAGGAACATGCCTTAGCCAAAACCTTCTACAAACTGAATAACACTGTTCTACCAAACAATAAAAATCCATTTCTCTTTGGTCAGTAAGGGAACAGTAGTCACCTTAAAGTTGATAATCACAGCATAGTAAAGGCTTTACTTGGTAAGAATTCTTTTATGAATTATTTTAGTCTATTTAGCACTGCAAAGAAACCTCTTCTGAATAGAGTGGGAGAGGTTATTCGATTTAGTTCTGGGTTTTGATTTGTTTTAAATCAGTTCCAAGAGGAATCAACACACCTAACTTGGCAGGTCTCAAGAGACTAGACAGTGAAATTAGAAGTTTTAAAAGACTGTTACAACACCCAACCATGTTGCATGCTAAGAAGGATGCCTCAATGCATGCAATTTTCAGTGAAGCCCTACCTTCCAGGTGTGCCACAAAATGTTAATCCAAGAGATGGTGTTGCTTTTGGTTCCAATTTGTTTGGTGTTGCATCTAAGGAGAAAAGTTTTGTTAATTGCTATCAGATTCATATTTATTTATTTTATAGCAGTTGTCTTTCAGTTAAATACTAACTCCTCCCTAAAGGTGGACAGACATGTAATGAAACAAATAACAAATCTTCAAGGTAACACTTGCTTTTAATAACCAAAATAGAAGACAGATCATACAAAGTATGTGCTTACCTTGAATCTTCCCAGGAGCCTTAGTTTGACTTGTGGAAACAGACCAAACTCTAGCCTTGGGCTTTGGACACAGGCTTCCTTTTGTTGAACTCCCATCTTTTTTCTGCTGACACAGCTGCTGCAGACTAGCAACAGAGCTTGGTCTCTGAATTCCACTGCCTGCAGCCTCAAATGATGTTGCAGAAGCTGAAGATTTAGCCAGGCTTATAGCACTAGATATTTTGGGAGTACTAGCTGATCTCACTTGCTTCCTGGATTTCTCAGTATTGGCAGCCTGCAGAGATGACACTGTGGTAGGTCTGACAAGGGCCAGCCTGCTTGTACCAGATGAAAGCTTAGAGCCACTCACACTAGCTTTTGATGACATGCCTGATTTTCCTGAAATAGAAAGTTGTACTTCTGAAGTTTTTGACTAAGCAGAATAATTATACTAACACAGGAAAGAAAAAGAGCAATTTACAGCACTTAAATTTAGTTTCAAACAATTCAAGTTTAATGAGAATATATACAACTACTGAAAATTTCTTCCTCAAATTCTTCAGCAATTTTATTCTATAGTCTTCTCACCAAATTCCTGAATTACTGCAATCAAGTAAAAGAATATTCTTCAAGGAATGCCAAAACAGCTTGTAGATTCCAATTACTTCCAGCATTTACTCCCAGCAGAGCTGGCTCTGTTCCCTTAAGCAGCCTTTCAAGGAAATAATAGTTTGAGTTACATTGATTAACACCACAGACTAAACTACTGCACAAGTATTTTTCCCAGATTTCTGTCAAGTTCTTACTTTTAGTCTGTAGGTTATGTTCATTAATGGGATGAATCTTGATTAGACAGTTCTATTGCATAAAATAGTTCTTACTAAGCTTTAAAAAATGTTATTGATCTCCCAGAAACAAGGTGCAAAATAAAAATTTGCTCAAACTTGGTATTTGATAGATGTACAAGAACGGTAGTCCTTACATCTGTCATTACTTTTAGGAGACTATTTTTCTGATCCTTTGAGGCTTACTGAAATGGTCAAAATGATGGTCTCAATAGAGTACAAGCCTCTTGGCTGTGTTAGCTCTCTAAAGGTGTTTTTCCCATCTGCTTGAGTAAAGCTCATCCTTTATTTAGGCTTACAGAAACGTGGAATAATGCCTTCCACCTTCCAAATTTCAGTTGTTTTGGTATTTTGTTTTTTTCTTTTAATTCCAGTCAGACAAGCTCAGAGCATTCAGAAGCTCACGTTCTTGGTTATAATAGAGGAGATCATGCATAAAGGGAACAGAATTCCTGGGGCATTGCTTCCTTCCTAGCTGTGCCACATGCTCACACGTAGGCAGCAGGTTTGTATCAATCTAGTCAATCTACAAGTTATGTATGTCTAACATTTATCTTTGGTCCACAGGGATTCACTGGGCTAGCCTACAAAATATTATTCTCCGTACAAAACATTTCTTAGTGCTCAAACGTACTGAACACCATTAAAACGCTTCCAAATGCAAAGTCCAGAAGATGCTTAACTATTTCAAAACTGATTTGTGTCACAAATCTGTAGTAAAAGCAATTACCTTTTTTGCCTATAGGAGAAATGGATAAACTTGAATTAAGACTTGAGTTCATGCTGGACACTGATGATGAAGATGATGATGTAATCTTTCTTGTGAGACCACTGGCAACACCAGGACATTTCAGATATGTCATTCTCCTTAAGCCAGGCTGAACCAAAAGAAAAAGATGCCCTATTTAACACATTATTTTGCCATTATTTGTCTTGGTATTGTAACTTTGTGAACTTGTGAATTTTAGAGGAGCTCCTTAACTCAGATTACACTTTAAAAAGTGAATTTTCTTAAGAGAAAATTCATTGTAATTGTATCTGTATTATTATACAGAACTGGAACATCAGATCTAGGAGGCAGTTATTTCTATTCCTGCCACAAACTTGAATATAGATTTAAAGAAATTAAAGAATAAAAAAGGCACCAGTATATGCTGGGCACCAACCAGCTGGAAAGCAGCTCTGCAGAGCAGGCCCTTGGGAGTGCTGGTGGACAAGCTGAACATGAGTCTGCAATGCACCCTTGCAGCAAAGAATGCTGACAGTACCCTGGGCTGCACAAGGAGGAGTGTTGCCAGCAAGTGAAGGGAGGTGATCCTGCTCTCTGCTCAGCACTGAGAGCCCACACCTGAAGATCTCCATACAGTTCCAGGCTCCCCAGTATGAGAGTGATTTAGAGCTACTGGAAAGAGTCCAACAAAAGACTCCTAGAATGATTAAGGGACTGGAGTATCTCTCACCTAAGGAAAGGCTAAAAGCTGGGACTTCTCAGCTTGGAGAAGATAAGGCTCAAGGTGGATCTCATCAATACGTAGAAATATCTGAAAGGACAGTAGCCAGTGGTGCCCAGTGACAGGACTAGCGGCAATGGGCAGAGTAAAACACAGTAGGTTCTACTTCTGAAGATCAGAAACACTTTTCTTTCTTCAGGGGTCACCGATCACTGGCACTGCCTCCCTCTGAGGTTGCCAAGACTTCACCCTTGGAGACACTCAAAAGCTGTCTGGCCACGTGCCTGGCAAATGACCCCATGTGGTCCTGCTTGAGCAGCTCATTGGACCAGATGACCTCAAAAGGTCCCTTCCACTCTCAGCAATTCTGTGGTTTAGTGAAGTGGCATTACAATAAGCATTTAAAGCTTCAAAGCAACTGACAGCTGTAGGTATACTACCTTCATGCAAATTATGGCAACATTTTCATATGGTACAGTTAACTCCACATCAAAAACTTACAGGAAACTGCTCATCACTTACCTGCAGCTAGTGCTTTAAAAACAAAGGCATGCTTGTTAATCCAACATATTTGTAGTTGCTCTTAAGTACATTCATCTGTTACAGACTTAGAGCACACATTCAAGAATGGCAAATATAAAGCATTGATTACTTTTCCTTAAAATCATTTTACACAACAGCTTTAAATTAAATTAGAAAGTAAGCTATATTAATTTCTTTTCATCAGAAATACTACAGAAGTTCTTTTCATATTAAGGAGGGTTGCCATTACCTTACTTGGTGCAGGAAGGACTTTTGTGTCTTGCACTGAGGAACTGCTACTGAATGCAGACTCAATGGCATCTAAAGCAATACTGGGTTTATCAGAAATTACATCTTCAGATGATTCCATGCTGGTCATGTCTCTTTTTGTAGAAATGCTAGTATTTTTTCCTTGTTTGAGCTGCAAATTTCAATACAACATTTTAAAAGCTACTAGTGCTTCTAGAAATCATTATAAAGCTTTTTATATTGATTCTGTTCAGAAACAGAGACAGCAGTCAATGAAGAAGCCTCCAAATCCAGTGAAGTCTTCAGACAAATACAGTCTGAACTAAGTCTACTGAATGTATTGGCCAAGTACTTGGATATGCTTGAACCCAGATACTGGACAGCAACTTAAGGACAGTTCTGCAACAATTCATCATTACAAATCACATGATCATATTAATCTACAGAGTGTTCCATACACACTGTAACAGCTGTACCTTACAACTATATTGGAGTTCCCATTTATTATTCTTTTACTTTACTCTGGCTTCAAAAAGGTGAGACATTACAGTAGTAGACTGCATCATACAAACTGTTCAGACAGTGGGGTATTATTTGCCTAGTTGAAGCATTTAAGATAATGTCTTTTCTTATAGCACAAAAAAATCAAGAAGAAATTTAAGCTACAAAGAAAAATCAAAGTCCTGTAATTTCTATAGGTGATGGTTCTTAAGAAGCCCCTATCACATCTTCAGTAAAATCTGTAATACATATTAGAGCCTAAGCTATAAAGTGTAGAGCAATAAAATCCAAAAGATATTCTATCTCAAGACCGGGATTTGTGCTCACAAGGTCACTATCACAACTGCTTTCTTGCTATCCCAGAATTGATTCCCATTGACAAGGATTAACAGTAAATAAAGCCACTTTTACACATTAAGTGCAAAATTAAGTGTAAAATTACACATGAAGTGTAACAGTGTATAATTTTACCAGCAACACAGCAGTGTCAGAAACCAGTTAGAAGTGAAGCCAAGAATTATAGTATTCACTATAAAAAAAGATTGCAACTGAAATTTACTTGCAAATGCTCTACATTGTCATAATTGACAAAGTAATTGGTTACTATACCATAGTACCTACCCTCATTTTTTTTTCCTCTATATGTATTTTCTGACTAAGGGTCTTACGAGGTAGAGAAGCATCAGAAGATTAAAGTTCACTTTTAAAAATCAAGATTGTAGACAGGTTAAGTATTCCTAAAACACAGATTTGACTTGAAGAAAATGTTGCCCAGAACCTGACTTTACCTTGTCAATTGCCAACAAATTGCTCTTTCCAAAAGCAGATGACAGTTTTGCCACTGGCAGCTTGCCAATTGCCTTTCTATTTGTTTCCTTAGTTTTCTGTTCCTCTGTCAGGGGCAAACTGGCATGTTTTGTAGGAGACACACAAATTTTAACAGGGCTCCTGTTAGGAGCAGCAGGAAGAGCATGTACTTCGCCATCTGACACAAGTTCATGTGATGCCTTCTGAAAACAAGGTGGCAGCTGACATGCCGGGCTGTCCTGCAGACAGAACGTCTCCCGGTTAATGGCCCTTGGAGTTATTTCTATACTTTTGTTTCTCAGTATCTTCAGCTTTGACTTTGAGTCCTCCACAAATGTTTCTACAATCTTGTTGTCCTGTTCTTCTGATTGACTTATTTTGGTCTCCTTGTTCTTGCTTCCAGTCTCTATTTGCAGTGCCAACAAATGAGCTTCTTTGAAAATTTCCACAAATTTCTCTCCTTGAAGTGGGCTCCACAGGAGTTTATCATCAGAAGCAGAAACACACTTTTTTGCTTCAATACTGGCAGCAATACATCTTTCTTCATGTCCCACGGGTCCAACAAAAACTTCATCTTCATTTCCACTACAAAGAAAAATAATTTAGCTCAGCACTTCACGTGTGTCCATTTTGAAGGGTCTACAGTACTTATGTAGCTTACCTTGTTGAAGAGAGGGAAAGGTCAAAATCAAACTTTTCATCAGTCAGAAGAGAAAAGTCTGAAACTATAAAAAGGATTTTGTCACAACATGGATTTGCAATGAAAATGATTGCATTATGCTCTGACAATTTGGTGAGTGATGGCAGCTGGCAAAAAAAAAGCTTTAGTTACCAAGTTTAAAATATTAAATTTAGGAAAACGTATTTTAGATCCAAGAAATTTAAGGTACAATTGTGCATATGATCAAAATTTGAGCTGCCCAAATATTGTGAAGCAGCTTAATGGTCATTTCTAAGCAGCTGTAACAGCAACATGGAATGCACCTTTATCAGCAGCCTCCAATCAAAATAAGTGAGAACAAGTAATCTAGAGCCGTGTGACAATACAGTTGTCCCATTCATCAGTTCTTTTCTTGTTCAGGCTACCACAGAACAGTAGCAGAAGCCAGTGAGAAAGATTACTTTTCTTATTAGTTAATATATACACTAAACAAATCAGCAGCTGATGGATAAGGGAGGAGCTCAGATTAGCTATATAGAGGAGAGGTTGATGACATCAGTCACTATTTCACAAGCTTTAGCACTATGCTCTACAAGGTCCTCAGGAGGCTTCTGGGACTGGCAACAGCAGCCCACCCAAGCAAAGTGAGTACACAGAACATGATATAAAGCAGAGGATGTGTATTGATCTGAGCTGTCCTAACCTATAAAAGGGGATATACCACATAGAGAATAACACACCATGTTCTCCACCTACCATTGCTCATGCAAATATCCCGTTTCTCTTCAGCCAAGTGACTCAGGCTATGTTCTGACATTTCTTTTTTTCCCTCCATAGTACCTGGAAAATATAGAAGAGGTTTAAAAAATACCCCAAACCGAAAAACAGGATCACAGACTTTGATGATACTGCTGAATTAGTGAGGAGGTAAACATTCCCTTTGAAGAGTCTCATATTTAGGGACTACCACACAGAGTCACAGAGTAGTTGGGGTAAGAAGGGACCTCTGGAGATCATCTACTCCAATCCCGTATCAAGGCAGGGGCACCTGGAGCAAATTACACAGGAACGCCTCCAGGTGGGTTAGGAATATCTCCAGAGATGGAGACTTCACTACCGCCCTGGGCAGCCTATTCCGATGTTCCGCCACCCTCGATGTAAAGTTCCTATTCACACTGAAATTAAACTTCTTATGGTGTAGTTTAATTTAATATTTCTACTCGTCCTCTCGCTGGGCACCACCGAAGAGGTGGTTTATGGGATGCCACACAGTTCACCATCCCGCCGACCGCCCAGCGCCCCACCTCAGGCGAGCCCTTCCCTGACCGCCGCGGGAAACGGGCCCCACGCTGGGGCTCTGGGGAAGGCCCCGGGCCGCCGTTCCCATCTCCGTCCCCCCGCGCTCACCGCTCTCCGCCACCGCGCACGGGCCGCGCCGCGCAGCCGCACCGACTTGAAAAGCGCGCCCCGCCACGTGACGCGCCCCTCGCGCTCTCACTGGCGGGTTCGAAGGATACACGGGCGCTTCCGGTGCATTCTGGGGCTTGTAGTTAGGAGGGGCCTCCAACAGCCAGCTGGGCTGCGCAGGCTCCACTGCCCCTCTCCGCTTCACTCTGCGCCGTCCTTGCCCCTGGGCGGGCTCTGGCTGTGGTGCGTCACCCCTGCGAGTCGTCCTTGCGCAGCCCCGCTTGCCGCAGCCGCGGTGCTGGCAGCAGCGTAAGGGAAAGCCTCAGCAGGGTGTGGGCGTTGTAGAAGGTCTCCCCCTGAGGCCGTGACGGCTGCGATGGGGCCTGCGCGCCCATTCCTTTGGTGTCCTGGATACCTTTGCTGGATGTGGTTGTCCTAGTAGCTTAACTTTAAGAGTGAAGCTAAACGGAGGTTCAGCTTGGACATAAGAGGAATTTAATGACGGACAGCATGATGAGGCATTGGAATGGGCTGCCCAGGGAGGTGGTGGAGTCATCCTGGAGCTGTTCAAGGATAGACTGGATGTGGCACTCACCGCCACGGTCTAGTGTCAAGGTGGTGTTCAGTCAAAGGTTGGACTCAGAGGTCTTTTCCAGCCTAATGATCCTATGATTTTGTGAAGGGGAAATATATCTAACCCTAAAGTGGCATAAGGAAGAGATCCATGGATGTCAGTCCCAGCTACAGACTATTATTATCAGTCCCATTAAAGCAGCCTGCCAGAATAATTTTTAAAAGTAGAACTGTGTTCATAAAAAACACTAGGAAATGCTTCACATTTCTCTTGATATTTAATGCAGTGCTTAGGGTTTTCTCATAATGTGTGTGTGGCATGAGAAATCACATTCCAGTGATGTATTCTGTTTAAGTATTTTGGGATGACTAAATCAATCAGCTGGAATTTATCAGCTGAATAAGAATAGTTAATCATAACCTGCAGATTTTCACGTAGATAAGATACTCTCTAATCCTTTCTCCAGTCGACCATTTGTAAATTTTTACCTTTCATGGGAGCCCCACAAGCAGTATATATTTAACTTAAGTATATAGCAAGTCCATATGTATTGGCAGATATGCACAGCAAATGGCTGGGACAGATAGGCATCTGCTGAATATTAACATGCTCACCTCACATTTCTCCCTCTCATGAAATGACATGAGGAGTCCCCTCCTGGCTGGAAGTGGTCGGTTGTATGGGGAACTGTCCAGCTTTGTTCCTTGTAAAACAGGCCAATCCTCATTGTTACAGTTTCTGTCTTCCAGCCTTTTACATCAGAGTTTTCTACCCATTCTCTTTGATGTTTTCCTCATTGCTCCTTGAATTACTCTTATGGATGTAGCAATTTCAATTTATTGATTTCTTTTATTTCTTGCCATTCAATTTCATGTCATTATCGTTCCTACCTAGTCCGTTTGTTTCACTTTGTTCTGTTTTCAAGATTTCATTTCCTTTCATGGAAGGAAATTCTTCATTTCCTCAAAGGAAATGAAATTTTGCGATTTCAATGAGGATCAATTTGGTAAGGTGTGCACTTCTCCCTGCACTTCATGTCATCCCATGCCATTTGATTGTTTTTCCTTTGTTGCAGATTTTTTTTCTTTAAGCATTTCATTTCAGTTTCTTCTCCTGTCTTTTTGTTTGACTTCAATAATTGTAATATTTTTCTATATTTAATATATTACTACTAATGAAGAATGAGTCTTTGTCCTCCTAGGTTCACTGGTTCCAGTAACACTGTTTCAGTCACATGGGTCAACAAACTCAGCCGCAATTTTCTGGAGTGTAACTGATTTTTCCAGGACATATTTGGAAATTACTAGTTGTTTTAATAAAACTAAAGGAACCAGTTTTATTTATATAAAAACATAAATGCTGTAACCAGGACATATGTGAAGGAAAGGCAAAATCCTTTAGAAATGTACCACAAGTTCAGATTTATCTTAGTAGCAATTACATGTGACAATAAGCTGAAAGTAACAGTTAAATGAGAAATACAGTTATTTTAAAGTTAAAGATTATGAAGTTAAGTGTTTTGGGAAAGAAGGGTTTTGGTCTGTCTTTATAAATTGCAAATTTGAATGTGTTTATTTACAAGCCCTTACAAATCATTACAGGGGCACTGAATTGGTTATACCAAACCCACCATTAACACAGCTGATCATGCAACACCAGCTTGGGAGAAATTCTGTGTTGGCACAGCCTCTTGGTAATTAATGGCTCCGGGTGGTCAGGAAATAACAGGATGTATGTGACTCTGTTGCTAAGCCTAGGTGTCAAAATGTGGTGTTTTGTGGTGATATATTGCTTATTGACTGCTTATTGACTGTGATCATATTATAGAAGTCAAAGTTTTTTTAAAAAAGGCATCTGCTTTTTCATAAAATATATTTGAGTATTAGAGCACACATAAATGATGGTGGCTTGAAATTTCACTCCAGGCAATTTGAACCAAATTGCAGTTGTATCAAGGAACTAAGCTTTACCCCAAAATAGCCTGTGATCTAATAGAAAGTAATTCTAAGTTACAGCTCATGCTGCATTTTTCAACACCACCACCCTCCATCTGTGCATTACTTGTGTTGTTATGAATTTGGCAACACTTCTGCAGTGAGCTACTGTTTATAACAAGAGATCCTAGCAGCTAAAAGAAGCCAGTCATTGGGATTACTCATAACCTGCCTTGTGAACTGCTCGGGGGAATTTCTTGAAGAACTGTGTCAAAATCAGCTCTAGAAACCATTAATTTGAGATCTTTCATTGACACATAAGTGTTCCGAGATTATTGTTGGTCAAGTTGGTGGGCTTGGAAGGTACTTTTTCTTGGTGCTGAGAGAAAATTTTCTCATTTTGTGCAAGGAAACAAGAGGATAAAAAAGGCTTTTTTCCTCTCTGCAAGAAGAATTCTGACGCAGTGGGAACTCAATCACCCAAACACCATGAATGCCTGCAGAAGGTAAGCTGCATATACTGCATTTCCCTCAGGTAGGAATAGAAAAGCAAACTATTGGCAGAATATTCCTCTCGTGCTCTTCACATGATGCTCCCAAATGATCATGAACTGTGTTACTTGATCTGCAGCTACACATGACATGATTGTCCTGATACAAATGTTAAATGTCTAATTCCGCAATTACCTTCTGTAAAAGCTCAACGGGAGAAGTTCCGTTTGATTGGTGAATTCCCTTTTGGTTGTATTTCCTAGTCCTTCAGTTTTAGCAAATCAGTTTTGACAGCTCTCTTCCAAGTGTGCCTAAGTATGTAATTTGTGGTTTAAAGTTCTTTTTTACTCATAAGCTCTATCTGTGCTAACATTTGTGGTAATCTCTACTCTTCTGTTATAGTAACAGCAGGAACAACATATGAACCAGACCTGCAATACATCTAATCCATCTCAAACCCTTCCTAATGAACATGAAAACCACAAGCTAGTTAATCTCCTTTTGGCATTCCAGTTCAGATGTAATTGTGCACATTAAACAGTTCTTTTCTCTTAAAAAAAAAAAAAAAAAAAAAAAAAAAAAAAAAAAAAAGGAACATAAAAGGAACATGGACTTAGCACTGGGGCTTAGCAGGCAATTTTCAGTGAAGATAATAACTGGAAGTGTCTGTTGCCATAGACAAATACTTCTAGTTTGAAACCCTTAGGGAAAGGTGACAAAGCAATGTTAAATGCTACTGCAGAGAATCCTGCAGGTGTGCTTTGCGTAGTTACTCCTGACTGGTACCTTTGCTTAACAAATACCTTGACACAAGTCGCCTCTGAAAAGCAGAGATAGAAAAACATGCCAGAACAGAATGGGAAGATCACATGCTGTCCTTATTCCCATGGATTAAAGCTTTGGAAACTTGTAATTTTTTTATTTGAACCCTTCCACTTTCATAATACTGCAAAATGAAAGGGTATATTTTTTCTCGTACAATGATCTGTATCAATAGTGAGGAGTAAGAGCACTGTGTTTCCTCTAACAAGCCCATACCCTGTCTCTGTGCCTGTCAGTGGGAGAGAAATACCAAATGGCTGGTAAATGTTTTGCATTTCCAATTATAGAAAATATTTTATTAGCCTCTGACAGTTTGAAGAGCTTTTTCCCAAATCTAGTCAATGATTCAATGCACACTCTGGATTTCATTACAAACATTATTGAACTGTTAATAAAGAAGAATAATTTCTAACCTTAATCTTGCTTTTTGTTATGTCAGGATACATTCTCTCCGTGCTCACAGACAGAAAACTAATGGAAACAAAAGTGAGAACTGGCACAGCACCTCTGGGTTCAAGTACCAGCATGGAGATGATCTTGTTACAGTCCACATCCTTTACACAGTGATCATCATGATCCTTCTAGTGGCACTCTGGGGTGCCTGGTCAAGAAAGGATTCATCCTTATAGCAGAAATATAGCAACTTTGTCAAATATTTAAAGAAGTATTTGTATAAATTGTCCATACTCAAGAGGTACAAAAACACTGGTCTCGGCATATTTCATTTTACTTGAAACTGCTTAAATGGCTGCTACTTGTGGAAGTGAATCTATGAAGCAATTTAACAAGCCATGTACAGAACATAATTTTGTGAATAACAGAGACCTGTTTGACCTGTACACATTTATATTACCCTCAGCACATATATGAAACTTTTAAGCACAATATTCTAGAAAGAAGAGTTCAACTTCTGTTTTATTGGTCAATGTTTTTTATGCCCACCCCAGCTTTCCATTTGTGAACTTGTCGAGTCTCTACCTCTGCTAAGTCTGTCCCAATCCATGGTAAAATATATACTGTAAGCAGGGAAATAATCTGCCATGTCACAACAACAGGAAAAAATAATCAACAAACCCAGCAATTCTGCCAGCAAAGGAAGATGATTGAAAAAGCTGAATTCTCATCTCTGTTGAAGATTTTTATATGGAACTTGCATCCATTATTTTTAACTTATGGTATTGACTTTGTAAGCTCAGGAATAAAACAATGAAATAAGCTGCTTTTGTGAATCCTTTGTCACAGACCCCGCTGCCTCAGTTTTCATTTTGTATGTATTTATCTGCAACCACCACTTGCTTTTCCATAATTCATTAACACCTCATGGCAGCACAAGCTTCTACGTACACTAGCCCATCACCGATGGGGGGCATTCCATACTCCCACATTTTCAGAGAGGTAACCCCACTCAGACAACCCACAAGCCTTTTGGACATAGAGCCAGTTGGCAGTTCCTGTTCAACTCTGTTTGTTGTCTACTCACGAGTACACATTAGTGGACTGGCAGCTCTGAGAGGCAGTGACAACACAATTCTTACAAGTACTGTGTACCCCATTTTGGTATCCATTCATAATCAGGAGGGATATATAAACTAAAATGTCCTTGAGAAGAGCTCCAGGAGTGTTAACAAAGGTCAGTGTAGCACTAGAGACTCAGTTCTCAGTGAGGTGGCTGGAATTGGTGTTCCTCCAGTGCTGCTGAACTCTGCCAGCATTACTTGGGCAGGCACCACCTCAGCATGCTCGAACATGGGAGCAGTGCTTTGATGATGCTCCCTAAAGAACAGCACACAAAGGAATACTTAAGAAAACTGATTAGCACATTAGATACATTGTCACAGAACATAGGGACCCAGTCATTAAACACGTAGCATGAACATTGTAATTGAACACAAAAGGATGGGCCCTCCTTTGTCAATATACATTTGAAGTACATGAGATGGGAGAGGGACCTACACATTTTGACAGCAGCACAAAAACCCCTGGTGATCAGAGCTATGGGACAGGCAATGGCCTCAGTGTGCTGGAAGTCAAAAACAAATTCCCAAATGCACCCTCACCAAGGGAAAAAAAAAAGCCTAGAACAACTGACCACAGATCATGATGTAGCATTTAGTTGTTAAATTTATAAATTCTGCAGGTATAATCCTGCCTCTGAAGCACTAGAGGTTCAAATAAGTTATTGCAAATACTTCGGTTTCCTTTTTCACCTTGTGATAGAAGAGATGAAGTATGAAAGTTCAGAAGAAACTGCTGCAGAACATCAAATGTTTTGAAAAACATTTTTTTAAAAAGTTTTGCTTTCATGGAAAACCGCCTAGGTTAATTTAACAGTAATATTAGAGATCTAAATTAAGTAACTTTTAATGTGTTCAGAAAGACAACTGTATTTTTGCAGGGTGAACAAAATCTACTTTTATTACTAGTTTTTGTAAATAACTCATTTAACTTGCATAATGCAATCACGTCTAGGGAAAACCTGTGGTCTTGCAGGGCAGAGTCTTCAATGCAAACAGACCCAAGTCACCTTCCTGACTAAATGACACTTTGGAGACTTCAGCTTCCAAAATAATTTCTTGTAAATCCACCCATGAAAACACCTCATTTGGGTCTCATAGTAAATCACAATTTAACTTATGTCAACAGTAAAAAGCTATTTAATGTCTCTACACCAATGAAACTAGTAGAAACTAGGAACCCAAGTTTGGAACTTGTCTGTCAAAACTTTTATGCAGCACTCATTTTATTACTATTTCTCCTGTATTAAATAGACCAGAGAGATGTTTTACACGTGTTCAAAAAAGGCAGTGGTTTAAGTAAGCCTGTCTGCTGCTATTTTAAACAAACAAAAACATTGTAGTCCAGCCAGTAAATCTTATGATATATTCCATGTACCAACTGGACTGTCAGAAATGAAAAACAAGTCTCTTATTTTCCACGGTCATTCTCACAGGCTGATGTGACACCCTTTTGTTTTTAAAGGCTCAAGTCCTTCCAAGCTCCATTTTTTACTATGCCTCACATTTCCCTTTAGAGAGGATGATGCATTCTGTAAAGCCATCTTTAAAACAAGAAGTCAGCACAGCCATTTGTCCCTAATCCTTTGATAAACCTTGTAATTCCCTTAGTACTTCATAACTAAATTTGCCATTGGTCTGGTTGGTAAGAAAAGGACGATATTTGTACTACTGTGTTTTAACTAAGGGAAGACTTAACTGAAATCAAAATACAAAACTGAAGCTGTACATTTCTGTATTAAACACAGAAACAGACAAAACCAGGTCTGTGTGTCAGTTCACTGGTCTGTTTACTGTATGGGACAACATTTTAACTCTAAGACTTACCTCTCCTTCAACATCTATGTGTAAGAACGTGAGGCATTCTCTTCCAAAGATCTTTTAAGTACACAAATCATAATACCTCAGAGAACATCAGAAAAACCCCACAAAACTGCAGACAGTTATAGTTTTATGCACATCCCAGAAAAACAATACAGCACAAAAATAACAAACAGTATGGATTTCTACCTAATTAGGACAGTAATTTTACTTTAACAGGATGCATACATGTGATGAAATGGTAACATTCACAGTTGTTGCACCTGGTGACTACTGCAAATCAGTAGCCCTCCTAATTCCTTTTGATAGCCTTTCCTAGCAGTGGTTCAAAAAACCAAGACAAGTTTTATGTCCGTTCAGAATGCTATGTAAGCTCTATTGACAATTTAAGTGGATACAACCTATGGTGCAAATTTGTCTGTGAATTCTGCACCTGTAAACAGGCTCTAGGAGTTCAGCATCACCATGCATAAATCAGTGTTATGAAGTCAAAGCACCACTCCTTCTTTTAAAGCCAGCAGTGGATGGCAGCAGACTGTCAGGTGCTAACACCACCACAGATTATCCACACAGACCTTATTCTTCACTGTACACATCTCTGATGCCCCTGCTTCACACTGCTACCGGCCAGCACAGCACCTCTCTGCCTCTTCCTGTCCTCAAAGAGGGGGCAGCAACTCCATCCCAGCAGCACAAAGAGGGAGATGCTGATGATTGTTTATGGAAAATTTCCTCTTTCTAGTCCATCAGAAATACTTGGGCTGTAAAGATGCCTTTTCTGGCAGTAGTATTGTTAAAAGGATATCATCCATCAGGTTGCCAAAACAAAATAAATCAGAGTATGTTTAATAAAAATTATTTACAATGTTTGAACCCTCTCTGGGACCACCAAAATATTTGACAAAAGACAAAAGTACAGATTACAGATTTCCAAGCCTTTTGTTTAAGTTCAGCTTAAAGTCCTGCCAATTCTTCCTTGTCAAGAAAAAGGAAGAAATGCCAATAGCAAATTCTGCTTGGCATGCTCTCTGTGCATATAACACAGCTCAGGTTACCCTTGTGTCCAAGCTTCGTTAAAGCTCAGATGTCATCAAATGACTCAGTACTATGTTTCTTCCTCTGAAATTTATTTCCACATTTTCACAGAACATCTTTTGTTGACATTCTGCAAACAACACTATCCAATAAAGTGCCGATTTTTTCTTCCTGTGGTGTAACTTTGTACATCTGCAGAAAAAAACAAGAAAAACAGAAAAGATGTATAAGGAAGAAAAAACCTGATGACATACCTTCTAAAAATATGTACACAAGAAAAGATTATTCCCTTCTCCCCCACTTTTACACTGGAAAATCCTGTCTTCTTGTGACTGCAAGACTAAATTTGGACTGAAGCAAATTCTGAAACTGCAAGAACAAGGAAAGCTACGAAACTGAGTGAGCAGCACTTTTAGCTCCACATGTTAAACGCTGATTTGTCCAATTTTATTCATATGTCTTATATCAATACTTTGACAGACATGATAAAGATAATTTAAGTTACTTGAATTTTATCCTGTAGGAGACTTATGCTTCTAAATACCTCTTTAGCATATGGTAATCTGTTAAGAGCATATATGCCCCAAGACAGCTCCTAACAGCTAATTAACCTGTTTTATTTTAACCACCCCTACTGGGACTATCTATGTACTTAATCTTATGAAACTGTTCATGACTGAAATTTTTAATTAAATGAATATTTGCCTGAAAAACAGGAATCAAAAGTGCTTGGATGGTAGGCAGCACTTCGGAATTTATTTTTACATTCTTATTCCCTGACAACATTATTAATTTGAAGACTTAAACTTTGTGATGTTAAGGTGTGACAACTAAAACTTGTTTCAACTAAAAAAATCTAAGAAATAATCAAGGTCCACTTAAAACAAGTTAGCAGTTGCACTAAAGAAATACAGATCCTAAGTTAATGACGTCTGTTGATATTTAATCAGTCAACTAAATAAACTGTCCCTTTTCTCCATGTCAGTCTTCTCTTTTGGCCACACACCTTTTTAACTTTGGCAGTGTCTGTTAGCCGGGGTAGTTCATCTAGGGAAACCTGCTGGCCTTCCACCTGAGATGCTATATCTGCCAGATCTACAGTCTTGTCTCCATCCACAACCAACACAATGAGGACTGCTGTGTCGCTGTCTGAAATGCCAAACTTTTTAAATGCATCTGAAATCTGAAAAAAGATAAAATATTTTGAGTCACTTTCTCACTACATATAAGGAACCTTTTCAGTTACTGTGTCAGATACACCAAGAGCATAAATTAACAGACATTTTATATTAATGGAATTCTGACAAGCTACAAACCATAACAGCACGTCAGTGATATTAAAAATAACAATTAAAACCTTCTACTAGTAGTCAGGTAAAGTGTTAAAGGAATACATGTACTTAGTTTGGCTGTGTGGGTCTTAGCAAGCTTTTCTGGCAAAAAAAGAGACTTGTTCAATAAATCTTACATTGTTGCTTGGTGAAAGGCTGAAAATAATTTCTGCATAGAGTGTTCTGGTCTTCATTTTACCTATCTTCTGCAGATGCACTGCTTTGTTGGCTGCCACAAGAACCTGAAAAGGATCTACAATCTGTAAAACACAACAGAAACAGTTATACAGAATTAACTTACTGTTTTGAAATCTGGAAAAAACACTGATCATTTCATTTTGATAGCCTAATTCTAACAAAAAAAAAAAAATACTAGATTTTGAAACTGTTTATGGGTTAAACGAGAACAAAGACACCAAATAGTAAATTTTTGGCAGCACGAATTAATTAGCACTCGAGTTTACACATGAAGCAGATCTAAACTCCACCAAGCAGGATGTGAAATTAACCAAAACAATGTTTTTGGCCAGTCTTGCCAAGGCTCTGTGTTACAGAGGAACTGTTCTGCTACAGGACACAGTACTGAGATCAGATGAGGGCACTCGAGCAGGGCCTGGGGGACGCGCACAGCAACTCGTGTGACAGCGACTGCCAACACGGGCCAGCCTCGTGAGCCCCCGACACGCCTTCCCTCACCATCGCAGGGTTTATCAGTGCTCCGTCAATGGCTCCTTCCATGGCTTTTTTCCGCAGAGCAGCGGCGTTTTTCACGTGCTGGAAGAGGAGCAGCGTGACGCTGCGCTCAGGGAACAGCTCCAGGCGGTGCGTCCGCTCCATCCCGGCAGCGCCGCGGAGTATCGGCGGCTCGTCCCGTGAAAACACAGCGCTCACACGCGGCTATCGCTGAGACCGGGGGCTCAGCGATTGCTACAGCGATTCCTACAGCGATCCCCCGATTCCCGGCCCCGCTGCAGCCCTTCCCGCCCGGCCGGGCCCGCCGCTCGCCCCTCCCCGGAAGGGCGGCCCCATCGCGGCCGGCGCGGAGCCGGCATGGAGCGGGCCGAGGCCTACGGCTTCTCGGGGGCCATGAGCGGTTCCTTCCTGCTGTCCTGCCTGCTCTTCGCGGCCGTCAGCCGCCGGCAGCGCGGGCCCTACATGGACGAGGTGTTCCACGTCCCGCAGGCGCAGGCCTATTGCCACGGCCGCTTCCTGCAGGTCAGGGCGGGACTCGGGTGCGGGCGGCCGAAGGCGGGTTTGGTACCGGGGGGAGCCGCGGCGCACACAGAGTTCAGAGCCCTGAGGGCAGCAGTGCCGGCAGCTGTCTGAGCCTCGGGCCGGGCGAGGGGAAGGGGCCGTGTGGGAGTGGCGGTGGCGCGGCTCAGGGCCCGCTGTCGGCAGGGCTCCATGACACTGTGTGTGTGTCTGTGTCCCCTGCAGTGGGACAGGGCTCCATAACGCTGTGTGTGTGTCCCTTGCAGTGGGACAGGGCACCATAACGCTGTGTGTGTGTCCCTTACATTGGGACAGGGCTCCATGACACTGTGTGTGTGTCCCCTGCAGTGGGACAGGGCTCTATAACGCTGTGTGTGTGTCCCCTGCAGTGGGACAGGGCTCTATAACGCTGTGTGTGTGTCCCCTGCAGTGGGACAGGGCCCCATAACGCTGTGTGTGTGTCCCTTACATTGGGACAGGGCTCCATGACACTGTGTGTGTGTCCCCTGCAGTGGGACAGGGCCCCATGACGCTGTGTGTGTGTCCCCTGCAGTGGGACCCCATGATCACCACGCTGCCCGGCCTGTACCTGCTCTCCGTGGGAGTGGTGAAGCCCGCGGCGTGGCTCCTCGGCTGGACGGGGAGCGTGGTGTGCTCTGTGGGGATGCTCAGGTTCATCAACCTCCTCTTCAGTGCTGGGAACTTCTATTTACTCTATTTGCTTCTGTTCAAGATCCATCAGAAGAATAAGGTACAGTCGAAGTAAAATAATTTTATGCATTCGTACAAGCAGCTTTGGTTGCCTAGGGTATGTTCACTTCACTACATATGTGAGATGTTAGGAGTTTTGTATAACTGCGGGTACCACCACCAGTTGGGCCAAGAAGGCACATTCCTATTCTCTATTTTTTAAATTTTTTTTTCTAGCACAAGGTGCAGTCCTCTAAAAATTCATTCTTGCATATAGGCAGAAGGAGTCCTATTGAAATCAAAGTTAGTAGATATACAGACTTATTATCCAAAGGTCTGAACGTTCATGTAGTTGGCATTGCTTCAGAGTCCTCACAAAACTTGAACAGCAGCTCCTTAGCTGCTCTGTGAGCAGCCTGTGTAGTTTGTGGGGATTTCTTCTTTTTCAGCTGCAGGCATTTGGATTTATCCTTGTTGAATTTCATCATGTTTTTGTCACCCCATTCCTCCAGCCTGTGTGGCTCACTCTGGATCACACCTGTGCTCTTGAGCAAATTGGCTGGTCCTGCCCATACAGTGTCAACTACAGACTTGGTGACAGTGCTGCTTTCTTGTCTTTGATAAAGCCATTAAACAGGACAGGTCCCAGTGCAGATCTCTGTGGTACTTGGGTTGTTACTGTCCTTTGGGTAGAGTGTGACCAGTTCACCATCCAGCCAGTTTTTACTTGTCTAGCTGTCCACACATCCAGACCATACAGTTCAGCTTGAATACATGAATGCTGTAGATTTAAAATTTTGGAGCATCCACCACTGCAGTAGATAAATTATTTTAGTGGTTAATGGCCTATTTAAAATCCTTCACATTAGTAAAGTTACTTAGCTTGACTTTTAACTTTAAAACATCTTTTTCCTATTCCCTGATAACTGAAGGATTCCTTTACCATAAAGAAAATTTCTTTTGGAGGAACCTCTTCATTTTTAAGCACATGATAACACTGTACAGAATTAGATTAAGTAAATTGTTTCCACTTTTAATTTTATACTTGGAAGTGGAAATATAAATGTAAGAAAAAAGTTTCACGACAGTAGGCTAAGCATGTAGTGATACTTTGCCATTTTTTTGACCTCAGTGTTTTCTCAATTCTTCTTGTGAGGTGTTGAGTGGCTGTTTCACCCTGCACTACATCATTCGGAAATATTGTGCAACATTTTTTAGTGTTATTATTTCTGGTGTTGTCATGTAGTGAATGGAATAATTGGGAAGAGTTTTTAACTACGTGGTCTCCTACCTTTTTTTAAATTTCTGACTCGTGAATTACAATGATTAAAACAAAAAAAGCTGCATCAAAGATTGGACTTGGAGTTGGCCTCTCTGTGGACTGGATTCAAAAGAGGTAACAATAGAGGCACAGAATCTCATTATGAGATTGCAGGGGCATTAGCTATTGATTCATTCTGCCCATTAGTGCAGCCTTTTTATCCTTTTTATCCAAGCTATGGGAGCAATTATGCTCCCACCATGATTTTAATGCCACAAATATGTGCACACCTGACATATGAAAGAAGCTGGTGTATTTTTCGTTGCCATATTTTTAACTCACCTGCAGTAATGTTCTGTACTTTTCACTTGGATTTTAACATTGTGTAACTATATTAACATAGCAGGAGCTTAAAAAAGTATAGCATTTGTGCAATAATGGAAACAAAGAATATAGGAGATATTATATTGTTTTAATGAATTGCCAAGAATAATGCTAGTTTTCTTTTAATACACTATTTTGTTTTATTGGACATTGTCTGATCACATTTTTCTGCTTCTTCTTTAGGCTGTGTCTGGTTTCCAGAGAATCTTGTCGGCATTAACTCTTGCAATGTTTCCCACTCTTTATTTTTTTACATTCCTTTATTATACAGATCCAGGGTCAGTATTTTTTACTCTCTTTTCCTATTTAATGTGCCTTTATGGTAACCATAAAACTTCTGCTCTCCTTGGATTTTGTGGCTTCATGTTTCGTCAGACAAATATTGTGTGGACAGTTTTTTGTGCTGGAAATGTTGTTGCAGAGAAGCTAAATGAAGCCTGGAAGATTGAGTTGCAGAAAAAGAGAGATGAGAAGATTTCTTCCAGGAAAGGATCATTTTCAGATTTGACCAGAGTACTGAAGTTTCTTGTTGAATATCTGTTGTCACCTAAAAACTTAGTTACACTTACTGCTTTAACTTGGCCATACATCATATTAGTATCTCTTTTCTTCGTTTTTGTTTTTGTCAACGGTGGAATAGTTGTTGGTGATAGAAGTAGTCATGAAGCCTGTTTGCACTTTCCTCAGCTGTTTTATTTTCTGTCCTTTACTGTTTTTTTTTCATTCCCTCATTTATTGACCCCTAGTAAAATCAGGAAATTCCTTTTGTCATTGCGAAAGCACCCTGTGCAGTATAGTTTAATCACTGTCATCTCTTTATTCCTGATCTGGAAATTTACCTATGTCCATAAGTATTTACTAGCAGATAACAGACATTATACATTTTATGTCTGGAGAAAAGTGTTCCAAAGACACGAGCTTGTAAAATACCTGTTAGTTCCATTTTATATATTTGCTGGATGGAGTTTTGCTGATACCCTGAAATCAAAATCGATATTCTGGATCTTAATGTATTTTGTATGTTTATTAGCAGTTACAGTTCCTCAAAAATTGCTAGAATTTCGTTACTTTATTTTGCCATTCTTAATATATAGGCTCAATATTCCATATCTGTCTCTATATAGACAACTTCTGGAGCTGGCTTTTTATATTTTAGTAAATGCTGTAACTTTTTATCTCTTTCTAAACAGAACGTTCCAATGGGAAAATAGTGATGAAGTACAGAGGTTTATGTGGTGACATTTTTTTGATACTTTTATACCTTTAGGAAAACACAGTTCTGTTTCAGGACTGGACTCTTGAATGCAAATGATGCAAAACAATGTATTGCATCATTTAAGGACTGTTTTCCCTAGCTGGAATTGTGAAGTAAGCTCTTTGCTTATATTGTTGCAACCAAATGCAAAATCTGTTAAGATGTGAAGATACTCCATATATTGAATTTATGAGAATTTTAAAATTCAGTATGAGGGGAAATATGAGAACACCCTTCTGCAATTAATGTAAAATAAAGGAGATGTTTACTGTCATTTTTCATGATAATAAAATATTATATAACATGCCGTTGAAGGTATAAGAGTTTATGTTTCAGAGGTTTCTCTTTTACAAAAGAAGAATTTCAACATGTTCAACCTTTTTGTTTATTTGTGTGTTTATTTATTCGTCAGATCAGGCCATTTCCTTCTAGGTTTACTACTGGTCAAAGTATAAACCACTACTGAAGTACAATGTTTTCAAAGCCTCCTACATCTCACTGAATTTTCATTACTTTTTTTGTCACTAAATGCTTACATTAGCTTTGTAAGCAGAATGTAGGCTCTTAAGTCATTAGAGCATTTTCAACACTTTATTTCAAACTGATATTTAGAAAACACAGCAGATGCTATGTGTGTGCACCTTCTTTGGAGGAATAAATGTTACTGTACAATAAAACATAAATGGCACTTGATAATGTGACCTGTTAGAAAGGGCGTAGTTTACAGATGTCAGACTGCAACGTGCAGTGGATTGCAGCACTCTTAAATAATTGAGCATTTATGTCCTGTGGTTTGTGCTGAAATCAGGTCTGAGTGCATTCCTGAGTTGCATTGAGTGTTTCAAAGATCTCTGGTGTGTAATCTTCAAATACTAATGGCAATATTGAACCATTCTTTTTAACTGTTTTTCATGTTTAATGGAACTTGAGTGTATATATTTTGTTTGACAAAGGTGAAATGCAATATGTATATATATGTGTGTATGTATATTTAAAAGCATCTAGTGTGCATTATCATCGGAGTAAATGAAGGGTGTAATGGTTCCTGTCAGTAAATCACTTCATTAAGTCTCAAAACATTTGACGGCTAAAGTATGTGGCAGGGGAGAGTGATGTCCAAAACTTCAGGTACTGTGTAGCTTGGAGCCATGTCTTGACTCCAATCCTTCCCTGTACTAGCACTGTGGTGGGTGTGGTGAGTTCACATTCTGATCAATGCCTTTGCAACCCTGTTCCTCCTAAGGAAACCCTCTAGCCACTTTCAATGAGTAAGTGCATTTGTAGTGAATTCAAGATATTTGCCAGGTTGCTTTTTGCTTCTTGGCCTTTTGTCAGCCTGGTAACTTGTCAATGTGTACCATAGGGAAAGCCATTTTCAATCAGTCCCTATTTGCTTCTTCAAGTTGAAGGGACAAGAGAAACTCAAAATTGATTGCTTTTGAAGAATCCAGTGTGGTTCTGGCAGAGTCCAGGATGTTATATTGTGATTTCAGTATCGTGGATTTGGGAGGGGAAGTCTTGTGTGCCTTCTGCTTCCAATTTTGTTTTTGTATGCCATGCCAATAAAATCATAAGATAAAGAGCATTTGCCTGCTTAAGTACAACTTCCTTTGTGCCGTGAAATACTGAGTTGGAATTATAACATGGAAAGGCATGGGGCTCTGTCTAGTATTCCAAGTTGTATCTTAGATCCAAAGTTTTTTCCTGGTTTTATGTAGGGGAGCAGGTGTTAATTCCCTTGAGAAAAAAATTCCCGTGCAAAGATCCCTGTGTAGTCCACAGGTGTTTTATCCAGCATGTCTATTTTGTACTGATTTCAAATGCCATCCATTATGAACTCTGGTGAGAGACTGTTCATGCTTCCTATTTTTAACAGAGGTAGCAGCTGTGTTACAGGTGAAAAGAACCAGATTAAATGTGAACAATTTTAAAACTTTTTTTTTTTTTTTTTTTTTTTGTGAAAAGTGAGTGCAAAACATCCACCAAAATTTAGAGCACAATACCTTTCTAATGAGCTCCAACTCAGGAGACACTGGAAAAATTACAATAGAGCGATGTCTGTGACCTGTTTGGGCTGTTTAACCAGTACTATGAAATGGCATAATATTTTATAATTGAATTTATCATTATACTTACAGGTTTTAATTTAAAAGTACAATTATACTTAATATATTTTACTCATTTGAAAGCAGGCTGAGTTGATAAAAGTTTAAAGAGCGAAGTTGATGAATTACTAAAGTATGAACATAGCTTTATTTGTAGAATAAAGCTATGTTTTCACTTTTGCCTGTGGTCCTCAGGGTGTTTGCTGGTGAAATTTAATGTTAGCCAAGTCAGTCCAGAAATCAGAGGGGTTATATTTGGATCAGAATTGGTCATAAAGAAAGGTCTCCAAATTCCATCAATATTTCCTGGGACTTTGACAAATAGCAGTAGTACTGTTGAAATCCATTGAAAAATGAATTTTAATATTTTGCCACTGAAATATTTCCATTGTAGTTGTTTCTAATTTATTAGCTGTTTTCCTTAAAGACATGCAGAATGGGCTGTATTTATCCTGCTTATCCTGCTGAGGTCTTCTAGATTCAATAGAACTATAATTACTTACTTTAGGTTAAATCTCCACAGGTGTCAATGAAATTTCATATAACAGCTTAAAATATTAATTTCTTGTAAATTTTATTAGTTATCAATTTAGGATAAAATCACACTAATGTCTTGAAGTATTCAAAGTAAAACAAAAAATAGCACACCTAACAATTCTATAATGGCTGCTTTGAAAATAAAGCTCAGTTTTAATTTTTCCTAGAAATAAGATGATTTTTCAGTAACTGTTGGAATAATAAAAGTAACTGAACAGTCACAGTATGGGTGAATTGTTTTGAAGTGGGGGAAAAAATAGAAACAATTGAACGTCTTTTTTTCTTTTAGATAAAAATATGTTGTTATTCAGCTAGATAGGAAGTTTGATAATCCTTTATGCTGTGAACTACATTTCCTGCTGTTTGTGAGCATTCCATATTTCATTCCTTTTCACTTTGATAACACACATTCATGTTCAAAATTAGCAAGAATTTTGTAGCATAAGCAATGCTGAAATATTTTTATCTGTTAATTTTCTAGAGATGGATAAATAAGATAGATTATTTCTGTTAGAAAGTGAGAAAAGAGTATTCTATATTGTCTGGGGGCAGTTGAATTTTGTCCTGTTGATGCAGCTTTGCTGTTTTTTGTTGTTCACAAGGTGGCAGTGCTGTGCTGTCTTGTTGAGCTGACCAAGTGCTTAGTGCAATGCTGCTTGAAATCATAATGTTGTTCCAGCAGCACTCTGATATAATTAGGAAACTTCAAGTTCTCTCATGCCTGGTTGCTTGTTTTAGCAACTGATTTAGCTATAATATCCTTGCTAATTTTAAAAACGTATAGTATGTTAAAGTTTTACTAGGACAAGTTTTGTTCATCTTTAAAGTGGCTTTGTGACATTTTTTTTCTGTTAGTGAAATTTTCATGTCTGCTCTAAGAGAACAAAATGAAATCCTACTTGAAATCCTACTGTTGTGAAGATGGTTTTAGCAGTTTTCCTTTGGGTGTTTTGTTATTAAATTTCACAGTATTCTTACTTTCTTTGCATATTCATTCTATTTGTTTCTGTCTAAAAAGAAAAAACCCCTGAAGGACAAATTGAGAAAAGCAGAGTAATTATGCTTTTGAGACTGACATATGGTGATTTTTCTAAGATATTTGCTCTTATTTGGGTGATGCATGTACAAACTAGAAATTCTCAAGTGTCTGTTTGCCCTATAGTAGTCAGTATACCATCTTTTAAATGCATCATTTGGTTTCCATTTAATAAAAAACTGTAAAGCCCAGTCCATGAAAATTCCTCCAATTATCTTAAACTTTGTCTATATTCAGTATACTAATTTTTTCCCCTGAAAAACTTTTTTTTCTCCTTACTTATCCCTTGTTAGATAAGACATGCTTTTTATTTTCAATTCAGTGACATTTTTCTGTCACCTGAGGCATGTTTTATAGAAAAACATCCTTCTTAAAAGTATGCTTTAGATGATGTGCAGATAATTAGTTTTGCTAACAAATGTCCTTTTGCAAACAAAAAGGATCTCTATGAGACAGAAATGCTAATCTTCCCAGCCATGTGTAGCTAAAATGCCCTTAATTTGCTAGTTTTTCTGCTTGATCTCAGAATATGTTCAGGACCTCATGCTGTTCCTTCAGCTTCATGGATAGTTAGGATTCGAGGAGCAGGAAACAAGAGGAAAAATATTTCTGCAGATCATTGTCACTGCAGTGCTGCCATAGCTGGGAGTGTGCAAGGCAGCCAGGAGCAGGAGTGAGTTGGTGCTTCTTGGGGTTAGAGGGCTCCACTGAATTTAGCAGAGCACTGTGGCTGGCTAAAGTACATGGTGATAGGGGGGAGCTGCTTGCCATACACATGTAGGAATGTCTTCTCCATCTGCAAGGAGAATCTGCTTGTTGCTAGAGCTGCCCGGATCTCTGGGAGAATGATCCTGTTGAAATCTGACAGTGAACTGGTTTGGTGGAGGATGTTTTAGCACTTTGCAGTGCATTTGTAAATAAAAAACTCTTCTTGCTGTGTTCAGGAAATGTGAGCTTACTTGAAACACAGCTGTGTGTCACAAATAGGGAAGGAGTTGCTTTCATTTTTGTGGAATACAGAATCATTAAGGTTGGACTAGACTCACAAGACCATTGAGTCCAGCTATCAACCCAGTACCACCTTTTTCACCACTAAACCATATCCCCAGCTGCTACATTCTTTGAACCCTTGGAGGGATAGTGATTCCGCCACTTCGCTGGGCAGCAAATTTCAAAGTCTGACTACCCTTTCCATGAAGAATTTTTTTATAATGTCCAATCTAGACTTAAGGCCGTTTTATCTGGTCCTCTCCCTTGCTGCATGGGAGAAGAAACAAGCCCAGACCTGCTACAACCTTGTTTCAGGGACCACTTTCAGACACCCCCTTCAGACCTATAAGTTTAATATACGTAAATCACATTTTCCTGCAATTCCCATTTGATTCCCATTGAACCTCAAACAAAGCATTGTCTGGCTGATTTTCACACTGTCAGTTGCTTGGGTACTTTAGTGGGTTTATAATACAAAATCGATGTGTCTTAGAAAATAAACATTGTTAAAGGAATGTTTCCCATGTGTTTTATATCCTGGTTTTAAGTAGATGTAAATTAATATCCCATGCATTTAATTCAAATTGGCTTGAACTCCTATTAATAACAGCAGTCTATGCCTTTTCAAAGATGTAATTGCTGAAGTTCATGTCCTTAGCTACATTCCCATCTTCTGTAATGAGATTACGTTTTGACATTTTCATATCAACGCTCCTGAAAGTATTATCATAGAAATAATTTTGTGAAAATATAATGAAAAAGGAATGGTGATTATCACTGGCAAGAGTCTAATTTAAGGGCATTAGTTCAGACCTGCAAGTTTAGTACATGTAAATCATGCTGCATTTTCCTGTGTTCCCTTCAAATCTCAAAGCATTGCCTGGCTGAACTGAAATTTAAATGACAAGCTTCAAAAGAAGAAAGGAAACACAGTTGGGAAAATCACCAATTTCAGGGGTAGCACTTCACCCTCGCGGTCAGTGCTTATCAAATGCCACCACGTTGTTGGTGTGTGGGAGTAAGCACAGTCCTGGTGCAGGGCAGCAAGGGTGTTGTGTGTGCTGCACGTGGGATTCCTTCCTTACTAGGTGCTCTGTGCATTCCTGAATAAGCACTACATACTTACTACCAATAGTATTATTTTATATTGGAGATAGTTGTGAAGGTGGGAGTTAAACCACCTTCTAGTGTGAGCTGCTGGCTGGAGCACTGCCTGTTCCTGAGCTGGGAAAGCCTCATAGCCAAGACTGAGGCCAGAATGACCAGTGTTTGAGTTGATTTTCCTGGCAACCGCTCTGCTAGCTAAATTTGAAAAGTTTCAGCCCAATCCAGTGTGTTGTTAACTTGCTTTAAAATCTCAGGAAGTCTTGTGGAGTTACCTTCTCGCTTCAGGTCTGGGCCCTGGAGAAAGAACCAGTAACACATCAAAGGAAAAGGAGTTTATTTGCCGTTTATAGTAAAAACTTGTATGTATCCTTGCTAAAGCTATATCAGTGCACATTTGCTTCAATAACAGTGAGTTTTATTCCCTTGACTGTTACTGGAATGGAATTTTCTGCCTTCTTTTTTGAAACAAGGAAGAAGAATAGTTTGCTTAAAACCAAAAAGAAATTGGGTGTCTGGCAGTTTCCTTAAGTATTAAGAAAATATATTTGGGATTCTGGAAACAGCTGTTGTCTGAGAGAAGCTTTAAGTTTGCCTTCAAGATAAATACCAGTAATTTCACTTCTCCCTCATATACTGCTTATAAAATATATATTACTTAAATTTTGTGAGAGTGGAAGAGAGGGGTAGCATTACAATGGCCTGGTCTGGCTGTTTGCTGACAGGAGGCCACAAAACTTTATCAAAGAACTTCTACCAAGGAGGAAGTTACTTTCCACATTATGTAAGTGAATCTTGTAGAGTTTAGTATTTTGAAGCTGAAATGGAGCTCATTTTTTGAAAACACACTATTTAAAGCAGTCAAGTAGTGATGAATTTGCCATTTCATTAGATGAGCTTTTGCAGGGATTAATTGCTTCTACTCTTAGGAGCCTTTTCTCTCTAGTTACGATCTTTTTGCTACATCTGTGCAAAGACAATTGTCCCTATTTTCCTCTTCCACTTGTGCAGGTACATATAATTAATGCTGCTATGTGCAGCTCACAACACAACAGCCTCTTAACCTACTCACCTACAGAGATATGAGGATTTATTTTCCTCCAGCTTGTTTTCCCTAGCTTTATTTTCAGCACATAATGAAGTTATGATTATTGTAATTGAAGAAATCACAAAACTTTTGAGATCTTCTATTTCTGTAAGGAAGGAGTATCATCTACCTAGACCTGTGCACCCTGCTCTGTTTAGCTGAAACAACGGCAGTGACATTTTGTATGCATGGATGCTCTTACTGTGAGGAGCATGCTGGCTACCTTGTACATGAAGCATCAATTTTTGACTTATAAAGTCAAGCTAATGGAAAAATTAGTCCAAAATAAATATATTAGCAATTTCCAAAACAACATCTTTCATCTTTATTAGTGAAGTGGCTGGAGATACACACAACAGTTTGCTTGCTTCTCCTTGGTTATTACTATGTTAATAGTAGTTAGGGCATGTGAAGTTTCAGTTTGGCTGAGCAGCTTATGATGTGGCTATCTCCTGTAGAGCTCTTTCAAGTTAAATGCTTGTGGAGGCAAATGTAATTAGTTGATTACTGTCTTGATCTCTAAAGCCAGGGCTAAGTCAAGTAGCTTGCTGTTGTATTGAGAAGTTGGCTGTGTTTGTCTTGAGCCACAGTTTCTGTTTGGAGTTCAAGCATAGGAAATTTCCTTTTCTGTTGAATTAAAAAGAAAGGTATTCAGATTATGAGAATTCTGTAAGGAAGCCTGCTTTTCTTATCCTTATACTGACTAAACCAAATTTCATTTGCCCTGGTGGAGCTCTGTGTACTCTTTAATACATAGAATCACTCTGCTCAAGGGCTAGAGGACTTAAGGCCTTGTTTTAAACAACTATCAGATCAGCTAACTTTGCAAGAAGCCTTTGATTTTGAATAAAAACTCACCACCACCATCAACTGGTGAGCTCATTCCTCTTGCACATTCAAATCCTAGCATTATAATTAAAACTTCTTTGTGAATAAAGAGTCTTTCTGGAAAACAGTTGTCCATCCTACTAGCAATTAAGTCTTCTATAAACTTTAGCATGCAATTAAAGCAAAGATCGGATAAAGTCGTTTGTGATTGAATCTGAATCAAAGATATTAACACCTGCAAAGATTCTACCTTGTGTTTAAGTCACACACAATAGAATACATGATGCTTTTGAACTTTCTTGCCCATCAGTTTGTCAGAGAATAAGCAACCAAAAAAAGCCTTTAAAGTCAGCCCTAACATCTAACTAACTGATAGTCTGCAGTTACTTGGCAAAAAATTAGCCTGTCAAAATCAGCTTGTAGTCTCTTTTGTAAAAAGCTTTAAAAGATTTCTGAGGGTTTTGCTGTGATGGATCTCATGATAAATATTCTTCAGCCCTTTATGTGTTTTCTTTCACAACGCACAATCCTCTTCTCTTGACATGGCTTTATCGCCTCTTGGACAAAAAAACTGTTTTGGAGGACTGTTGCATTGCATTAAAGAAGTGTTTATGCATTAACATGAGTAATACTTCAACTGAATGGATCTATACCCTGCAGTCAAAATGCAAACAACAGTGTCTATTGACAGAATATATTCCATACTTTATTTTCTCATTAAATGTAGCGTAAAGCAGACAAGATAATTTGGTATCAGACTTAATCTTTCATATTACTCTGCAAGTGTATAGATATTGACAATTTGTTTAGTCCTTCAAACATATACTTCCAAGGCAGAGTTAAAGAAGGTAATTACAAACCAAGACTCTTTGCCATTACCCATACACTAATTTAATTGAAATTGTAGTAAGTACAACTTCATGAGATGGATCTATTTTCATTTCAATACTGCATTCTCCAAGGACATTGGAGGATATAAATCAACAGGAACTGCACACTGAAGAAATAAAAACTCCCTCTGGAAATGCTTCATCAGCGTGCTCTCAATCTTACAACCTGAAAGAACAGGCATAAAGACCTTACAGATTTTTGGATTTGTGTATTCACTAGAATGTATAATGTTAAAAAGTAAACTAAAACTCAGGGCAGTGCCCCAGTGACCACTTTTTTTTTTTTTAACTACCATTTGATATTTATGACAATGGAACAATACAAGGAAATACAAATACATTTTGGCAGATTTTCTGTTGTCAGCTCATATAAGGTAGAGAGCAGCTGTGCACCAAAATCTGAAAAGGTGGATTTATTTGTTTATGTGCTCACCTGCATTTTTATAATTCTAAATACCTTTATAAATCTGATATTTTCCTTTGAACCTTCACTATTACTTCTGTATTTTGATAACAAATAAAAGAGAAAACTGTAGGGTAGTCCTGGTAAGTTGCATAGAGAAAAAAGACAAAAGTAATGCTGTACGCATTTGCTGGAAGTTTAGGCTGGGAATAAATTCCACGGTAAGGGCCCCTCAGCCTCCACTTTCATCCCTTTCTAGGGTGAATGATCCCATTCCTCCCACCACAGGCCATAGCTCTTTTTGCTTGGCTGTTCTTCCTTTTGTGCTGGCCTCTCTTCTCCATGTAAGTATGTGCCACAGACTGTCCAGAGTTGTAGCTGGCTTTGTCCCAGCCACCCTGGCATGCTGAGACTGTTTCTTTATCTCATTCCTGCTGCTGAAAAACAAAATTCAGTGTTCATTTGGGCAAGGATTTCAAGAGATGTAAATGTAGGTTGTACTTATCATCAGCTTCATTGGGATGACATCAGAAAGACTGGCCTGGGAAAAGGAGTGTGTGATCACTACCTTGGCTATCAGAAGCAAAATTTGCAGTGTTGAAGTTTTGCTTGTCTTGATTTTCCTAGTAGGGCCTCTTCAGATGATTGATAATTTCTAGCTGGGGTGAGCTGACAGCCTTTTTGCCTTGTCCTGAGATAATGTAACAAAGCTCTGAGCTCAGCAGACTGTGTTGTGCCGCCTTCAAGCAGCACTAAAGACAGCCATAAAATTGCATGTCATTTGGTAGCCTAGCCTGGCTTCCTCTTCTGAGATGTTGCAGCATCAGCATTTGCTCAGCCTGGGAATGGATGGTGAGACAGATTCCCTGGTGGCCTGTTAGAGCTTGATGTCCTTCAAAATGCATGAGTGCAGCTGCTGGTAGTGGTCAAGTGGTACTCTTGAATGGCTTTTTTCCTTAATTTCCAGTCACTTTATTATTTTTGCATTTTGTCTGTGTTATGTGACAAACTAGTGTCATTGGCTTTCCTCTTAGTGGATAAGAACATTTTTCTGATGTTTTACATGTTGCCTTTATTTTCGCCCTGCATTTCATGGCTTTTTACAAAGCTTTTTTATAAGCAGACAGTGAGTCATTTACATAGAACTAGCCTTGTCCCCTTGTTCTATACTTTATTTATTTTGCAATGGTTAAAAATTGCTTTGGATAAATATATTTCCAATACACATAACCCAACAAAAAATTACAGGCAGTGTTTATTGAAGGGAATGTATTGGATAGTCTTCTTTCTTTGTAACTATTTAAGAAAAAACAAGTCCTCATGGAAGGAAAAAACATTAGACTGAAGACTAATCTTTTATCATTAATTACAAAGAGATTTTGCTTTAAAATAAAGTTGTAAAAATTAACCTTTACATTTTGGCTTCAATCATAAAACTCAGATTGGATTCATTCCCCTATTGGACAACAAGAATCAATATACTCAAATTCCTACTGCTCCTATTACACCTTCCCCTTTTCATTCAAATTAAATAAATCAAATAAAACATAAATAAAAATATAGTTTCTAGAGAAAGAAGAACCCAAAGTGGGTGGATGAAGAAGAGAAGCCTGAGTACTATGTATTTATCAACAGCAATCTTTCAGTTTCTAGATTTCTAGTAAGATACTTTCTTCTTCTGAAGAACTCCTTCACAGGAGTGAATAGTGGTGCCATGATGAGGCTCAAGAATTCAAGACAACTATTGCAATACTTTCTGTATTTCTTGAAGAGCTGAGCTTCCATCAGCTTTTGCTTTTCTGGAAACGTGTCCAATTTGCTCCTTTTCCTTCACAGAAACTTAAAATAATTGCTGACAGTTTTAAACCTGAGAGCAGGTAGGTGACCTATGCATGAAAGCCACAGTGCTGAGAGCTCATGATTCAAACAATGACGTTTTTTGTTCTTCATCTCACCTATTACTGTACAACATGGATAATGAGGAACAAGCTGAGACCTTGGCACTGACTCTGTCATTTCAATTTTTCAGTTCATTGCATATAGGGCTGTGTTGCTCTTAAATAGCCAGGATTTCTTTAGTGTTTTACTATTGAAAACTTACCCCATTTGATTTATACCATTTCTGTAACACAAAGCATTCCTGCCTCAAAATGTAATAATCTGTCCAAATGAAAATAAAGTGCTGGTATGTTTGGAATTAGGTATTGCCTAAGTAGAACATCCTGAAAGATGTTCCTTTATGAAGCTGTTGCTTGTTTCTTTTTTCCCCTCTCTTGGCGAGATTTTCATTACAAAATTACAAGTGGCACATGCTGTAGTAAGTCCTATCTGCACTACAAGTATCTGTGCTAACCATAAACATGACCCAAGGCATATTAGTCAGCCATAAAGAATCACTTGTCAAATAAAGCCTGTCTGCAAAAGGACAGAAAATGCTTACTGGAATTCATTGAGTGTCAGGTGTGGTCCCTGCTGCCACTGCCACTGCTCCTCCAAAGGCATGTTAATTTAACAAGATGCAGAGAAAATAAATCTGTCATGTTCTTGTGGTCAGAATCCAGGGAGAGGTAACAGATGATGACTTAAATGGTTTCTGAAAGCTTTGGTTTGGTTTTGTTTTTAAAGAAATTGTTCAATAGATACCAGCTTCATTGAAATTAAACTGAAAGGATACTTTAACTTTCTCCTTGTGTTTAGTTCCTCCTTTGATACTGCAGAAACCCAGAAGATAATAGGCTGCTGTGTATGTCTCAAATGCTGATATCTGGTTGTGTGCTTATACTAAAAGATAAAGGACAAACTTATACCAGTTTATACATGACAAGTGTGTAACTTACTAATAAAACTCTGTATATTTTGCAGATCCTCTGACTTTGGTCATTTTTTTTCAAGTGGGCATCTGCTAATCTCAGGAGCTCCCTTCTCCTTAAGGATGAGATGTCACAGGATATTAGACATCACTGTATCAGGAGCTGTTCCAAGTATATCCATCTCTCACAAATAAGTGACTATGCAGCTCAGGGAAAAAGGTTTCTGGTCCTGTTGGATTTCAAAAAAAGAGTATATTCTTACTCGAACTTTGTTTACTAAAATCACTCAGATTTTGATCCACCTGGCCAGAGAAAAAATATTGTAATTGATGCTGATAGTGACACAGTGATCAACAAAGTCCTACAGTTTCACTGTTAATATGATGAATTAGAATCACTTTTCTGAAGACTCATCTCTAAGGACACTAAGAAAGTTGCTGTATCAGGCTCAAACCATATCTAATTCTGATTTATGTACTCTATTGCAAGTTCTTGTGTTGACCCTTAAATCTAGTACCAATCATAGTACAAACACAATGTGCTGTAATTAAAAATAATTGTATTTTCATTTTTATTTCTCTCTCAAAACTTGACTGTAATGTATGCCAAAACTTTGCCAAAGCATTCTTTTTCTACAGAGCACAGCTTACCCAAAATAATAAAGAATTTGTCAATAGCATCAGAGTCCCAGAGAATGACTTAGGTAACTCTAAAAATTATATTCCTGATATAAAATAGCAAATAGTTGCAAGAAATATGGATTCACATATAAATGCTGCCTAGTAACTGGGAATCTATATCTATGCATTAAATAACCTAACAGAGTTAGAAGATTGCAAAGTTATCAATGACTCTGGTATCTGCAAATTGATTCATTATTTTAGTTACAAAGCCTGTAATTCCCTTTGGGGGAAGAGAGAGACAGTCTTTGTGTGGGAGATTAGTATTACAGTAAGTAGTACTTTGGATCTGCTATTTTAATCATCCATAGAATAATGGGAAAAGTGTCCTGTGTTGTGTTGTCTACAAGACTTATAAAGTCTATAAGTCTACAAGACTTATAAACCACATTCCCAGAGCTCTTTTTAAGAGCATGAAGGGAAATACCATGTTAGACAAAAATGTGTGATTAAGGCTGGGAGTTTATCAGGGAGACCTGATTTTTTATCTCTGTTTTCTGATCTATGCAATAAGGATGAAGAGAGGAGTTTGCTTTTCATTTTAGTGTTCCTGCTTGTGGGCTTTTACCTGCTGAGCACCCTGATTCCCCTCGGGTGCAGGAGGTGCAGCCACAGCCCCTGGAGTGGGGCTCCTGCCCCAGGGTACCACCTGTGAGACCCTGGCTGGGATGGTGGGAAGGGACTGTCCTCTCCTCGGGAGAACTGAAAGTCCCTCCTGGCCTTCACCCCAGTGACCTGAGGACCCCGTGGGCTTTGCTGCATGGGGTCAGAGGAGTGATTCAGGGGCTTTCCTGGGACAGGATTTCTGGGTGAAAGGAGCAGAGCAGAGAAGGTGTGTTTTTAAATTACTTCCCTATTCCAGCATGCCTGTTTTCCATTGGTCTTGCCAAAATGAGCTTTAAGTAGTGTCAGACAGTTTATACATACTAACTAAATAAGTCTGTGTTGATGTTGGCACTCGAGCCACTTTGTTTCTAAAGGCTGTGCTGAGATTGGAGCACTGCCACAACCCCAGGCACTGGCCTGAAACTATGATGGTAGATAGTAAAGTGACAGGAGAAATAGGTCAGAAGGAACATCTACCTGGGAAAATGAGTCAAGATCTTGTCTGAGTGTTCAGCACGATTAGAGGGGTTTCATGCTCTCTGTCTTTAAGGTCCCAAGTCAGGGAAGGAGATGGAAAGCTGGTCTTGGTGTGGTCTGATGTGGCCACTGGTGACAGGTGAACTCGCTACAGGGGCATTTGGGGCACTCAGGTCAGTGAGTGCATTTCTGGATTATTATAAAATCTAAAAGTGGCATTTTACTGTAAGTGTTTGATGAAAAAGAGAAGAGGGATATCCCAGAGGCCAGCCCGAATTTGGGAATTACAATGTCTCTCCTGCAAGCCTAAGAAGTCAGATCAGCTTTGGCCAGAGACTTAGTTATCCGTGTTTAGATGAACTCCAACAAATTCTAAATTTCTGAAGTGTGCTCAAATATACATAGGTTTTTTTCTAAGACCATCTGTCTGGGTCACTGTGAATATTTGGCTGCCTTTATTGTAGTGGTATTGCACGTCACCTCATTTTAATGCTCATCCAAATGCTCTGGAGAAGATCCCTACTACAAGGCTGGCTAAAAGCCACTTTTGCTCTTGTTTGCTCTAGTTGAGCCTGTGGTTGCAAATCTAAAATAAGCATTCTGAAACCAGCTTTTCTTTGATCTGTAGTGAAGTGCATTTCTTCCAGTAAGAGTCAAAGGCTGCATGTCAACTTGTAAACATGGACAAACTGAAGGGTGGCATCAGATTTCCAAGCAATACAGGTAAGGAAGACTGAATATACCAACAGGCCATTTGCTGTTATTCTAGTGAAGGTCTCCTGTTATGAAGACAGGAACTTATTTCTGCTGATGTTGGTATTTGGTGGTGTTTATTTGCAAGCAGCAGCAGCAGGGTTGTAAAGCCATCTGTTTACAAATCACAGTTTTTAACACGGGCTTAATCACTCAACTCAAGAATGCAGTTACAAACTATTTACATCTCTATGTCTGACAGAAATATGTGCTCCTTCCATTCCCTCACATTCCCTCCCTACTTGCTCAGCATGTCCTGTTCTGAGATGTTCCGCCAGAGTTCTGTTCTACTAAAAATGCTCTAAAACAGATCACTCAGTATTTTACTTGAGGACTCAGAGCAAAGTATTTGCTCTTAAAAGGATGTCATTTGTCACTGGCAGCTGTCAGGTTTACCAGATCCTTTTGAAATATGGTTTCTAAGCTGACTCCACTATTCTGGCACTGCAGACCTTGCAGAGCACATGGCTGCAGTGCCCATGTTTCACGCTGCTCATTTAGCACTTTCAAAACCTGTGTGTGCTGCATTTTGCACATTTCCATGCATAACTACACTTGGTGCATATTCTGACAAATATCTGGGTGTATAAAACAGGACAAGAGTCATGATAGGTTCTGTGTTCTGATCCCTATGGTGAATTTTCTCCCAAGGAGCCACAGGTGCTTCTGCCTCTTGGGGCTCTCAGTGACAGTGGGAGTAGCTACTGGCTTCGCATGCCACACTGCTGGTTCAAAGATTTTCTGAAGTTTTTTTTAAAAGTACTGTTTAGATTAGCCAGTGGGCATCTAACACTACAGGCATGTTTCTATGGAAGCAAAGGGTTCCTTTGAGCATGTCTGTAGACAACGCAAAGATTTGATGGACTTGACACTCTGCGCCATGTGTTGAAACGTATTTAAAAAACTGTCTATACTATCTGCCCACAAAGTCTTAAAATTATATTTGGATTTACTTCTGGAACATGCAATAATGTGGAATAATTTAACTGGATTTGACCCACTGGCCTGAAAGTGCCACTTGCACAGACTGAAAATCAGCATTTTGATAGTAGGTCCTTTACTTGTATTAGTTTCACTCCTCTCCTTTTCATTGCCCTTAATTCCCTTCTCTTCTACCTAAACCCTGAAGGAATCTTTTGTTGAAATAGGTTGTGACCAGATGACCAGGAAGATGAGTCTTAGCACTTTGATGGAGATGTCTAGTCCAAGGGCGCTCTAGTCCAGCTGCCTCTAAAACCTGAGTTAGATCTCTTGATATTGGTAATAATAGAGTTTAATCACACTGGTATCTCATAACACCTCAATTTAATTATTTTATGTTAACAGTAATAGAATTATACAGCTCCTTTACCAAAGCTATCACACCTTTAAATATGTGGAACTTCTCTGCAATTTAATAAAAGGCAAGTTTGAAATCTCAACAATCATTATTCCCTGAGAAAATGAAATATTTTGTCAGAAATTTTGCCCATCAGCTCAGACTATGACAAGAGACTTCAAAGCTCCTGTCTGTGTTTCTCTTGACATTAACTATTTGTGAGTACAGTGATTTGTACAACATTTGTTGTATGATGACACTGGATCACCAGTCTGACTGATTGGGTGAGCAATGACATTGGCTTAGAGGGAAAATGCGCAGACACAAGCCAAAATGGAATTCAGTCAAATAACTCATTAAAAAAAAAAAAAAAAAAAAGAGGAGACAGTGAGAGAGAGAAAGCAAAGACAAACTGCAGAGAGAGAGAGAAAGCAAAGACAAATTGTAGGTGGAATGAAGCATAATGCAAAAAGGAAGACCCCTATATTTCTGGGGTCACCCAATCTAGCAAGTATCATTTGTGACAGAATCCATGTAGAAGCTGAGGAGGTGAAAAGACCAGAAAATATGTACTGTATGTGTCAGTGTTTGCACCATTCTGGGTCGTTCCACTACAGCAGACACTGTAATGGGCTGTATTATTTATGTCCTCCATAGCCCTGCAAAAGCATAGCTCCCAGCAAAACAAATGCTATCCTTGAGTAAGCAGAATATTTATACCATAGGACCTCACTAAGGATGGATAAAGAAGTTTAGCGCTTTAAAGAATATTTGAACTTTTGAGTTCAGAATTTCATTAAATAGTATAAAATAAAAATATTTTTTTCTTATGCCTCAAACCATTAGTTAGGGTTTTTTTTAAAAAAAAAAAGTCTATTTTGGATTAATTTACTTCCCATTGGACAAAATGTGGGAAATGTCACCAAGAAAAATATCTTAATTAAGTCAGTGATTTCATTGTATCAAGAATCCCCTGCTTTCTCTGCTGTTTATTAATGTTTTTCATTTTCAAGCTTTGGTTTCTCCCAGAGTCATCATCAATGGCTTGAGAAACTATTTTGTAGCAGAAGGAGCAGCCTGCCTAGGCTCTATGGCTTTCTGGTCTCCTCTCAAAGGCCACAGAAGCAATGTGTGCTTTCAAGTGCTTTCAAGTCTCATAGTTTTTACAGGTAGGAAATAGGTGAGGATTAGTAACCATTATGCACCTCTGGAAAAGCAACAGACAAAAAAAACCAAACCAAACCAAAACAAAACAAAAAACCCCAAAAACCTCCTAAAAGGGGACTAACAAGTAAAGAAAAAAGCCAAACAGCTTACAGAGATGGATAAAGCCTGGGAACCTCTTTCTGCAAGCAGACACACTTCCAGCTCAGGTGTTACAAAGGACTTTCTATTTTGAACTATCAGAGAAATGGATCAAACAACACAGTCAGAAGGAAGAAAAGCAACAGCAGGGCATGCACACAATCAGATTTAGGCAAGAACAGAATTGTGATGATGCATCAATGAAATGTAGTAACTTAAAAAGGAATTGCCTGGTGAAGGAAAAGAGAGATAACCAGGTGCATCACTTCAAAAATCCTCCATAATCCTCTGTTCCTCTTCATGTCCTGCAAGGAAGGATGCATACTGCTTCCTATATGGTAAAAGCAGAAGATTATGTTTTCTATCCCATATTTATATCTTGTAGTGACAGGCAGGGTCTTTGAGAATGTGCCTCAGTCCCGAGGGCACTCACGCCCCTCATGTCCCTGCCCACCCTGCCCACAGCCTGGGATCCCATCTCAGCACAGTCCAGGGCCACCAGTCCCTGCCCCAGCAATGCTGTCAGGGTCTGGTCTCCAGCCCTGCCACAGCTTTGCATGAAAATTAGAGTGGTTTTTTTATTTACTGAATGAATTGCAGAACTTCCCTGGGCTTTGAGGGGGCCAGGATGTGGCCCATGGCATTGTGCCAGTCATCTGCTGTATGGTGTAGCAGGTGATCAATTGAGCTCAAAACCAATGAGTTTTTTGAGCATCTTTTTTTTCATAAATCATCCTTGTTTTTTAAAAGATGTTTTCTTTAAATAGACACAGCCTGTAGCATGTATCAAATATGTTTTTTCCAGCTAATCTCCAGTATCTGATTGCTGATACTGTCAAAGATAATCCAATATATATTAGTTGTCTTTTTGATATGCCATGATGGGGGAGTTTTGTAATCTTTCCTCTATATACCTAAAAGGGGTATGTTTTCCACTGCTGATTGAAATGCTCCCTGAATGCCAGAAATGCACTCATCAACATTTCAAGTGATGCATTTATCTGAAGTAGTTTCCTTCTGATAATTTCATTTGATGAATCAAAAATACAGCTTTCAAATCCCTGCAAATCATGACAAGAATTTTTGGAGAACATTTATAAAAGCAATATTGGGGTCAGATAAACTAGCCTTGATTCCTAGTGGATGTTTTATTTTCTTTTGATGTTGCCACCTTATAGCAGCCCATTTAAATCCAACATTAACTTATTACAGCTCACTACCCAGGAAAAGATACAGCTGTAATGCTCGTGTGAAGAATTTGGCCATTTAATTCCGCTGGCTTCAGCACATGGAGGGATCTCCATCATAATTGCACAAAAGCACAAATCTCTCGAAGTTTTTACCACTAAATTGTTAGCAAGAGAGTTGTCTTTTGTTTGTGGTGGGTTTTTTTTGTTTTGTTTTGTATTTTTGGGGGGGAGCTTTTTATGGTTTTTTTGCCACTGGGAGCCGGTTATTTGAACAAAGCTCAGTCCCTTCTTCCCCATGCTCTCAATCTTTTGCTTCCTTTCCTCTACCATTGCTTCTACTCTGCTATATCTCAAAAACCAACTTCCAGCACTCCCCACAGACTTTATTATACTAAAAGGAGGGAAAATAAACATTTAATCTAAAATATTTGATAAGTGCAGATAAATCTATGAATTTATTTGAAGTTTCCAGCAAAAATAAAATGCTTTGGATGGATAATGAGCAATTGAAGACATTAATCTTAGAATATTAAGGTAGAAATCTGAATTTACAGCCTGGCTTTCTGTAAACACAATTACTGAGATGTGCAGGTTGATTTTATTTATTCCCAAAAAAGTCCAAGGCAGATGAAAACAAAAAGTAAGTGCCATGAATTATTCTCGATTTTTTTTTCATTCAAAATTACTTAAAAACTTGAGGCCCCAGCAACTACTGATAAATCAAACTGTACTTAAAAAAATGTTACAATGCTCTTTCTAGCTGCTCTGTCAAAATAGATTTCAAGTATGGCCCTTCCCACATTCTCTGCTGTGCTTTATGTGCTCAAAACCAAAGGAAAAGGTTTTTTAAGTTTTCCTTGGAAAGAAGGAACTTCAAGAGCAGCACTGTAGAAGAATCAGAAGAGCCCTCTGAACTGATGCTTTTTGTTATGAACTCTTCTCTCTCCAGCCTAGTCCTGTGCTGAAATTATGCCATTTTTTTCACTACCAGCTCAAGCACACACAGGATGCCATACACAGAGTCTGTCAGTCTGTGGCGAGGAATGTCTGTGCTGCTTTCATGTGTAGTGTTTTGATGCTGCCTTGCCACAGGCTGCTGGATGTGGCTGTGATGCCAGCCCAAGGGTTTGCATTTCTTTTTCTGCCTCTGCCAGGTCTCCTGGGCTCTCCCACAGCAGACTGCAGAATGAGGCAGTTGCCTGCACCCCTTCATGGTCAGGTGTGACCTTAGGGCAGGTTGCACTTGTTGGTGCCTGTTGTCCCACCAGCCTTTCCAGCCCAGCTCCACGTACAACCAGTGTCACTCATCTGAATGGGCCTTTTGCACTTCGGGATATAGCCCCTTCCAAAAAATGCAACTATTTCCTGCTTGGGAGCAGGGCAAGGGCTGAGCAGCCCCATTGGTTTCATTAATGCCTCTGTTCAGCAAAGGATAGCACACTGTGGGTCTGCCACCATGAGCTGCCCAGGCACATCACCAGCTCCTATCCCTCAGGGACCAGAGCCAATTTAGGTGACTGAGTCAAATTAGGGATGCCAGAAAGGCATCTTCAGTTAGAAAAACATCTGGCAATTCACTATAAACATTTGTGTGCAAGAAAAAGCATTGTTTACTGCTGCAAATCCTTCTGGGGGGTCTGTGTTCCAGCTACCCAGTGGCAGTTCAGTCATGAGCCTGGAAATAATTTGTGAGATTATTTTTGGAAATGTTCAATTGTCTTATTATGCCAAGACTAAATGGGGTAACAGATGTAGTAATTAAAAATGAAAAAGTGACAGTTATTTTTGGCTCAAATTGATACTATTAACTAACACGGTAGATGGGCTTTTAAAGCCAAAAATATATGCAATAGCAGTCAGAATAGCTGTTATTTCCCTGCTGTTTGTGAAAGGCTTATGAATCATGTTCTACACTCAGCCAATGGCATACCTTTATTTCAGATACTATTTAAGTTACACTTAATTTAAATGAAGAGGTGAAACTAAGGAAGGAACTAATTAAATATCTGAGAGTTTTTTCAGGCTTTGTCTGATATCAGAAGTCAGATGACTACGTATCTTGATTTCCAGAAAAACATATGAAATGGATTAATAAAATAAACAGGAAATGAACTCCCTGTTGACCTGTAAAAAGACCATACTGAATTTACAGCTGCAATGTCAGACTTAATTTGTATTCCCATAAGATCAGTATTGAGAATGTACTTATTTTAGTTATTAATATTATGTGGGAGAAACCAGTTGCTGCTTACTGACCCATCATTTCCAGGGCATTGTATTAACAGAGCATGTATCAGTAGTAACCACACCAAATTTTTTCTCACTTAAAATGAGAACAGTAGGATTTGGCTCTGCTTCTTACATACTCCTAAATAGAGCCCTAGAAAGAAAAATAATTTAAAACCTCCACAACTGTTAAGGCAGATCCTACAACTAGGGACATTCCCTGGCTATAAGGATGTGACTGAGGACTGTGTATTTCTGAGCTCATTTGCACTAGATTCACTGCAAGCCTTAAATAAATGCATTAACTTTTAGAAAAGGTAATCATGATATTAATTTATCTCCTTCATCTATAATGCCAGGTAATGCATTTTGGCAAGCATCACTTATAACTAGAATTATTCTCCCCTGGGAAGCTGCAAATGACTCCTCTTCATTCAAATATGTTTTGCTTCTATGCACAGAGACACACAGAGTATCTTCTTTAAGTTATTGAACTTAAATCAATATTGTGATCAACACTGAATCCAATTAAAGCATATTTTCTTGGCTTTTCAGATGGTGAAGTAATGATCTTCCCCAATTCCAGCAAGACATCAGGGAGGTGCAGAGGATATCTGGGAGGCTGGGCTGCACATCCCCTCCTGGAGCTGTCAGGGTCACTTTATCAGCACTGGAGCGTGGTGGGCAACGCCTGTTTTGGCTGGCAGAGAACCAGGTGCTGCGGGTGAAAGCTTTCCTGGCACCAACATCACAGAGTTGCAGCACTACGGATTTTCCTTGAGCAGAGACACAAGCAGGCAATGGGAATTTATTGTGGTGCCTTTGCAGCCTCCACTGGGTGAAATCTGCTGCAGATCAAGCCCTTGACTTCCCTCACCATTCTCTGCTCTTGCAGGTCCACTGGAGTAGAGATACTCTGCTCTGCAGTGGCTGCTTCCCCTGCCCACACTTTGGCAGGGCTGCTTGGCTTAATTTTAAATATTTATTGGACATTTACTCTAATGCCCACTACTTGGGAAATGCCTCATATGATGGGTGTAAAAGCAAAGGTCAACTTATTTTGCAAGAGGCTGGCCTAGAAAAAGCAATCTCCAGCTGTTCATTACTGGGAACACACATCTATGGCATTCCTCTTGGAGTGACATTTCTGCTGCACTGTACTTTAAGTGAGGTATATCCTTTGGAACTTGCAAGGCAGCTCAACTAATTTGCTTTGAAAAGTAGACAGTAAGTGAGAATTTATTTTTGATAAACATTTGAAAATTTTCTATCTGGATGGAACACTTGTGATACAAGAACAAATACTTGATGGCTCCTTCAGGATGAATTGGAGGAGCCCAGTTAAGAAGTTTGCATAGAAATCAATCATTTCCAATTCTACATAAACACTCTCACGAATTCTGTGTTCTGCAAAATCAGGGGAGTAAGCACATTTGTTACCATTAGTCACACACACAGCACTCTGCAATATTATCTATGATTCTTTGTGCAGAGCAACAGCTTCCAGCTCAAAATGCAGATCACGCACCACAGACTTTATTTATGGCCTTTATTCCTGCTTCCTTGCAAACAGCAGGGCTGGATGGACAAAATGTTAAAAAGAAGTATCAGAATTCTCTGGAAGGCTTAGGAGAGCAGCTAGAGCCCTTTTTCTGGAAATCCTCTTAGGCCATTGTAATGGGCTTACATTACAATGTGAAAAAAAGTGTCTGAAATACGATTTTCAGGGGTAAATGGCTGAAGCAGATTATTGTACAGCTGTCCTAGCAGCATGAACTGAGCAAGTCCCTAAGTGTATGCCGCCAAAGTGAGTAGAGAGGCATTTCATTGTCATATGCTGAAGGACTGTCTGGCACCTGACATTTTATCTCAGCTATCTGTCCCATGCTCTGCAGCTCACCTTCAATAACCACCAGACAGGAAAAAATGTGACCCTGAGGATTAAACAAAGCAGTCAAAGCTTGATCTTCTATTGTTTTGTACATCTTGTGATGATCTATGGCTCTCCAGAAGAAGGGTGAAGTTGCTCTGAAATGTGGCCATCCTTGAGAAGAACTTTACTCCAATTTTATTTCCCTGGTGTGGAACATAAATCACTGCATGGCCTACAAGGTGAGTTCTCCAAGAAGACTTGTCCTCTCTTTCTGCCATTCTGGTTAAAGCCTCTTTCACAGCTTAAGCTGTGAATTAAATCAAGGGCAGGACTGCTGGAGAAGGTGGGTGTCTTGGGGAGCTGAACCACAGCTGTGTGCCGTCCTGAGTTCCTGATGTGCACACAGCACTTTGCCAGGCCCTCAAAGGTACACATTTCAGTGTCTTGTGCCCCATGAGAGCACAAAGTATAATGGTGTTTTTTAAAGATATCTGTATCTCTAGACGTTGCCTACATAGCCTTTCTTATAATTATAGATCTGTAATTATGTACTTAATGATGACACCCCCTCTGTCTGAGGATAAATATATTTTTTCATAATAGCACTTAACCATTGCATATTTACTAATCATAAGGAGATTTGCTGTGCAAGTGAAGAATTACAAATTAATTGCACCATATCTTTAATTATACCATAAATAATCTGGATGATTTCCCAAGAAATTATATTAGAGCTCTTGTAAAGACACTTACCCTGGTTGCCTGCAATGGCCCACATCTTGTGCTTACTCTGATAGTGTAAGAAATCCAAAGTGCTAAGTTTTCATTACTACTGCCTCTGAAGTAACTGCAGTGCACTTAAAATAGATGGACAATTCATGAAAATGAATCATTAAAAGGCATTGAGTTGAATTGTGCCTGGCAGATGTTGTCACAAACATTGCTGAAATACTTAAACGCTTCTTCCAGCAAGTGACGAGAGGATGCTTGGCAGCAAAATCATGCCATACCCAGAGAAGTAATGCTTTTCATGCTAATGCAAGAAAGGCTTCACAAACAACTTCATGGAGCTCTACTGCACAGTTATGATGGTGCTCCTTCCTCCTCTATTGGATAGCTCTTGCTCAAGGATACATCATCCTACCCATGGTGATCCCACACCTCAGCCCTGGAAAAAATGAGAAGTTGCAAGCCGGAGGCAGAGGCCAGTCTGTCTTGAGCTGTTCTCCATCCCCTGGGCTCTTTATGCAACGCCCCCCTGCTCCCTACTCACCCATGGTGCTGGTGCACAGGGCTCATCTGCTTCTCTCATCTAGAAACAGCTTGATAGGGTTAATTTTTAGCCATACAAACCTGAGTGGGGTAGAGAAGGAAATACTGGAGAGCAGTACAGAATGGGTTGGTTTAAGATGGTCAATTCCCTGAAACCAAAGTTTTGAAAAACATGATAATTTTCTGTGTCCTTCCTGCCGAAGGGCTGGATCAACCCCAAAAAATACTTTGGCAAATATTGTAATTGCATGATCTGCAATGGCTTGTTTTCATCATCTCTTTGGGTGTAGACATTTTTTTAAGAGGACTTGATCATGGGCAAGACTGCAGGTTCTCCAGGACACAGCTGTAAGTTTGATTGAACCCCATTTTTAGTGAGTACATTTTGGTGTTTAAACATGGCAGGTCCACACCAGACTTTTCTTCATGTCACACATGGTAAATGCTCCATCCATCTTCCTGATTCCACTCACATGACATAAAAAATAATTTTAATTTTCCCCCTCATTAATGTTTCCCCAAATAAGACTCATGTGTATAGGGGTGAATTCTTACTGGCAGGAAAATATCTCACTTGGAGGCTTATTTTAACTTCTGGAGGAGAATGGCCTTATCAGATCCCTCAGCAATTGAATAAAGCATGTGGTCTCTCAGCTTATCTAGGATTTGAATAAGAGCCATGCTAATGCTGATGGCTTCAAAGCACACAGCACCTAAACATACTTTGACAGATGATTTTTCTTCTGTGTTTAACTGAAAAGAGTACATCCTGGTGGAGGAGTTTATCAGTTCCAGCCTAGCTAATGAGCTTAGTCTTCTTTCTGTACTGCTGAAATTATACAAAAGTGCCTGCCTGAAGGAGGCATATGGATGAAATTTTCCTTCAGCTCTGAGCACTGAGAAGCTTAATCACTTAAATCTCTGGGCAAGAGAGTTTCCTCACCCACTGCAGGGTCTGCCCAAAGGCCAAGCTCTTTGCTGCTCTCAGCTCAGCTGTCAGCACCTGCTGATCTACAGCAGGCTGGTGGGTTAGCCAGGGAAGCAGTGAGTGATTGGGCTGCCTGAAATACTTTAGTTTGCATCATCCATGCATGATGGGGAACTGGCCTCTGAACTGACCATCTCTCTTATGATGGATACCTTCTGTGGCTGAATCTCACTGTGTTTGTGTGACTTCAAAGATGCAATCGTTCTTGCTATGATATCAGTCATTCCTTCTATCTCTGGGTTAGTAAGCTTTCTGAGGACTTGGAAACACTCCTCATCTGACATTTTCTATTTTAGCAATTCAGAATGTGGACACCCTACTTTGCAGTATTTTACACAATTAATTTGTCCATTTCTGGTACACAAATGGTAAGAGACTTTCTATAGTACATAGTCTCTAAGCAGTGTTACCAGTGCTTCACAAATCCTTTGCACTTTGTTTTTCCTTTTGATGAAAGGTCTGCTCTCTTTCCTGGGTTATGAATGTCTGGTGAGCCTGTCTCAGTAACTCCCTAAAGCCTTCTTCCTTCTCAGAGTTATTGCTGCCGTGCTCTTTTAAATAACACCATTCAAAAGCAGGTTTTTTCTGCACAAGCACATGTTTATAGTTCCTCTGAAGATGTGTCCCTTCACCCTCCTCACTAATATCCACCATCATGACATTGCTCTTTGAAAGCTCTGCGGCACCTGGCAGCCTGTGCTCACATGAGATGTCTCTGGGCTCATTGCACATGCTGATTGCCACAGCTAGGGTGGGACATGGCTCTGGGTGAACCCAAGTCCCCATGGAAAATCCACATTGAATGGGACAGCCAAGGCTTGATATGGGTAAAGCAGCATTTGTTTTCTCTCTTCTTACCTTGTGGCACATCTTCCCTGAAGCCTCTTCTGAAGGTGAGAAAGTGAAATTGTGGCAGCCTGGAAACAATGTTTGAAGTAAATGTGATACCACAAAATGGTCCTTTAATTCCATTGCCAAGCACACATTAACCTAATTTAAAAATGCCAGTCCTGCATGTGTTATGTATGCTAAGTGGTTTTGCTTTTTAACTGAGAGCCCTTCTTTCCTTGTAAAGCTGGCAGTAAGGATATCTGTTGAAGGATTGGTTGGTGTCTTGAGCCTATCAAGACAAGTAACCCATTTATTTATGTTAAAATATTTAAAAGTTCCACTCATTATTGAAACTCTGTAACTGAGTTCTCTGGAGAACAAATGAATCGGAGAGCATTGTGTTTTCTTGAACATAAAAAATAGTAAAGATTTCAAGAGAGAGGGTTTTTGTTTGTTTGTTTGTTTCCCCCCCCAGGAAAGGACATATATTTTTACCAATTATAGTCAAGAAAAAACATGAAGGTGTTAGACACTTCAAAGTCACTCCTGAAGGAATAACTAGCTCTTCAGAGGGCTGGAAAACAAGGCAGCCCCCTAGGATATATCCTGATTTCAGGAAAATTGTTGCTGGTTGCTGTTACCATCATAACAAAGAGGCCTAAAACATTGTTCCTGTCCCTTATGTAACAGCACATCAAGTTTTTCTTTGCAACTCAGAGTACTCAATAATTGATATAAATTAATAATACCACAATTTTATTTCCACGTGAAGGTGAATTTAAGATTCTTTACGATTTTATAAGAAAACTGACATCCATGTTTTACAGTTGCCCCATTAATTGTTTTTGGTGGTATTCACCAATTTGCAAAAGCCCCAGCTCCAAATTCCTGCTCCCTCCTATCAAATACTTGCAGATGAAGCATGTTCTCCCTGTCGAGAGCCAGAGCACACATTCAGCTTGCTCAGCATTTGGCTGCTGGTGCCAGAGGAGCAAACCCCTCCACAGAGAGGGGAAGGATGCATCAGAGGTGGAGACTCACTGGCCAGCCTGGTGGAGACCACATATTAGCCAAATCTGCAAACAGTTCAGAGCAGGAGCTATTATTTCATGACTTGCATTAAGTGTAGAATGTAATTACCAGTGAACAAATAGCACTAACAATAACAGTTGTACTGCTGTACTGATAGCTTTATGCTTCCCTTTGCATTGTGCTGCACCGTAGACCTTACCCTGGTTTTAAAGCACAAAGCCTGGCTATTAAAGCAGAGAGAGGAATTATACCCTCCTACGTAGACTATGCTGCAAACAGGGTGACTGCCTCGGGTCCCTCGGTAACGGCATTGTGCAACACACAAATGCCTTTAATCATCCCAGCACTGCTCCCACAGTGTCTTGTTTAGACTACTTAAAATAACCTACCCAAATTATGAAGCTTTGCATAAGAAATGATGTGTGTTTCAAAACACAATGAGACACATTCTGCACAAAGGTTGGTTGGGAAGTGGGAGTGAGCCTTCGTGCAAGAGGCAATTCAGCAGAGAACTGCCATTGTCTTTAACACTGCAATTAACCTAAAACATTGTCCTTGTAAATAAAAAGATTTGCAGTGTGGCCACTGCTGTGGAAAGCTTGTGATGAAACATTTAGGACAGTGCTTTCTGAATGTGACTAATTTTTGGAAGGCATATCAAAGTTTCATAGGGGCACTAATCTAATCACAGATGATGAATGATTTTATTTTTATGTTGGGCTTTAACAAGGCTGGATGAATGTGGGGTGGCTTAACGAGTCAGCGTGTGCCGAGGGCCGCCTGAGTCACGGCTTTTGGAGAGCTGCTTCCCTCCAGCTGAGCACATCGTGTCAGCCTTAACGGGGCTCTGAGCCCTCATGCTGCCTTCACAGCTGAACCCAAATGCAGGGAAACCTGGCAATTATGAGAGAACTTCACAACCAGCAGCAAAGCCTTTGGTTAAATCCTCATTAACCACCTCTACCCTGCTCCTGGCTCAGTCTCTGCAGGCACAGACTAATCACATTGAGGGGGAAATAAAAGGAAGCAGCAGCGTGTTTCTGTGAGGTGTTGGTTGTACTTATTGTATTTCCAGGGTGTCCTCACACCCCACTGAACTGGCTGTGCTGTGGAGGGAAATGTGGTGGTGGGAGTTTGCAGGGACAGTCCAAGGTGCAGCAACACCACAGCTGCTGCTGACACCCCCCGCTGCTCCTACACTTTCATCATTGTGCTGCAAAAGATCTGCTCTTCCAGCTTGATCTAGAAGTTTGGAAAAGTAGAAAAAAGTTTTAAGTAAAATTGCAGGAGAGACAAAGTGTTTTGGGATGATGTACGTAACAAGCCAAAAGACAGTACCATGGATCCCTTTTCTTGGGATCAGATGAAGGCTACGTAGAAAATTCAAGCGTGTCATATTTCTCCATCCAACAAACAATGACAATTTAATCATGATCTGTAGTGAGTGGCTGGATCTCAACACAAGCCTGTCCCCCAGACCTGAGCCCCAGGACTGCCTGTGCTGCACAGCTGCCTGACAGTGTGAGCACAGGCATAGCAGAACCTCATCCTCCTCTTTCTTCCGATCCTTTTCAGCAGGTGGAGCACTTTTTCGGCAGCAGAATTGTTACCCAGGAGATGGAAGCAAGCATCAGCCTTGCTCGGGGCAGGATGAAGCTGGCCCCCTGCCAGTCTGCCTTGCTCAGGGTCAGCCACAGTGGTATGGGGTGTAAAGAGGGGTTGTTCCCCCAGGGCTGTGCAGGAGGGTATGGGACACATCCTGTTGAGAGCACCTGTGCTGACCACGGGGCCTCCTTGCACTGGGAAAGGGCACAACACACCAGTATGGTGCTGGGAAGGGGCAAATGCACTGTGTCAGCTCTGGAATCACAAGTTTGCTGAGCAGATGAGTGGTGGCCCTTTTGCATGCTGAGAGTTTCCAGCACTGCCTCAGTTGTGCTAGGAACACAAATATTTTTCTGTTGTGCCTGTGCCAAATCAGTTACAGAACTCAGCAGCTGTGCTGGTGTGTTTTGACTGAAGAGACTCCACTTGATGTCAGCATAAAGTAACTCATTATCAACACATTCACCCAATTTCACATTTAGGAACTTCAGAAATTATTACCAGTACATTAAGCTACATGTTTGAAGCTTTGCAGCTAATTAATATGCACTGATTGAGCCCAGACTCAGCCTCAGGTACTGGGAAAGTTTCTAATATAATAAAGCTACAAGCAGAGTGACAGGGACATATTTCTTCACTAGATAGCCGTTTGTTAAAATAATCCAATGCATTTCTAAGAAGTGTTCTAATCTCCACTTGAAACACAATTTAAAATGGAGGGACATTTACCTTAAAAGGGTTCGGAGAACAAATATTTCACAAGTTAGATAAAGGCAGTTCTGGTTTAAGGCAACAAAAGGTGGGAAAACAATAACTAATAAAAAACATTCTCAGTGATGGAATTTCAAGCATAACTGCTGTTTGTGAGGCATTTAGATTGCTATGGAAAACTTTCCTCTGGAAGGTGACACAACAGTCTGTGTTCAAGAGTCATCAGCATAACTGAGGTACAGAATTGTGTGAATAATGATTAATCTGATAGGAAAACAAACATTTTGTTTTGGAGAACTGAATCCTCTAAGGGTTTTATTAAACTTTAGGTCACACTTGGAATGGAAATGCTGTTGTGTAATGAGATCCTGAATATGCTGGAAAATAAATTAAAGAAGACAAAATGTATTTTTTAAGATTATAATCTGATGAGGCCAGTTGATGTTTTTAAAAAGGAATTAGCATGTCTTGATGAATTCACTGTTTGAAGTAAAAAAAGTTGCTGGATCCTTGGATGTCGTGGAAGTAGGTAACAAACTCAAAGGTGGACTTAGGCCGTTTCTCTGATTCACTCCTGCATTGTTCAATCCATTCCTTGGGTTTTTACCTTTTTTTTTTTTTTACTGTTCTGAGGCCAGCTTAGAGCAATATGGGTTCCTAAATCTTTGTTGCTCCAAGACCCAGGAAGGATGACCAGCCATCAGCATCATACACTGAGGATCTCCACACCTGTGTCAGGAGACTTGGGTAGTCTGCACTGCCTGCACTGGGCTCCCCAAGGGGAGCAACACCTGTTTTGCTGGGCTGACACCCCAACCCTGCAGCATCTCCATCACAGCCTTTTCCACAGCTTGGTATCTCTCTCCAACAGAGAACAGGGAAGACAACAGAGACAATGTCTTTTCTTCCAAAAAGGGGGAAGAAGGTGGTTGTGATGGTGTTGGGAGACAATATGAAAGTTGTGGGAAAAGGTCTGCTTTCCAGCCTTTTTTCAGTTTGCTGAGCTGTCACCTCTGTTCAGCTCCGATATTTTGGCTTGCTGTGTGTACAAAGTTTGCCTCTGATGTCCTCCCTCTGTTCTCACACAAAAGGTAAGAAACTCCTTCTTGCTTCATGGGTTTTTCATTTCTTTCTGCTGTTTCATCTCCCATGCTTCATGCTTCAGCTGCCCATCTCAGAGCAAGGGCTGCCTTGACTGTTTCTGACATGTCTTTGACTTTCATGGGAGACCTTTACCACCTTCATACTACAGAAAGGAAGAAGAGCAAGTGTTTTCTACTGTTTTACTGAGAGACAAACCACATGAGACACAGTTAAGAAACATTTTGATGCAGAAACCCTTTTCACTGCAGATAAATTGCAGTATTTTATGTTCTCCACAAAGAAACAATGCACAAAAGGGTAATTCAGAGAGCTGACATTGCTGTCCTGATGCCTTTCTTGTGGAAAGACACAGCTCCAAAAGAAAAATTGTAGCAACCAGGAGTCAGAAGAGCTTAACCAATCTCTACTTCCTTCAGTAGAACATGCAATTGGAAAAGATTAATGGTAGAATTTTAACCTCATGGACAGGGGTCTCACTGAATGAGAGCAGATCCGAGCTTTGCTCTTGATTCCTTGATTAGTTCCTGACATTTTTAAAACATGAAATATAAAATACATTAACAGGCTTTGACTGGAGCCAGAAACAGTCAGAAATTCAGAGATAAATGGTATTTTGCAGACAAGCAAGGTGTTGCCACTTACTGAATAACACAGGTAATTTTTGCTGCAGCTCACCTTTATGACATCCTCTTCCTCCAGCAGCTCAGCATCTTGGCTGTACTACACCCATTTTTCATTTTCTTAATATCTCTTACAATTTTTAATATTTTTTTCCTCAAATATTTAGATTCAGAATCAGAACATTCATATGCTGACCACACTTTGCTTCTTTGAGAAGTTATGTTCAGGGACCATTAGTTTTTGACCTGAACAACAGGCAGATATCACAAACATCTGCAGTTCATGGGCCTCATAAAACTCATCTACTTTGAAAGACAGTGAAAGAAAAAGAAAAGCCTAAACCAAAGCAAGTATTTAAACGGTGAGTCCAAAGGTAGGTCAACCTGTTATCTCAGCCCTCCTCTTAGTCTGCTCACATCAGTCATACAAGCTATACCTGTTTAAATAAAACATGGACAAGTATTCACAGTCTGGTGTATCTAACAAATTCACTTTCCCATATTCTCAGTAAGTTCTTAGGAGCATCAAAAGGAAAAACCCCACCTTTAGTGTGCTTTAAAAGCAGATAGAGATTTAGAAACACTTGCTCCCCACTCTCTTTTTCTATATTCTCTACATCAAAAAAAGCAACTCACAAAAAAAAAAAAAAAAAAAAAAAAAAAAAAAAAAAAAAAAAAAAAAACAAAAACAGAAAATAAATGCCCAAAAAGTGAGATGAAATATTAAGTTTATTCAGGAGCTCAGAATTATTTCAGAGAGCTGCTTTTCATTCCTGTCAATTGCATATGTATAAGTTTTAAGTCAATATGTTTTGCTAGCACTGTTAAACTAGAAAGCTGCCTGCTATCCATGGTAGCTAAATGCCAGGTAAATAAACAACCAACTGGCTTAAGCAAATTAAGTAAATAGTGTTTGTGGGCAGGTAGTTTTGTTCAGCATGTGGCATATAAATGTTTATTAAGCTGTTAACCTGGAGAAATGCTGAGGTAAAGGAAGAGATTACAGCAAATGTACAGATTAAAACAGAAACATTTGTCAAAAACAGTGTTCATAGAAGCAAATAGTAAACAACCACATGAGTTTGCTGAAGCCAAATGCTCCCATTTAATAAATGAAACGCTTCATTAATCCTCTCTGACAGAAGTAATGCTTGGAATGGAGAATAGATCCAAGAGAAAATATTTTTCCAAGTCACATCCCATGAATCCCTGGCAGCCCAGGCAGGAACCACAGCTGCTCCCAGACAAGGAGGAGTATAACAAAGGCAGCCCCTTGCAGCTCTTGCTCCTGCAACTCCTGCCAAAATATTTGGGGCTGATAACAGAGCAACTGGAGGAGCTATCAGTTGTGTAGGTTGCTATGATCAATAGCTGCCTTAGAGATGCTCATGGTCCCTGAGTGCTGTGCACCAGCTGTGATCCAGATGCCAAAAATATGTTATGACAGAGTTGTCCACATGCTGTATCCTACACTAAGACACCCACTTACCACAGTGGCACTTGCTTTGAGGGTTGACCAGAAGCAAAGCACACGGTGGTGGCAAATCCCCACACTTCAAGTGAGCCCTCCAGCACTGGGTGCCTTTCTGCAGGAGCTCTGTGATCAGCTGCATGCCTCATCTTTACCCTAAAACAATGTATTTCCATTTGTCAGGATTAGGTCTTGAGACACACATGGCCTATGCAGCTGGATGGTTGTCTGAAGGTCCATCTCATTTCCTGAGCCCCAGCTGCAGCACTGCTCTGGTGTTTGCTGACCACATCCAGCTCTGCAGCAGTGCCTAGGAACAAAACCCTCCTTTTTCTTTAGCAAGCAGCTTTACACAGCATTGACTTGTCCTCCATAACTTGGACCTCTCGGACTGCCTAGACCATCTCAACATCCCTGTAGTGAAGGCACTCCCTGCACACCATCTGGCACACAAGGCTGAGGTATGGCTTGTTACCTTCATCACTGGAATGTCTTGCCATGGAATTTCTCATCAGCTTTTCAGTCACTGTGCCTCAAGCTGCTTCATGTCCCCTCATATGAGCTCGAGGACCAGGACAAAGAGCAGACAGTGACTGCTCAACTGAGGCAGTCCATGGCACCTATGAAAGAACTCATGGTGTGGCAAACTCTCTCTTCTCTCTTCTGCCTGGCCTTTGTCAGGGCATCTTGTCTTCAGGGCTGTTGTCCCTTTATGAAGTTAGATTGAAAGTGAGCAGATGGTCTGGTAGTGTCTGGCATGGGGAAATGACATACATAAACCCTGCATTAGAAAAATCAAGCTTAAAATAGACAGGCTCAAAGCCAAGATACTCCTTTGCACACACTTCTTCCCCAGGGCAGAGGAGGATAGTGCTGAGATGTGACAGGTGCCAATCACTTTGCTTCATGTATTTCTGGAAATAGATTAGATGCTGCAATGAGAACAACAAAGTAAGAACTTGAACTAAATATTTAAGTCCTCTGCCTTCCTGGGAGATGGGCTGAGGAAGCACCATAAGGAGAGATCTGGGATGAGAATGGGCCACACTCCTTCCCATTTATCAGAATGTAAAACATGGGGTGTTTTTGTAATGAAGATGCAAGATCAGCAACAAGTTGTTCTCCTAGTACAGGAAGCTTTAGGAGAAAAAATGGCTAAAAATATGCAGAAAAAGGTGTGCCAGACTATTGGCTGAGAAATGGATCAGAGTAAATTGTTTCAATGAGACAGCTCAACTGAGGATCCCAAGAAAAAATATTTGAAAAGTAAAGTGGGCAAAGAAAGAGTGTTTGAAAGATAGCTGTGATCCAGATATTATATCAGTGGGAGAAGCTGGGGAGAAGAGCTGTGGACCCCATCCTTACCCAGCAGCCAGTTGAGCTCCTGCCCACATTATGGTATGTGTTATGGTATCCCAAAGCACACATGGAAATGTCAGGGGAACACTCCTCTTTTTGGTTTAAGTGAGTTTTGGTAGATTCACTGACTTCTTACACATTTGGTACAGGGGAGTGAAAAGTAATACAGATGCCACCAGAAACCTTCATGCCAGAGTTGAATTTGCAGCACATGAGAGCTAATGCCATATGGAAGCTGAGGTTCAGCTTGAGCTTGCAGTATTTTTGTGATGAAGAGAACATTGAGATGGTCAGTGCTACACAAACTGAGTTGCACCGAGTCCCTCTGAGTCTGGCAGCTACATTTTTTACTTTGTGCTGCAACGTGAAGAGAGAATTTGCTTTGCCTTCTGATGTTTATCTTATTTTTACATGTGTTCACAACTCACAGGAGAAAATGACATATTGAGAAAATATTTGTTTTCACAAAAGCCAGGAGGCTGTTGCAGCAGACAGCCAGACAAACACAGTTTAAGTGCCAAAGTCTGAGCTTTTCTATACCGTGTTCATGATCAGTTTTACTTGCCTAAAGGGCAATAGTAAATTCAGTCCATATGCTGCCATAATTACTGCAGTGTCTCTGCACAAGGATTACTTGTTGCATCCCACTGCAGGTTTTTGGAACACCACCCAAAAGGGAGGCTGAAATAATCAGCCACATTTCATTTGGCCACGCCAACTGAATCAAAACAAATTGAAAAATGACCCGCCTGTAACACTTTGAGGCGTACAGCAGAAAATAACTCTGAAATAGCTGCTTATGTTCACTGCAGAAAGATTTATTTCTGATCTCTGAGCTTGAGTAGCAGAGGTAAACAGAACCACCTGTAAACCATTACCTGTCATGCCCCACCGCCCCCATGCGGAAAAACAAGAACAGGCATTGCTTGGAGTGGAGTTGGTCTAGTAAATGATGAGGAAAATGGAATGTTTTCTCTCAAAAAGCAGAAAATGAAGAGGAGCTGCTACATCTGAAATGATGTTTGCCTGAAAGGTCCCAGCTTTTGACAAAAGGCCCATGAGTCTAGCATTTCCTTTTTCTCCTGTGGCGCAACATGAGCCACTCTGTCCTTTACTTCATACTTCAGGAGGGATTTTGGTGGTGAAACAAACTGACCTATTTTACAAATGGCTTAAAAGGCTCTGCACTGATGTACAGCCAAAATGGAGAAGAGTTCTGTATAGTAGTGTGGCTGTCTATTTACCTAGTTTTTATCTATTTATTTAAGCTGGGGCGGGGGGGGGGGGGGGGGGTGGGGGGGGGAAGGAGTGTTTGTTTTGTATTTAGTAATGGATTTTGATGCCATGATATTATACATTCCATGTAAATCCCTGAAAAAGCAGATCTTAAAAGTGTTTGCTTGTAATACCAATTTATTTAGGTCCATGTTTTTCTACCAGTAACCAGCAGTGTGATTTCCAAACATGGCCAATGCCAAGGTTCCCTGGTCCATGGCATCCTAGCTCTCCTAGACAAACACAGCACAGTACATCTTGCCTGAAGCATTTCTCTAGTTCCACTGTGACTTTAGCCCAGTTTCCTAAGGAAACCATCTGAGCATGACCTCTATCTTTCCCTCTCCTCTTTTCTCTCAACTCCTGAGCCCATTGACTGGTTTAGCATCCACGAGACAGACAGCTGGAAGCCTCAAACATCAATTTTCCCTGTGGATTCTGTGCAAATTGGGGGGAAGGTATTTACAGAGCCTTTTAAAAAGACAGCTTTTAGTGCTTCCACCAAGGAAAGAGGTCAGAAAACTTTGGTATTTCCCATTGCTTGTCAACCCCTAGATAATCAAGCAATAAGTGCAAGGTCCCAAATTTAGTTTGGACTAACCACAGCCCATGTTCTCTCCTGCCAAGTGGGAATGCCATAGATGACAAGAGAGGAATGGTGGTTAAGGAAGGAGGATGTTCAGGGACAAAGGAACTGTATTAGTAGGACAATATGTCCTACTGTCTTGGCTGCCCACAAATCTGCTTTTCAGGATATTTTTAAATTTTCTGTTTCTTCCTTCTCTAAGTCCCTGCAGGCAGCAGGTGGTCCTTGGAAGATGTGATGACAAGGAAAAAGCTCTTCAGTGACCATAGAGAATGTAGAAGTGAAAACACACCTCCCAGGATCTCATCCTGAGCTGAAAGGAATTGTAAAAGTACTGTTCCTACATCCACACTGGTTGCTGGAAATAGAGTACAAATACAGGATCCTGCCCTGGCAGTCTTTTCCTTCTAAAAGCAGAAGGAAAAGAATAAACCTTGAGGGGGAAAGACAGGAGCGCCCAGTGCCTGGGAGATCTGTGGTTATCCACAAGGGAATGGTCTGCATGGTCAGAAATCTCCTCCTGCGGGATTGTCAGGATGCTGGCTAGGAAAGACAAGGTGTTGTTGTTGGCATATTGCTGTACCTTGGTGCTGTCACCATCAGTCAATAGCCCTTCTGCTCCCAGCCAGGCCACTCGAGTTCATTAGCAGAATGTCTGGCATTTGTTGCCACATGCCTTTCCTTTTCTTCTGGCTTATATATAAGCCCTCTTGACCTCAACAGTGGTGTGACACATAAACAAGTTATAAAAAAACTCACCAAGTGCATTTTTGCAGATCACAGGTCCCCTATATTTAATAGTCCAATATTTGAAGAAAGTGGCTGGGTTCAACATGGGGTCAGTTCTTCTTTGAGGGGATTACATTTTATGCCCTTCTGCTACCTTCCTAAACAAGAATTCACACATTTCTTACTTGAATGCTTTGTTTTTGTTATGAGATGTAGAAAAAAGCAAGACCAAAAGTGGTCTCAGCACTTTAGAACTGGGCACATGATGCTTCCATCATGTTTGTGCCACCAGATCATAGATGGGAAATGCAAGCACTGCAGTCGTGTGACTCTGTTAACTGCTAATTCCACTGCCAACCTTAAAATCTGATTCTTTAATGTGGTATACAGTGACATAGTCTTTGTACTGTGTGCAGTATCTGAAATACCTTTAGATGTTTTAGATGTATCCCACAATAAACTTGTATTTAGGTGGGACAGCAATGCCCAGTCTGAGTATGCTGAAGATGAGGCTCATCTTGTCCCTTTTCAGTGCTGTTCAGACTGTGTGACTGAGCACAGGGAAAAAAATCAAGAAGGGCTTCAAAATGGGGTTGGGAAATGTTGATGCTTTTAGGGTCTCAGATGGACCCTCAGACTCCCTAAAACTGCCTTTGAGCTCCCAAGGTATTTTGGACCATAGCACAAAAGAACCACAGAAAAGAGGTTCCTTATCAAGATGTCTTTATTTACTCAGGTATCTCTATGAAACTTTGGAAAAAAAGCATGTACATAATTTATTCCCAGGTGCATTTGGGATGTCTGATCCTGTCAAAACAATATCAGTAACACATGGACTAAATCACATCCCTGTCTGCTCCTGCAGGAGCAGATTTGATCCCTGGCACTGGCAAGCTGGTATGTGAATTTTACAGATCCATGAGAATAAACTGATCTTAGTCACTTCTCACCAGTTTTCCACCAAACCAAAAGTATTTTAATTATTTGAGTGTCAAGCAGTCAAGTGCTGTACCTCAGACACAGCTATTTCAGGAGAAAATTGGAAGCACAAAGGAGCAAACAATGTGCCAGAGAAGCCATGATCACAGTGTGATCTGAAGGATAACTTTAGTAATGCAAGTGTTTCTTTGCTGGATGACTCATGGAAGAAAGCCGGGGCTGGAGCTGCTGGAAAAAGAGCCCGCTCCTTGGGAACACCAGCGAAGGTCAAGGATCAACTGTGTAAAACCAACTTTTTGTTTGACATTAATAATCTTTAGGAAATGGATGAAGTGAGAGCAAATGTCAGCTCCAGTAATGACTATGTAACTTTGGGACTGTATGGAAAAGTGATAGCCCAGCTCACATGTTGCTGGTGGAAATAATGGGGAGAAGTGAGCTGAGGATTCAAGCCTTGGTTCAATGTTTTCTTTTGAGTTTCTCTGTGAATTCTGATTTATCAAAAGGACAGGCAGCAATCTTCAATATTTAACTCTCTGTATATATAGCATATAGGTATTTATATACATATAGATACGCTATATATACTATATATATACTATATATATACAGTATATATATATACAGTATATATACCATACAGATACTATATAGGCATTTTTTACCATTGTGTTTTGTCTGTGCAACAGCTTTCCAAAGCTTCACAAGAAACATCATCTTACTGACTGTCACTTACTGAATTTTAAAAAGTATAAATATCTAATAGTTTTTTATGTTAAGATCCAACTGGCATGTTATAATATTTAATTAAAACAAACATAATAATATACATATTATATAGGAATATGTGTTCAATTGTTAAATTTTACACATACCACTCAGACCCACCTTGCACATATTTTTTCAGTGGTTATTTTCAGAGTATCTTCTTCCAATAACAGTTTCTTGAAGCCTCATTCCTTCTGTGTCTTGCCAATATAGCAGCAAGTTTAATTTTGTTTCTCTTCCAAATTGTGGCACAGCTGGCAGTGTGTAAACCCAGCAGACTGCTCTACATTTGTGACCGTGCTCCTTCCTTCCAGATGAAGGGTGCCAGCTCTGTAAATTCAGAGGCCAGATCACATTCTGGCAGAAGGTCAGAGTATTAAGGGAGAAGAATGTAGCATATAATTCTGCTGTCTGCTATTTTGAATTTGCTGCCATTTATTTAAAATGGAGGCTTGTTGGGTTTTTTTTTGGCAGAGCCACCAGCTATGCTCTGCATTGATGAAAGGAATATTGGTTCCCCAGCCGGCCTGCTCATGGTTTGTTGTCCTGTGTTAGAAAGATTTCCTGACATCAACCTCAAATGCCACTTCCTCTGGCAGGTCCGTGGCCATTTGTCCCACTCATAGCAAACGTGAAAGCCTCAATTGGGAAGTCTCTAAGTTGAAAACAACTGGGAGCTGAAGTGCTTGGGGAAAGTATTTTTCATATATTTGTCCTGTTTGCTTGCTTCTCCAGACATTCACTTTGATTCTGTCAGAGATAGGAGCCTGGCAGGCAAAATTTTAGTCTGATGCAGTACAGCTATTTTTAGGACACAAAATCCAGTTTATTGCGTTCTTCTTCACAACAGCCTTTTCTGTCCTCGAGGAGTGTTACTGATTCTCCTCTCCTCCTGGCTATACAATTCCAAGTTTTTAAATTTTCCTTCAAAGGACAGAACCTCAGACCTCTCATCTTCATCCTCTTGACTCTTCCTTGGCTGCACCACATCTTCCTGGGGACATATTACTCACAGCTGAACACAGGACTGCAGCAGGGGCACCAGCAGTGCTGGGAACCATGGTAGGGTTAATCCTGACATCTTTCAGGACAAGTTGTGTTCACCCCCAGGGTGTGTGCCCTTCTCCACAGAGGGTCAGCACCACTGACTCATGCTGCTCTCTGATTCACCCTGGACCCTCCTCAGCAGAGCTGTCACCCAGACGCTTGGTCACACTCCATAGCTGTGCAGCTGGCTGTTCCCACCCCAGTGAAGGGAAATGTGTCTGTATCAGGATGTCCATGGGTGCAACTGGTGCTAGTCTGCCTGAGCTCTCAATCACCTGTACAGTCCAGGGGCACTTGGACAGAGGAAGGGGGTGAGAAAGAGGATGTGCAAAGATAGTGAATGTGTTCCTCAAATTCAAAATTTGTTTGCAGGTTTCCCAGCATGCAATAAAGGTTCTGTTTATAGTTTTGGAATTTGTTCATTCTTATGTTTTTATACTTTGTTATTCTGCATTTTTTAATTTGACACCACCTTGCAAATCCACACCAAGTTTCTCACACACCAATTGTGAATGCTGCAAATTGAGCTCTGAATTGATATATCTCCTGGATTCAAATAGAGAAGCCATAGTACTGACTTCTAAGTACAAAAAAAGGGGAAATCAGCTTTCATTTCAGCTGGAATATTTTTAAATGAAAGGGCAGAAAAATGAACATCCTTTCTGTCAAAAACTACAAAACAGATCTACTTTTTGTGAGTGCTCAAGGATATAGAAGCAAAGAGTGCTTGTGACTCTAGGGAGGAGACATTTTTATACAAGTGGCAAGGCATGTAATAAATGTGATGGGTTTGGATACTGGGAGGAAAGGAATCTCAAAATGCTCAAGTAGTTTAGCTTGAGCCAACCTTGGAAAGGCTGGAACAGTGGTTCTGTGTCCAGCTTGCACTGTGTGCATTATTTGAGTTACCTGATTCTGTTTAGGCCAACCAATGTAAGTATTTTTGTGCTCTGTACCACACAACATTGTCTTTCTATATCTTTACAACATGATCTGCTTGACTCTTCCAAACAGATTAGTGGAGGGACAGGACTGGAAACAAAAAAATAGATTAAATAGGCTGTGAGCTGCTGGAGTAGAAGTGATTTTTGTCATCCAAAGGACATTTAATAGTTGTCTAAATTCTATTGAATTTAATTGATTTTTAAATTTAATTCTATGGTACCTGTTCTCTCTTTAAATCTGCCTTCTTGTCTTCTTGAAAGTTTTATACATTTTTCAATAACTATTGGACTAATATGAAATGTAGAACTGCTTCCTTTGGCTCCCTTATTCTGAGGTACATGGAACTCTATAAATCTCAGGGATAAACATAATTCTGCCTAAGACATTAATGTCCCAAACTAAAGAAGTTGATCGGGAGAGGATGAGACTGTGGAGACAGCAATCTTGTGTTCCAGACATGTGGGGCAATGCCAGACTGGGTTGCAGCCATTCGAATTTTGGATCTGTGAGATAAAAGACTTTGCCTTAGTAGGAGGCAAAAGCCTAAAAACTAGCTCAAGGAAGAAGGGGATATATGCCAATTTAACAAGTGAATGCAGAGAAACTTGACCATCAAATGGTTTATATCCAACTGGCAATGGGGCCAGAGGAATCAGTTTAATCTGTTGACTTGACAGAAAACTGTATATGATGTAGTAGATTATATAATTCCCATAATTTCTTTCAACAGTTTTGGAGAGTTTCAGAGATGTTTACAAAGATGTTGTTTGGTTTCTTCTATGTATTCTGTAAGCTTTGAAGCAAACTTCTTCACAAGTCTTTTCTCTTGCCATATAGCCTCTGAATTGTATTACTTCCACTATGATTCTTGAAATAAACATGACATGAAAATAAATTTAAATTTTAACCTTCATTCTTGTTCCTACACTTCTGAGAGGTTCTAAAAAGATTTGAAGATAATTTTAAATGTTATTCAAAAAAGCAGAGCTTTTATTATCTCTATCTGCTGCTAGACGCCATGGAAAATCCTTCGAAATATAATGAAACATAACACATAAAACCCACTGAGCCACCATCTAATCAAATGAGTAGATTCACAACGACAGAATACCATTAAAATGCAGGCAGAAAACTTCACAGTACTCTTATTCTGCATTTCTTTTTGTTACTTTAAGTCTTCACTTAGGGAGTAATGGAAGCGAGCTGAATAATGAATACAGTTAATACAGTCTCAAGGAGTCTCAATTCCTTTCTCTTGAGCTGAGCTGAAGGTCAAATAACTTCAGTATAGTAGAAAGCACCAAGATGGTCCTTTTTAGACTCTTTTAATGACTACAATTTAATGGTGACAAGGAATAATAATGGATATGGAGATGAGATATTTTAAAGCTTTAGTTTGCTTACAGCAAAATAAGAGAATAATGCATTTCAGTTCCTTGGGCAAATGACAATAAAATAATCACTTTGCTAGTTTTAGGCAGTGCAGTGAATAGCTCAAATCAGAAGTATAGACAACTGCTTTTTCCTTAATGAGTTTATCCCACTGATGAATGAAGACGAGTCAAATGATGCAGTTATTTCTCCATTAACTGAGTAATCGTGGCTTGTTACTGAATTTAATCAATGGATATTTCCATATATCTAGACCCTGCTGTGGAACTCTGCCCTGGGCTGAGCACCTTGTTCCCTTGTACAATACCTGGGAAACGAGTATGAGAGTATTGCAGAGTATGACTGCAAGGCAGCAAGAACACCGCCCAAGGAAACTGGCAATGGCAATGTACACCCAGAAAATAGAGGCACTTGTCTAATTTTTAATATATGTACTCATAAATGTTATGTTATGTATGCATATAACAGTTATAACTAATGACTGTAACTAGCAGCTAGATCTACAGGGCAAAGGCTTAAGATTACTTTGTTCACAGAACGGGTAAGATGGGAAGGGACCACTGTGGATCATCTGGTCCAACCTCCCAGCTCAAGCAGGGTCATCCTAGAGCATGTTGCACAGGATTGCATCCAGAAAGGTCTTGAGTATCTCCAGTGAGATATTCCACAACCTCTCTGGGCAACCTGTTCCAGTGCATGGTCACTGCACAGTAAAGTTCTTCCTTATGCTCAGTTGCAATTTCCTGTGCATCAGTTTGTGCCTGTTGCCTCTTGTTACTTGACACCACCAAAAAGAGCCTGGCTTCATCCCCTTGGCACCTTCCCTTCCAATTCCCCTACATATATTGATTATTCCTTCTTCATATTTTCTTCTGTGCCTTCATCTGGACAGAGAGATGCTCTGCTGTGGGTGTGAACCAGCATGGCCAAGGAAGGATTCGTAAACTGGGACACATGGGCTCAGTCATGCTAAGTTCATGAAAGGAGGGGGCAGGAGGAGGCTTATTGCTGGCACTGGAACTTTTGAACCACTGAGGCAGGACTGTGAGGAATGGACAGGAAGCATGGAAGGCAGCTTAATTTGCAGCCAGGATGAACAGTATTGCAAATTTGAAGGGAGATAATTCAATATGAATGGATGTGAAGCTGTTTCTGTATCTCCAAATCTTACTGCAATGCCTGGGAGCCTTCTATGTGATTAAGACCAAGGGAATGCCATGTAGCATCACCCACCTGAACATCATTATGTTAAAAAAAAAGTCATCTTCATGGTTAATACAAATTTATAAAGTTTTTAGCTTCCTTTTTACATGTTGACTAAAACAAGTAATGTTTTAGATTTCTCTCTCAACTTGTCCTGTCCTTTGTGCCTGATTTGCCCTCATGTGGATATGTTCACATTCCACCCTTATCATATGAGCATTGTGCAAGCCTTGGAAAGCTTTCCTCCATTACTCATTCCTTCAGCAGATGTTCATGTTTACCACCCTGTTGACCTTGTTAGCATATTTACCACTGTGTAAACAGTTTGTACTCTGCTCAGACTGTGAAGTCTATTTTGGCCAATATTTTAGCAAAGGCTTAGTGTGAGTATGTGCCTGCTAATATAGCAGAGAAATCTGCATATTTAAAAAAAAAAAAAAAAGGAGGAGAAATAGAAAGCACCATAAATGAGATTAAATAGTGAGCTTTTCAGTGATCTCATACACATGGCATATTGAACGTATACAGGGCAAGACATCAGGTCACATGTCTAGGAAGCTGCATGTAAGAATACTGCAGGCATATAAGGAGAAAATTAGAAAGTCCATGCACAAAATGTCATACATGAAAGATAACAAGAAAATACACTAAGTTTAGATTAATAGTGAGAGGATTATGAAAGGAAGAGTTGGTCTTATATTCAGAGGGAGACCAAGTTATTTATAAATGATATTGAAAAGACTGAAGTGTTCTGCTTCTTTTTTGCCTCAGCATTCCCTGGAAGAGCCATGAAAAAGGGTATGAATTCAGGTAGAAATACAAAATCTGCTGAGAGCACAAATTGATTTTTCAAAAAAAAAATTCTCTGGAGCTAATGAAATTTCACAGGTAATTTTGAAAACCAGATGAAACACATCTGACAGCAATTAGAGTCTAATCACTGGAAACCAGAGGATGGGTACAGCTGGGAGCCTACTTATCTTTATGATGGGGAATAGAGTGAACTGGGGAATTGCAGTCTTGCCAGTTCATGTTCTCATCTTCTCCTCCTAAAATGGGAAGAAATAATCCAACCGTCAGTAAACATCCAGAAGATAATGAAGAATACGTAACAGCTATCAGGGATTTGTCAGGAACATAAGATCTTTAACAAAGGTCATTTCCATTTACAGCAGCAGGAGAGGCCTCATGGGCTTGTGGGAAGGAGGTCAACACCACATTTCAGAAAGGCTGTGACACAGAGCTCCTGTTTTTGCACCTGGATGAGCTGGCTGCAGGGCTGTGATCCAAGCTCCATGGCCAACATGGACACACCAGCCATGGTTTCCATGGGCACCTCTCCTGGACCCCTTGTAACCCAATATTTTTGCTGATGACTTGGTGATAAACTAAGAACTACCTTTGTTCAATTTTTAAATAGAATGCTAGGAAGGGTCTTGAGTGTACTGGGGAGATGGGGTGAGGTGTGAGAATGCTTCTGCCTGATCCTGCCAAAATCAGATGTATTTTCTGTAATGCTTTGTAGCTGACTGGGGTGGCCTTTCTGAAAGCCCAAGCACCGAGTTGCACTGAAGGCAAAAGTCTCCTTGCTGGGTCCTGCCAAACCCCTTGTGGCCTCAGCACAGGGCTTGTGGACAAGGTGGTCTCAGCACTTTGTCTTCCCCACTCCTGTCTCAGGGGTACCTACACCTCCAGCCTAGCTGACCTGGGGGCATGGAGATTTTCATGTCCTACAACACAGTCAGCATGGAACCAGGAATAAGCATAGCCAAGACCAAACAGGATCTTCATGATCCACTGCTCAAAGCTCACTTTGCTGTACAGGAGGTCCTGTGGATGGGGTATATCCAGGCAGCCCCAGGAGGAGCTATTAGCCCCAGATGTTCCCCAGCCAGCTTGCTGCCATGGGGACAGCCTCAACATTGGGACTCGGAGCCTAAAAGTCATCCTAACATGCAGATTTAAATAGCTTTAATAATGATTTTCACTTGGGATTGGATTTGCATGTGATCTCTATGTTTTACAGGGACATTTAGTGCTGTCTCCTCTGCTGAGAGGCAGCTCTGTGTGTGGACAAGTAAATGCCCAGGCTCATAAAGGGAGGGTGTACTCCCAGACCTCATAAGCCTGATGCAAAGCAGCTGCTGTTAAGACCTAGAGGGAGAAAAACTGGCCTCTGGTCCACTTGCCAGGCTGCTTCCTGCTCTCACAAAACCCTTAGAAAAATGCAGTCAAAAATTTGCAATCTGTCCTAAAACAAACTTTCTAAATGCGATTCAAACTTTGAAAGATTTCAATCTTGAGTTGTCTTGAAGTAATTTTTTTAAAATGTTAATTTTCTACTATTGACCTAAAAAATCAGTCATTTAGACAACCCTGTTCCTTGCAAAAAGGATAAGGTTATCACAGAACCAAACACAATTTTTCAGGACCTGTTGGGAAGAGGAAAATACCATACAGCTTTCCATTACAGATTCAGAGCACATTTCTTTGGCCTGTCCTCCTCTCAAGATAAGCGTAGTACATATGCAAATAACTGCAATAAATGCCATCAACAGGCAGGTGGAAAATAAGCAGCTCAACCAACTAAACTAACAACTTAAACTGAAACATCCCTCTCTTCCTGGGAAAAGATAAAAAGACAAGTGCCTGACAGCATGTTGGGCACCTCACCTTGCTTTTTGAAGGGTAAGTCATGGTTAAGGCCTGGGAGTAGTAATGGCACTTTTGTTGCCCCCCATTAGCCATAGTGCTCCCTGAGATGGCATTTCATAGCATTCTCTGGTCACAAAGCACAGCAGTGCCAGCACAGCCACTTCCTCTTTGGGGACATGGATGAGAAGAAGAGCAGTTCAATACAGATTAGCTGTGAACCCAAAGAGCCCAGCACCATGGAGTGGCAGGAATGGGCTGAAGCATCACCACATATGCACTGCCCAGCTCTGGACATGTCTCCATGGACATGTCTTTGTGGACACTCTTCATGTCCAGAAGATATTCTCCAATCATTTGTCACTATTTCTGTTCTATTGACAAAACACAGTTAAAGGTAATTTTGAGCACTCAGTTAAAAATCCATGCCTGCACTTAGTCTTTGTTAGGGGGTGGCTGCTAGTGATAGCCATCCTTACTGAAAATGCTGCCCAGTAGTGTTTGCTGCCAGGGCTGCAGGCATCGAGGGCCTCTTGTACATCATACTGTAAAAAACTCAGGTTTTCCCTTATGCAAAAATGCTATCAAGATGCTATCTAAAATCTCAGAGTTACATAAATATTTGTAATCTTCCCCTCTTTTTCATCCCAAATCCCAAAGGCTGTAATTTGCTACCAAGGGACCAATGCCTATTCCTGCTGTTCCCCAAAATAAATCTGTGGGCTAAATATATCCCATAATCTGAAGGAAACTTGTCAAGGTGCATATAAAATGAAAATCTGATATCAAAAAACTAAGGGAATGACCTGCAGTATCTGAACCACAGCTAAACACTGTACTAAACACTTAAGATATGTTAAAACAGGAATGTATAGTTTGCTATCAGCTTTTACTGAGTAAGGAGAGCCTATTGCTTATGGGTATTTCTGCATGGGGGATTCCAGTTCTGTCAGAAATTTGCCTCTATCACCATCTGAGCTCTTGATTTTTTTTTTCTTCCAGTCATATTAAAATGTAATTACAAAAATGAAAATGCTAACAGATTTCAAATCACTTCAGGACATTTGGCCAGCTAGAAACATGTTGACTTTTTAAACAAATGGCTTGTGTTCCCTGTAATTAATTTTAAAACATTCATTTTTGCACTGATAGACATCAAGCAGCTATTCTGCAGCTGTCTCAGGATTTCTGAGCTTGACCTTAATAAATAATACAAGGTTTTCTTAATTTGAAGAGTAACATATGCTTTTCTTCTTCCCCGCTGAAGTGGATCCATTTATGTTTCCTGCAGCCAATGTGTTTGCTAGGGCAGCATATGCCTTTTGCACAATGTGATTACCTTTATGTGGGCAAGTAGGCCACACAATTAAATATTTACAGAACTTTACATTTAACAAGAAAAAAATCGTTGCCTGTCCCCTTTCCCTTTCTGTGGTAGGGGATGTAAACTGTGAATTTAGAGTCCATGTTTCTCTTTGGCCATGGAGGTTGTGCCATCAGCCACTGATGGCTGTCTTAGTTTGAGAGACAGGTGTCTGCCAGGGAAAAGCCAAAGCTTCCCTTGGAATGGAGAATGTAAACCCCCTCCCTCTGAATTACTATAATTTTGAAATTAAGGGGCTTTCAGGCAAAGATATGGGAATATGAGTAACAGTTCTTTACTAGGAATGTTAAAAATATAGCAGTACAAAAAACCCCAAAGAAAGAAAGAAAAACACTGTCAGAGTCAGGACATGACCTGACACCCTGTTGGTCAGGGGGTTGGAAGCAATCCAATTAAATTCTCCTGGAGTGACAGATGTGGTTCTGTTGGAGCAGAGATGATCCTGTAGAAGGGTCCAGTGGTGCCAAGATAGACCCAGTCTTCCTCTGGAATCCAGTGGAAACCAGGCTGTCCTACAGTTCTGAATCTCAGGTTTTATGCAGGTGGGAATTCTTGGCTCGTCCCACAGGGTGGAGCATCTCACAATGGGATGATGTCATTTTTTCTGTCATGCCGTAAGCTTAATGGCCCATTAACAGCAGGTATCCCCTTGGAGGGAGGATGGGTAGTGGAAGAGATAAAGAAACACTGCCCTACCTGGTTTTAACAGCTGGCCCATTAACAGAAGACACCTGCCCCCTCCCCCCACCTCTTCCCCTGACTCTGCAGTTATGAGATAAAGAAAAAACACCTCTTCAACTGGTTTCAACAGCTGGGAATAGAACACATCTTGTACTGCAACCCAAGACAATGGCTCTCACCTAGCATGTGCACATCCTCATGGGCAGTACTGGGAGATGCAGCTGGGACACCAGCCCAGCCCTGTCCTCAGGAGCAGAGGGTCACTGAGAGGCACTGCCAGCTTCTGGGCTGCTTTTGGTGGATCCCCTCAGGGAGCCCTTTTCCTCACCAGGTGTATATGCTGTGGGTTATGTCCACATCAAGCATCTGTCAGCCTCCTGCACACCAAGGAACACAGACCACTGATGAGGCCACCATGTGCTGGTGACTGTGTGGATGCTGAGTGTCCTGAATTCATTGGGTTTGTGGATTCACCAGGTTTGCCAGTCTCCAGAGCCCAGCAGCCTTTGGGAACACTCCATAGACTTGGCCTCCTTTGTCCAATCTTTAGACTGTATTTTTCTGGTTCCAATTTCTATAAGAATGTTCGCAGGTACTTACAGAGGCCATTCATCCAAACTCACACAAGGAGGATCTTTGTACAAGCTAGTGCCTTTTGTATATGCCACTTTGAGGGCAAAGAGAGAGATAGGCCCAAGTATGTGGCAGACACCAAGGAGTTAAAGCAATGGGGTGCAACGTGTTTTATTTACTTCTCCTGCCATCACTGCTTGCTGCTTCTCCTCCTTGTGGCATCACATCTGCTACCAGTAAGCCAGTAACTATATTAACTACATGGCAGACTCATTGGTCTGAAGATGCAGTAGGGGATGCATCACAGTCTACAAGTGATCTGTTGTGAAAAGATTTTTAACAACATGGCAAAACAAAAAGGCCTCCCTCAGGGCCAACAGTCAGCAGCTCAGGATGCAAAATGCATGAGATTTGGCTCGGACACTGGGGATGAGTTGGAGGTTTCTCAACAGGACCTACTTGCTGCCATAATCAGCAGTTAAACATCATTGGCCATATAGGTGTGGAATACTTTGAAGACCCCTTGGTGTTGGATTTTTTAGGTGTCCACTCCCAAGGGGTTTGCTTTGCCCTCTGGAATACTGGAGGATGTTGTCACAGAGACTTTTGCAGAAGTTTTAAAGCACAGAGTTCCTGAGAACCACAACACACACAATGGTCCATCCCTCTTTGTGATGTCAAAGACATGGGGACACCAGAAGGAGCACAGTGATGCACACCAACATTTAATCACACAAAACTGCACTCAGATGGCTCCTCCAGGAGCCCTTCTGCTTTTCCTTCCAGGAAAAAGCTTTTGACACCAATGAAAGACATCAACTGATTGGTGAAATGAAAGATCTACTTTCATTTCTGTCCCCAGTCACCTGTACTGGGCACATTGTGCCTGTCAGGGCAGTGGCCTGGATCATACTGTGCTGCCTGATGCCATCTCTGGGAAACACCCACTTAAGACATAGAGAAACAGCTATCATTTTTCAAGATTAACTTTATATTCTATTTTTCATTCAAAGCAGGATCAGACCCTCCAGAGTTTATTGTTCTTCCAGTGACAAATTTTCTTGGAAAATATTGCTAGGGAAGACTGGATTTATTGTAAGCAAAATATCAATCAGCAACAAATATGGAGTAATTAGCTTGCTGAAAGATTCCTATATGTCTTTACAGATAATAAAATTGCTGGTAAGATGACAACCACATAAAAATGTACAAATGACCTAATGGAAAAGAGTGAACACTTTAATAAAGCAGAGGCTTACTGCATTGAGGAATGATTTCTATTATTAAACATTAGTAAAGATGGGCTGCATTGCTTGGTTTAATTCCTCTTCAGTCACCTAGTTACAATCTAGTGCTTTGGCCAGCTAACCTGGAACATAAACCAAGTATTTTGCAGGGGGCAATTTTTCTGTGCCTTTAGGTACCTCCTAGGGTTGGCAGCAGAACAATCCCTCCAGGAAGAGAGGGTAGGAACAGGCAGTCACTATTGCTTGCACTTATTGGTACTTTCTTGCAATTGAGCTCTTGCCAGCAATTAAGGACTGGTCAGTGCAAACCAGTGAGTTAGTACATTATTTCCTATACTGTTACTCCTCCTTTTCTCACTGACCTGCAATATAACACTCTGGGATCCTCCCTTGGCTCTCCCTGTGACTCCTCTCCACTCCTCTCAGGAAGTGGGACCCACAGTTGTGGGGCAGAGATGCTTGTACATAGGTAGTGCCTACTCAAAAGAGTATTCAATGGGATACAGAGAGATGGTGGTACCTGTGAAAATCTGAAGCCAAACTGAAGGTTAGTAGGGAGGACACAAGACTGGCCTTCCCTCTGCCTTCTTTCAGCATCAGGAATCTTATTTTCCTTCTTCCCACTCTTGCAGCTCCTACAGTGGACAAATTCCATATAATGCTCAGGGATTTTGACCATGAATAGTAATGGTGAGGATAACAACAATCAGTGTAATAATAACATGCTAGAGAACAATTTGGGATAAATTCAGGACCTGAGCCAGAAAGGATGATCATGTCTTAGCTATCAGATACCTTTCCCTTAGGTTATGCACCAATGTTCTCAATATTAAAAAATCCCATTACAATAAATAAACCCGTAACCATTCTAGACCTTCAAAAGTCTGTCTACAAATCTTCTGTGTGTCTGCAATAACACCAGACCCCAAACAGTTGTACCAGGTAAAGCAATTTCCAATGTATGAGAACAGCCACCAGCATATAAGGTGTGATTCCAGCATCAGATAAATATTTTCTTGTGCTCATTATGCCCATGAGGCTTGCAAGAAAGTTAGCCATAGGGAAAAATAAGCTGATTTTGTTGGTTTTACAAACTAGGAACAGGAGGAACTGAAAGCAAGAGAGCAAAAGGACTGGGGAATCAGATCCAAACTGTTTTTGTGTGCCATGTGAGCAGGGTAGGTGTTGCCCCACAAAGCTCTCAGGGTGGCCTCGGACACTTCCACATTACTGTATTTCTTCTGTTCTCACAGTTCCCTTCCCAACCCAGCTGTGTGGCTGTGACCTGGAGCCTGACCTCCTCACCTGCTCCTCATTTCTGTATTTGTGAAAGGATGTGAATACAACCCTGCTAGCCACCCATACCTCACCCATCTCCTGTGGCAGGAGAGATCTCATGGCCATCATAAACTCTCATTTAAGTGGGTTAAAAATCAGCAGATGACCATGGGATTTGCAGGACAGAGAGGCATTTTGGCAGCACTGAGAGTGTTGCCCAGGGAGCAGCTGACTGCTGTGAGGTGGGGAAGGCAGTATTGTCACCTGAATGTCAGCTTTCACATCTAAGGTGGTTCAGTACTTCCCTTTAACCAGCATGGTCTGGGTTTGAAGGAAGGATCAGGAAGTGTCACTTTTGATTAAAATAGCAAACTATTTTTGAAAAAGGTCTCTGTAAAGAGTAAATGCAGCCAATGGTCTCAGTGGGAGCCAGGAAATATTGACAGTCATAGCTCCAGCAATGAGGATGGAAAGATTCAAACAGCAAATCATTTCCTAGGATGCTCCTGTATCCCATTTAGTGCTTTAGCAACAGTTAAGCACATCTGATTCATGATTTGACTTTAAACCCAGTGATGGCTTAGAGGCTATATAGATTTCTTTGGCACTGGTGGCTGCTGTCACAGGAGAGGTAATTGTGACACTGTTCATTAATCTGTACAATGGTGATGGTGTTATGCTGCATCTCAGTTGCAGAGTTTGGGCATGGAGCACCTTGATCATAGTTTATATGAGCTCTGTGGGGACTTGCAGAGCAGCTGTGGATGCTCTTCTTCCATTTCCTAACTTCCACCAAGCTGGAGCATTCAGGTTTCTGTCTCATTACCTGCTCTGTTTAATGAATTTCAGTTGCCACTGATAGGAGTGCTTTGGAGAGAAATTGCAGGATATTGTGGGTACTCAAGTTTCCTTTCTTTTCTGTCACATATGCCCCTCAGTTTCTCTGTTCTAACACTGTTCTCTGGATAAGGTGGAGGTGACACTGCTAAGAAAAAGGTATCTGTGGTAATGGAGAGAGTTGGAGATCGCAGCAGTGAAGACAAAAACTCCAGTTTTGTCTTGCTGTCTTAAATGCTACCACAATTCACTTGCATGGATTTAACTGCATTTTATCCCTTGTAGGTGTACCCATATCTAGATTTAAGAAACAATGGAGGAATGAAATACTGAAGTGCATGCATAAGGAGTTTCCAGTAGAACAAATATCTAGATAATTTAGTCATGCTTTAAATTTAATTTGGACATTTGGTCCACCCCTGCTTTTACTTCCCAAGATAGGGATTATGTAGTACAACTGAGCTATTGCTGGAATCCAGTTTTTAGTCACCATTGACAAGATAATAATTTTCCCAATTTTAGGATCAAGCACAGTATGCCTCCCTTTCACAGCATCCTCCTTTCCAAGGCTCTGCTGCTGTGTCTCTGCTGGGAGGAGGCGCTGCTGCTGCCGGTGAGTCAGAGCACAGCACTCCTCCTCTCTCAGGGGGAGCAGCTCTCCCCCACCCAGTGTTCCTGTTCTCAGTGGAACGAAATGTCTTCAGTGGCACACTGAAATAACATATTTTCTTATTCTAATGAAAAAACAGGTGCCTGAGTCCCCTGGGTGTGCATCCCTGAGGTGTCACCATGGCTGGAAAGCAGACAGGAGGAGAGCTCTGGATAAAACTGGTGAAGGGCTGGAAAAGCAGAGGCAGGAGGAAAGAGCCTCAGCCACAGAGGGAGGATGAGGAGCCAAGAGAACGACCTTGACAAGGGTTCCACATGCACCACCTAAATGCGAACGAGGGCCAAGAAATCACAGCAGATATTTTCTCCTGCCTGTCATGGTTTAACCCCAGCCAGCAACCAAGCACAAGAGCAGCCACTCTTACACACCTCAAACACAAGGTTTATCAATGTGCACCTTGGAGAGATGAGGTGTAAGTTGCTCTACCGTGGAAGGGTGGATGATGGAAATGACCATTTGGCAATCTAAAACCTCCAAAGAAAATCAAAGAAAAACAATCCTCACGGATTATTAACCACAAGGAGTCTGCCCACAATTTGAAGGAATCCTCCAGGCCTCCAAGGTATGATCATGCTCAAGGAAACAAATGAGAGCATCACACCAAGCCCCAGCCAAATGTAGCAGGTGAAGAGGTGGCTAGAGCCCTGTAAAAAAGCACACTGAGCAGTGAGTTCAGTGAGGCTCCCTTTCTGCACACACTTTTGGGGAACTTTTAAGATTGTGGAGGAAAATTACTGAGAGAACTGACTTCAAAGAGTTTTGCAGCACTATCATTTTAGGTCAGGAAAAAACAGGAAACTAACATTGTCTCTTAAATCTTTAAGATGTCAGTAAATAAATGATGTGGTTTTCAGAACTGTAAAGCATCTCATTTCTTCTGCTGACTTCAGCTGGTGCCATTGGGTGCTCAGCACTTCTGGAAATAAAATCATTTGTTTGCCAAAACTCGGAAGGAAAAGCTGAGCAGGCTGACTTGAAGTTCTTGTTCTTGCAAATATGAATATGAAGCAGGAAATAAAAATATGAACGGAATATGAATTGAATCAGAATATGAAACTTATATCAGTTGTGTTCCCTCAGGAAAATCATTATTTGGAAGAAGAAAAAAAGTGCATGTAAAGACAAATTGGTAAACACCATAGGAAAGGAGGAAGGATGGGACTTGTTTGGCATTATTATTATTGTTCGCTGTTTTGGAGCTGGTCTGCCTCTGCCTTTGCTTTGCAGTACTTGTAGTTCTGCATTGAAATAATTGCTTCCAGCCCTGGAGGCTGTCATGAAAATGTAGGCAGTGCTAATGCCTTGACTGTTAACATGATGGCAAAGCAATTGAGGAAGGGACTAAAATGAATATGAAAAATGAATATGAAAAATGAATATGAAAAATGAATATGAAAAATGCCAGCTTCCTGTGCAGTGAGAGGGGCAGGGACAGGCTGCCACTGCTGCCAGTGGGGAGGGGCTCCTCCACGGAGTTCTCCGTGTCCTGACCCACTGCAGCCATGCAGGAGCCTCCACCAGCCTACTCCGTACAGGAGGGGTTACAAAAGCATTTCCGAGAAAATCAACATTTTCCATTTTCCACTTTTTTTTTTTATGCTTCTGAAATATTCCACTGGGAAACAAAATCCCTTGGTCGGTTAATCTGAAATATTCTGGGTCAAGTTCCCTTCTCTTGCAGTATTCCAGTGATTTGAATAAAATTGAAAAGATCACAGACAAAGACCCTCTAGCTAGTTAAAGTTAGAAAGTGGTATGTTTATTTCGACGTCGGGCAGCACAGGGGTCACCTCCTGGAGCTGTGCTTACAAATTACAAAGCTCTAGCCCTCTATTTATTTACAAAAGTCTTACATACTCAAAATCTTTATACATATATATAAACCCAGCACCTCCCATTCTCCGCTTCATATTATAATGAGGCCAGGGTTAAAAATCAGCAGATGACCATGGGATTTGCAGGACAGAGAGGCATTTTGGCAGCACCGAGTGTTGCCCAGGGAGCAGCTGACTGCTGTGAGGTGGGGAAGGCAGTATTGTCACCTGAATGTCAGCTTTCACATCTAAGGTCACCAGTACTTCCCTTTAACCAGCATGGTCTGGGTTTGAATGAAGGATCAGGAAGTGTCACTTTTGATTAAAATAGCAAACTATTTTTGAAAAAGGTCTCTGTAAAGAGTAAATGCAGCCAATTCAAATTGAGCAAATACACCTGCTTAATTCTTCACTCAAATCGAGTTGATGGTCCTTGAAATGGGTCAGTAGTCTTGAAGGATGAAGTCAGAGATGTCTTCCTCACAATGACCTTTCTACCTTTTGCTTCTGACAGGCTTTTCTGACCTCTTGGCACAATTCAATCCCTCCTGCTTTGGTTCCAATTAGTTTCTGGGTCCAAGTGCATCGTGGTTCCATTGGTTTTCATTTGTTATCCTGATGGTCCATTTATCTCATTTCCTTCTGAAAACACAACGAAGACAGGCTTATAATAGCAAGTTATATATTATCTATGAGCTAACTTAAGCATCTAATAATGATTAACTCATCTTTGTTTTTCTAACTTGTATCCTAATCAATAAAAAAAGCCTCTATTCCTTGGCTAAAATCTTAACTCACCAGTAATCAGGAAAAGCTTGAAATGAGACATGAGAGAGGTAATCCCACGGTATGCTAGAGCCTAAAGGAAGCAAAAGGAGTATGAGATCCCAAAATATGATTTATCTAATATGATGCCCACTGGGAAAGCCAAAGATTAGTGTCTGATGAAGTGAAAACCTTTGTCCTGGCCAACATAAAATTAAGTCCAAGAATGTTTGATGCATTGATTCCTCGGTTATAGTTTGGATAGAATGAAAAAAAGTGTCAAAATGACAGGACAATACAAAAATATTAGGACTTTTTTGTCATTTTTTCAAAAGATTAGTGTTTAATTTCTTTTTCTGGGCAGTAACTCACAAATTTTAATTCAAACATCCTCACAGCAAAATGTTTATATAGATATTAATTTTAGTAAGAGACTTCAAAACACTAATCTACTACTACAAAGCACTACATAGACTCCCTTTATTATATAGTTTGCCTAGAAAAGCATTTCGTCACACAGGAGGGAGAAATGCCTTAATACACTGTTGTGGTGAAAAGAGAAAAATAAGATTCAGAGGCTGAACAAGATGTCAAGACCATAGGGAAAAAAAGCTTCTGAAGAAGAATCACAGACAATGCACTTGAGGTGATCTTTGATTATATGTAGTTTCCTCATTAATGCATTGGAAAAACCTTCACAAAGGAAGGCTGATAGCAGTGCCTCAGGTAGGGGAGGTAAAGTGGAGGATGATGAGTGACTGTGTCCAGCTCACCCTGCAAGCCAAGAGCAGAGCCCAGGTTTGTCAGACACAGCTGAATGTACCTTTTACAAGACTGGGTCCTTTTCTTCTTTGACACGACATGAAGCCCGGAGTGGCTTTTCTCTCTGGATCCTGACACGAGACATGAGTCAGAATATTGAAATACAATGAACCATCACGTGGACTTCTCTAAATCAAGCTATGCATTGTGTTAATATTTCTGCAATATTTCTGTTTGGCAGTGCCTTGTGAAGCCTTGACATGTGCCTGAGAGATAAGTCACACAAGTCGTGGGCTGTGTTCCTTGTCCTGGAGCACTGTCTGCAGTGATGTATTGTGTGCTGCTGAGCTACCTGTGGGATCACTGGGCTTTAAATTCCAAAACAACGACACACCCCGCCTCTTCCAGCCATTGTCAAGGGAAGAAGGATTTAATGAATTTGAGAATTGGATGCAATAAAACTGAATTTAGGGACAGGAAGGACCACTGTGATGTTTAATTGATGTAATTTTTAATAGACACAATTTCACTCAGTATTAGCAATGCATAAAAATACTCCTCTTGCTCTAACTGATCACCATCACACCACTGACTTGCAGCTGAATCAAAGGGCATCTTTGGGAGTAAGGCTGCTCAAAAATGCCATGCTAATCTATTTCCAAAACTTAATAAACTTTTAGTTTTTTGAAACCTTAATATTCTGTCTTGTTTAAACTGTGATTTCTTCTTACCAACCTCCAGATGAAGATGAGACTATGAAATACACTTTTATTTCTGTTCTCTGTAATACAGGATAAGGTGCTAGCCCAGAATTACATCATGTGAAACACCACAATAATTTCTAAAAAAATACATATTTATGTGTATCTGTGTATTTTCTGTTTTGGTTGTATATGCAAAATTATGCTTGTAGGCTGAAAGTGCTTTCCTGAAAGGTGCCAATGTTTTTCCAGTATGTATATCAGCAGATCAGCTCCTGACTCACACTTTCCCTCTAGGAGTTCTTAGACGCAGCTGCGGCAGCCGGGCTGACTGCTGGGGCAGTTCCAGACATCTGCCTTGTAAGCAGGGATTTGAAGATGCTCCACTTTGCATAACCTTTGCCTTAGGGTCAGAATTACTTTTTTTTTTTTTTTTTTTTTTTTTTTTTTTTTTTTTTTTTTTCTTTTTAAGCTAGCCACAGTTGTCCTTCTGGGGCACTGCTCACACTTAAACCTCCCACTTAGGGATGTATTTGGTTTTATTTTGTGAGCATAGAGTTTAGCAAAAGCTGCTCATTAACAACTAACTTTCCCATACACCTATGTTTTCCTTTTTTCCTATTTCTCAATGGCATTGGATTTCCCATGATGTGTGTTTTCATGGGATTAATATCAATGTGATGTTCTATATCCGTAAGGTATCTGAGTTCATTAGGTAGTTTTGTACTTCATTTTGTAAGAATGTCTTTTGTCCTCTATTCAGAAGGTGTACCCATTTGTATATCACCATTTATAGGCTGTTCTTGACCACAGAGCATGGAAGAATTCTCCTGCTCTTTAAAAACCCACACAAAAGTAACACCTCTTATACTTCCATCTTTCTGTTAGATCACCTTGTGGTGTGCCTAATGTAAAAAGCAAGCTGAATTCTCTGCCTTAGAATCAGACTGTCATTAATTGTTTTTATATGTGTTTCCTAGGATTACAATTGCCTTTATTTCCAGTATCTGTTTTGAAACACAATATTAGTTCATTTATTTCCTGTGTCACAAAACAATTTCATGGTGAACATTGTTTTGCAAATGCATTGACATAATGCTTCTCTTGAGAGCTTTGTCCTGCTGTTTTCTTTGTGCTATTTTTTTTAATGCTAGAAGTGTCACCCTTTCATAAAGTAAACTGCTTTGGTTGCAAATAAAAGAACTTGCCCCTTGTGCCAAATACATTTGGATCTTATTCTGACTGTTGTTATCTTGTTTACAGCTTCTGGACCAAGCTGTGTGCTCACCCTTGACTCTGTGTTTCTCCTTAGATGCACATCAGCACTGCTGCTGTCTGCTGTCCTTTGTGTTTGGGGATCACATCACAGCTTTCCTTCTGCAGTGACTCAAAACAAGTACCTTTCTGATAGTACCTTGCTGATTTGTACTACCCACAGTTCTCCCAATTCTAATTAGTCCATATGGTAACATGGCTCAAACTTTGGGCACCCTTTAGAATCAAGCTCAGCCACAGTACTTTGCTTGCTTTGGCTCCCCAGGAGCATGTGTACTGGGGAAACTATGGGAATGCAGGGACATAAATGGGGTTGTTAAAAATTAACATGAAGAACCTCACTGTGTCTTCAGATGCTTAAATAACTTTTGAAATCTGTCCTCTGATATTAGTTCTTTTCATTGGATGGTTTTGAGAATGTAGTTACTGCAGACACAAGGATTTTAATCTGCAGAGTTTCTCTTCTGTCCCTCAGAAGCTTTGAAAGCTCACAGTCATCTCATCTGCTCTGCCTGTGGCTTTGGATGGAGCAGTTCAGTGCACCTCATTGCTCCCTTTTATCTGAAGGCCAATCTGACTCCAGAGTACAGAGGGGAAGTGGCTCACAATGAGCTTGTTGGACACTAAACTTCATTCCTTCCTCAAGCACTATCCGTGTTGCTCTGCTCAATTTTTAGCACTTGGTCTCAGGAAAATCTCATCCCTCAAGGCCACAGGGGACCTTCTTTACCACATGTAATGCTCTTTACACACAGCCATGGGGTTTCAATAAGCTGCTCTGGGTCCTTCATTGTACTAAAAATATCTAGACAGATACTCACCTTTGATTTAATGCTCTCTGCTGCCAGGGATATTCCTGTATCTCTAGGTCCACACTTCCAATGGCTAATTATTTTCACCTAAAGATTTACCAAGGTGTCTTGCCTGATGACATGGCAATGCTTTAAGAGGAAATTTTGGTGCAGAGGCCAAGAACAAGGCAGTGAGAGAGGTGACTGACTGATCACATTGCTCCAGGGGTGTCATGGGTCCTTGGCCCTTTTACTCTGATAATTGTTGAGCTGGGGAAAATTCCTCTAGTGTCCCAACATCCTGTTGGAAGGTCTTCCTATGGTTCTTCTGAGCTGTTTTCCCGGCTAGCTCTGCTCTTCAGATACCATATAAACGAGTTGTTCCTTTGGGTCCAGATTTCAGACAGAGACGTGATTTTGCTTGGAAGAAGGAGCGGCTCCCACTTGGTGGTAATTAGGAAGGTGTTTATTCAGGGCAAAAGCCCAGGGTGCGAGAGCGATCTGTGAAGGTTTGAGCGCTTACCTGCCCTTAAGTACAGGGGCGTTACTGATGGAAATGAGGGGGAGTGACTTAGGAAAAGGGGGCATTGACATGGCCATTTTGGGACAAGAGAGGTGTGGGGATACCTGAAGCCTTAGCTGAGCCACCTGGCTTTGCCAGGGCCATCAAGTACACAGGGTGTGTCAATAGATATGATACAATGGAAGGTACAATAGGGAGGGAGAGTCCTATTGAGGGGATAATGACAGGGATTAGGGAAAGGGGATGGGGGTAGGAATGAACCATCACAGAAACTCAGTAACAAAAAACCATACAGAACTTTAGAAAACTCAAAATGCACAGCAACATCTTCCCTGGGAGCAGGTGACTGCGCCATCCCCTCGGAGGGTACTGTGTCTCCTCCAGGGATTTGAAAGCCAGTCCTCCCTCTCTCAGCAGATTACAACTATAGGCATGAGGTTTTTCCTCTTATCACTTTCAGCAGCTGCTCCAATAGATTGAGTTCAAGAGAGATATAAAACAACCAAGGAAAATAGACTCCAAGCCTATGTAGACAAAGAGCATGTTTTTCCTTAACCTTACAGCACAAAATTTTTAAAACTGAACTTCTTTAAGCTCTCATTAATATAGTTTGGGGGGTTGAGGGTTTTTTTAGGTTTGGTTTTTTTAGTTATCCTCAGAAACATTTTTGTGATTTTCCAGTACCTTTAAAAAATGCTGAACCTGAGACTTGACTAAACATATGTGATGGTAATCTACCAAGTGAATTTGGGCTGTCAGAAGGTGCAATGAGCTCTGTACGGCTCCCCCGTGGCTCACCAAACTGGGGCTAACTACACACTTTCCCAGGAACATATATGGTGCATATTTTTCCATTTCCCAAGTTTCTGATACAGATATTGAATCACACTAGCCTAGGCAGTATTCACCTGGGAGGCTGTGGACTGTGTGTGCTTGAAGCTGCAGAGAGGAGCTGGTGGCTTTTGAGGGTATGTATGGTCAGGGTTATGTTTGAGTGAGAATTACTGACAGGGCAGATGCTGTGTCTGCATGTGCACATCTCTCTCTGTGCTGGGGAAGTTGCTGTGCCTGTCTCACTAGCATGCCTCTACCAGGGTAAAGAGCTGTCACAACCCGCTCCGGTCCCTCGATGGGTCTTCAAGGGCTGCGACCTTCCCTGGCGAGCCGCCCTTAGCAGGGCAGCCCCAGCCCAGGTGGCACAGGCACCTCGGAAAGTGATTGCTCTTTTGTGAGGTTAAAGCCTGGCAGCTCTTTCCAGGCTTTGCTGCGGATGCAGCTCCTTGAGGCAGGTCTCAGGCAGCGCCAAAGAAAGACAGGAGCCAGGGATGATCTCTGTAGATCTTCCTTATGCAAGGGCTCAAAGACTCGAAGACCCCGAATAGGCCCAACTGCTGGGATTTTATACTCCCAGGGAGGGGGCGGGGTTTTACATGACAACCAATCGGGTATAGTTGAGAAACTTTTTAACAAATGGGGTTGAGAATCAAAACTTTTGGCCAATCAGAGGGGAGGCTGATAAACAAATTAGGGGATTGAAACTGAACCAATAGAAAGAGAGAACTGCAGAACCATAACAACCAATCACAGAACAGAAATTAACATAAACTCTTTCAAACCTTTGTATCCCTCCAAGGGAAGGCTGCGTGCACCACTTGTCTGAGTCCTGTTCAAGGGTACAGTCCTCCACAAAGAGCAGAAACTGATGCAGAATATGCATGCTCCAAAGCTGCAAAGTCTGTGGAAGAAATATGGGCTAAGTGTTGCCCTCCTTCTTCAAATTGTAGAGCAAATTGTGCAGATGACAATGAAAGTGCCCCATGGCAGAGTCTGACCTGTGTAGTCTCTGCTATAAAACTCAGTGTGGGATTGTCCTGGCAGGTGTCTCAGCCAAGCATCCACCTAGACCTGGGGTAGCTCCTGGCTCCAACAGTGCCTGCAACTCTCTGCTTCTGCCTGGGGCTTTCTGACACCAGTGGTCACCTGGCCCATCCCTCCAGACCTCAGCAAGAGGTGATGAAATCACCACAGGACATGTATCCCCAGGTGTGGATTTGGAATGGAGGCAGCTCCAGCACCACGCAAATGAGTCAGCCTCCCATGTCAGAGAGTGTTTCTTAATTTAGATGTACCAGGTTACAGTTGCTCCAGACATTCATCCCTGAGCTACAGTGCTCACATTTGCTTTATTGTTGGCTCTCTGATGGTCTCCTGTGACTTTCTGAGGGTGACTGACAGCTCTGCAGGGGCACCAGCGGGGAAGGAGGAGTTGTGCCACAAAGGGAAACATTTCCACAACATGACCAGGCAAGCAACATCAATTGCTTTAGAAACATCATTGCTGGTACTAAGCTCCAGAACTTGGCCCATATGTCATGCTCATGTCACACAGGTATTGCTCTAATGATTGTGGAATCAAGGTTTTTGAATGTATCCCACCTCAATTAATGCACATAAAGCACTAAGAATTCACTCATATTATTATTAAATTTTGTTAATCTAAGTAATAGGTATTGAGGTCCCTTTTGCTAGTCATTGAGGCATGAGGTGATGATTTTCTTTTCAAAGTGAAATTTTAATAGTATTCCACAAAGGGTGTGGTGGAATTCCTAAAATAAACTTCCTCAATCACTGCTTGCAGTGGCAGCATGATGGTAGTGAGATGTCCACGCTGTTTGGCTCGTCTTGTCTCTGGCTGTTGTTATCTTGCTCAGTTTCAGGTTAATAGTGAACCTACAGAATAAGTAATGGAGAGGAAGAAATGACATTTTATTATTGTTATTAATTACAATTGTTACAATTTCACTATGCTGGCTTCTAGCAGTGGAGGCACAGAACACATCCCTGCTGGGGAAAGCACTCTGCAGATGCAATGGAAAGGCAATCCCTGCTCCAAGCAGCACAGACATCAAACAAAAAAGATTATGAGAGAAGAGACTAGGTTTCAGTGTCATAAAGCTCTTATTTCCTTTTGCAGCGGTGAAAACATGAAAATCAAAGATTATTGCCTGACAGATGTTTTCATAAAGCAATAAAACAAGCAGGGAGAAGAGCAGTCTTCCATGAAGACAATAATTTCCCTTTGGATGCTTTACTGCTGGTTCACTGGGAAGTTTTCCATGTCCTGCTCCATCCCTCTGACTAGCAACCATTCTTCTATGTGAGCAATTTCTTGAAGCCAGAGGGAAAGCCTAGGGACAAGAAAACCTCTGGAGTGGGAAACCTCCACAACACACCTCTTCAATTTTGTGCATTCTCTGCAACCTCCTGTGGGGAAACTTCTCCCAGGTGCTGTTTCAATACTCAACAGAAATAACTCTCCTGTGTTCTCTGTGAAATCATGTGTCAGAATTACTCCAAATATTTTATTAATGGGACAATGGCCACATGCAGTGTAATGAAGCCAGCTCTTAGCCTCTCCATACCAGCAGCAATACCTATACCACCTATAAAAGGGTGAGTAAGTAATGCCCTAAGCAGTTAAAGCTCTTGGGTGCTATTTTCTCCTCAATAACAGTACTTGTGAGCCAGGGTCTGGTTTTGAAGTTGAAACTGCTTATTGTATCCCCAGCATTTCTGTGGCCAGTGGGGAAAAGGCAGTAATGCAAATTTCTGTTTTGTGGTTTAATCTGAAGAAAGCTTCATTTAGTAATACTCATGTATTATTTAAACATTTATCACTTTGCTCTTTCTCAGAACTAGTTCTCATCAATTTATCATGTGCCTTACATTTTGCTACCTACATTTTCTTACTTTTGGTAAATCATTTAAAGGCAAACTGAAAAGTTACAGCACCAACCATGAATCACTTTGCATGCTGGTGGCTGGGTGTCTGAATCACTCTGCTGTTCAGGGTTCAGAAAATTGTGTCTGAAAACCCCAATCCCTCTCTTCTGATGTTAACGTCCCACTGCCAGCACTCTCCCTCTCCACTAAGACATCCAACCACAGATAAGGCACCAAAACAAGACCACAGGGATGTGGAGGAAAACAGCTTTTAGTACCTCTCTCTGCCTCCTCTGCCCACCTTGGCAGCCAGGCATGGAGCAGTACTGGCTGGGGCACAGAACTGTGCCCCTAAGGGTTGGAGCCATCCAGCATCTGGCTGCAGGGCTGTGGTGAACAACCTCAGCAGTGGTACCTCCTGCCTGGACAGGGGCTTGGGATCTTTGGTAAGGGCTGTAAGCTGCTCCTCTGGGTCTGGGCTCAGAGTCTGGGTGGTCTGCAAAAGCCTGACTGGACCCTGGCCAGAAGCAGCTTGCAGCCACCCTACTTCACTCACTATGGTTAACCAGCTTCCAGATACCATGGGGGCATTGAACACCCAGAAAGCTGATGAGGAAAGATGGAATCCCTCCCTGATGGAACAGTAGTATGGGGCAGCTGAATCCTCTCCCCCCCTGGCATGGGGAGGGCTGGGATGTGGGATGCTGCTTGTGCCCATCACCCCAAAGTGTTTCACAGTGCACCAAATTCCAGCTCTGAACACTTAAGAGCAGGCTGGCTGCCACCCCCCATCACAAAGGAGTTGTTTCTTTACAATGCATGTTTTATTTATAGAGGAACATTAGCATTTGCAAGAGGAATGGCTTGGGCTCTGAGTTATCACTTCCTATTAACCTGAAATTATTGAGTGTCTGAAATTTGTGAGGAAACCTAGTGAGCAAAAAGTATGAGGAAAATGTTCCTCTCCTTTCCTTGAAGCACAGAGAGTAAACAGCCTCCTCCCTATGGAGGGCTGCGCACAGGAATGTCAAACAAAAGTGACAGCAATCGCCTTTTTAAAGAATCACAAACATTATCCATCTTCCATCTCAAATGTGTACAGTTCTTAATATATATTGCATAACATGTACATTATCAGATTCCTATTTGCCATTAATAATTGATTTTAGATTGCACAGAAGGGCAGGTCCTGCAGCCTACTGTTGTGCTTTACAACCCTTGCTTCTATGAAAATGTTTCCCTCTAGCAACAGTACAGCAGCCTTGGGGTTTTGTTTGAACAGGATCTGAGTGGCCTGAGGAAAAAAAAAGTACCTTTTCAGCTACACGGGTCTGGACATGGGGATGGCAGGGGGCTGGATGGCTCCTTTGCTCCACTGCTGTGGGGCCAGACCCATTCCTATCCCCAACAGTGGATTTCTGTGTTGGCTTTTGGGTAGCTTGGGATATAGGACAAGGCTCATCTCGGCAAGTTTAGATACCCACAGTTTAGTCATCTTCTTAGTTTGATTGCCTAGGTCCCTCCTTCATCCTGCCTGGGGGCCAGCTGCCCCACACAGAGGTGGCTGAACAGACAATAACAGATGAGCTGCTCTCCCATCTTTCCTGGTCACAGCAGGGAGAGCTTCACCAATTAGCTCATGAGAGATGTTCAACATCTTTTTAGGTTTATAAGTAATCCATGAAGCATGAAGCTCTAGGCTGTGAGGAGGGGGGCATTCCTCACACCCCTGGGGTAGACCCTGCAATTTTACAGAAGGCCCTTTGATGTCCCTGAGTCCAGATATCAGGGCAAGGCTAGGAAATGAAACTTACTCTCATCTTTCAACCTCCACATCTGAAAGGCAATATTTTTAGTGCCTCATTTTCAAGCATTCTTCCTCTTCATTCAGCCAAATCACGAATAATCACTTGCATTTATGTAGCAACTTTTAGGCAGAACTCTAAAATGCTTTACAGATCCAAGATGGCTCTTTAAATTGTTTTTTTTTAAATGCTCCCTATGCTCTGGATAGGGACGAGCTGGTATCAATCAATTCTTTCTGTGCTTATGAACTTCCATGATCTGTGACTGACAACTTTAATAATCATCTTTATGAAGCCAGGCAGCATCCAGAGTAGCACCTAAATGGTCCCCAGGAGCTGTAATTAAAATTAAGCTGCCCATGGGTTGCTTTGATTACAACAGGGCAGACCAGCTTAACCTTCAATTTATGCTGACTTAAAAGATGGCTCATACAGAGAACCTGTTTGCCAGACATAGATTTGAATTAATTATGCTGATTCTCTGGTTTTATTTTGCTATCTGATTAGGCTTACAAATGAAATCACAGTCCCATCTTTTGCAGAGGCTTTGGTGTGAATGCCACGTCCCAGCAGCCTGCTGTGGGGTACCTGTGGGCTTTCTATCCATTCCCCAGCACAAGGGATGTGTTTGGGCATCTGTAGGAGGTGGTGGCCTGTCACGCACCCACTGCTGAACTATTCCTGGCTGCAGACACAAAGCTTCTAATTTGATCTCAGAACTGATGGGCTGGAAATGTGTACTGAGCATATGCAACCCTGGCAAACCCCAGCTCAGCCAGATGCACTTCTTCCTCCTGCTTCTCAAAAATGGAACAGGTTTTCAGGCATTCTTTGTCTTCCAGATGCAAGGAATAGACTCTTAATTAGCAGCAACAGAATCTGAAAAGCTAATCAGAAAATATGATTTCTTTAGTAAGGTTATTTTCTAACTTCTGTATACCAAAATACAGCTTCACATGGGGAATTTTGCATAAATTAAGCTAGGTGTCTCTCATACTATGTAGTTTGGAAAGCCAGAACTGAAAGGTGGTGGATGTAATTTTGTTCCAGTCACTTTTTGAAAATGGCAAAATACAGATATGAAACCTCCCCCTCAGCAAATTTACCAATGCCATTGCAAACAGTTGAGCAGCATGTAGCATTCTTTCTTATAAAACTTTTTGTGTTAACTTAATAATTATATCTTTATTTCCTTTTCTTTCCTAAAAGCCTGTATCATATCACCAGCTGAGCTACAGTCTCCCTCTGATGGTATTGCTTTCCTATATCTTGGCAAAGTACACGGAGTAAGGGAATTTGTTTAAATGCCTGTTTTCCTCTGTGTCATGGTTTAACCCCAGCCAATAACTCAGCCCCACAAAGCCACCCACTCACTCCTCCATGGTAGGATGGAAGAGAAAATCAGAAGGGTAAAAGCAAGAAAATTAGTGGGTTGAGATAAAGACTGTTTAATAGGTAAAGGAAAAGCTGTGCACACAAGAAAAGCAAAACAAAGAATTAACTCATCCCTTCCCATGGGCAGGCAGGTGTTGAGCCTTCCCCAGGAAAGCAGGGCTCCATCATGTATAACAGTGACTTGGGAAGACTAACAGCCTCATTCTGAGTGCCTCTGTCTCTTCTTTCTTCTTCCCCAAGCTCTGTGTGCTGAGCACAATGCCACATGGTCTGGAAAATCCCCAGGGTCAGTTGGGGTGACCTGTCCTGCCTATATCCCCTCCCAACCCCTTCTGCACCCCCAGCCCCATTGCTGGTGGGGTGGAGTGATGAGCAGAAAAGGCTCTGACTCTGTGTAAGCTCAGCAGTGCCTAAAACATCCCTGAATTGTTAGCACTGTTTCCAGCACAAATGCACAACTCAGCCCCACACCAGCTACTATGAAGAAAATTAGCTCGACTCCAGCCAAAGCCAGCACACTGACAAAATATTATCATTTTCCAGCAGCAAAGACACTCCAGGTACTTCTCCTGTACCTGTGGTAGCTCCGGACTGCATTTTTCATTGGCATTTTTTAATGCAATACAGATAAAATAAAGCTACTATGTGCCTTTATTGGTAAGTATGGTGCAAAACAGGTTTGAATACCTGTGCTGCCTCTTATTAGTCCACAAACAGATGAGTAGGTTGAGATAAGAAAATACTAGAATGGAGTGACTGCCAGTGTCTAAGAACATGCACATGCACTGGTGATCTCTAGGGTGCTGCTGTCCACAGCTACCTAACCCAAGAGAATGGCTTTCCTGGGCAAAGCTGGCACACACACCTCCTGTGAGGCAGCGGCCAGGTGTCCTGAGTTGGCTAAATGGGGGAGAAATCTCCCTCTCTCCTTATATCTGTAGGTGGAGATGGATCCCACTTGGGGATAAGGGCACCCCATGAGCAGACCACAGCACCAACCTGGGCTCTGTGGCACACAGGGCTTTTGTATAGGACAGGAAATATTGGCCAGGCACAGCTTAGCATTCACATGTGATTTTTAAAGTTTCTCCTTAAACTAAAGGCTTTTCAAGACACTGCTTTTGCAAGTTCAGGTGGTTGATGTGATTTCTGCTGCTCTTCTGTTGAGGATGTCCCTATAGAGAATTACTTCCCATCTTCTGTAAGGTTATTGCTCATCACACAAGCAGTTTCTTCCAACACCATCCTAAAATGTCCCCTGCAAAGATGCAGAATGTTGAGTGCTTTGGTAGGAAGGTTTTGGAGAGTTTAAACCTAAAATTCCTCTCCTCTGTTAGCTTCAGGCACTCAACTCTTGCAGCGAGAGCCACAGTGCTGCAGTTGGAGTAGGTCTTACTCTGAAAAGAGAATCAGGAATTTGCCAGATATTTGGCTTATCCTGCACTGTGTTCCAGATGTTTTAGGAAGGCTTTAAATATGGGGTCTGAGATTTACTTCCTAATTTACACAAATTATTAAACTGCCAATCTTCATAATGCTGGTGAAACCCTATTAAAATTTTCAAATTATCATTACAAATTGAATCTTCCCCCATGTGTCTCATGTACTATGAGTCCTATTTTCTTAGCACAGCAATAATTCAAGTCTAGAATTAAAGCCAGAAGGACTGGTATAGTAATTAGCCTTTGAAATAACTTTGTCTGCAGTGCTTTGATGCCTTTTAATATTCGGTCAGTTAATGGCAGAGCTCTTCCCAGCAGCATTTCTGTCTCTGCATTTTTGTAATGCCATTTGAAATGGGAATTGGTTTAATTGGGAAAGGGCTGGGTCCAATCATCTGCAATAGCTGAGAAATATCTTTGTATGGTGACTATAAAGACAAGGAAAGGAGAAGGACCAGGCTTTGCCTTGCTTTCAGAGGCTCTGGGGGACACAGCCTGGCAGGGATGTAACTTCTTGTGCCCTGCACCAGCAAGGGAGGAGCCCAGAGCTTGCCTTTGCCTTATCTGTGTGTGACCTCCCAAAGGTGCATCTCAGTGAGTGGGCACAATCCTACACTTTCTGGGGCCACCTTACCTGCATTTGTCACCTTCTGCTAAGTCCTGATCTGTGGCAGCCTGAACCATGTTCCATTTCCCAGGCAGCTTCTCAAAAACATACTGCTGACTTGAGCTGTGTAAACCTCAGCCACAAAATCACATGTAATCAGCAAACAATAAATTTCAAAAAAAGTTTTTAACAAGCAGGTCTGTTCAAGGAGGAGAAAGAAGAACCACAGCCACACATATACCCGTCACTAGCAGTCAGCTGCTGGTGTTTCTGGAGTTAGGCAGACTCTAGCCCATCTCTCTGCTTTAATCCCAGCCTTGTGATGGCTCAGGGAGATGGGAAACTGGTTTAGAAGCCTCACAGGCATGGTGGTTGGAAAGCCCTTGTGGAGGCATCCAGTCCATCCTTGAGAAAAAGTGGGTCAAAACAGTCAGGCATGGCAACTCTTATGTCTACCTGAATCTTGAGGATCTCCAACCAGAACAGGCCTCCAGAATCTCTCTGGACAGCCTCTCTCTCACTGTTCTGATGAAGGGAGCACAGCCTTACCATGGCTGATGTGCCAGGCAGCAAGGTTTGGTGTGTCCTCTCCCAGCAGCCAGGAGTTTGTGCCACTGCCAGGGTGGAGGGAGGAGTTACTCCACAGAGGGATTTTGCTCCTCTGCTTTGAATACAAGCATTTGGGTTTGACTGTTAAAGCTGCTCTGCATCGCAAAGGGAAGGCAGCACTCTTGGAGACATTACTTTTAGAGGTTATGTAGAGATAACCGGTTTTTTTTTCCCCTGGGTATCAGTGGAAAGTAAAGCTGCAGTTATGACCAATAAGGACATGAATATTTCTCTAGTGCAGGCAGGTGAAGTTTTAATTTACCTCCTGTTGTGTCAGTCAAATGTCAAGAAGAGAATGTGCCTCATAAAGTACCACAAAGAGCCAAGGTAGATATGGGAGGTCAGTTAATAGTTCAGGTCCTTTTGAAATCTTTTAGGTTTCCTTTTCACAAATCAAATTAATATTGCCATTTTCATGGCTACACTGATTCTGTTGTTGTTTCCTTTCTAGAGCTCTTTAAGCATCATGAGTGTGCAGCTGATATTAACTGTTCAGGGACAGATTATTAGGTGTAACAGCTCTTAGACAAAGAATGTGGGAGAACCAAACCAAACAGAATTAAGTCAATTAGCTTCAAGGAACAGATTTCAGTAACCAAAGAGAGATAATATGTAATAGTTTGTAGAAAAAAACAATCTAAAAGTAAATAGTTCAGGGGAACTGTCAGTTTCTTGTACAAAATGATGTTAGGATATAATTCTACTAGCATGCAGTAACACTGGAAATTGCAGCAGGAGACCAGTTTGGACAACTTCAGCTCTTCAGTAAATTCATACAAGAAAGAAGTACAGAAAAAATGGGCATGAGGTCAAGTGAGCAAGGATGGTTATCAAAGAACAGCATGTGCTGGAAGGAAGAAAATCAAATTCAAGAGAAAAAGAAATTAAGAATAGCAAACCTCACAATGTGTGGAGGCATTGGAAAGAGAAATATCAGATGACACATTGGTTCACTACCAACTGCAGAAGGAAAGCTAATGACAAGAAATACCAGAGACGGAATGCCTCTTTTGAGTCAGTTGTTACAAGATGCTTTGGTAGTGATTAAACAGCTACTCTAACGGAGGGGAAATGGTTCAAACTCAGATTAAAAGAATAGAAACATGAAAGATGTTAGAAAGTACAGCAGCACATAAAATATTTTCAAATTGCTGGAGCCTCACGGAATTTGAAAGCTGGATGCTCTCCAAGGATACTTTGAGAATTTCATGTAAAATTTCAAAGTAGAAATGAAAAACCAAGAAATTCCACAAAAGAAAATTGTATGTCTTGCTAAGAAGAGGCAAAAGGAGGCTCTGGTAAATGCACATAATTTGGCTTATTTCTGAATCTCAGAAGAGGTACTGAAACAAAAAACATCCTACTTTTAAGTGCTTCAAATATATCACATACACAAGAAATAGCCATTCTAGATTTGCCATACACTAATAGTGTGTATTGATGGCTTTGGGCTGTGATTTTCTTGGCATCTCACAGATGTCATGGGATGGCTCCTGGGACTGGGCTGTTGGAATGGAAGGAGACAGGCTCTTTAGGAATAGCAGGCAGGAGAGATGAGAAGGGAGTGTTACCCTCTAGGTCAATAGGCTGTGGGGATGTGCAGCTGTCACCTGGGACAGGACAGTGGGAGTGGGTCAGACCAACATCCCACCCTGACGCATGGCCCAGCCTGTCCCTAGGGAGTGTGGGAAGGGTGCTTCTCTGGTGATGAGCCTGTGACAAGCTGCTCCAGGCATCTCTCCTGCCCTGCGGAGTGGGTGTTACCAAGATATCCACAAGAGACAGTGGCAGCTCTTTAATTTCTTCAACAGCTGATGTGGGAGTGACTTTGAAGAGGCCAGGGCCATTTTCCTGCCCCAGCATGTGCATCCTTGGGTACTGCAGGGGGGATCCCTCTGCCCTGATCCCTGTGACAGGCACGGGAGGAGCTGCTTCCCCTGTCTGGGGTGGGGACAAGCAGGATCATGACTGCAGGTGACATGACCAGTGTTGTTCCTGGTGACACTAAAGAATTAAAATATAACCAGTTCAACGTGGATGAAGGTGACACTGAGACAAAAGGTGTTGCAGGACATACAAGAATTAATTCAGGGGATTGTCAAACACCATTGATAAAATGATGGAGGAAAAATGCATCCTGCTCTAACAGGTCTTAACATTCTAGCCTTTCCTTTCTAGCTGATTGTTAAGAGACACACGAGGAATTTTAATCCTATCTAGAGACTACTGAACAGTGTCCTTCAACTGATTTTAATTACCATAAACACTGTCAGTGTTTTTCAAGTTTCAGTATTCAGATGCAGTGAGCAAAGCCTGCTCCACAAAAAAAAAAAAAAAAAAAAAAAAAAAAAAAAAAAATCAGACCGCACAATGTGAAGATTAATTCATGGTCGCTGTCAAGGAACTTGGATATAATAAAGGAGAGTGTTTCTTGTAAACCTAATATTAAAACATTGTTCCTTTCTGTTCTCCTGCAAAGAACATTTTAATGGGACTCTGTAGGTGAAAACTGCATTAAAAACAATTATCTCTGTAATTGCTATCTGGCTGCTCTTGACCTCAGAACACACAATCCTGTACTCACTGTAAGGGAATTATTCCTGGGATAGATGCCTATGTAAATGGGGTCAAATATGTGAAACATTTAAGATCGATGGGTAACAGGAAAGTACAGTGAACAGAGGCTGCAGGTGAGTTTTTACTAGTAGAGGAATCATGCAGAGGCTGAGCTCCCAGAATTTCTCACCCCTGCTGCTCCAAGCACTCACACAATCACTGTGTCTCTGGTACTGAACAGCCCATATTGAGGGTGTCTGATAGCAGCTGTACTCTGAACTGCTTCCAAACACTGAACTATTTACAACTGCAAATGAGTGCCCATGAGCAACTGAGGCTCACATTCCCTCCTACAATGGAACCTGGCACTTAGTAAAAAAAAAAATCCTGGCAATTGCCTTTATGTCAAATGATGAACCTTACCCCAGATTTGCTGTGCAAGCTGCAGATTTCCAATGGGAGATGTATTAAAACAACAACAACAAAAGTTTCATCCCACCTTTTTACATATGACTAGATTAATATCTATTGCACTCAGCAGCTGAATTAGGATTCAGGATTCAGGAATTCTGTAAACTGTCCTGTGCTGTTGGAGAAGGGCTCCCCAGTACCCCAATGGAAATCATCCAGTTGAGTTAAAATAGAGGTAGGTAACAGGACTTCTTGGAAACCTATTCCCTTTCTGCTTTTGCACTGGGAAGCAGGGAAGCATCATCACATTTATTTTATTTCAATCCCTCTGGCAGGATGGCTCTCAATGATGCTCAGACACTGCACCCTCAGTGTTGGTGGCTGCATCCCTGCTGCCTGCCAGCTTGCAGCAAACTGAAGGAGAGCCAGTGCTTGTGCAACTGCTCCATGCACCCTGTTTGTGTAAAAGCAGACATGGCTCTGTCAGCTGGAGCTGCTGCTGACACACCTGACACCAGTGTCGAGGGGCTGGAGGCAGCTCAGGACAGTCCAGCACCACTGGCTGTTGGAAAGATGCAGCTGCTCAGATTCTCTGACCTGGAGGTTGTTATGAGCTATCCCCATCACAGATGCTACTTTTCATCACTTTAACCATTGCAACTAATTCAACAAGAGGGCTTAAAACAGCTGTGTCTGGCCCATGTTGCTCAACTGGGGAATTTGAAGATTAAAAGCATTTTTTCCCATTAGAAAAATGGGTGTTGGGCACCCTGCTGCCATAAGTGGCATGGGGAAATTCTTCCCCACTTTTTGCATAAGACAAATTATGTTTCTAGATCTCTTTGTCTGCAAGGCAAACATGGAATACTCTGAAAAATGTCCCATTGTTCCCCTGAATCTTCAGAGACCCAGAAGCACCAGCCTGGGACAGTGACTACCACATTCACCTGAATGGAACACTAAGGGTCAGGTCTGGCCATGCCACAAATGGCTGAGCTGAGAGGACTGGAAAAGGTGTCCTGTTTTTACCTCAGGGGTCAAAGTATTAAACTGTCCCTAATGTGCTGGAGCAGACAAGACTGAAGGACCTGGGGAGAATTACAGCCTATCACACACAAGGAATCAGGGAGCACACAGGGAAAGAGGGACTCTTGGCCTGTACTTTTGACTTAAACTGAGTGCAGTTGACTGAAAACAGCAGTGAGTCAGGGTTTATCTATAGGTATGACAGCTACCTGCAATAGCTCTATACTGGTAAGTGTGTCAGCTTAACACAACACAGTTACAGCAATCTCCTCTGCACTTACCAGGAGAAACTGTGAAGGAAATGATCTGCCTCTAAACATAAACTTGTTATCTCTTTACCAAAACTGAGTCCAGACTCTCCAGAGGAAAATGCCTGCTGGCTCCTCCTCAGGAGAAGAAATGATCTCCCCACAATGCCTGCACTGCCTCCAGCTGAATCTCCAGCTCCCAGGCAGAGGGCAATTAGATGCCCAAAGTTACAAATCCTGGGTCACATCAGCAGTGAAGCTGCTCTTGGATGGTGTCAAGTGAGTTTGCTCAGTGATACAAAATGCAGATTGGAAATCACTGGGAATTATGTTTTATTGGGTCGGTCTCACTCTTATAAAGCTCAAAAGGAATTTTCATTTTATTTCTGGTTACACTTTCAATGCTTTCAGAACCATTCAGAAATGGTTGTTCCTTCTCCCTGCCTGACAGTGTATTAGTCAGAATCCTTTTCACAGGCTCCTTTATATATTGAAATTGGTTTCAGAAGAGGGCACCTTGCCAGTTATTTTTCTCCCATTTTCTTGGAAAAGGATCAGACATATTTATTGTCCTTGTATTTGTAACCATGGCAAAGTATCTTATCTTCTCTGATGCCTATGTGGTAATGCTGCTGTTTTCTCCTGGAAGTGTGTCAAATTGCCTGCCAGAGCTTTTATATCCATTAACATTTTCATAGGTACCTTCCTTACAGATGTGTTTGAGTTGAACTATACTATCTTCTCAGCAGATTTGGGGCTTTGTGTTTTGTAATGACATGAGTTCTGTGCTTACATGATCAAGGCTGGAGATCAGTGGTTTTGTTTGGTGGATATGGAAGAAAAAGGAGTAACATTCTCCTGCCCAAGAAATGTGAATATCCCTAAGCACTGCCAAATCCCTGGGGCCTGTCTGATGCAGAGAAAGACACTATTTTCTCCAGAAATGTACTAATCAAGAAGCAGAGCTTTTGGGTGCTCAACAATGACACCAAAGCATAACAAAATAGAGAAGTACAGGTGTTCAGAAATTGTGTGAAAGAATAGATTTGCATGAGGAAAAGAAAGAAAGTAAGATAAAGTGTAAATGTTCTAGATGCATTGAGGCAGTGAGGACTAAAAGAAAATATACTGGAGGAATATTGCAAAGTGCTGCCTCCTGCATTAAACAATTATCTTCTATTAAGATCTTTAATGCAGCAAATTTTCTTGCTTAGATTTTTGACCACTCTCAATTTCAATTGATTAAGCACAACTAAATCAGTTTAGGACAACTTTAAAGATGAAAGGGAAAGAAGTACTTCTGCCTCATTACCAAATAAGCATCTTTTTCTTAATGTCACACACCAAGGGTATAGCACTTCTTGTTTTCTTCAATGTTTTTAGGTTTTAATTGTGCTTTGGGAATTTCTAACTGATTTTCACAAGGCATTTTTGTTGTGTGCATATACAATCAGATCATACAATTATTTTTTCTGCAAGACAGAGACCAAATATGTTGATAATATGAAGAGACTGGCATTTGAATAGCTGAGGGAAGCAGAAGTTTTTAGCTAACTATTTAAAAAGGTTTGACTTTGTTTTCAGGGTTTACTGCCTCCAGCTTCCCACAATGCTGTTTGTATCAGCAAAAATGTGACCAGCAGGACTAGGACTCTTGAGATAAATTTTGAGCCCATCACTACAAGACAGACACTGAGGGGCTGGAGTGTGTCCAGAGAAGGGCATGGAGCTGGGGAAGGGTCTGGAGCACAAGTCCTGTGCAGAGCAGCTGAGAGAGCTGGGGATGTTCAGTCTGGAGAAAAGGAGTGTCAGAGAAGACCTTATTGTTCTCTACAACTGCCTGAAAGGAGGTGTAGCCAAGTGGGTGTTGGTGTCTTCTCTCAGATAACAAGTGACAGGATCAGAGAAAATGGTCTCGAGCTGTGCCCAGGGAGGTTCAAATTGGATATTAGGAAAGATTTCTTCACTGGGAGATTATCAAGCACTGGAACAGGCTGCCTGATGAAATTCTGTATGGGGTCAGCATGTTATCAGCTCCATGAGGGTTCATCACACTCTGCAGGTTGACCAGCAACTTCTCAGAAACAGCTTAATAATAATTTGCAAGACAGCTCATTGGGTGTGTTTTGAAAAGCAAAAGGTTTTAATTAAAGAGAAAATAACAAATGATACAAAACTAAAGCAAAAGCTTTGCACAGATGTAGGGAAGCCCCTTTAGACCTTGCTAAGATCCCAAAAAGTACTGAGCGCCTCTGTGCTCCTTCTTAAGTACTTAATGTTTCAGGAGGGCTTTTGGTAAACCGCCCAATAGAAAATAGCTGCATTTCTGAGGAACAGCTACAGAGACCAACAGGTGCCTTTGTCCTGGCACTGAGCCAATCACAGTGAAGGAAACACAGAAGTTTCTGGTGCTTTTCCTTTAAAAGTCAGAGGTGCAACTGAAACTCCTTTCCTAAAATGGGAACACCCACTTGGTTGTGGGGATGCACTGCAACAGCTGTCCAGAAAAGCAGTGGAGTCACAATACATGGAGGAATTTAAAAGACATGTAGATGTGGCACTTAGGGACATGGTTTAGTGGTGGATTTGGCAGGACTAGGTTAACAGTTGGACAATCTTAAAGGTCTTTTCCCATCAATGGTTCTTTGATTCTATAATATTGCTGCCTGCAGGCAGAGACAGAGCCCAGTGAGCCGCACAATGGAAAGATCCAGCATTTTAAGCAAAAACAGCATCTCACTTTGCCCTGGGCCCTTCATCCTGCAGCTTAGATCACATTTTCATGCACCTGCAGAAAAGATTCAATCCTCTTTTACATTATTGGGATGGTTGGTTTAAGAGTCACTATTTTTAAACTAGAATTTGAGATGAAAGAGAATGACAGTCTGCCTCAACAGGGATGAAAGACCCAGAGGTGTCAGAGGGCAACCACAGTCTGTGTGTGTAAATGGCCACATCTGAGCTGGCCTTCCTTTATAGTCACCAGAGAGGAATAGGCACAACCTCTGTGAAAACTCACTTCATTCTAATGAAGCTGCCGGAAATAGTCCAGCTTAGTCACACCCCATGAGAGCCCATTTCTCACTCTTCACAAGAAAGGGAGCTCAGGGTGATGGGCTCATCTATAGATATTTGCACCACAGACTTCTAACATTAAGGCAGATGAATCATTTGATTCCTTCACAGCTGGCTTTAGTTCCAACACCTCCTGCCTCTATGTGTATTTTTTCCTGTCTTCAGAAGTATTATATGACTTATAAGACAAGCTTCTTTGGGAAAGAACAAACAAAAATGATCAAAAATGAACTATGCCCTCTTGATACAGCAAATAGGCTTGGAAGAAATGAGGCAAGATAAAAACCTGTCAATATCTGAAGACCTTCTAAATGATAATTTTGGCACAGTTGTGCTAATTTGCAGCCTGTCTGCTGCTGTAGAGTCCAGAAGTGGCCCCTTGATGCTGTTATTAGCAATCATTGATTTTCACCGTACTATAGACATGCAAATTTCTTTGCCAAAGGAATTGATCTTTGGAGGTGTGCAGGGATCAGAAAAGCTGTTGACTGCCCTGAAAACTGAGGCCACTCACGTAAGAGATAAGGCAGTGCCCGTTCTCTCCACAGTCTGTCCCAGTCCTGATGTTCAGAGCTTTCCCAGCAGCTCCCTTCGAGCCAAAAGAATACTCAGGCTGGTATTAATAATCTTGCTAAAGTACTCATGCTCCAAATATCCCAGCCAACAATTTCTCTTTAAAAAGGTAGGCAGTAATCCAATACAGAAGAATATCCTATCATACAAGCACTGTCTTATATTTGATTTTCTTCCACTGTTTGTTGGCTTTCTTCTTTGCCCAGAAGGATATTAGTTTTGGTGGTTCTCCATCAGCCCTGAAATCTTTTATCCCTGGATGTTGGACTGATGGTAAGACCAGTTTGACATGATGGGTCTGAAAGCTGAGAGAGAGAGCAAAAGCTGTGGTGGGTGATCTAAGGTCATTAGCTGACACCTTCACACTAACAACAATTAGTTGTTTTACTGACAAGTGGTCTGTGCTTCCTGGTTCATTACACTCCTAAGAGTGTAAATTAGAGGGCTTTGGGATCCCAGAAAGAGATTAAAGCAGATTCAATCAGCAATTTAAAGCCAGGCTTGAGAGGGGAAGGAAAAGCCATGCTGTCCATGGCTAACCACAAACATGAAAGTTGTGTTCACAGTTGACTGGTGGCACAAAGGTAGGACAGGAATAGATCATTTAGTGCAACACCTGGCAAGATCCAGAACCAAAAATTTTGGCCTGAAAAAAAAAAAAAGGTCTAAGGTTAATGGAGTCCTCAAAAAAAAAAAAAAAAAAAAAAAACAAAACAAAACAAAAAACAAACAAAAAAAACACACCATGCTTGTCAGTCAGTGGGACCATGTTACAGCAGTCTTAGGTTGCTCAAAGACTCATCAGCAAAGGTATTGGCAAAAGCAGGCGCTGTTCATTAGGGCCCAGGCCTAACAAGCATTTCTGAGATCATAGTGCAGCTCAAGGGTAGGTGTGGTTTGACCACCACAGGCCTGAAGGACCATTCCCTCCTCCTGCATGGATGGCCATGTCCTTTGGTGAGGGGGCAAAGCAGGCTTCACCCTGCTGGGGACAGTGGGGTTCAGGCTGCAGGCAAAGCCTTGGTAGCACTTTGGGAGCAGTGAGCTGCAAAGATTTATCTAGCCTGTAAGGTCTATTTTATGTTATCAGTTTTAATTTGGATAGGGCTTGCATTATGCTCTTTCACTGTATCACTCTGTTCTTGGGGAACAAGGCTCACAGAGGTACCTGATTTATCTTCCTTCCAGCACTTATTGCTTTGTGCTTACTGCTGCATCCTCTTCTGTGTCTTAGCTAAAGCCTAATACATCCAACTTTTTTGGTCCCTTCATACAGCACTCCCAAGATGCTGCTAATGAGAACAAATTATATTTTGGCATTAAAATTTTTGCGATCGGGGGGAGGCCTAAGGTACAAGAATCTAGAAGATAAGTACCATCAATTTGTGCAATGACATTAAAATGGGACTCTAATGACTGGAAGCTGATCCTGGATAAATTTAAGCTAGCAGGAAAACAAAGACTTTCAGTAGAGTAATTCATCAGTAAAATAGCTAGGCTGGGATGATGGAATACTCAGTGTAATTGAAGATGAGGTGTCCCCTTCTGGAGAGGTGAATTGCTTCAATTTCTTTTTGGTCCTTAAATCTATGTGGGAATATTCTTTTACTGCCTTGTTTTTTTTTTTCCCTGCCCATGTTTGCATACTTTGGAAGTTATTTTGTCTAGTTGAAAAATCAATTATCACAGGGAAGTCCACAGGAAAGTACTTTCACGTTGGCCATGCTAAAAGGAAGACTAAATAGTTGGTATCTCCCTCACAGACTTGTAGGGCTGGTTTTGAGTTTATGCTCTTGTCTGCAACCATCCTCCTGCTCTGTTTGCATTTTAACCCCTGAATGTCCCAAGTTCATTGCTTTAGACCAGGGTAATCTAGAGCTGCTGTGTTGAGTTTCAGCAACAGTAAGGGCTGTTATAGACACAAATAGATCAGGCAGCTGCTTCTGAAGGTCCATCTTCATGTCCAAATGCTAAAAGGTATGTGACCCTGCTTCCCTGTGTGCTACCAAACTTCGGTTGGTGCTCAGCCAGGAGTCACCCCACTCCTCGGACAGAGAGGCAGAAAAAAGTCCTGAACTGCAGTGGGTCTGTGCCTCATCTGCTCAGAGAATATGTGTTTGCTGATATCAGCTGGAGAGCTTGAGTGTTTGTGTTGGAGAAGTAGGGGGGTTGGAGCTGTAGGATCTGGTGCCACATTCCCCACACATGCCAGAGTATTGCCCTCTTCCAGACTGGGAAAAGGATCTGCTCCCAAACACTCTTCTGCTTTCTATTTCTTGGCAGTGTCTCTGGTGGGGAGGTGGTTTGGAGGAGAAGTCACATGATCTTATATGATGAATATTTCTCATGTGCTCCAGTAAAGGACTCCTCCCTAAGACAAAGGATCCGCCTTGTGTGAGGCACCAGAAAGCAGAACATCAAACACCTGCACTCACTGTCAGCATTCAGAAAACTCTGGTCCTGAACTGAAACCATTATCAGGTGTCAGGATTTCAGAAGGCCATGGCTGTACTTGGGAAGAGTGATAGAGCACTTCTTCTTTGTGTAAGGATTTTTATTCTGTCTTCTGAAAAATACAGGACACTTCAGCCTTCCCTCGTTGAGGTTGCCTTAGGCACTGCTATGAGAATTTATCTGACCTATGTTAAATGCAGATCATTAAGTCTTTTTACTACAACAGTAATGTCTCTCATAGCAACTCCTGACAGGCAGTTATACAGGTGGAAAGAAGACAAGAAAAGGCCCCCTGCTCCAGCTGGAGCTTTGGCAAATATCCTCCATGAGCCACTGTTGGTAGAGTCATAATCATCTCTGCAGGCAGGAGCTGGGAAGAGTTCCTACTGCCACACAGACACTGCTCTTCAAGGCAGCCAAGCCCAGCAATGTATTCTTTCAGTGTCTAATATCACTGGTGAAGAAAAGATAATTCCTAAGCCCTTCTTAGCTGACAGTGAGATTAAGCCTGGCCCAGCCCACGAGGCTCAGCAAATGAGCCAAGAACAAGCTGTCAACCTGAAACGCATGGTGATGGCCAAACCCAGCACAGCAGTGTCTCACCTGAAGCCTTTCCACTTCTGTGTGACCCCTGACTCTGCAGACAGAGCTGTGGCTCTTGCACCACCAGTAAGACATTGGAAATTCAAATAGTTTATTACCATCTGCCTGTTGTCTATTACAGCATTTGTAACAAAAGGAAGGCCAATTTTTCCCTGACAGTAAATCTACACCACAGAACAGAAGAAAAAGCTTTGTTTTGACTTGTAATCTGAGCAAACCTGACAAGGAAGGAACAAAAAAGCTAAAGAACAAAAAGCCATTTTTAATAGCTTTTTTTAAAAAAATAGAAATCATTAAGCTGAAGTAAAGCAGCTGAAATGTTCAAAGTATTGCTGCTAGAGCCATTTCCTCTCAGTATTTTTCCAAAGTCATCTTCTAAATAACTAATGCAACTATTACCTCTGTAACTATGCCAAAAACATTTGGCCACTTGTTTGCAAGTATTAAGGATTTACAAGGAAAGAGGAGTTGTCTAACTGAAACTCATTCTCAAAAAAGTTAAAAATAATCTAGCTCACTCTAGGGATTGAGGATTCCCTGTGAAACCAAATGAACAAGGCAGTAAAGTTCAACTGGCTCTGATATATCTGCTGCATCTCATCTCCTTCTCAGTGTACAAAGAATTATAGTTTTCAACATCTGTGCACCCCAGACTCGGTATCTTGACATGCTCTTGATCCCCATTAAAACTCCAAATCATACATGATAATATATGTGAGTTTTCCCATACAGGATGCAAAAGTATTACTGAATTTCTTCCTTTGACATTCACTGGATGAAATGCACAGTTTTAGTATAGTAGAGAAGCAGGCATGAGGTCTGAATGTGGTATTTGATAATGGAAAGCTTTTCCCACTCCAGGGCTCAAGTTACCCAGTGCTCAGTGTATGGCCCATGACAAGGGCTGCAAGAACCCAGGAGTCACCAGAGGTCTGTGATCTTCAGGTGTGACATAACTAAACAGGTACACCTTGAAACCACTTGGCTTTCCCAGCTGCAGCAAAAGGGAAATCCATCACTGAAGATTGCTCCAGAGAGTCATGAGACTGTTATCCCAAACCATCCCCAGCCCAGGTCTTGTGCATATCATGATGGTGTCAGAGTCACATTTAGCAGGCTCAACTACCTTGTGAAGAGCTTCCAGAGGAGGGAATTTGGAGAATGTACCCCATTAGGATTTCTTATATGTGGCTGATATGCATAGAGCAATCTCCATGTATTACCCTGTTCAATGCTTCTCCCTACCTCTTAGATGCTGTCAGGCAGATTTCTCAAATGCACAGAAGAGAGTTTGGGAGCAGATCCTTTCCCCAGCCTGGAAAATGAGGATGGTGCTGCTCTGGTATGTGAAAGGTATGTGGTCCTGTTGTACTAGACACCACTGCTCAGTCCTAAATCTGCCTCCTTCAGCAGGAGAACAAGGCATCTAAAGGGTTGTGGCATAGATGGAATCTCAGCAGCTCTGGCTGCCATGCAGCCACACAGGTGAGGAACTGTGTGAGCAGCCATGGTGCCCAGAGAGATGTCTATCTCCACAAGCATGGATGACTACCAGGATGAAACTGTAGAATATCCCTGTTATTTCTTGGAAATCAATCCAGAGGCCAGTCTCAGTGGGACCCCATCATTGTGCTGAAGCAAATACTCTCCTATCATCCTTGCTCTGTCTTTTCTAAAGCAGCATGGTCCTGTGTACTCAGCAAGGAACACAGAGTTGGATGCATCAGGAGATTGCTTCTGAGAATGTACATCAAGCCACTCCCTTCCTGGAACTCACCTCCATAGGCTCCATTTCCTCAAGATCATGTTTTCACAGAGGGCTTTGTGATGGAAGGGGTCCCTGGATGACAGCTGCTCCAATGTCCCACTCAGGTTACATCAGACTTCTCAGGGTGATACCCAGCTGAGAATGTTGCCAAGAGGGAGGCTGACTGTTCAGAGGAGACCTACTCTCCTCTCTGCAAAACATGTAGGGTTTTAATTGGCCTGGAGGATGGTCTCTGGTCTGGATGGTTGTGGTCAGGGCAGTGCTGATCTAGAGCTGAGCTCTGAGTTATGCCAGCAACACCTGAACTGCTCTGCATTGCCAGCTCACTTTCCCACTCAGCCTGCGAGCCTCTGAAACCGTTCAGATACTTTCTTCTGGTTGAAATATTTTTAACCCACCTGAGCAGCCCTAAAAAGTGAGATTCTGCCTCAGAATTTTTTTATTTCTGTGGATGAACTGAAAAAGGAGAGAGGAATAAAGAGATGGAAGAGCTGTGAATGGAAAATAGGCCATAACTATAAGATGAAGCACAAGAAGAACACATACAAGAAGTGAAGACAACATGAACAGTGAAGGAAGACAATACTCAAAGGACAGTTTATTTTAACAACTCTCTTACTAGGAAGGGAAGTCATATGGAAAAGACAAACTTCTCTCATGCAGAAAGCTCTTACATCATCACCTGAGTTTTGTCCTCGTACCTCCAAAGGGAGAGGACTCTGCCTCCCACACCAGGGAGAATGTGCCACAAAGCCACAGACCCAAATGGAAATCGCAGCAGTGCTTCTTCCACTGCTTCACTGAGGACAAAGTAGAAACTTCAAAGAACAGAGTAACCAAGGTATGTAAGGAGTGTGGTCATTTTAAGTTAAGTATTTAGAGTCATGTCTCGTGTCTGAGCCCTGTTCTGCCTTAGCATCCACCTGCTCTCAGTGGGGATTGCCCCATCACTCTTTTCTCCTGACAGGGAGGTAGCAGGAAGCAGGCAGCGAGTTACTGTGCTCTCCTTGCCCTTCCCAGCTCCTGCAAAGAGGAGTCTGTGTGTCACTGCTACTCAGGGGAGGTAACTGAAAGTCCAAGTTTAAGAGGAGAAGCTTCACAGCCTCTGTGGGTGAAAAATCAAACAGAGCAGACTAAATAGATTACACTAATTAGGAAATGCAATATCCAGAGAAGAACAAGACAGTACTTTCTTTGGGGGTATTAGCTGTTGCCCAGGTGAAAAATAAAGTCTTCCCAGATGATCTGTCCTGGCTAATGTCTTTGCAGATAGGCTTTGGAGTAAATTATACAAGGTCATTGGTTTGGGTTTGTATCTAATCAGTTATCCCACATGCTCTAAGACTTTTGCTATTGAAGTTCGTTCTTTGAAAGAATACATTAAAAATATGTTTAGTAATTGAAAAGAAAGCTAATGCTGTATTCCCAGCACTTGGAAACATGCAACATTGTCTTGCATTCAGCTACATGACAGTTAAGTCTTGTTATGTAACCATAGTCGTAGGAGGTTTTGTTCTCACCCCTCTGGCCAGGAGGCTGGCAAGACTGCCTTCAAATTCACCACTGTCCAATGTGATTCCTGGCACTACTGGTGCAGACCAAGATTCAGCCTCTCACTCATGAGCCTCTCAGTGCTGCAGCTGCTGACAGCTGCATCAGGACAGCACCTGCTGATGCCAGTGACATTCTGCCACACTCATGCTTAAAAATGAAACAGCAGGACCTGAAAGCAGTGCAGGGTTGAGTATTGGAGCTTGGGAATGAAACAGAATTATCAGGAATAGGGCAAAGAGCTTGCTGGTGCATCCAAGCCTATTTAATACTTCTAGGCAAGTGGCAATATAGTGTACTGCAAGCAGATAAACACTGCTGAGATCTTTGGTTTATAAGGTTTAGTCACATCACACTTGCTACAAATAAATACTACACCAAGGGACAAATCAGTGAAGAAGGTCTTTTTTCTGACTGAATTCCAAACGACTTTATACTGCCACCTGAGCTTCTCCAAATACTACAAAACCAGTCTTGACCCTAGCAAATCATCCCTGTGGGTGAACAGTAGAGGGGTGCTGCTGGCAGTCCCAGTGCTGGGCAGTGAAAATGCTAAGCTCTCCTTTTCCTTCTCCTGCTGCCCAAACTGCTGGGCTGCAGGCCTGGTAGAGCCCCCAGACCCCTGCCCACACCAGCTGCCCTGGCAGTGCAAGGCTCCTCCAGGCTTGCTCCTGGTGCCTGGGGTGGTCCCCACCACAGCACTGGAGACACATCCTCAGCCCAAGCCACCTGCCCCAGCCCATGGCCCTGATGCAAAGTGCTGTTTACTATTATGTATTTTCCCCTTTGGCCTCTGTTTTTTCTTGTGCAGAATCTTCCCAATTAGGGATAGTTTTTCAGCTGTTTAGTAGATCAGTTCCACGTTTATGTATTAAAATTTTCTTCAGCCTGTTTATTCTGCATCCAAGGGTTTAATCAGCAGTTGTGCTTAAGGGTAGCCTGTGTTTTTATTATCTACTAAATCAGATGAAAGAAGGCTCTTTCGTCTTTTTTTTTATTATTTATTCTTAATTAAGAAAATTAGACTTGTTCCATAAGAGGAGTGCAGCCTTGTACCTCCTAGGTAGGAGCAAGCAATGCTGCCAGGGGAAGTATTTTGTACACAATCTTCCTTTCAGATCTGGTTATAAAATAGTAGTGGCACTGACATGATCAATTTGATAAAAACCAACTGCTGACTTACTGAACCCTTCACCAACTTTAAGTTGGACAACTTATAATGCACTTACTAGAACAGCTTATCCCTATTTATTTTTATAGATAAATATATAAAGTTTAAATATATAAACTAACATGTAATCAATACACAAACACTTCTTTCCTTTGAGGTTAGTATTGATTCCAGCAAAACATGATTATGCTGAAAGATAAAAAATATAATAAAATACATGAAATTTTAATCCCCTAGAACAGCTCTCTGCTCTTCTCAAGCCATTGGCTTCTCAGCTGGGTGTCCCCTGACCTTGCAGGAGGAACACATACCTGGCTGGAAACCAGGCTGCAGGAGAAGGAACCAATGTTACAGCAGCTTCCCTACTACTGGTTTTAGGTCAATGACAACTCATTAGTTTTATCCTTTTACTATTCTCTTCACAGCTCTGCTCTTCCTTTTGGAAATCAGTGCTGTGCTCAGTTCCTTTCCTTGCCACTGCAAAGAATTTCTAATGTTTCCATGGGATCTCCTTCAGTGAGCTCCTTGTGGCCACTTCCTCTTCCATAGGCTGGGGTTACTGGGCAATGACATTTCCAGTGCTGTCCAGTGGTGTCACCAGTGTTGTCGTGCCCAATGGTGACAGAGCTGCACACCCATCCTGTGCTGTGCTTATTCCTCTACCCATTTCCCACATCCCTGCCATGGTGCCCACTGCCACCACTCTCTGACCACACACACAGCCAGTCACCAGGGCTGCTCCAGCAGCCAATGCACTGGCTGTGGGGCTGCCTTCTGATCTTGGAAGGACATAAGAGGAGTAATTTGGTCTCTTTGGCAGTGGCACTGTGTTTGCAAATCCCCTTGTCCTCCTCTAAGCCCAGAATGAATGCTCATGCCAGCACCTCTGCTCCATCCTTCTTCTGCCACTAGAGTCTATGACAATAGACAAAACCTTCCAAGACAACCTTTTTTTGCATCATAGCCAACACTTGACTCAAAAGAGATTTTCATCAGCTTTACAGAGCACTATCAGCATTACTTCAAGTGCCAAGTGCTTGAATTTAAACCTGGAGACTTCCTTGGAGAGGCTCATTGCAGACCAAGGCACTCTGTGCAATCACTCCTGGATCCTCCAGTGATAATTGGTCATCAGTCAGGGCTGCCAGCTCTGCAGAGAGCTGTATCCTAGGCCAGCCTGTACAAGGACAGACTTCCAGCAGAGAACCCAAGGAAGGAAGCTCACCACAAGACAGTTTCTCATGGTTATCATTACTATACGGCCTCCTAATCGAAAGTACCAATTTGGCAAATGCCTTCTTTTTGTGTTGGTTTTGTTGGTTTTTTCTCAGTTCCTTGTCAGGGCAAATGCCAACCTGGTGATTTCTGACGGCAGGTAAGATCTATGTTGTTGAGTTTTACCGATTTCATATCTTTGAGCTTTGTGAAATTTGCCTCCCACTCTTTGATGTGACAGGACAGGGGGTTATTATTGCTTTTCCTGTCAACTCCTACCAGCAGCTGGGAAAATGGTGATTTCCTGGCAAGAAAAGTGCTTTCCAAAAACTATCAAAGCTGTGATCCTGCCTACATTTTGCTCAGGTTTTGCTTAGGTTTAACTGAAGATTTGTCAGCAGCTACACAGGTATAAATGAGAAATAGCTTCATGCCTGACTCATCCAATATTCCACCACATATCCTACCTGGCAAGAGCTCCTGTTCAGCTGCTGCAGCATGGATTTCTTGCTCTCAGAGGGGCGCTGAGAGATCAGAGACCCCTCTCAGGGGTGTGTTTAAAACAAAAATCTGTGAGGTCACAGTTTATGCCCTCTTATCTCCCAGGCTGCCTGCACCCACTGCCAGGGCAAGACCTGCCCTGTCTCCCTGGCTAGGGGGCTCTCCTGGCACCTGGACCACAGGTCTTCAGTCATCCACTCTTCTGCTTCTGCCAGATGGAAGTACTAGAGGAAACAAATGTGTTCCCAAAAATAGTGCCTTCCTTTGTGGCTTTGAACAGCCATGTGTCACTCACACTCCTGCTGAGTCTGACTTTAGGTACAGCTGGCTGCTCTGGGTAAAGAGGGCCATTACTTCTTCCCAGAACAGATTGTCCAGATGATGGACATACACAATGATTCAATCTTTAAAAAAGCCCTTAACCCCAAGAGAAGGGCTATTGAACCAACCCTAAGGGCCAGGACAGAGAAAGCACAAGGCACCAGATGGAGTCTTAGAGGAGGTCACTGCCAGCCCTCCCCGCCACCAGGGCCCACCAAGCCCCCACTGGGGCTTGTTCCTCAGGCAGCTGCCTGTGGGGCTCAGGTGGGTGGTCATGATGAAACAGGGGTGGCTGTCACTGCAATATTCTCACACTCCAGCCCTGTGGGCAGCAGAGTGTGCTGGACAAGCCATGAGGGTGAAGGGATGGACAGTGTGGCAGTGGGAAGAAAGGGAACAGAGGGAGGGGCTCCTGCTCTAAATCTCTGCTGAAGCTCAGATTTGAAGTTAAACACAGCACACAGACTTAAAATAAACAAGTGGGAGAGTTTTCAAATCATGCAGGGACTTTTCCCTCCTTCTCAACTCTTGTGGCATCTGCCTGGGCACAGGCACAAGCCAGCAGGGAAGGCAAAGCAGTGCATGGCCAAACCCCTGCACTCCAACTCCTAATGAGAGTCATGTAAATTTAAGAAAGGGATTGAGATGTCTGGAGCTTCCTCCACCTGTCACTGGCTTATTTCTAACAGATGTCATAATGAGGCACCTGGAGGACAAGATCATTTGGTTGTCTTTACAGTAATCACAATTTAGATGGTCTATAATTTAATAAGAGTGAGAAGGGAACAGCAACAGGAAGAGCTTGCTAGCTTCTCAGGCCTGATGAGCTGCAGCACAGCAGGCCCTGTCCTGCCATGTTAGCAATACAGCTTTGCAGCCTCAGCTTGCAATAAAATCTGCTGCTGCTGTTCTTGGGGGTCAAGCATGCTGGCCCGAGGCACAACCACCCAGCAGCCAGGTGCCCTGTCCACACTGCTGCACCTCTTACAGCATGCAGCAGTCCAGCAGGCAGCAAAAGCCAGCAGCTTCTGGAGAGAAAAGCACATATTTCAGCTCCTACTAAATCAGCTAAATGTGCCCAGTGCAGCCAGAGCACCTCGAAGTGCTGAAGCCAGAGTGCAGAGGCACATCTGCCCTTGGAGAGTCCTGCTGGAATGGCAGAGGACTGCCTTCAGCTGGGAAACCTTACCCAGAGACCATCCACAGAGCTTGGTGCACCTGCTTATGTATTTTAAGCACAGACTTGCCCGCAGCTATTTCTGCAAAACAAATAAAGCCCATGCTGCCCTGGGCTGGATGGTGAGCACTAAGTAGGCTCCCTCTGCATCCAGGTAGGGCTGGTGCTGCTCAGCAGGGCAGAAACTGCAGCAGCAGTTGTCTAATATGCAGCGCAGAGCTCAGCTAAGCTGCATCCTCCCCGACTCCTGTTCTGAAAAGAAAAGACTCCCTTTTACTAATAAAAAGTCTCCCTGGTGCCAGTAGGTATTTTCCTCCTTCTTTCCCAAAGCCCTTTTGATTCACCGATAACCCTGCTTCTCCAGGCTGTCCTTACAGGGAATTTTCCATGAGAAAACTCGTGGAAACAAAGATCCTAAAGGCTTAGCTTGTACCTGATTTGCTGTGATGCTTCTGGGAGTGGTCTCAGAGCTGAGCACGGTCCTGCCCCTCCTGAAGCAGAGCCAGGACCATGTGCCCTGCCCAGGGCAGCAGCTGCAGAGCCCCCCTGGCATGGCAGGCAAATGCTGTTCCCAAGTTGCCATCCAGCTCCTGGGACACTGCCACAAGCAGTGCTGCCCCGGCTGGTGTCTGAGCTTGTTTGGCACCCCAGGATCTATCCCTGCCTGTGTCATGACAGGTAGAAGAATTATAAAAGAAAGGCCTCATAAAGTCAGGCCTGCTCTATTAAATTAATAGCTGGCCTGTCATCTCTTCTAAGTGTTGTTAAGCAATTTGCAAGTTCCAATGCAAAAACAATCTTGGTATGAAAGGTTCGTTAACACAATGACCTATTCTTGGGTTGAAAAATAAAGCATCTGTATAAACAATAGGATCTGCTTCATGAGAACCCATAAAGGAAAAATGTAAACAACCTGAATCTTAGCACATACACATAAACCACCTTCTGACCAAAAAATGAAGTAGTAAGAAAACTACCGGCCAACAGGTGTTGCACATGACGTCTGTGAAAACTGTATAAAATAAGTTATGTGAATAAAGAATTGGCTTTTCCCTGCATGAAAATAATGGACTCTTGGCTGACTTGTTACAACATGCTTGGACAACATCTTGCTCTGTAAATGCTGCCATCGCTGCGGGGAGACCATGGGCAAAGTGACCCCTGCCCTGTGCTCTGGGACTTCCGTGGCACCAAGAGCTCAACATTCATTTCATGTGGTCCCTTTCCATCAATCCCAGACAGCTGCTGTGAGGGGGTGCCTGGGGAAATGCCCACAACAGAGCTGGGGGAAAGGAAGGAGTTCCCCTCTATGGCACTGGCTGAGAATGGGAGAGAAGGGAGGAAAAGGAGGGAGAGGAGAGGATCAGCTACCCACAAAGTATAGTGATACTTTAAACAACCTCTTTTTCCTATTTCAGTCTAACAGGTTTTAAATAAAGCAAAATTTCTGTTGGTTTTGCCATTATGAAAAAGAGTTTTTGGAAGCCTGTTACTTCCTTGCAATGAGAGGTAATTGACAGATCTATTGATAATGACACAGTACATGCATGAACGAGACTTTAGAGTCCTTCTGTGCCGTGAAATATCTAATAGTGCCAGAGAAAACCCTCACTAATAGTGTGGGTGTGTGCTCAAACACATTTCTTTTCTTGCTAATTCTTCCAGGACAGTGGGAAATGTTGCTGTGCAGCTGACAGCATGTTTCCAATAACGAAATGCTGCGATTCAGTGGTTTTTCACACTCACAGTGGCATCACCTTCTTCCTGCCTATATTCTTCTGAGAAGCTTAGCAAGATGAGAAAAGCTACTTCAGAAGCAACTGTGATGTGTCTGCAACTGAGGTGTGGGTTTGGGGTTTTATATGATGTAAAACCTCCTCCTATGCTGGAGGGCACTTAGCAACAGGTAAATAGCCAATTTCATTAGCAGATGTTATTTCTCCATAGTGTCAGTTCTACCGACTGAGTCACTGAGTAAAATGCTAAAAAGCAGGGGGTTTTAGGCTTTTTGTAGGGTAGGGCTACCACCGTGGCATTTGCTGAGATTTGTACATGTCTGAGTTATAGAAAGGAGACAAGTTTTGAGGAGGTCTATTCATGAGAAAAGGAGGATGACTCATTTTTAAAACCAGAGGGGTTCTTGTTATCAAATACTTATCATGGTTACAAGAAGTGAATATCTGCAGCTCCAACTGGAGAAGCAAACCATGAGCTCAACAGAAGGTCAGTGGGAGAGAGCAATTACAGCTTCCATCGTAAAGAGATTTCCCCTTCACACCAAGGGGCCATTTATTTCTGAATTTTCACATGATAAACACACGAAGCACAGATTTAAGGGCATCTGATAATGTTAATCTAATGATAGCTTTATTTCAGCATCCCTTAAAGAATCTTGAATCCTTTTATCCACAGATTTGCCTATTATCAGTTAGTGAATTGGAGATATGAGGCAAATACCAGTTCTGGTTACTGAAGGAAGTGCATGTTTCAGTACAGCCGAGTGCTATGGGTCTTGAGGAGCCAACAGCATATTGTGTGTTGCTCCTTTTAAAGGAATTATAGGGAATATTTCTGGGTTTTACTGGGTTTTGGTTGGTAGCAGTTGACTGAGTAGATCAAGGCAAGGTGTCACGACTGCAGAATTGACTGTACTTAATTATCAATAATTAATTTTACTGCCATTCCAATACCTTGTTGCAAAACCTCAGGTGTACAGATGGGGACTCCCATCTTGCTGTCCACTTACATCAATTTGCTTGGCATATCCTGCTCCTCACCTGACCTTCACCACAAGACTTTTCCCTCCTCATAACCTTTGGTCACACACAGGGGCTGGCCATCTCGGCTGCCCACTGGATGCAAGTCTCCTAAGAGTCTGTTTTAACGAGCCCTGTGTGTCTATTACTTTGGAAACAGGTGACTGGAAGCATACATGTATCTCACCAGGGCTTTCTTCAGCCCTCCTGGTGCCTTCCGAATCACCCATCTACTCCAACCCTCTCCCTCTGCATTATCCTTTCTTCTTTCTTAATTAGGCTGCCTATCTTTGCAGGACTGACAAAGGGGACTTCAGAAGGATATTTACCTATCTAATGTATTATTTCCCTGTTCAGAAGGATGCTGCACTATTAGGGAATCCCTAGCAACTCTCCAGAGCATTCTAAACAAATTTCTAAGATAAAAATGATGTATTTCCCTGAGATGCTCTATAAGGGGCTCCAGATAGTTTGGGAGGTTTGTCTATCTGCCCATGTAAGCCACTCTTGCTGCCAAAGCCAGTAACATCACCCATCACTGCTGGCCTTTGAGAACAGCACTCCTTGTACAGACACAGTTACCACACTCCTGGTAATCTGCATACGAAACACACCCAAGTGCTTTAATATTTTCCTCACAAGTTAGAAACCATCTGCTGCTTTTCTCTCATGGACTCTTTCAAAATTGGCTGTGTTGTCCCTCAAGTGTGGTCCCATGGACCAGACAGTGCCAAGCTCAGGCTTCAGCACAGCTTAGCCTGGAGAAATGATTCTCTCCCTTGCTATATGAACACAACCGCTGTCAGCATCTTCCAGGGTGATCTTTGCTTTTTATGCAGCAGTATCACAATTTGATTCATATTATATTTGCAACCCAGCTGTAATTCACAGATTATTAAGTCCCAAACTGCTGCTTATAAAGGTATCTTTTATTTTCATTCCATTTGTGCTTATTTATTTCCCTCTCAAATGTAGTATTTTCCACCATTTTTCCCCCCTGACCTTCCCTCCAATTCATCAAAACCATTATTTATTTATTCTGGCCTCCCAGCCTGCATTCCTGGTGAGCTAGTACTTTTATTCACTTTAAAAATGCAGCCTGTAACTCCTTTGTTTACTGCAATAATGACAACATTTGCCAGAAACAGCTATGAGAGACTCCTGCTGGACTCTCTTCCTTTCCTCCAGGTCTGACTACCTATTGATATTTTCCATTCCCTCCTGCTCACAGAAAGCCATCCACCAAGGCCTCCTGGTCACTCTTGTACTTTCAGGGCCTTTCTGCCTGTACCAGTGGAAATATTTAATCTTCTCCACAGTCTGCAGTAGCCCTTTGCTCATGGAAAAGAGACAATTTTCTTCCCCTTGAATTCCCTCTGGCTGGTGATTGTGTCCTGATGGCCCACTCAATTTAAAACACAGCATTCAGTGCTAATCACTCTGCACATCCAGTCAATTGCTTTGATTTCATGATCAGCCTGAAGCAAAGCAAACCACAGAGCAGCCTGTGGCACAGGGACACACAGGCCCTTCAGTCATTATGGCAATCTTGTTCCTCTCAAGGCTGGGCAGAATTTTTGCTCCCTGGCAAACAAAGCAGTGCAGAAGTGATGGAATTGCTCAGTGCACAGGCACAGCCTGCTGTGGCTTGGGAAGGTTCTTCCACCACCTGTGGCATGCACTACTCCAAGATCCAAACTGCATGATCATTGGTGTCTCACAGCACTTGCACTCCTGCAGGATGGGATATCTGTAAGAATAGTCACTTCAATGCCTTGATGTTTTACAAAATAAAAACATCAAATAAAAATTCCAATCATGAAATTTAATATTGTCAAGTGTTTGGCTGTAGACATATGCTCCAAACTGAAGTACTCTACACCCTTTCTTTAGATGGCCAACTTGAAAATACCAGTCATCTACAGTCACTTGCACACTCAGAGCAATGCATAATGCTGGCTGGAAAGAACGCCTGAAATCATACCCTACCAGCTCAGTGGCAAAGAAGCAAAAATCCACCAGAGAGTGCTGCAGAAAATGTGTACAAGTGCTATAAGCCACTTTAAAAGTAGAGGATGCTTCACATGAAAAAGATGAGCAGTATGAAACAGCAACCCAACAACAGGAATGGACACAGTCTGTCCTGAAAATATTTCTGCTGCGATGGCATCCACCTGCTTCCCCCCACACATTCATTCAGCAGGGCTGGCCCTGGTCTCACACATGACCTTTGCTCTGGTAGTTCACTCAGACAGTTAGAGATGACCTCTGGTAGGGAGGGCAACCTCACAGAAATCCTCCCTGATCATTTGCCAGAATTGTTCTGGAAATCCTCTGAGAGTCTTCCCAGCTGGTCCACATGATCTCTGAAGTCTCAAAACGGGACCTAGTACATGAGCCAAGGGCTTATTATTTTGAGCACAAGTGGGTGGATTACCTCAGCTGGCCATTATTCAATGGTTTTACTTATGACATCTTCCACTCAATATCTGTTTTGTGATCCACTACAACCTCAGATTCTGTTTTAAAGAATTGCTGCACAGCCAAAAAGTGCTGTAACTGTGCAGGAAGTTTTTGTCACTCCAGTACCCTTCCCTATTTGCCCTGATTGAATTTGCTCCCCTTTCAGGTAATTTTTCTAATTCATAAAAATAATTTCAACTTTTAATTCCATTTTTGTAAGTGATTAAACTATCTCCAATTGATATAATCCAATAATTTAATAGCACAATTTTGTATATTGCTTCATCAATGGAAATGACTGAATAATACCAAAAGCAAGACAGGTCCCTGTGGAACAGCAATTGTTCTATTTCTTGAGTTTGATGATGGAAGACTGATAGCATTTTTCTGAACAATCTAACCAGCTTATAGTACTTCACAACACTTCAAACAAGGACGATACTCTTCTGCTTTGCTTTTAAAATGTCTTGTTAAAGCAGCTGTTGCTTTTTTATCCTCAAGCTCATTATATTGCTTTTAAAGAAAATTGTTTCAAAACTGTGCAGTAGTAGCAAATTTTTATTGGTAGAGGTAAACCTTAGTCTACATTTATTTGTTTTTAATTGGCTATTTAATTCAACGATTATCCCTGTTCTATGAAGCTTGAAGAAAAAAAAAAAAAGAGTATTTAGGTTTTCCCTAATGGATTAAATGCTCATCCTTTTGTTAAATAATTGATTTGATTTTCCTTCCCTTTCTAGTAGGGGTTTCATTAGGCTTTAGAAGTCAAAAAATCTTCTTAGTTTTGTTTGTTTGTTTGTTTGTTTTGTTTTTTACATATATCTTGCTTTTACATTTACACATTGCTACATATTCTTTCTACCCTTGTCGATTTTTCTGTTTAAAGAACTTCTGCCACAAGTATAATGGCCTCTTACTATGCTCCCAGGCTTTCCATTGCATTGGTGTAACTTCTCATTATGTGTCCTTTTATTAGTTCTTAAAGATGGTAAATAATTTATCATTCTATTTGTTTCAGCTATTTTATGGCTGAATTTCAGTATCCTGGAGTGAATTTCATCTGCTCCTACTTAGGTGAGAATTTCCAGCCTCCCAAAATGCAAATTTTCAGAGAATACCACCTTCCTGAATCCTCTCCATCTCCAACAGACACCTTCCTGTGGAACCACACAACAAACTCTTTCTGTAGATCACTGACGGACTTGAAGTCCATGTAAATTCTACTGTATAGCTTTCCATCTTTGCCTAGAGTTACAAAATTTTAATTTGTAACCAAGATCAAACCAATCTCTTCCAGATTAGCACACAATTCCTCAGTAGTCTGAATAAAACCTAGGAGTCACTCTTGAATTAGACTCCTAAACCAGTGTCCCCCTCTCATTCGTAGGAACATTTGTACAGTTTACCCCACCAGAAAATTTTCTGCACATATTACAAAGAAAATAATTTACTCCAAGATGGAGTAAATTACCAGTGGAAAAGAGCTTTTGTCAAGGCCAACAGTTTCTCTCAGGAAAACAAATTTATCACATAACATGTCACATTTTAGCCTTCATAAATATAAATACTCTCTGCTACTCTTCAGGCATGGCAAGTTAGTAAGTTTTGATAGCAGCTAGCATTCCTTTGGGAAGGAATAAGAATTTTGTGTTCCATTATTTTTGAGAATAAAGCCAGGAGTGAAAACGTCTGTAGGTGATCTTCTGGAGAAATTCAAGCTCCAAGCATTAACTCTCATCCCAAAACTGGAATGAGAGTTAATATGTGAGTCTACATAATGATTCTCACATTACAGATTCAAGGTGTCAAGCATATAGAGAGGGAATCTCACAGGTCTGGAAAGAACCCTTTTCCACTAGAATTCTCAGTCCACTTATTACAACTATTTCTTTACATTAAATATGTTTTATTTAGCACCCAATACCAAACAGAAGAAAAAAACCCAACACTGTGGAATAGAATTGGCTGGCACTTAGGCTGGATAGACAAAATAACTTTGAAGAAGTAATACCTTTCTTTAAAAGTTCTTTCACTTGTTAAATGAACTACTAGATTAGTTTTGAGACTAATCTTTGAACTAATAAAAGGTACTGGCTAAATGAGAGCTAATTAATTATTCTCAGCTGAGTAAGTTTGTTTTCTGGCCTTCCAGTGATATGTTGAGAACATGGCCCACACATGGCCCAGGGGGAACCAATACAAAAACTGCATAAAGATTTGCCCAATCAAATGAAACAACAGAAACATAGTATAACTTCAGTTTTTTCAAAAGTGCCAACACTGTCCGTGCAAAAAATAAGTATAAAAGATGCAAGGAGAACAACACCACCATATAGTAGATTTGAACTTACTTTTTATGATGCACTTTCATCAAAACTTGTAGTTGCCAAGTATCAAATTTCACTCATGCAACATCTATCCACTAAGAAATACATATTTTGGTGAGAAAATTAAAGTCCATATTTATGTAAAAACTGTTCCAAAATAAAAATAAAACAAGATTTTTTTTTTTACCAAAAAAAGATTTTTTTGTTTACAGAATAATTATTTGGAAAATGTAATTTCCCACATGAAATAGTTAAAGGAAGTTAAATATATTTTAAAACGGAAGATTCTGCATTTACATAGTTATATGCCATTAATATTGAAGATATGCTTTCTGGCAAAAAACTTCTCATGCTTAAAAAATGCACCTTAGTTTTATACTGTACATTACAACATACAGTAGTAAGAAACAGAATTAGTAAACCTGTCATATGCAAAGAAAAAAGTTACGTATACAAGACAATTACAACTGTGACACAAAAAATTTAAAATGTTCAGTTTAAACAGTATTTGAAGGCAATTCACAATCATTTCAGGAGTTTTGTGAAATTTAAGGCCATTAGTTCTAAATAAAATGTATCTGACACAAACTCACAAAACTGTGTATTTTGTACAAAATATACATGCAAAACCATTTTATAATTATATACGAACAGGCATATAATAAATTTTTTAGGGTAGTTCCGTATGCAAAATTTTGCACAAAGCAACATAGTTGTGCAATTTTTAAGCCAGTTAATTAACTTTATTATTCATGCATCCTGAATGGAAATGTGATTAAATGACAATATTAAACCCAAATATTAAGAGTCAGCATCCCTTTGAATGGACAATCTAGACAAAAAAAAGATAATACTTTAAATTTTTGAAGTTTAAAATGGTCCATTATAAAACATATGCTGTAATCACTTCAAAAGACAATTCTGATGCAAAATTTCCACTGCTTTAAGGAATGCATGATATGATTTAACAATCTCAGTGAGTCAACTAGAATACTCTGATAGTTCTGGATTGAGGTAATTTTCTTTAATCAATTATAGCAAGTAAGTACTCTAATTTGTTTCAGTAGTTAGCTTAAAAAACTGTAAACTTAGATAAACTTAGAAATTGGAGAATCTCTGAAAAAATACACATACCTCCCCCTCAGAGTCTGGAGTTAGTTCTAAATCATATGCAATTATGTTATTTACATTCAGCAGTTGAAATTTTCAATACATGAGATGAATGGATTACTGAGCACTGATTGAAGCACTTCAGTTACTTTAAAACGCATAAATATATTTGTCCTTTTCTTAGCTTTCATTTGTATTTGCCTGGACAAACATTCAAAGAGATATTGCTTCTCTTGTTATCTTGTGACAAACTATTGCAAGCGAGAAGACATGTGAGTCAATATTCCAAACTTTTTTCTTAAGAATAGTTATAAAAGTACTGAAATTTAAAAATAGTAACATGTAAACATTGATACAGAATAATAGCATTCCTATACATTTATATACACACAGTATTCAGAGAGGACCCAATCTTCTAAGTTGAAAACCTGACTTGTGCTTTCCCCCCTCCAATAAATACATCAAAAAAGTAGGGTGTTTGGAATAAAAAAAAAGTCTCAGAACATCAACATCTTACTCCTAGCATTTAAAAGCTTTCCAGTTGCTTATGCAACTATAGGAGAATTTTGGTATGTGAAGAGAACTTTTCCAGCTCCAAAAAGTTATCGGAAGCTACTGCTGCATCCAGAGATTTGTGATAAATGCTGAACGCTTCAGAGGAATCATATCTGAGTCTGCAACACGTGAATTGGGGGTGTATAGGGGGGTGGTGCAGGTGATGGCTTTATTCCTCTGACTCTCATGTAGGACAGAAACTGCTCTGGGATTTCAGCCAGAACATCCTTAGCCAGCCTTGCCATGCTTAACACGTGGTTTCCACTTCTGTCAATGTAATCTCGGAATGGCACAAACTACAAAACAAAAGAGATGTTCACTCAGGCCACTATGCAGACACAGAATATATCTTACAACATAAAAATAAGAAAGTTTAACCTTACAGAGTTAGAGTACCTGATTATGTTACCTTACAGAGTTTTAATGTACATATACATATCTTGCATTTTATGTTATATATTTTATAAATACACATTGTATCTCAATTTTTATAGATCTGCCTCCTAATAGAAATAGTGTAACACTTTCACTTGGGTGAACCCCTTCACATGAGCCAGGGCTAGCTCGGATTGCTGATGACATGCTTCACTGATCTGTTTGGGTTACCTCTCAACCCTTTCCATGCAAGAAGGTAATTTTTTCTCAGAAAGCCATTCTTATCGATAATTACATTCCCTGCTCCTGGGGCACCCACCAGATTGCCTCCACTCTGCCACTTGGTGAAAAAAAAAATTTGAACCTCTGAAGTGAACAAAACAGAAAGGATGACTTTAAATTTTTCAATCATTTTGCATTATATCTAGTAGAACTATGAACCACCTCAACACTCTTAACATGATCCTAACAAATGCATAAAGAAGCTAAGCAAAAAGGACTGGATCAAAAAATAACTTGTTATGTGATATCCAGATGTTCAACACCTAAACCAGTTACCTGCCCAGGCCTGGCTTGGATTTTGTAATACTTAATGAGAATCTTGTGCTACTGGAATATAAAAAAGAAAAAAATCCAGGCTCCTTAATTTTTTTCCCTTGTGTAAAAAGTACATGCAGTCTGAGTTAAAGAACATGTGTCCCATCCTAATAGATCACCTTACCCATTAAGGCTGCAGACATGAAATCTCAGACCACTGCTCTGTAGCAAAGTGGGGCTATTTCAACAGTGTAATTGTTGAAATGCAATTATACAACACAGACAGCCTGATTTCACTCTTTTTCACCTCTCCTCACTACAGAGATGTCAGAGGAGCTGGAGGAACTATGGACAGGTAAGCAAACCTAGAGATGTACAAGGACAGCTAACATGGAGATGGCAGAGGAATAGAATGAAAGGCATAAGAGAAACCAAGGGTAAACTGATGGAACATCAAGTGCTTTATCTATGATTTAAGAGTTTAATTAAAAAGACTAATATGCAAAATTCTCAGGAGAAACAACATGTGCGTCACTACAAGTAAATATTCTCCTAAAATGTCTTAAACAGCAAAAGAGAAGAAAAGAGCAGATATTAAACAAAACTGAGGAAGAATTTGTACACATGTAATACAGAGTATATAAGATGTTTACATACTAGTGAGGAGGAAATAGTGAAGAGCATGCCTTGACCTGAGTCACAGTCAGTAGTAAATATAACATACAGTGACTCACTGTTAACAAACTTTTCTTCACTAATTTAATCAAAATATTTCACAATACTGTTAGAATTATTAGATAATTTCACTAGTTAATTTTAACACAAAAAATAAACTTTTTATATTTGAGTAGTTAGTTTTTTAAAGGCAAATCAGTTTCAGCCTGCTAGATATGAAACAACCGTCAAACCAAACTTAGAGAGTTTGACAGAATCCCTTTTTATTTAGTCAGTTAAGTCTATAAAGTAAATATTTGCTAGTATTTAGACAGAAAAAGAACACATAATAATACTGTCTTCAGGTAATTCAATATGGCATGGGGTAACATTCTGATTAATATATATTAATAATAAATAAATGTTTTATTACAGTTCTGATATGCTGTGAATTTCAAAGAAAGCATTTTCACAGATCTTCTTTATAACATGATAGAAATATCCATTTATGCTCTTTGAACCTTTTTGGGCTGCTGTTATTAGAAAAATTATGTTGCTTATATTTAAATTCATTTAAACAGAAGTGCAATGCATGCCGGAGATACCTGAATTAGCTTTAAAAAGTCTGCCATGGGGTCTTGGGTTGCAATATATAACCAAAAGCATGTATTCTATTCCCAAGCTGTTGAAACCAGTCGAAGAGGTGTTTTTTCTTTTAACTACAGGTGGGAAGGAGCAGGTGACTTCTGTTAATAGCCCAGCTGTTAAAACCAGGTGGAGCAATGCTCCTTCTCTCTTCCATGGCCCATCCCGACTCCAGGGGCATATCTTCTGTTAATGGGCCATCAAGGATCACCACATGATTGTGAGATACTCCACCCAGGGGGAGGAGCCAAACATTCCCACCTGGATAAAACCTGAGATTCAGAACTGCAGCACAGCCTGGTTTCCACTGGATTCCAGAGGAAGACTGGACCCATCTCGCCACCATTGGACCCTTCTACAGGATCATCTCTACTCCAAGAGAACTACATCTGTTACTCCAGGAGGATTTATTTTGACTACTCTCAATACCCTGACCAGGGTGTCAGGTTGTATTCTGACTCTGTCAGTGTTTCTAGGATTCTTTTGATTGATTGTTTGCTTTACTACATTTGCATTTTCTAATAGTCTTAGTAAAGAACTGTTATTCCTATTCCCAAATCTTTGCCTGAAGGCCCTTAATTGCAAAATTATAATAATTTGGAGGGAAGGGATTTACATTCTCTATTCCAAGGGAAGCTTCAGCTTTTCCCTGGCAAACACCTGTCTTCTAAACTAAGACAAATGGCACCCAGGCTTTGCAGAAGTACTAGCTTGGGGTCCACCCCACACACTGCTCTATTGAAAACAGTGACATTTACAGAATAACAGAGCCCCTCTTCAGCCCAATACGGACACCAAGGAACACTACAAAGGCTTTGACAAAATGACAAACAATTTCTTATCTCCTGTTCAGATGTCTCACATCATCTCTACTTTTAAAACTATCTGACAACAATGACCTAAGAAGCCAGCATGTTTTACTCTTCTAAGAGATTTTGTATCTCACTTTCTCATCAGTTGTTATCTCTGTATGTTGCAAAAATGAAAAAAGTATCTTTCTCAACTATTAGAATTCAGGAATCCATTACTTTCTTTAACATATATCTGTAAAGAGTATAAGGGTAATTTAATTTCTGTCATCTTCTGCTCATTTCTGATCCCCATTTAAAAAAAATAGAGAGGGAATTTTAATGTAGTATGCAAGAAGATTGAAAAGAAAATCTGATCATTTTCATTTCCATATATTTATGTAGCTCTCTTTATTCTGTATTCTAATAAAACTGAACTATAAAATCAGGTGTCAAATACATGTTTTGAACACATTCTTGGATTGAAATATTACATCCACCAGCAGCTATCAATCAATCCTTAAACATTCACATATCAGTATTTGTAACATTAAACATTTTGAAGTTTCAGCTCCTGCAGATATAAATGGAAACAAATAAACATATTCCAAAGTTCATCAGCTGCTATCTGACCTCAATTATCATGCAGTATGAGCTCAGTTATTCTCCCTCTCTATATATTCTGCTGAAATAATATAAAAATCCCACCTATGTGGAAGAGTAATAAGTGAAATAAGTAAGAGGAAAAATAAGTGAACACTATGAAGTTTGAGAAATAGGAGGAATAAGGGAAGAAGAAGAAATGGCAGATCCAAGGTGAGGGTTGAATCTAGGGATGCCTGTCAGTGCTTAAGAGCCATTTGGACAATGCCCTTATTAACATGCTCTAACTTTTAGTCAGCCCTGTACTAAAGTGGCCAGGCAGTTGCACTAGATGTCTGTTGTAGGTGTAGGTCCCTTCCATCTTAAATACTCTATTTTATAAATTTATTCAGCCATTACCAGGAAAATACGGCTTCCATATAAGATTTATTTTTAGACACATACCATTTTTTTCTAGAAACCTCACATTTCTCCAAATTTTCAATAGCTAACTCTTCTCCATGGCTGTGTAACACCAAGACTTTATAACATTGTCCTGTCCCTTAGGGGTCATTTCCTAAAAAATGCAGATCCACTACTATGTGTTATAAAAAGGCTTAAAGCTATCACTGGGAATTTCTGAGTTTGTTATAAGCACTTCAAGATAAAGTATGTCAGTGCTAAGGTAAAATGAAAGGTAGGAATAGAAATAGAAATGAGAATTCAAAACAAAGAGGAACAATAAAATCTATGAGAATATCTCCCACCTGCACAATGTCTCTTTCTGCAAACCTTCCTCTTGAAGAAATCCTCACTACATCCCCATCCAGTTCTTCCATAGCTTAAAAAAAAAAAAAAAAATAAAAAAAACAAACTATGAGTTCAGGTACACAACAAAATCATCTTACTGAGAAAAAGTTCAGACAACTTACACTTTTGAGCAATAAAACCAATAATTCTTTTTTAGGTAACTCTGTTAAGATCATTTGCATCAGAAAATATATCATGTTTTGTAGCTGTTTTGCACTTTTTCATGGTGACAATAATATACTTTTATCGTTATTGTCACCTTCAGAAAACAGACTATGACAAAGTTTTTATCCTTTCATCTCTCAAACCAGCAGGTATATCTGGTTTTGTAAGGCAATATATATATATATATATACTTTCAGAGATGGAGAAGAATTCATCTTCAGCAGCTATTGTTACCAAAGATATCAGCGGATAGAGCACAAAGAGGTAATAACTCATATTCACACTGAAAAAGCAGTATCTTCTAATGCTAAGGTATGAGAAGTGCTAAAAAAATTATTAAATTTATTGAGCAATTCTTCTTGTATCTTCGGAGCAGGATACAGGAAAGCTCTGTTGTCCAGATACCTGGAAGCTGTTCTAGGTAGAAAGATGTACCTGCTCTCTTGTCAGTGTTGAAATGGATGGATTTGGGATCTCAGATTATTGCTCAGATGTTGGATCTCCAATTCTACAAACCTTCCTTTAGTGTACACTGCAAACCTAAGCCCTGCACCCTCAGCTGCTCAGAGGTTTATGAACTGGGCTGAATTCACTGAAACCAGCACATCAAAAAACCTGGTTCTTCTGAAACAAGAACTGGAAAGTATAAATGACACTATCAGGAGCCAAGCTGAACAGAATAAATATTTGTTCAAAGGAAAAAATCAGTAGGTCTGCGGAGCATGTTGCCTGATGTTGCTGTTGCAAAAATGTACATGTGTCCAAACTAGGAGACTGAACAAGTATTTGAAGGAGTTTCACTAAAAGATTTCCAAAATAGACATAAATCCTGCCTAGGAAACTCCAACCTAAAAATAGTATTCAGGAAAGTATCATATTTGCTTAGTCTGTTCTTAACATTCTCTAGGAAACTACCCATGGCCATGTCAGATACAGAATACTGGGCAAAAATGCTCCTGTTGTGACCTGTTATAGTCACATCCTTCAAGTAAAGCTCTGCCAAATGTGTCATTCACCCAAGCTTCAGATACCCCCCCTTGGTATCCCCCAAGGGCTGGGATATCTGAAGAGGAGCAGCTTGGTCTCTCTATGGCAGAACTGAAGCTTCAGGGGCACCTGAATGTCCAGACAGTGCCTAAACATCAGCTTTCTGCAGACACACTTCTCCATTACTCACAGCAGACATGGAGTCTGCTGTTTATTCCAGAAGGAATTTCTGTAGATGGAAGTAATTCCTCTGTCCTCCTGGGCACTGAGGGACTATAGACTTGGCATACACCTAATGGGTGAATCTCACTGAGGCAGGATTGTGGCTGCAAAGAAGAAAACTGCATCCTGCAGTACAAACCGAATCCCAGCTTGAGTAAAGGGGATGACATCCCAAGAACATAACCTGACTGAGAAAGGGAGCCTGGGAAAATCCAAGGACTAGACAAACGGAGAAAGGGAAAATGCAATGGAGGGGTGAGAGAATGCTAAGTAACACAGGATCATGTTGGAATCCTCAGGAGTAAAAATGAAGTTTACAAATTTTCATCATATGCATTTATGAATAGAAACTGTCTTTTCTCACTGATTGTGGCATACAATCATCTGAAGTGTAAGTGTTCACCTGGACAATTTCTTCACAGAATAAGATACTTAAAATTATGGCTAATATACCACTTGCCAAAGAGCATAAGAATAATGCCTATAATAAAATAAAATAAATTTTAAATAAAATATTTTTGTCTTATTGTTTTCCCCCTTTTTCATACATTTAGAGCATTTGTACAAAAAATAACAGGTACAGTCATTAGTCAACACTAAACATCTGTCATAGCAGTACTAAGTATATTTCACGTACAACAGAAGGCATACTGCCTAACCAGATGTACCAGAATTAAAAAGAAAGATTTTGGGACTTTGAGACACACACAATGTCTAAACTTCACAGTGTAGCGATACATACTTAAAAATGAATATAAATAATGGAAGCAGCTTAGTTATTGCAACAGAGAATGGTGTTCCAGAATATCACAGAAAGAATATGTAAATAACCTGGTAATTTCTCTCCTGCTGTAATATTCTGTCAATGCTGCTGCACAGTAGGGCTCACTCCTGTTACCAAGTGAAACTCTGTTTAATCCAGATCACCTCGAATGTATTTATTTTTCTCAAGATTTTATTACTGCAGTAAGATCAATATTTCCAGTCAACTGATACTTCACGAGGCATCTAAATATTTGTGTTGAAGAAATTTAACATTTCTCGAGTATAGTTACTTTACTGTAAATGCTGAGCCCCCATCTGGTTCTGACTTGAACAGAGAGCCTGAGGGGCTACACAGCTCCACATGGTAGCTTGTAATCACACTGAGTTACCAATCAATCAATCCAGCTGGAAATGCCAACAGCACTCACTCCTCGCTTCATATAATGTTTTTTTAAAGACCAATATTATAGTATGAAAAGCCACACATTACTAAAATGTAAGCAAATATTAAAAAAATTAGAAAAAACACTAAAACACTTACCATCAAACTCTGCTGGTCCTACCCCCACTATAATTATGGACATTGGAAGTTTGGAAGCCTTCAAAAGAAGAAGAAAATGAGGTTTAATGCATTACATAACCTCTACCAATAATATGAGATCTGAGAACAAAGTGAACAAAAAAGCCACGCAGAAATTATGTTTTAAGGAAAATTTTCTTCCCCCCTAAAAAGTTGAGTGGTGTAAACTGTCTGTTTAAGTGGTACAAAACATCTTGGATGAAGACAGAATTTTTTTTTTTATTATTATTACAAAGTCTTTGAATCACATAGGATGCTAATTAAAGACAACAAACTCTGTTAGCATTTAATACTAATATGACAACTAAGAGGACAGATTTATCTTAGAAACTTTTGTAAACTGACAGTAATTGCAAATATGTACCTAATAACAGTCTGACATTTATTTTAATGTGCTTTGGTGTTTCTTGATATTGCACAGCTGCTTGCAACTATGGGACACTATTTTGTATGTTGATCTTATGCCAAATTTTTGAAGAAAATAAATAATTTACTTGAGCAATATGTATATTACATTTATCCCACTAACGAAATTTTACTTTAGTCAATCATCCATGCCACAGATAAGAAAGATATAGAATTGGCCTGTAGTAAGATTTTTAATTTTTTCATCTTTTTCATTCAAAGATGGTATTTGGCTTTCCCTGAATAAACTCTGTAAAATCTTTAAAATTACAAAGACACTATCTTAAATATTGGACTCTCCTGCCCTGATAGTAGCATCAGTTTATAGAAATAATGTGAATCTGCCTCTGATGAAGAAGGTATCAACTAAAACCAAAGAACAAATATCAGGGTTGACAACTTACTGAGATAATTCTGATAATTCTGTTGCTTATTGAGATATTCTGATAAACTGCAGAATGTCTACAGTCATTTTAAACAGGAGTATACACTGGTCAAAAAAATCATAGTTGTACACCTTCTGATCTCTTAGAACAGAACTTTCTGGTTTTTAGATGTTTTCTAGAATGTTATTTCTTGATTGTAAAGAAAGTATCCTTTAAAGAGATTTCTACTCACACAGACACAGAATTATGTGATAAAATGAAATATGAAACAGTAAGTGGCAAGGACAGCATAAAGACAAAGAGTTAAACTTTTGCATATAAACTTAAGTGTTGGCATTTCCTGAATGACAGCATAACCTTTAAACAGTTTGGTAAAACAGAATGTGTCTGACATATATGCTGTAATGAGAAAGATGCCTAAAAGCACAATTAATGTTAAAAATTGAAATATATTCTGAGTTTTATACACATCAACTTGCTTGGACATCACTGCCCTTTTTAGTATTATGGATATTATTAAGACTGAAAAAAATGCTATTGAAAAGCATGTAATTAGTTCTGTCATGGTATACTGTGCTCACATTTCCAGAAATATGCAGAAAAATGAAGCCGTCCTCATAAAAAATCAAGACAGCAAATATTCCCAAACTTCCACTTATTCCAAGCTAACACCACATCTATTATGTTTCCAGATAATTGTAGACTAACTGTCATTATTTCTTGAAATGACCTATTACTGAAAACGAGGTTTATATGCATGTATTAGTGGCAAATGAATTAATCTTACAAGATATCAGCCAACTGCACTTGCTGGTCTCCTATGCACAGACTTTACATTGAAGAGTGAATCAGAATCAACAGCTGCTCTTTTTTTTTTTTTTTTTTTTTTTTTGCTCCACTGAGTCTTTTTGTCACCTAAAAGCAGCTCATCTAAAAGAAATTATGTTTCAAATTTCTAGGCTGGGCTAGAGAATGAATTTCCAAGCTTATTATGACACAGGGCCTCTTGCTCCCCAGGGAGCAGAACGCTGGGGCATTATTTTCATGAACAGCCCATAAATTGCAATAGTATCAAATCTCTATAGGAGGTACTGAAAGTGGGTCTTCAAAACTATGCCACCTAATTCTACACTACTCACTTGGACATGATGCTAAATTACTTTAACGTGGGCTTTCAACTCACCACTTTGCTGTTAACTAGATCCACTGTGGTATGTTAAAAACTATTGGTAGGGATCTTTTCCAACCAGGTCTAGGAGTGTTTCTGTGTATACTTTCATCTGAAATTTCCCACAGGCAAAAGCACAATAGAACCTGCTCATAATGTAAAATATTACCTATACACATGGCTGTTTTGAAGAGAAAAATACTAAAAATAATGCAGAAACTAAGAAATAAGAAACTGAGAGTTTTAGGGGACTGTTTTGAGGGAAATCAGATGACTGGTATGCTTGCTATTCAGGATCAGAAAGTTGGGGACAGTTTTTAACAAGTGTGGGGATCAAAGCTGTCTGCAATTACGAGAAAGATAGAAAAGAGCTTACTATGCAAAAGTGCATGGTGGGATGTGCATGAGGAAACAGGAGGAGGCAAGAAGTAGATGAGGAAAATCATACAAATACACAGTGTTAGAGAGAAGAGTATAATTTACCACAGAACATTATCTAATTAGCTCGAGTTCAACTTTTGCTTTCTTTTCATCTTTATGAATAAAACAACTTTTCCTGTTTGGTAAAAATGGGTACTTATGGAACAACAATAGTGCCTGAAGTATTAATCTATTCACTTTATTGCCTAAAATAAGAATTTCTAGAAACATAATTTCAACACTTTCAGTAAAACTTACATTCACTATGGATTCTTTTGTCTGAGCCATATCAGATATAACTCCATCTGTAACAATGAGAAGAACAAAATACTGGGAGCCATCTTTTACTGAAGCAGCATATCTAAGGGAAGAAAAACCAACATTATAACACTAAAAAAACCCCACCTTTATAAAAGGAATTAAGATGAAAACAAGCTGTATTTGTAAAATTTGACTACCAAGGACTAACAAACATAACACAGTCAATTTCAAATTAAAGATATTCATGACTAAACTGGACATTTTACTTTTAAATGAGAACAATAAAAACTCATACAATATTGATAATCTGCATGTGTTGCATCAGTGAAATATGGGAACTGCACCACTACCAAAAGGAGCACGGACAGAACGTGCTTTATAGAATCATGACACATTAGAAAGCCTAAGGTGTTTAATAAGCATTACCTATGGGGTACATAGCTTCATATGAAGGGTATACATGAATACTGAATGGTTGGGTTTATAGAACAAATAAAACTTAACAGAAATCAACACATAACATATTTATCTCTCTCTTTTTTTTTTTTTTTTGTCTTACAAATCCAGGTTACTAACTGTTGACGATGATTGAAGATTTATAGTTCACATTTATGTGCACATTTGTAAAATGGCTGAACATGCACCCTGCAACCCTGGCTTAGATATCAATTTCTTTGCACCGCCCACAGATGCCCTTTCCTTCAAGACTCAAGCTTCTCCTTGTGCTGTATAGGAATGTAAGATAAAATACACCCAGTGCCATTCCCAACTCAGTCAAAGGCCCCATAAGCAACTACTCCTTGAAAATGAGCAGCTTTTGAAGGTTTGCAAAGTCCTGAAAGAGAGTGAGTCCAAACAGCCTCACTAAATTCTATGCCCTGAACAGAAGAACTTTTTTTTTTTGTGGGAAGCTGTTTGCTGCTTCACAGCCACTACAGTTCCTACTTTTATGAAGGCTCTTGGTGCTGTGAAGAAGTCAAAAAGTAAAACCTTGTGCAGTGAGTTGTATAGAGAGCATTAAAAGAAAAAAACTAGTTGCCACAGAAATACTTTTGAATACATGCCCGAAGAGTTTGGAGAAAGCCATAATTAACTTACAGAACATCACAATCTTCCACCCTCTCCTCAGGATACAGATGGGTAAAGAAGCCATAAAAGCAGTGAACCTGTTGGATATCCCCTATTTGCATGCTGGCAGTAGGGACTGATGGTTAAATATTGAGATTAGCAAGACCTACCATGAAAGGCATTTTCATGCAGAGACTTCTTTTATCTCATTTTTCCACAATGCTTATAAACTTTTCAATGATGATTGCATTGACAAGGTATGATGGAAGAGTGAAATAAACATTAATATCCTATGTGAGCACTTAACACTGTCTACATACCTACACTGAAAAAATGGAACAGAAATCTGGTTATTTCAAATTTTTCACAGACTAAAATGCTCCAGAGCCTTTTGCAAGAAAGATCTTATATGAGGAGGGGAGATGAGATATGACACTAAGTTGAATTTGGTGTAGTTTAAATAACTCTCTAATGGGGAAAGGATAAAAAAAAAAAATCATTATCTGCCTAAAGACTTTCCAAAGAATACCAAGATCACAACAGGATAGTAATATCTGACATTGTTTACAGAGACTTCATCAGAGGCATTCTTTTAGGTAGGAGGGATATGGAAAGAAGAAATTTCTTTGAGGCTAAAGGAAGGTTCAAAGAGTAACTGCAGGGCAGTACCATGTCTATGAGAGTCACAAGAATAATCAAGAAATTGAACCTTGAAGGAAAATGGTGTTACTGAGAACTGGACTGATACACAGATTGCTCTAGAGATGATCATGCAGTAGAAGTCCTTGTGAAGATATTTAGCTTTCCCATTATAATGCAGTGTGATTTGCTAGCAGGAGGAGCTCCCAAAGTTCGCAAGAACTTGATATTTAGACAAAAGTTCAGTGGAAGAACTACTAATACTGGTGGACAGTCTTCTGTTATTCTGCAAAAGTTGGCAAATATTTCTGAAAACTGGTGTGAAAAAGAACTAATTTAATGCCAATGCTTTGATAACACTGGATCAAAAATTTCAGTTTTTGCAAAAAACAACAGGCCTGAGATAAATTGTCAAGCTCTGAGTCAGCATCTCAGCTGCTACGACCAGTTCTGAAGAAAAAGAAAGAGCCAGAAAAATTGTTGAGATAGATTTCCAGATAATGTGGCTAATGCAGACATTGACTGCCACATACATGGAAAACTGCTACTGAAGATACCATATCAAAGGAAAGATTAAAGGAGACAACTGCTCTCAGATAACAAGCAATGTAATATACATGTACATAATTTTAATGGTATGATCTGAAGACAAAACAACTAACCCTAATGATAAATAGCTGAAATCAGCTATCTAGCCGTGCTAGGGGGCACAAAAAATTCTTTGCACCACAGAATTCACAAATTATTTTCTGCTGGTCTGTAGAACTAACAACAGCAAACGAGATAGTATATAAATATCTCTTCCTATTAAAATTAGCTATTTTGTAAGCTCATAAATAAAACATTACTAGTACAATGATTTGCACATCCCTACTTCGTTATTTTGTAACCTGCAGTTCTTTGTGTCTATAAATAAAATAAAATCTGTTCAGCAAATCACCTAAGCCACATCACTTTCCTATATAAATTCATGAAGGTATTATACTGCCAAAGTCTTTAGCTCAAGATTATAAGTCAAGATCTTGTCTGCCAAAATAAGGCAACATTATCCTTCTTAAGAAACTTCTATAAACACAGGAATGTTTTTATTTTGAGGAGTTAGATGAGGTGTTGCATAACAGCACCATGGCTCCCCAAAGATGACAGCTGTATCACTACCTTAAAAGTACCACTACCAGCTGGTAATTGTTGGCACAGAGACCTGGAAGATTTTGTTGACACTTGGGACATTTAGAGATTAGAGAAACTACATATACCTAAAAAACCCTCAGAGTTTATAAAATTTTTTGATAGATGCAGGTATTTTCTGTGAAGCAATAATTCTGAACTCTAAAGGACAAAAAAGAAACATGACATGACAAAAATTTTCTTTCCTTATGATTTCTGCTAAGATTTTGACTCAGGCTGGTCAACTGGATCACTTGTATTTCTTTTTAATGAGCAATTAAATTCTGCTTAACACCAGCACATGGTCTTCAAACCTACTCAAAGTCACAAGATAATCATGGGACTGAATAAACAAAACAACTGCTAATAAATACCTTTCTCCGTAACTGTCAGCTTTTTATAAGTAGTAGTTGTTCTGACACTAAGAAGTTTCTGCACAGCAGATGCTTACCTGGCTACATGATTAATTACAGGAGCGAAGTTTGTTGGTCCATAAAGCTGTACAGATTTTAGACTCCTGTAATACGCCTCCATTACACCATCAATTCCATGGCAGTATGGATTTTGAGGGTTTCCATTCTAATGAAAACAAGAGATGATTGATCACTATAAGTAAATATGAAGCAAAAATTTTGTAGGTTAATGAACACTAACCAATGTACATATTTAAAAGACAAAGACCTAAGCATTCTAAGATCTATTCAGAGAGTTTACTACAAATGCCCAGTGTATGTCCTGGTCTGCTTGTGAGTATTAACTGCTGAGGTAAGGAGGCTCTACCAGCCTCAGCTGGTAATCATGGGACTGAATTACTAAACCAGTCTGAATCACTACAACTAGCTCCTAGACATAAACACCACCTTTAGTGTAATTAAACCCTCCTTCCAACATACAACAGGAACAGGCATTTATCTGTGTGGATTTAAGGCCTGAATTAGAGGTCAGATGTAAAACTGGAAGCATGTTTAGGAGCACAGTTCAGGCTCAATTATATATTCTTTTAAAAATGTGAAAAAAAGAAATGGTAGGCAGATCCTGAGGTTCATACACTTGTAAGAGTGTAAGGTAAGCAATAAACTTTTCATTGTTTTGGCCCAATATTTCTGCATTGAAAAAATTATTTTGACCTGACATAAACAAATGAAGAAAGGAATTTACTCCTTGGGAGCCCACAAATGGTTGGTACTGTAAATTCTTAGGGTAGGCATTTTATTACCTATCTTCATAATGATTCTTTAACAAGGATACCTGCTTACAGATGGCAATACAAACATAAAAGCTGAATTCCAGACCAATGTCAGGCCAGGCAAATGATCTATTAGAGTAAGCTTCAAAACCTTTTAAATCATTCTACTCTCCTTCATATGCCAACACCTCATTAGCTTAGTGTGCCAGTACCTCATTCTGAGGTAAAGTATACTTTATGTATACTTTATGCCTGGGAATCTAGAAAACCAAAGGGGAGTTTTGACAGAATTTGTCTAAAACAAATTAAAAGAGAGAGCTGAAAACACTACTTAGCATTACATGGGAGATACCTATATATGTTTATACATGGAGGAAGGAAATATACACACACACATATATGTGTATGCATGTGGTGGTTTTCCTTCTGTACTTTATGAGCCATTGTGATATTTTTAATTTCATTAATTTTAGAAACATGCTTAAAACTGAAAGACATATCAATATATTTGAACTTGCTATACAAAGTCCAAAGTCTGTAATTTAAATGAGTATTTGCAATTGCACTTGTTTTAAAGTACTATCTATGTGGAAAACCTTTCCCTGAGGTAAGATATGTTGCACTCTTTTCTAGCACAGGCTGACAGAAGAAATACACATTTACAGTCACCAATCTTCTGCCACGTCTTTGATGCTATCTGATTAGAACTCTCCTGATATATCCACATTTGCTGTAACTCTGACAAATTTATCTTACTCTGAGAAGAACAAAAACCTCAAAATAAGCAAGTAGATAAAATATCAACACTAATCACAAGCATCAGTTATACCAGATCAACTTCTCTGGAGAATCCTGGTAGACTTTAGGCTTGCAATTTAACTGACCCACGGCCCAATCTGAGATTTGTTTTTATCAACTCATCTTTTATTCCACTTAGATATCCCTATGCATCTGAACTAGCAGCCTGTAAAGATAAGAGATCCCAAAAAATGAGACAGAATAAGAATAATAATGAAATATTATCTTGGAATATGATTCGTTTGCTTCTTTAGAGAGATTAGCTTCAGTCTGAAGTCTTTAAAGCATCTGTTTCTCAAGCTGCTACTGCTGAGGTTAAAGATTATTACTTTTCTTTATTACAATTTTTGGCCTACAGGGACTTCTTGACTCCAGATTTCTCTTCATAACTTCAAGTGAAGTAACTTCACTATGATGAAAATTTATGAAACAACTATTTAGAGTTAGCACAGAAGATTTAGCACATTCTCTGTTCTTTACTTGTCCAGTAACTGCTTAAGACTACAACCTTAACTTTCAAAATTCTGCTGTAGTAAAGAATTTTGAAAAACATGTATTTATTTACTTACCAGTGCAAATTCATGTGATACTCTTCCATCTGGAGGAAGTCTAGCTCCAAAACCTAGAGCTGGGAACATTTTATCACTGTCATAGTCCTGAATTATTTCACCAACAGCTCTTAGTGCCATGCCATAAGCATTCAGCTGATAGGGATTCATGTAGTGCAGTGAAGTTGGTTGTGAAGGGTTACCTGTTGAAGCAAGGATCAGATTTAATTTAAAACTTAATCACTTCAGAATCTTCTCTCTTAAAATAAGAAGTTGTATCAGGTAAAAATGCAGTGTTCTGAATAAATTTTAAAAGAAGTAGTTTTTTAGTAGTTCTAAATAGATTTTAGCAGAAGTAGCATTTCAGCATTGAAAGAGCAACAAGAAATTCGTAGATTTGTGCAATTTATACACTTTTAAGACAAAATTTTAAAAAGTATTATGACATTTTGAAAGCAGCTTTGGAAGAGGATCACAACTTATCTCTGCTTCCTCCCACTTCAGCTTCACTCTACCTGAAACTATTTGGCCCTTCTCAATGGGTTCTTCTAAGTTTTCTCCAAGCAGTTATAAAAAAACCAAACAATAATAATAATCAAAAACTACACAGATACTTGCAAACTGCTTCTGGTTATTAAATTTTATATGTAGCTTTTCGAACTTTTATCTGTTCTGTTTGTCCTGTTTTCCTAGACAGGAATTGGACTCTTATCTGTTGCTCATCAAAATGGAATCCTGAGTCCAAATGGTGCCAGCTGAATATTGTTACAAACACACACATATGTACACTTAAAACTGAACACAGCACAAAAGCATAAACACACAAGATGTTTATTCTTACCGTTGGAGGCTGTGAAATCAATAGCGACTGTGAAATTGATTTGGGTTCTGCAGAAAAAGCAAACACAAATTTTATTAATAGTTGTACTGCTGTGTAGAAAAATAAACAAGAGATGGTAACATCATTTGTGGACAAACTGTAGGACACTGACTTTCTAATAGAGGAAATAAACACTGAAAATATTCTCATATAAGGTTCAAGCTAAGGGTTACAAAACACTAACTTACTAACATACTGAAAAGAGTTACTTGATTCCTTCGTTTTTTTTTTCATCGTTTATTAAAAACTAAACAAACCATTAATAAGAACTTAACTGACATAAATATAATTAATTCCTTTTAACAGTAATACTGATTTTTCCTTGGACATATTTTAACCCTGGTCATGCAAGATGTCCTTTCCCAGCTGAGGTGAAATACCCAAACAGAGCAACGTGTCTTACGAATTCAATGCTGCATAGATCTCTACTACTTTGCCATAATTTAGTTGGTATAGAAATACATGATCTACTTGAAAGTGGACAGGGGAATTTACCCTATATTCCTATATACCACAAGAAATGAAGAAAGTATCTTAAAAAGAATAGTAATCCTCACCTCACCGCCACAGAGAGCAAAGTGAAACTTGTCATCTTTTACTATGAGTTCCATCAGTACTGATATACATAAGGGAACAAATTAAGCCTGAATGTATTTTTTGACTAGGCTTAATTATAGTTTTTTAAACAGTACATTGGAAGGAATCATGGATTTCCCCCTGTGGCTTCAGAATGACAACCAGCTGGTCTGTCAGCAGGGGGAAGCAGTTTGAATGTTTGAGGACCACTTACTGCACAGAACTCTACAACAGAGCTGTCAGAGTAACTAATTCTACCAACAGGCTGCATCCTCTCCATGGCATCTAAACCCCCAGTGTCACTTTTAATTTCCCCTTTGCAGATGCTTGTTGAGCCAAATGTTGTAGCAATATATAGAAGATTTTGTAGATAAAGTCTCTTCAAGATCTTCCTCTTACATAGTTTTATTACTTCTTGATAGTCTCCAAGGATATAAGAAACACATGGTAAAGCTTCCAAAATACGTAGCCATGGCAGCCCTTGATTAGAAACTTTCTCATGCCAGGTCTCCTGTGAACAGTAAATATGCCTCCCATTACAGTGGATAGAGTACTGCCTGGATTAAAACAGCTGTCATGGAAGGAGATATGAATTTCCCTTTTGACCATCAATGATTCAATACAGTCCAGTTAAAAATATGTGTTCAAATAATTTTGAATCCGAAAATGTATGGTTGTTCATTTCTAAAGACCTGGATGAAGGTAAGGTTTGTAACATGGTGCAGGAAAACATTTCCTCTTATCTTCCACTAAGCTGGGACAAAAGAGATGACAAGATATTTCAGTTGCAAAAGGATTCAGCTCCCGAATTTTACTGATTTACAAATAACTAGCTCACTATCATTTCCAATAAATCAAACAGGCTAGAAATTTCTGCACAGAAATATCCTTTCTGTCCACTAAGTCTTAGAGTTTTTTGGTTTCTGGTCTTTCTTCCAGACAAAAAAAAAAGAGTAGAAACTAAACTAGGTTTGACAGTCATTCCTGTAAATTCAATTGCATTCCTTTCCAAGACTGTATCCCTTACATTGCTGAACTTATTCATATATTTAGAGGTGTTTTGATAGGAATATGTTACTAACTGGGGCGGCATTAAGCAGCAGGAGAAATATAATTTTGAAATAAACATTATTTTTAGCACAACGTACTTTAAATGTGGGAAGGTCAGCATAGCAAAATATGTGATTAAGTATCAAGATGTAAGGAAAAGCCAGCAATTAAGATGGTGCTATTTGATGTAATTTTCAGATGCAAAGGAGATATCCTCCTCTTTTCTGCCATACTGCAATAAAATCCAGACTTATGGCATAAAATGAAATCTGAATTTATGGACAAACCTCTATTTCATTCTTTAAGAAAACAACAGTCATATAGATGATACTGGTAATGGAATATTCCAATCAAACAGATGCAGACTCAAAACAAATGAAATCAATGGCGTAATCATAATTTGTTAAAGCTTTCAAGATTTCCATGGCATGTGCATTAATTCTAAACAGCTCAAATGAATTACAATGAAAGTTTTGAACATGAAGTATTTTAAAAGCACACATTTATGGAAGAGCAAATACGCAATTGTGCCTGCTGCAGAATCAGTGTGCTTTCTGTCTCTTGCCTATCTAAATGGAAGAAAAACAAGGAGCTTAAAAAAAAACAATTTTGGAGGACATGATGGGAAAACAGATTGATTAATGACAAAATCTTCTCTTTCCCCTTCCTTCAAATATTTGTCAACTAGACTTTAACTGATACATAGTAGTATTAAATGAGACAAACAAAGGAAGGGAGAAGCCTAGAAAATAACTCTGAGTCTAAGCTTCCTTGTCATGTTTACGTAACTGCATATGTTGCAGCAAGAAAGGTAAGATATTATACAAGTACTTCTACAGTTTTCACTGGCATGTACATAGAAATAATTGTATGAACCACTTAAAAAGATTCTATATAAAAAAATTAAGTATTAGCGTTCATACTTTTAAGCATGAAGCATTCTACTGAATTGTATTACTTTTTTAAAAAAAGAGCAGAAAAAAATGTACGTGGAATTTATTAATATCACAAGTCTTCTTTGACTTGCAATTGAGGTATATACAAAATATCAATAGGAAAACCACAATATTATATCCTTCAAAATTTATGTAACTTTTCTGAAGAATGTAGATAATTAGGTTTATTAACTTGTATTGTAACATCTCAGTGAGGAATGTGATAGACCACCCTGAAAAGATTATATCAGCAGCCTTTATATGATTTTTTTTCAAATTTAGACATAAACCTCAGTTCCTCAGTTCCATATACCTGCTCTTTCTGTAGAGATGAATTTTGAATGACTGGGGAATAGGATTGTCATGGCATATTTGTACAACACATTTCAAAGGAAACAGCTGCACTAGAGGCAAGACTGTTTCTTCATGCATTTGTGCATACATAGACTTCAATCAATAGAAATTTCTGGTAAACATGGATGGATGGCCATTTCCAACTTCTGTCTAAGTCCACAATAGGAATGTAGAATTGCCACTGCTGGGTCCAAAGGCAAAGCCCTATATAGCTACTGTCAAAACACAGCACAAACTTCTTTTATATTTCCATTGAACTCTGGTTGAAGACTTCAAAAAAAAAAACCTCTAAAAATGGAACTTGTTTCTTCACAGGTAATCAATGCTCTAAAAACATATGGAATGTATACTCAGACTTTATGCCCCAAAAATCCAAATATAAGTGCCTAAGAATGCATAACAAATTTCCATTTCTTTTAGTGTTCTGGCAGGGATGTTCAGAGCCAGGAATTTCTCAGATTTGGTCACATTTCTAGGCATGTTCTAGGGTAAGACATTTGACACTTCTGTCTCTACTTCTCTTTAGAAAAAACGATGACAAATGAGAAATCGAACACGTTAAAAATTTTATTTAGTACTGAAAAAATGCCTTTGAATTGGAAAAGCTCTAAATAAATGCCAGTATTAAATACACCAAAGCTCTGTATAATCAGAAGAAATAGGCAGCATTTTAATAATTTAATAATATATAGATCATTCCCTTTTGTGTAATCCTTTTCCCTAGCTGATCAGAGGTCATTCTTTCTCAGTGTTTTATTATCAACTCCAATTCCAACAGTAAAAGCAAAGTTCCATAATTTAGTAACTATCTGCATGCTTTATGTAGGAAATACAGCCCCTAACATGAGGAAATAATACAGCTCCTTACAGATGCTACTGAGAGCCATAAACAAATTGTGAAAACAAGAAAGGTTTGTTGCTAATCACATACCCGCCTTTAATATAGTCAAGGAATGAAACTTCTGTTTCAATTAGGAAGGAAAGCAACGTTACCTGAAAGCAAATAAAAGAGAGTCAGACATGAATTGTGTGTTTCCCAGTTGAACAAGTAGAGACATAAGCACAATGTTTTTCGAGCTCTGTCCTTAGGACGTAATTTCCTACAGTATTAAGGGAAAAAAGAAGATTAAAAAAGATATTAAATAATTTCAGTAGGCAGCTCTTGAAAGGGAACAGACAGATTGAGAAGTCTATAATTGCCTTTTTTTAAATTATTATTTAAGGAGAAGGTAAGGGGCATAAGATTGTATTCCAGAACAGGTTACCATATACATGTTTTCTGATTTCTGTGTACTATACCTACAATTGAAGGATATATGATAATATTCTATGAGCACTTTAACACTGTTTGAAGAACTCAATTACAATTATTTATGTAATACTTATCTCACAATAAAGGCGGTATTGGGTATTAATGCAAGCCTAGAATGCAAAAATCTAGTAAAGTACACATATATAGGAAATACATATTTTTTTTCAAAGTAGCATATATATACTACATACATATGTATGTGTATATATATGGATGTGTATAGATATATGCAGACACATATATAGATATATATATATAAATGCAAAGGTAAGAAATTTCAGCAGTCCCAGATTTTATCATTCAGAAATGACAGAGATCCGAAACACAGAGTGATCTAAAGGTGTTACTGGTATTTTCAGTAATCAAGTCACAGAGGTATAAACTCAAGTGGAAAAGATCAAGCATTTAAGATTTTCATGTATTGTGCAATATTTATGAAGCAAAGAATTAAAATTATTTTAATTTTATTTACACAAATTCTCTCATTATATTAGTGCAGCAGACAATCAGTGAAAACTGCTTAAGTAACTACTCAGAGCAAATCCAATAAAGATACAATGAATAAAAAGGAATAGAAATCTATCACAAAATTTGGTGTTCACTTGCAGCAAAATATAAAAATTGAAAATACAACTATGTTGAAAATGTAGAATGAGATTACAGGTAGTAATTCTGTCTTCTATCCAATTTCTTTGTCACAGTTCTTTGTGATTGAGTGACTAGCTAAGCTTAAAATCACCAAATCACCCTTCTAGCTGAGAACAGAAGACCATAACAATGTTCTACCAGGCTATCAGTAGCATAGCCGTGCAAAAAAGACCAAAATTTCTATGCATTTTCACACTGGACACAGTATATTAATGGTTGATCTGTTCTTACAGCTGGTTGCCTTGTTCCTAATTTAAGCAAATATTTTCACTGATTTTAAAAGTCAAAAAATGGAAATGGAAACAACTCCCAAAGAGGTTGAAGTATTTATTTACATATAGGCAATCACTACCAATGCTTCAAGTTTTATGCACTGAATTTTTTATTTCACTACTAGGTTTTCTTTAAAACTAACCATATATTCTGAAACATTTCTGCCTAGTATGTAATTTGACTACCTAAATTTAAAATGACCCCTTAAGTAATAATAAATTGAGATGTGCACATTATGCACATTGTCCTTAAATGCTGTAGTGAGATAGCAGTCAATGATTTATATCCACTTTAAGTTCTCCAGAACTCTACCTCCTATTAATGAAAATTATGGTCTTGGTGCCTGGCTTGAAAATTTAAAAATTTGTGGAATAAAGAATATCTTGGGTAAATGATAAGGATAAGAAAAACAAAACTGCAGGCAAACACATAAGAAAGTGACCATGTGGAGAAGCAGAAGGGAAGCCTGAAGGACTACTAGAAGTAAGGGCAAATGGGGACAGAGATGACTTGATATCAAAAAGAATTTACAAAACCAACAGAAGAGAAGCAAAAAGAAAAGGTAAAGAAGGAAAAAGGAAAGAAAATTGCTAACAACCGTTTATTGGAAATTTTGATGTAATTGGAAGTAAAGAACAAGACAGTTGACTTTGCCTGTTCAAACATAAGTAAAATATGTTTTTTCAAATGCAGACACATACTTGGGAAGATGTGAAAGTATTTTAAACCAAAATCAACATGAAAATTGAATGTAAAAATACTTTTTTTTGCGCTTCTGTACCCTAAGGCAGATTTCATACCTAAAATTTTGAGTACACTTTTAGCACTGGTTGAAAACAACCACTTTACATAAGTTTCTCACTCACTAATTTAATGCACTAGAACTTGATTTTAACATGATAGACTTTAGTAAAAGGAATATGTTAGCAAAGAATAAATTACCTAACAAATTAGATATTGTATGGTAAATTTTAACAGGCAAGCTGCTTCTGCTAATTTTTCATAATTTAAAGCAAAGGTAGAAAAATAAGGTTTTAGTTTCTCACTGATAAACAGACTTAGACAAGAATGTGAGGATGTCAGAACATTCCTTCAAGGCTACTTTTCAGCATGAAAATAGCCCTACTGACTTCAGTGGAACTGCTCATGTGGAAAAAACCCACATGCTGGATGTGTTTACAAAAAACATCTCTTACAACTGATTAGGTTTTCCAATATAACAATCCTCAACATTTATCTTCACTTTTTTTTAAACAGTGTTCTGAACATCATGGATGCCAGGACATCAAAGCTGAGCAAGTGCTGAAGGGAAATACTTGCATTGCTATCAAATGGTTCATGAACATGAGAACAGAATATGGAATGCAAACCAAAAAAGAGCAATTCTCATCCCTAACAATAACGGACCTTTCAAAATAAACTAACAAAAACTCTGTTGGCAATAGAAATTGTTGACTCTTCTCAATTCAGCCATGATAAGCGTACTAGCTTTTAACAATGATAGCTCAGCAGATAAAATTTAAAAGAAAATTTATTTGTAGAAGTGCAGGTATGTTTCAGATAAAAATTAAAAAGTGTACAGTCCAATAGCTTCAATTATTTGACTGAAATTTTGGTAGAACTTATTTTGAAAACCAATGGTGACTTGACAGCACACCTAGACAAATTTTATATCACACTCTTCAAATTAAAAAAAAAAAACCTGAAAATAAATGCTGTGTAGAAGTAAATAGTTTATTGTGGTCTTGACATAAAGTTCTATTCTTCTAATCCTGTTAAATTACAAATCAACTACAACCTGTTAGAAGCAAGAATAAAAACATTCAGTAACATAAAATACATTTACTTACTGTTCCAGAATTAACATACTTTTTCTTTTTTCCTTTTTTCTTTGGATTTATTACCTAGAAACACAGATACAAACATTAAAACAGTATGATCCAATATAAAGACAATTGTAAGGTAATTTTAATGCAGAAAGTATTCTATTTCCAGTGCATTCTAAGTGTATTCAGCATCCTGTTTACTGAGGCATCTTGATGCTGGGATATGTGTGTAGGATCATCTGTGGATGGCAGGGAGAAGGAACTCTGCAGACCTGAGATATTCTAGAATACGTGGTTTTATTGCAAGGGCCGTGGGGAAAAAGGGCCTGACCTTCAGCCACCAGCCTCAGCTGAAGGGAAGTCCCAAAGAGAGGAAGAAAGAACAAGAGGGTAAGAGCTGAGAGAGAAGGGAGCAAGAGAGGTGGGAGCAAGAAAGCCAGAGAGAGGTGGCAGGGGTCAGAGCACAGGGGGAAGAGAGCAGGGGTAAAAGAGCAAGGGGGGGTAAGAGAGCTAAGAAAGAGAGAGTGAGGTCCTTGTTACAACACATTATATCTCCTTTTGTGCTGAATATTCTAATTTACAGTGACTAACCAATACAAGATACAAAAATCCTATAGAATTTATATACAGCCTATAAGAACTACTACATTACCATACTGTGTTATACTTTAAAAAATACTCTTTCAACTTTTCTCTTTTGCTACATTGACCTTTGGATCTCTTAGCCAGCAGAAGGGTATCTTCAATCAAAAGAGATTCTCCTTCAGCTAGCTAGACTATTGTTTTCAGGTTATATAGTAACTAAGACTCAGTATCTACAACTCAAAGTAAGCTTTCATTTCTATTTTGATTATAAAGTTCATATTTTCAGAATCTTTTGCTAAGCAATCATATTTATAAGGTTTCCCTGATTCACCTTCCCCAACATCTGTGCATGTTGAAAACCACTGAATTTAGCCTCATGGTACTTGTCAGGTGAGCCAGTGCTGGGACTCATATTTGACAAATAAGGGATGGGGGCAACAGAGATGAGAACGTTCATTGTATCTGAGAGCTCAGTGAAACACTCCTTGAATTTTCATAAGATTCTGCATTTTTCTGCATTCCTGATCGCAGTGTTTCAGTGTACGATGTCACCCCTGTGTCACCACACAATGCATTTCTTCACAATCCAGTTAATCTGTTTCCATCTGCTCCTCACAGCACCTGAGAAACACAAGAGCTGTTCTACACCCAATTTCTATACTTGGTGCAATGACAGGATCTTGTTGACAGGAAGAATGAATTTCATTAAATAGGTAATTTCATGAATACTGAATATTGAAGACCACCACTTGACTGGCATGCAGGAGTTGGGGGATGTCTCAGTGCACTCCCCATACCCAAGAATCTTCACAGAGCTGGACTATAAAGCATTAAACAGTTTTCTTGAAGGTCTGGAATCCATGCCTATAAAATTTCTCACTGTAGACACCAATTTTTTATTTTCCCCTTCTGGATACCTACAAAAGGCACATTTCGGTTAATTTTGTTACATACACATGAAAATGTACTCCTGCTTTTCCAGAAATGCACGTGGAATTGGAAGCAAAACATTATTTTGTTAATTAGGTCATTCAACAATCTCCTATGTATCTAGGAAATTCAATGCCTTATGGTTTACTGCCAAGTTTTACTGGAAACTGCTCACAGATGTTCTGCGAATGATAAGGAATGAAAACATTCCCAATTGAAATCTTAGTCACTTATCTGGTATAAAATATTTAAAGAAATTTCCCTGAAAATGGGCAAACTAGTAATACTTGTCTTCCAAAGACCTTCTCCCCCAATCAAAATGAAATTTCATTTAAAGATCCTATTCCTCGTACAACACAGAACAGCTGTGAAATGTAAGGCAGGAAGAGACAACTGTGATTTGAGGTCTTCCCAAACAGGCTAAACAAATGACTCACTCATTTCGCCCAGTATGCCACACTGATGTCATATAGTAAATATTCTGCAGAGCTTTTACTCCTTTATACACATATAAGCCCATTAACAATTAAAAAAAAAAAAAAACAATTCCTGCCCCTCCATTTAACAGTGTCTGATGAGCAATAGATTAAACCTGTGTAATGGTGGTAATTAAACAATGCAGCAATTCTTGTTGAGCCAAAATCTTAGCCAGAAAGTGACTCCCGCTGACATTTGCCCAGAAGAGGAAGATGAAAGTAACAGGCTGCCTGTCTGCCCTGTGGCAGTTCATTCACTGCTCTCCAGAATTCAATGGTCAGGCCTGAATTAGCAGCATATTGCTTGCCAGCAGTCATTAAATGCCAAAGAGAAGATTCATTTGAACTTTCTGCTTCAGGTAACTTGACAATTGGCTTCTTAGGAATTGCAAGGAACTGCACTAGAGCTTGGAGTGAAATATCATGGGAAATAAGGCATCTACTTGGAAGCAAAGATTAATTAAATGACAGCTTGTTTCTCCCCTGTAATTCATAGTACTACAATTATTATATTTATGCAGAAGTTTTTTTCATATTTCAGGTAAATTTAGAAATTAAACAGCATTTTTTAGTCTCTGAAAGTTTTACACTCCTGCAGGAACCTAGAAAGCTACATGAATTATAATGAACCTATTAAAAAAAGCTCAATTGAATAAAGGTGGCTCTAGCAAGGTTTCTAATCTTTAAATACGAGACACTCACTCAAACTTCTCTACCTGCCTTGGGTTAGTTTGTAAAAGCAAAATGTTTAAAAAAAGCATTTGCCCAGTATTTTTTCTTCTAATACTGTACAGACTGATCAAGTAGAAGCTGTACCCAAGCATGGAGGACTGGAGTGTGGGGAGGCAAACACGAGCTGCTCAGGAAATGCACACTGTTGCTAGGAGTATGATACTGACACTGCATTTAAGAAACTGAAAAATTACTTAAGATGTTATGACAGAATACTCCTGGTAGGGTAGGATTTGTGTCAGTGATACAACAGGAGAGGACATTTCCACTGCACACAGTAATCTATGTTATGACACTATTCACAGGAAACTACTGTAACTCTAGAGTTGATCTTGGATCTAAGTAAAAAAACATGGCTTTCAGTTATCTTTGTCCAAGTCTGCACAGCACCTTTGCTCATCTTCAAAATAAAAGTGCAGCACATAACTGGAGCACCCTGCTTCCCTGCCTTCTTTCATGCTTACCCAAACCATTACATTTGTTACCACCTATCTTAGGACTATGAAAACACTGAAGTTTAATGGCAATAGTCTGGGACCAATTAGAGGATACCTTAAGGAATAACAAAGATCTGTACACCATAGGAAGAAGAGAAAAAAGGGTTATAGTTGCACAGGCTTAACCACCACATTAGGGCAATAATAGCTTTCCATTGTTTTCAGTGTTTTCTCATGTATTTCCTGAGAGTGAGTAAATACTCATAATACTTACCTCATAAACATTGAACTGAGATTGCCCTCTTGACAACTCTCTGTAACTTGTTGTGAATTCCCCGATGAAATCATGGCTGTTTGAAAAATAAGATTTTTGAATCAAATGCACAACATTTAGGAATTTAAACATGTATTTTGTCTATTAATGCAAAAGAGACACACAGCCAGTATGAACTGATATCCAAGAAACAAGTAATGGCAACAGATAAAATTTGCTTAAAATCCTTATTACTCCCTCTGTTTTGTATATATCCTGTTAGTAATGCAAATTTAGAGTTGGAAAGTATTAGCTTAAATTTTTTTGATGGTTTTTTGTTTAACTTAGCTGCACAATGAGGACTATGTTGTAAATCAGTGACTGACTCCAATGTAAGTTTGCAGAATCTGAAAAAACAGAGTGGGCTACCAAAGACTGTCACCATTTCCTCAGTGGATGACCACTGGCACTACGGGCTCTGAATTGCATATGAGGCTGTGTGAGAGAAGGAGGGTTACTGAAAGCATGAAAGGAGTAACTTAAACCAGAAAAGACCAGCCCTCCTAATCTGTGTAACACAACATTGAACTTTCAAAGGGAAGACCCAAAGTTTATTTCAGCTCCTCTGTCTTCCCATCTGGGAAGAGAAAACCAATGCACTGAGGCTACTCAGCTTATGGCATCATGGGAAAGCAAATCCTAACCTAACAGTAAGGAGTGGTTATCAAGCTTCTCCTTTCTAAGTTCTGTTCCTGCTCTAAGAATACATTTGGCACTCCTGTGCTGCCATTCACCTTTTAAAAACTGCTTAGCCAATGCAGGGCTGGCACATTGGCAAGGAGGCACTGTGAGCACAGTGGCCAGAGAGAGTTGCAGTGGGGGAAGCACAGCTGAGGAAGGTGCCCGGGCTCAGGGGACTGGGGCACAGAAACCACAGGGCTGCCACACATGACTAAGCTGCAGGTTTGTATCTCAGACAGGTACCTGAAATGGAAGGACTGCAGGGGTCAGTGCCCCAACCATCAGCTACACGACTCCCAGCAGTCACAAGTTCTGTCCCCATTCTCTGCTCTGCCCAGCTGAACTTTCCCCACTGCTTCTCCAGATTTTCCCTGCTGTGCCCCAAGAAGGTATTGTATTTCCTCTACACTCTGCCTCCACATGTGGTGAGCTATGAAGCTAACTGTTTTACCTTCCCTCCAATGGTAAACTACTACAGAAATTCAAAGTTTTATGACTTCGTGACATGCAAAACTTGTTTTTAAGAAATTCAGCACAGTTCTAATTAAGCTATAAATATTAAAAGCAAATTTAAATAAATCTGAATGTTGCAAAATGAAAAATGGAAACAATCCATAACAACATGAAATTTTTTCTTGCTTTATTCATAATGAAATTAAACAAAAAATCACCCTCGAATATAAATCTCATTTTCTGAAATCAGCATGAATTCACAAAATATGTAAATCAAACAAATAAAAGGTTCAGTCATCATGCTAATGCAAAATAAGCAAAGCTAAAAATACGGTAAGAAAGCTTGAGAAATAATGTATGTTAAAGACATTCCTCATTACCCAGATTCAGAAGGGGCCACCTCACATGAAACACTCCACTTTCAGCTGGAAGATAATCAAACGGCTTCCAAAACAAAGACTTTTCTTAAGAAATGTATTTTAGAGGTATATCTGTGCTTAAATGCTCTCCAGACTGCAAGAACTATTTTAGCAGGGAACAGAGGAAGCCATCCTCAAGGTGTATTTAACCTTGGGTAACCATGGCACTGGAGAAAAATATGTATTGCTTAAAATGGAACTTTTCCCTTTTGTAACAGCTCTAACATTTTATTTTCAAATAAAGTTGTATATTTTGAAGGCAGAAATTCAAGCAATAGTTCAATGACTACCTCCAAACATGCTGCAGCAAACAGATAACATGAGCCATTCCAGACAGGACTGTTCTCTAGGGAACAAAAGAATCCAAATTGCTTAAAAGTAATTGCTCCTTTAATTCTAAGAGACATTGGAAAGCCTCCTTTCCCTATGGCTATACACAAACACTGACAAGACCTGAGCTAGAAAGATATGATTCCTCTGATGAATCATGTTAAAAAAGTATGGGCACACATAAGCAGTCTCAGAGCTCTCTGCACTCAACTTGGATCTTTACAGTTGGTGTTCTGGTGGATGTACACGCCACCACTAAGCTGGCCCTGAAGGCTGAGCACCTGTTGGACAAAATATGCTTCTGCCAGATATAAAAGTCATTAAGACAATATTCTAACATCAATCATCACTCCTTATTAGTCTCTGGATTAAGAATCCAAAGTACTTATTCTCTTTGCCTGCCTAACACCAAATTTTCCTAGACTTACAGACTTTCATCCATGAGTGGCATATCAGAACACTGAACTAGTCTTAGCACACAGAATTATCACCTAAAGCCCATCTCCCTAAGTTTTCCACTTTCAACCCTGTGTTTTCAAGTGCTGAAAATAATTTTCAAAATGGTATTAACTTTGCATTTTTTATTATCTACAGGAATAAAACAAAAGAGGAAAGGACAATCATAATCAGAAAGATGTCAATGAGTAAGGAGAAAATGCAAGAATTTAAAAATCAACTATCTATCTGGAGAAGGAAGACAAAGGACAAAAAACAAGGTGAAAGAGCTTAGAATCTGAAATTTAAAATCTCTCCTGCAGTATTCATATTCTCAGATGAATGCTTCTGTGGCCCCAGGTTAGCATGACAATATTTAAGCTTTATAACTCAACACGCCCCTTTCCCTATGTAAGAGATCATAAATGTCAGGACTATGAAATGACTTCTGCAACATGCACGATAAGTGAAATTTTTTCTGAAAGTAAATGAAAAAGCTTTCAGAGAGAACTAAAAACATCACAGTATTGCTGATGTGAAGTTGTGCATGATCTTATCTTTTTCCTTCTGTTAGACCTGTCTGCAAGTGCTTCATATATAAGGACATTCAATAAAAAACCCTAAAAACAACTGGGCTTGTCCCAGGTAACAAAACCAACTTTGATGACTTCTTATAGCATCAAATATTTTGGGCTTCATCACAGCTCTTAGAAGCAATAAAAGGTATCAGAACAAGTTGTTCACGTTTCATCAATTTTTGTGCAAAAACTGGTTTGACACAAAGACATGTTTAATAATTAATGGTGTTAATGTTACCAAGGGAATGTATTACTCTTTGTCAGGAAGTTTTATGTGATGCTTGAAAATAAATAAGAGCTCTCTGATGATGATAACACAATCATGATATTACATTACAATTACTCTAACAACATAATAATTTAGGAACATGAAGAAAGAAGCTCAACCCAAAGCATCATGGTGCTATTTTTCAAAGCACAGGTAACACAGAATGGTGAAAACGGGAACTTTTTAGTCAAAATGAAGTCAAGTCATGATTCAGAAATCAAGTATATGCACCATAACTTTGTCCTCCTGATTGCAGAACAGCCTGTAATATTCAGAATAACTTCCTTTGCTATCTAGAGAGCGGGTAATCTTTCCAAGATTGGTCCTGCCCAGTCTGCACATCTCTGGAGCACAGATTCAGTGGGGTGAGGTGTCCAGCTGGTGTAACAACAGCTTATAAAAACTGTCCATCACAAATGGAAATTAATATAAACTGAGGAACAGCAGAGCTGTACAAAAAACTGTTAGAGTAACTCTTGAATGGGATTAATTTCAGATATACTTGGCAATGTCAAAGTTAAATTAGGCACTTAGGTTTTGCTATGATCACTATGTAAGTTTATAGGCACCACCAACTGGCAATTTATTTCAGGTAGGATGGATTCAATCATACCATTTTCCCCTGTAAGCCACTGAAGTAGCTTAAATTATTAGTCCAATCTATTTGTCTGATTTTTGTATTGTCTAAAGTTACATGAAATGAGTGCTGTCTCATCTTTCAGGGGAATTTTACATGTAAGATGTCAGGGCTCAGTGTGCTTCTAAATTCAAAATAGACAGAGAGCAAAAAAGAAAACCCAAACCCATTAGAATAAAAAGGAAAACGTGTAAATGGTATCCCTTCACTTTTTGTTTCAGATATTAATTGTTCAGATATTAATTTTATAGGTATCCAGTACCTATCTGAATCACAGTATCATTATCTATAACACTAGAAGCAAATTGCATTGGTAGTATTAAAGACATTACTGTAGAATAAATAGTATATTTTAAAAATCAAAATGCAAGTGCATATCCATATATTTTAAAGTATAAATTAAGATGGACCAACTTAAAGATAAATGGAAACAAACATATTCAGAGATTTATGAATACAATTTCTAATCAAAGTATTAAGATATAAGCTCAAACATTTTTAAAAGAATGAGAGGTATCAATCTACTGGGTTAAAAAATAATTCTACCTTGTTTGTCAAAATAAAGGCAATTTGAAAGGCCCATTTCTTCAGAAAAATGCACAGCCTGTACACTGGGGTTCACAGCTCTTAAGAATAACAGATAACCTCCTGAATTTATCAGCAGAAATTCCACATATATTCCACTGTCCTCTTTCAAGGGGACTTATACAAAACTCAGGCTTTTTACATTATTGTAAACTCCAACTCCAGAGTTTACAATAATGTTTTGATGAAGACAACATGGAAATGACCATTCAGACCCGATCTGAAATTAGGGTAATTAATAGGTGGCTTCTACAATGCAATATTTAGAGTAAGCAATGAGTAGCCATTGCAAGCATGTGCATTTTATCATGTTCCATGGATGAATATACACACAGCAGGTTTGAAATAGGTTAATGTATTGGTATTTACCACAACTGCAAAACACAGAGCTGTATCACAGCAGAATCCTTCCAGTACCTGTCTGTACCTTTAAATACTGACAAACAACTAGCTACCTCCAATATTATGCTGGACACTAAATATTTATGTTTTAAAATACGTATAAACATGCAAGGATAACGCTTAACAGAAATAATGTCTTACCTTCCATCTCTATCCCAGTCGTATACTTCTACTTTAATTGTCCTAAAATAATAATAAAAAAAACAACAACACAACCCTATTAAAATGTTAAATATGTATCCAAATTGCTTTTAAGATTAATAGCATAGGGGTGCATCAATGATGCCAAATCCAAAAAGCAGAATTTTTCAGTCATTTCTCATGGGGCAGCAAATAGCCTGTCAGGTAACACAACACATCTTCATAAATCAATAGCTAAATACAGTGGAAGCTAAGGAAACAATAAAACACATTGGAAGTTTAACCAATATATTTTACTTGCTGATGCTCTGAATTTTCTGTGGTTATTTAAATAAATGATTCTTTAAACCTTAAAGTATTATCAAAGTTTTTAAGAACTGTTTCCTTATGAGTAAAGTGAACCCTTGAAGGCAGCTCTAACCTTGCTTTGGGGATGACTGGGAAACAGATAAAAAGGAAAAAGCAATTTCCTGAGTAAAGATCAATCATATTTCACATATTTACTTCAAAAGTGGATTTCTTAAAATGCAAATACTACAGAGCATATTATCATCAACATCCTTGATGAAACAGGAAAGATATATGAGGCTAGAGACAGTATATAGCTTTATTCATCTCCTTTTACTACAGAAAGTGTATCTGTGTAAGCAAATTCAACTGTCTCTAACTGAATTCTATTTGGCCTAAAATGAACTGAACACAGGATAGAAAAATAGCACCTCCAGACCTCCTGTATTTTAAGCAACAACTTAACTTACTTTTATTCTTCAGAACAGTTTCACATGAAATGAAGTCATGAGGGTTGTTTCATTAAGAGGGAATAAGAATCAAAGCAATTGCTTTATAATGTGCTTCCATGGAAACTGCTCTTCATTCTTCCAATGACATACAGTCAAATATAAACTGATTTGTTTTCTTTACTAAGAAGGGACTCATTAGGGATAAAGCTGACCAACAGCTGATACTACATACAATAAAATATCAAGTAATTCACATCTGGATGTTTTTCCACATTTTTTAATATACCAAAATAGGTAAAGGAGGAGTTGCTTTGTCTGGATGTAACTTTTCAACTCAAATTTAAAGGCTCCTAACCACACCATTTGTTATATTTTATAGCTCTTGCATAATTCAGATTGGATTTAAGGCACCTTACAATGAATACTGATTAAAGGGAAAGCTGTTCTGCAGAACAAAGTGAAAAACAACTCCAAACCTCTTTTATCCCATCAAGTATTTTAACCTCCAAAGGAAACTACTTTAACCTTCAGAGGAATTCAGCAAAAAAAAGGCAACATCAGTGTCTTTTTCCCTAAACAACCATTATTTTACTTACATTTCAAAACTTGTTATGACAGACAGAACACATCACTAAGTTAAGATTTATGTAAGGTTTAGTGGGATTTAAATTTTGAATTGTCTTACAAATCTGTGTTCAAATAGCAAAATTATCTCAGTGACAAAACTTGGATAACTAAAATAAATTATTAAGAATACCAAGATAAATTTCTGAGAAGGATCTTCAGACACGTAACTGAAGTAAGAGCAATTCATCCTTGAATAAAGCTCCTCTCTACTGAAATTTATTTCATACTAAAGGATTAATTACAGATCTTGACTTTTATCTATTTTGCATGATATGCAAGATATTAAAAGACCTTTCCAATCTCCACACGCTGAAATTTAACCTTTACCTTAAAGGACACAGTTTAGAGGATGGGTTTCCTATTTTAATATTAAAAAACCCACTTTCATTTAAAAATAATCAAGGTTAGAGATGGGTTATCTCTGTTTTAAAACTTTTATGCAGAAAATAACTGTAAGTGCTTTTTGAGAGCTCACACTAAAAGAAAGAACAAAGACATTCAACACTAAGTACTACCGCAGTACTGAAATGCCATTCCTTTGATGTCTGAAAACATGGTATAATCCCATAGTTTGAGAAAAAATAAGCAAATCTTGGTCATTCCATAATGAAAACGTGGAGAGAATTCACTCAGAAGAATGCATTAGTTGAAGATTTAGTCTCCTCCACACCAGAATAAACATTTATTGCGATTTCTTTTACTAATGACATTATTCCCACCTTTCACATCTATCACAGGACCCAGAGCACCAAAATTTTATCCACAAAACTATCACTACCTGAAAGAAACCTTTGAGGTTTGTGCTTTTATGTATTACCATGTGGATGTCAGGATGTTAATCCTTACCTTTATAGAAAGACGTGTTTTCTAATTAAAAAACCTGAAACCTCCAAAAATTTTTCTGGACTATCAGCAGCTTAATTTGAATTAACCTGACAGATAATGACTACTTCTTAATTTGAAACATGACTGTTGTATGCAGGACTATGAAGTTTCATGGAGCCTTTATTCACTGAGCACACTATGTTGAAAGTAGGTCAACAGTGATAATTTGATGAGTGCTATTGCACTTTAAAGTTCCCTTAATTTGGAATGCTGGAGTTATTTCAATATGCATGCATCACAACATCTTTTCTAATTATTATGAAACCTTTTTTTTTTTAGTATGATAAACAGTGCAGTGTCCAGAGACTAGCTTAATGAATACTATTTTGTTTATGTATTATGCACATTAACCCAAATACAAGTAAAAAATTCTATTTGAATATGCTCATTACAAAATTGCTTTGTTTTTATTGCATCTAAGTGAAAGAGTAACCAACACAGCCATTTTTAAGGAGTCTAAAATACCCATTTCCACTGAACTTATTTGTTATTAGGGGTAAAATGTTGATTAAAAACATGGTATTATTACCATATAAAGACAGATCCTTTTATATGGCACCACTGAAAACTTCAAATCTGAAGATGACTAACTTCTGTGTTTCTCATCTACTGATCTATGTATTTTAAATATAATAATATAATTTAATATAATATAATTTTCATTTATCATCATCCTCTGACATTGCATTGTCACCCAAGGAAAACAGATTATCATTGTTCCTCATTGAAACATTAAAAAATACTTGTGTACACTTGTCATAGAGACCATGCTTTAAATTAGTCTTTTCTTTCTGTTTCTAATTCACACCACAGAGAGCAAGGATTTTTTTCCAGAAAACACCACTAGCATTTCCTACAGATTTAGCATATCTGCTTTATTTTTCTAAATTCTTTAATGCAATGAATGGTTTTGAACACCTATTATCCTTTCAAAATGTTGATTAAATAACACCAGGGACTGGACTGGATAGAAAAAGTTACATACAAAAGAACACACAGGTTAGGGAGAAAAAATCTGAATGTACTAAAAAAACTTAAGCTACAGCTTACCGGTCATAGTCTCCATTACACAAGGCTCTGACAGAAATCTTGAATGCCTGCCACACAGGATTTAATGTATTTTTTACAACTTCTGTTTTGTGGCAGATTGTAAAACTGTAATTGAAACAAAAAAATAAAAGATATATTTTGTATTTATTTACTTTTTCTTTTGTGTCAAAGATGGAATTAAAAAAACTGTAATCATCCATACATACAACATCTATATAAAATATAAGGTAAGAAAAAAAGAAATATGGTGAAATCAGAAGGAAGGGAAGACTGAAGAGACCCACTGGAGAGAGATTACAGACTAGAGTGCTAAACAACTCTAAATCTAAAATCTAAATCTAAAATGGTTTTACCCAAAGCTTCAAGAGGAACTATAACCATCCAGTGAAAATTTCAGAGAAAAGCAGTCCACCCCACTTGTTTAAACAGACCTTGTACATGCAGGAATTAGTCACAGATCCAGAATGAAAGCAACCTTGTGAGGATCTGAGACTCTTTCCTTAGAGATTAAGAAACTGATCCAAGGGAATGATGGCTTTCTGATTCTTATTCCCCATCTTATGTCCATAATTTTTTAACCAGGGCTGTTTTAGGTAAAACATATAAGTTTCTGTGAGATTCCATTATCACCTTATCTCATTAACTGTATTAGCACATTCTCCTTTCTTTAAATGATGCAAAATTAAAATACCTATTTTGAAGGTCCCCATCCTGGGGACTGAATTGTTCAAAAGAAAACAAGAGACAAAGTCACTGGTGAAATCATTACTGAAATTCCTCATCCAGTTGCAACTAAATTATCCTTTGAGGGAATGTTCTTCTTGTGCCCCAAACATCTACACTTTTATACTGGCTATGATTCGAAAGACATGCCTGAAACTGAAAAAAAGAATCAAAAAAAGGAAGTATCCTTCTGCCACAGGTGCAGAAGTACTGCCCCAACATCCTGTTGGAATCAGGAGACCCATAAAGCATCACTGGCTCAAAATTCACCCCTTAGAAGGAATGGGAAAGAAAGGCACCCAAGGCCAAGAGAGGCTGTGTGTACCAGTAACACCCAAAGAGGTTTCACAAGTGACCTTAATGCCACTCACAAAGGAGTCATAACTTCTCCAGGCTTGCAGTTTTACATATGCAGTGTTTACTCAGGAAACTGTTCCTGTAATCTGCCTCCAAGAGAAAAGAGCAGGTAACACACACATACACCCATACACAGATTTATGTTAACAACTGTTCCACTTAAGCTACAGATAAAAGTAGTATCATATAACTCTAGCCTCTGGTTTGATACATGTTAGACATGAGGACTTTCAGTTTTCAGGAAATCTTAACCTGCCAGTACAGCCTCACAAAGGCAGAGTGTTGTGTTGATCAGTGCATGTCAAGGCTTAGCAGTGGAACAGCAGAAATTAATCTACTTTAACAAATTAAAGCATGAATGTAGCAAACACCATTTGTAAAAAATATAAACTCTAATTTAGAGATTTTAAAATTCAATCTCGTAGAACTCTGTTAAAAAGATACAAGACATTTCCTAATTTAAATTTGCAGTATAAAATGGTTTTATCTAACACAATTTCTAAGCATTAGCATATTTTGCAGCTACAATTTTCTTTGAGTGAGAACTCTATTTAATTTAAATGCATACTAAATCTTAGCGAAAGTAACACTATTTAGCTATTTTATTACAATTGTCATAGTGCTCTATATTTATGAGGTATTTACCTCTAAAAACCCTGAATTGCAATATTTGATCAATTTGTTGCAATGGTTTTATTTCTGTACTGCATAACATGACAAAATGAAATCCAACAAACATTATAAAATAAACACAGCTTAACCTGAAAAATGCAAAAAAACCACCAACTATATTATCTGTAAATAATTAGGTTGCCTAATTATGAGCAGAAAAAATTCTGAACCGGCACCTACCTGCCATCTTCATTGCTACGATGAAATACAAGGAAAGGATCGGATTTCCCAAAGAAGTCCTTCTTGTCTAGCTTGTTTGCACAAAATTGCATTAAAACTGAGTCCTGAAATGTGTAATAAAGAAAAATTACAGACAGCATGCAGTCTACTACACAAAAAAAAAAAAAAAAAAAAAAAAAAAAAAAACCAACACAAACCAAACAAACAAACAAAAAAACCCTAAACTATGCAAATAGAAAACCAAATAAACGGGGATATCTGTCTTCTAAATGCCCTCTACATATTTACATTTGTGCAATGTCTTCATAGTGCAGTTTGAATGGCTGGAACCAAGAATTCCTCTGCAGGGGCACCACAAATAAAACTATCTTCTATGCTAAAATGGTTCAGAATTTTTCAGGGATTTCCTGACATCCAAAACTGCATTCTGAAAGAAGTAGATGCACAGACAAGGAAAGTACATCAGAATTAATTTTAAAAACTCCAGTCAGGCACAACTCAGCCTCATTCCTTCAGAGACTTAGACCTGTTGGTGTCTGCTCCTACTGTCTGTCACGCAAATGGCTGCTGGCACTTTAGAGTCTGCAACCTTCAAGGAAATGAGCCTGAAACATACCAAGTACAACAAATAAGGAGAAACGTTTTGTTGCTGTGGTCAGGGAAACTGAAAGTCACACAGGTGACTTTCTTTGGGAAAAGGCAAGAATGAGAAAAGGTTTATAATTGCAAAGATAAACCTGCAGATTCAGCAGCTAACAGGCAGGGTCTGCTGGAAGACTGTTCCATAAACAGGTCTGGAGATACAACAGCAACAAGAGGATGATGACAGAAAATGTGGGCTCACCACTGAGTGGGGCAGGGGACCAGGTGACAAAGGACATTGCAAGGTGCATGTTTCTCATAGCTTTCTATGTCTTGGTCTTACTGCTAAGATTTGGCTTCATGACTCTTGGAAACTGAGATCCAGACCTGAGAAAGTCTGGAACAAGGATAACTTGCTCTTGGTAGAGGAGGACCAGGAAAGGAAACATTTAAAGACATACAGAAGTCCAAGGACTTGGTAGGATGCACCTGAAAGTGCTGGTGGAGTTGTCTAATATCACTGTGGGGCCACTTTCAGTTGTCTCTATAAAGTTATGATGTTCAGGGGAAGTTCTCCTGTGTTTGAGAAAGGGCAAGAGTACCCAAACCAGTTTTATCTCATACCCTGAGATGAGGATAGAGCAAGTAATCCTGGAAAACATAGGCAAACGCATGAAAAGGAAGAAGGTGGCTAAGAGACATCAGCAAGGATTTACAAAGGGAAAATTCATGCCTGATCTACTGGAAGACTTTCCTCACAAAATGAGTGGCTGAGTGGATGAGAGGAGCCTAGTGGACATTGTTTATTCTTCACCTTAGCATGGCCTTATACACTGTGTCCCATAAACCCTTGTTCACAATCTAATGAATTATAGACTAGATAACTGGACAGTGAGGGACACTGAAAAATGGCTGAACTGCTGGGTTTCAAAGGGAATATTGAGTGGCACAAAGTCCACCTGGGACCAGTCACTAGCACTAAGCTACACACTGAGGCATCAAAAATGGGCCAAGAATGTTGAACATCTTCATTAACGATTTGGATGAAAGTTTGCAAGTTTGCAAACGATACAAAACTAGAACTAGCAGTTTATACAACAGATGGTTCTGCTGTCATTCAGAGACAGGCTGGAAAAACTAACCAGTATGAACCTCATGGGGTTCAACAGAGCAAAATGCCAGGTACTGCACTTGGAGGGGAATAACCCTATGTACCAGTACAGGCTGCAAGCCAAACTGCTGGAAAGCAGCTTGGCAGAAGAGGACTGAAGGGGCTTGGTGGACACCAAGTTGATCAAAGCGCCCTTGGCAGCAAAGGCCAACAGCCTGCTGGGCTACATCAGGAAGAGTGCTGACAAAGTTGAAGGAAGTAGCTCAGCTCTGGTGAGGCTACTCCTGAAGTACTGTTCATTCCTGGAGCACTAGGCTCCCCAATACAAGCAAGAAACAAACATGCTGAAGGAATTCCACTCAAAACCCAACTGCCCAGAGCCCTGAGTAACCTGCCCTTGGAAGGGCAGGAGTATTGGGCTACACAATCTTCCAAGGCCTTTTCCAGCCTCAGCAATTCAGTCATTCAAAAACTCATTGACATTCTGAATATGAACTGTAAAAATTTGGATAAAGTACAAAAATCCAGAAGATAAGTACATGACAGCTGCTGAGACACTGCAAGAGACTGAGAGAGTGAGGACATGAAGGAGCATTAGAGAGAGTGCAAGAGATGCATTGAGCATTGGCTTCTGTTTCTTTCTGCTTCTTCTCTCTAAAACTAAGAGCACCTTTAAGGAAAACAATATTCTAACCTCTTACATAAATCACCAAATGCAAATTTAGAAGTTATACCATTAACAATTCAATGCAGTTTAACTCACAAAGCAATTTTCACTTTAGTTTTGAAAAGCAATGAGCACACTTACTCTGCAACACCCCAGTTCCTCTGCTGTTACAATTACCGTCCCACACTTCTTCCCAGGAATTCCCCTGCAAGAAAACACAATCACATCACCTTAGTTCCTTAACAAACAGTTACAACTGACACAGAGAGCACAAGGTATGCTTTCAAGTCACAAAGCTGATGGCATGCAACTCAGTTTCCCTTCTCTGCCACTAGTCTGTGTAAAAAAGTTGGTTTATTCTAAGTGAATTGGTAAATGAGTTGCATATTTATTCAAACTAGCAAGAAACAGTTTTGATATTAAAGGAAACAGCATTAAAAGTTTAAATAGGTTGAAATAGTACCAGAAACCCTTCCACTGATGTTTTCTTTAGAGATGACTCTACGACTGATTTGTGAAAAAATCCTATTCCAAATTTTACTTAAAATACCTAAAATATAGTTAAAAGTAAACACCAGCATTATTTTACATTTATTCTGAAATGTCTATGAAGTCACATAATAATCTCACCATCATATCTGATATAGGAGTTGCAAAATAAATTACTATTCACCCAGATATGCTGCAACACCAGAAAGCACAAAACAGTTCCTCAGCATAAAAAGCAGCAAAGAAAAAGAAAACCCACACAGAATCTGATAGTATTCAGTGCCAGTATTCAGTGCCCCTTTTGGAGGGGGATACACAGAACACAAAAAAACATGGGCCGTATAAAACAAGGACAACATTAACATGATGGTTGATAAAGAGGTGAAATACTTCATCAAGATTAGCACAGGATTTCTCTTTCACAGAACAAAAAGTTCTCATTATTCAGGAACTAAAAACTCTACCAAATTACTGGCACAGATTTTGATACTATTAAGTACAAGCTTCATATGCTTAAGTCTACATTCATGAAAATAGTACTGGACCATTTGCAGACACTAAAGAGTTTGTTCTCTTAAAAATTCCCTTACAAATCATGCATTAAGAAAAATCCTTAAATGTAAAGTAAGCACCCTGACAAAAACTTCAGTGGTCACAGATCAGGCAAATGGAACAAACTTTAACTAGCAATAATGCCCTGTAAGAAAATAACAAAATAATTTCAAAATGGTCGAAATTTCAAGTATGAAAAAAAAAAATTATGTAGACACACATCATTACAGACCAGTCCTTCCAGTTGCCAGAGAAATACTGACTAATATTATGCTGAAGACAAGCATGTAAGAATTTAAATCCAGAATGCAGTGCCATTACTCATCTTCCTTAGCTCTAAGGAATAGCTGGTAGTGAGCTACCCTGAAACTGGTTCTATCGCATTGAAATTAGAATAGAAAGTTTATGTTCAGGCAACTAGTTTCTCAAGGTTTCTCTGGGAAGGATTACAGATCAGGATTTTGGGGAATAATGAGAGAGATTATCTGTAACCTGTATTGCATAACTGCAGTCAACTCCACCATTAAGGGCTAGTTATCTTAAACTCAGAAAATGTGCCTGTCTAAGTATGAACAGAGTGGAAACTGAATATAGGAAAATAAAATGTGAAAGTCTACATTTCAGTTGGCCCTACTGGCTTGAGAGTCCAGAACCTGTAGGTTTCTCTACAGTGATCACCTCTTTTTGGACGGTATTTGAAGAAGCAGGTCATTTCATTGTTAGAGGAACAGAACGGACAACCATTATCAAATGAATGTTTTTCAACAATACCTCCAAGTCTAGATAAGATACACCCTTGAGAAGTAATTATTGTTTCTTTAGAACAAATGGTTCCACAATTGAGGCACCACATCTGCAGCACTAAGAGAAGTTTAAAAGGACACTCTGAAGAATATTTGGGCTTTAACAAGGACTGAAAGAAGGACCTTTACAAAGTCTGTGTAAAAGATGACAATTTATGTGGAAATTCAAACCCGAGAGGTGAAAAAGAGCCTCCAATTTTGCAAGCTAGAATTGCAATGAGGCAGAGGATGGAACATTTTTCAGGTCATTCAAAATGTTACAGTCTTATCCCTGAATTTGGAGAGCCTAGCCCTCTGACAGTCACATCCACAGATAAAAGGATAAGACAAATATATATATAGGAAGTCAGTTCAGGTGTTTTTCTTTCAGTTATGTTCACAGCAAGATGACAGGAGAAAGAACTTCACAAAATAGGCCAGCTGGCTCCAGTACAGCCTCATTAGCTGGCAATGGCACTCAGATGTGAGTAACAAGCACAGAACACTCATTAAGCTTTGCAATGACCCTATCTCCTCATCAAAGGGAATACCTACAGGAATGCACTTAGCAGATCCTGAAAAAAAAACATTGCTCAGAGTTATAAATATGGCTGGCATCTTCTCTCTAGGAAGAGAGAACACACAAAGATCTAATTCTGGATTATGCCTGAGCAGGTGACACCCTCTTGAGAGAAAAACGAAACCATGCCATTTCTAGGAAGTAGGTGTATCTGCACGTTATCCTTCCATGCCAATACAGCTGGAATGTGCAAGGCAAGTCAGAGTATATCTTACACATGGAGCTTGTCTTGAGAAGGCACTTAATGAATCTAGTAACCCAACACATAAACAGAACAAACATTACTGTCAAAATGTCATACTATCCCTTTCACCTTCTTTGAATTACTAGAATTATTTTCCAATGGAAATTATCCAAAACAAATGTTCACATCTGAACCTGGACAGTCTGGAAAACAAAGTGCAACACTAAAATATGTTCTTGAACAAATGCTCACTGTCACAAGGATAACAGGCTAACAGGCTACCACACTACAGTACTGGGAGCAAGACTCTCCCATGACAGACTGCATAAAATTCCAAATCCTTAACAGTATCAGAAACAGAGAGGTAGATTCAGGGGACAATCTCACAACTGCCAAGAAGAAATACTGTCAGGTTCATGCCTCAGAGGTGTAATCTGCTGGTGCTAATAATACCAATGAAACCACAAGGTATGCATGCCATGTAGGCAAAGAAAAATGTGAATTGTGTACCCTCACTTTTGTACTTGCCATGAAGATTAGTGCAAGGTGTGTTTCAGACTTCCTGCATGACCACAGTAATAGTAACCCTGCCCTAGGCTTGAGATATTTTACTGTAACTTTGAGGAGGGACAAGACTACCCTTTCACTGTAGACTTCCCAAGGGAACTTTCCCTGATGATACACAACCTGACTTGAAGCTGGACAGCTCACGGCAGCCATGGAGTCCTGAGTTGTGTAAGATTTCCGTAAATGCCTAAAGTAGATAGAGCTGAAGAATAAGTTTCAAGGCTTTCTAATTTTCATTTTGAAAGAACATCAGAGCTTACTTGAATGCCAATCAGAGAATGGAATTCAAGCTTCTCAAACTGCTTAAGTATAAAAAGTGACAGTTCTGTAGGGTAGCTGATTGGGACTAAACAACACCAAGCATTCTCTTCTTTGTACATCCACTAGCAGAGAAATGAAGAGGGAAAATGTTAATGAACTTCAGAAATATGGTCAAAAGATAAAGCTCTCTTAATTCATAGATCATAAACAGCATTCATGCTATGAGAACACAGACTTGACTTCATAAAGAGAACAGTAAATTCACAGCAGTAAATATCCCTAAGAAGGGAAGACATGCAATATTGCCAATTCAATTCTCATTGTTTGAATATTAAGAGACATTAAACCCACATCCACAAGCAAACAATCCTGAAATGCAATGCAGTAGATTCATGAATAACAGAATGAATAACAGAAATGTCTCCTAGACACCCAGATATCCAGATTTCAGAGACAATCACTCAGGCACAGTTGTCAAGTCACAGGACTGTCAAATGCACCAATGACAAAATAAAACAGAGACACTACAAAGAACTAATAAAAAGTCAAACTCTCACATTAGCATGTGTCTACACACATGTTGGGTCCATTTAGTAACTACCATACAAAAGACTATCAGAACCAAGACCTGAGAAATGATGGTTCACCCAAGAGAAAATATATTACACAGGCCAGCACAACTGTGAAGTAAGAGCTTTTTTCCACAGAATGTTTACTGATATTTTTTCTTTTCTCATACACAATTTCAAACTTTAAACTTCATCTGTTACTCATTTCAGACTTCATTTAACTGTACCAAATGCTAAACTGTTGCACTGATGCCTTTTAATCTACATGTTCAAAACAAATTTCAGGAATTTTCTCAAAAAAATCCATGTACTACGCTGAATAATTTACTAATTGAGGACAGAAACAAATTTGAAGACCTTCAAAAAGTCAGGTAAGATTCATCTTACTAAATGTGCTTCAAAGTCAGCACTTTCTCTGAACAGGTGACCACAGCCCTCCAGTAGAATCAACCATCAGTCAACCCAATTGCACTGGAGTTGTGACAGTGCAATTCACCGCGGCAGCCAGCATGAGCTAGGCCTAGACAGTGAAAAGTCAGTGAGCTGTTGTTTCAGTAGAAGTAAACAAAACAGGGCCAACCTCCTGTCCCACTTGACAAGATGGTATTTCTGAGCTCAAACTGTGCAGCTGTCAAGAACTAAAAACATCTCCAGAAGAAGCAGTGACTGCATGTTGCCATCCCACAGTGCTGGGGCCCTGGTTCTCCTGGGACAGCCCTGCAGCTGGGCAGGGATTCCTTCCTCAACTGTGACACTGGAGCTCCCCTGCCTGTGCCTTGTACCTCTGTGATTCTTTGACTGTGTGGAGATGGGTTTCCACAAGCTGATGACTCTCCTGGGATGGGTCTGAAAGCAGCCAGGGCAAGGTATTTGGGCTCTCCCCCACCTACCATTGGCACCCTCTTCTTGTTTGTTTGCAGACAACCTTTTTAATCACATAACCTACTTACTGTACTGGTCCTCGAGGTTATTTCCTAGACATGTTTTTAAAATTTTAATATCCAGAATGGGATTAAGGGGAGAATCACAAAATACTGTTGTCTAATAACCACAGTATTTGCTGATGTTAATCATTTTGTGTGATTGTATTAGAAATCTGATAATCTGGTCATCTGATTCTTCACTCTTTGTTTGTGAAGGTTTTTTCTACAAGAACTCAAATGCTTGAACAAAAGATAATAAAAGTTTTATGATGTGCTAATTTTGCAAACTAAAACAAAAACATTTTTAGAATAGTACAGTCAAGATGTTTCTAGTGCAAGACATAACAAAGTTGACAAAAATTTTGGATTTACTAATTGTCCAAAATGAAACCTAAATTATCATAGCCCACATAAAGATTTCTATTGGATTTATGCTGTCTTAAAAGTCACGTGTCAATTCTATATATCAAGATATCTCACAGCAAAAAAGTTCCACAACTCTTGCCTTATGCAGCAGTATGCATTCATCCAACATTCCAGAATACTTACACAATTGATTTTTCCAGTCTGCTCCCCTGTGATCCCACTATTTCTCCCAGTGTACAAAACATCTGTCCCAAAAAATCCTGAAAAGCAATAACATAAAACCTCAGAATTCATATTACACACAAAGAAACTTGGTTTCCCATTTATCTGAGCTGTTTCCTACTGAAGAACAGATTAGTAATAACTATGCAATAATGAATCATAAACAGACTCACTACTACCTATTTGACTTAACAGTAGGTTACATTTACAGATGTAATTCTAAGGCACTACACAATTACTACAGGGAGGATGTAATTTAAGATCAATGGCTAAAAGCCTCATCTTTTTCACTGTGAAGCACACACAGCATTCCTTCTACTATCCTCTTTTCCATTGCTCCAGGTTCTCAATGGTTTTTTTACCAAAACCTTCCTTTTTTTAAAAATAAAATTTTATTTTAAAAAAATTCACTGAGAAGCCTCTGAAGTCTACTCTTGCATCTCTAAATTTTATAGTTACTATTTCATCATTCCCACTTCAAGATAACGTGAGTATAAAAAGGTTTCTTTGAACATTGAGACACAAGCAAAACATGCTTCCATTTTAGGACCCAAAAACGTATCAACAAATTGCAGCATATTACATATCTGAAAGGGTATACACGCATGCTCAAACATGCCCTTTGCAAGAGAAATGTCCCATTAAAATTATACTCATTAGCATTACGTGTTTTCACTCATAACACAATCACTGTATTTGTCTCTATGTATCTGATATTACTTACAGTCCAAAGAAAATAAACATACTTAAGAACTGTAAGCATTTTAGCACAAGAAATTATAATAGTGAGGAAGAACTTACATGTTTTGACAGGTTAGGACTCTTTGAGTCAACATCATAGCTTAGGGGAAAAAAAAAGAAAATTTGTATCAGAATTGCCACATGACATATCTGAGGAAAATTATGTAAAGAAACAAAAATCAAACAATTCTTTCACCTGTTGTCATGTATGAAATTTACACAAGCAGATTCATTAATGGAAGGCTCTCAGTAAGGAAGACAAATTGAATAATCACATATTATAGGACTATGGTTCATTTGTTATTTGAAATTAAATAATTTTCAACAAAGTGCAAGCTTTAAAGAGAAATTCTTCTGATATTCCTGTTTGAACAATGAAAGATGACAAAAAGCAGTTAGAAGTTAAAAATTAACCTTAGAAAACAAACTAACTTGTAAATTATTTTCTTAGGTAATATTTCAGTCATTTGAATAAGCAAATAGAACTGACAATAAACTAAACTGCTTTTAACAAGAGTTTGACTTGTTCTTTTGAGTTTATCATAATCTTGGTCTTCCTCCAGCTAGAAAATGTCATAGTTTCCCTTCCATAATCAAGCCAAGAGTTCGAAAAAAATATTCCCTGAATTTAAGAGAGATTGAGAAAAAATAATGTGAGAAAATCATACAGGATTACTAATCTCTATACTTTAATAGTCTTCCATCTTTATCAGATAATCCAAGTAATAGTTTTATCAAATAATCCATTGAGATTCAATACCAGTAACTAAACTGAAAACATTTTTATCTGTTATGTTACTGCCCATCTCAGGCTCCCTTGCATGTTTCAGTTCCCACTGCACGGAATGACATCCCTTTGGTTGTGCTGCCACAACTGCTGCTGGGATGCATCATGGACCAGATCACAAGTCAGGATGACAGGAATGCCATAACATAACTGGATGTAGCACAGTACAGTCAAAGCTTAAGAAACATATTTATAAAGAAAAGAAATTCCTATAAATACCAATAACATGAGTTAAACTCTCCAATTAAAAGCAAACTCTTTGGTGAAATTGACCAGAAAAAAACCACAACTTGTAATTTGACCTGAGGTACAGCTACAGAAGTAAAACAAAGAACTACTTCACTGGCCAAATCACTAAGTACCAGCTTTGAGCAGAAAGGGGCTGAGACATTGGTGGCTGTACATTTTAGAGGGTTCATGATCATTTATTTAAGCACCAAATATCAGAGATATACTTCCCACTTGATTTTTTTCCCCCTGCAAAATATATGATTCATATAAGGAATTTATTTGAAAAATAACACTTTGGCCAACAGCAGTGCACAATTCTGCCAAGGAACTGAATACAGGAAACTTTCTAAAGTTTCAGAATTGGGATTTAATCCATGAGTGGCTCTATGAGATCCACATTTCTAACTCAGAGTTCCAAGATATTTAATTTTTCATCCATCACTGTTATAGTGCTCTACACTAAATTCACACAATATGGCTATATGGTCACTTGCAGGCAAAGACAGCAACAGCTTTTCAGCTTTGAGTTCAGAACAGATTTAAGTCTAGGTAATGCAGGACAGCAGCAGAAAGCAGTCAGGTCTTTCTGATAAGTACACAGAGTGTGTGATATTTACAGCTTTTCATGAACAGACAGGAGTCCATTTCTCTGACTACATAAAGAATTAATGCAGAAGGTCTTTACAGACTCTCCTTTCTTACTGTTGTCTGAGCTTGGCTTTCTCTTTTTCAATTCATTTCTATAATTTTTCATTTCTATTGCACTGTTCCCTCCCCATAACCTGCATGCATCCTATGAGAAGCAAGAGTAAAACATAAAGATTTCCACACAGCCCTCACTGCAGCAATGCTTTATATTTGGAGAGGAATCCTTTATTTCACAAATTCCTTAGTTTTTACTTAAAACTTACTTTAAATAACCTACAAGAGTTATAATCCACAGATTGAATGACATTAAACCCAACTTTTAAAACTACAAATAAAGTCTACATTAGGCTTCCATTGTGAAAGACAAAGAATTTGTACCTAGCCACCTCAAAGCACCCTGTAATCTTCCTGGCTTTAAGTATTTCCTTTTATTCCTTGAAATAGGTGGTCTAGTACATCTTGCAAAGGAAGGGAAAAGAAATAGGAAAAGGGTTCTGCAACTAAAAAAGGAAATACAAAGAAAATTTGTGGCCACAATGCATAGTGTGATGCAAAACTGCAGCAAAAACTTAATTATCTCTGAGGGCTATTCATACTACCTCCTAGGGCAAGGTTAAGAAAGAACTGCTAATAAAAAAAGAGGATGAAAATTGAAAAGAAAAAAAACAAAAACAAGACAACCTCGGTTATCAGAAAGACTGAAATAATTAGAAAGAGATGATAGGCAATGGTGATGTGACCTGGTGACTGGATTCTCAATTCTATTTTCCAAAGAATAAAGTGAAAATCAAAACAATTCCACCAGTCGGATGAAATGAGCACATCTGGAATAATGTCAAAAGCCATCTACCTCTAGAACGACTGCTGTTGTTTTAAAATCTTAAAATTTAGTATAATTAGATGCATAGTAAAGACAATTTTGGCTCTGTACTATTTGTACAGTATTTTATTTCTGAACAATATATCTGCACCTGTTTTGCTGGCTATGCTGCAAGAATATTTTAACATATATATTTTCCTTCCTATTTTCTGAAAGTAATAATTGTAAGCATAATTGTACTTTTGACTAGTTAACACCTGCCAATTTCTTAAAACTCAGTCATTATTACCATACATATTTATTTCTGAGGAAGGAATGCTAAATCAATCATGTTTATTATATTAATTTATCCTATGTCAATAGATACCATTTCACTTCAAGTTAATTTTATGCAGGACAAAACTTTACACGCTTACAGAGGCTGCAATATTAGAGTCAAAGGTAACTTACAAATCGAATCGCAGATTCTCTCTTTCTTCAAAGAAGTAGTCCATTATAAATTTTCTTACAAAATCTGGATTTAAAGTATTATCAATTACTTCTGTTCTTCCAAACTGGAAAAGATAAGGAAGTCTAATTAGACTGCCAATACCAGGAATAGGTGAGATATATGACACCTGTAAAAACTTCTCTCAAACAGATGCCATGAAAGAAAATGACTGCATTCACATGAATAGATCAGTTACCTGTGGATGAAGACAGAGTGGCAGCAGATCTCATATTTCAACAGAGTAGTACATACCTTGACCTAAACTTCACCAACATCAGCTCCCAAAGCCAATAAAAACCCACCAAAATTTGAATCAGTAAAAAAATCTGTTTCCTGAAAATAAGTGCATCAAAAAAACCCACAACCAAACACAACAGCAAGCAAAAGCTTGCATATTTTGTTTATTTCAGACAGCTTTAAATATTAGGGAACACAGTCCTTCCATTGCAAATGTATCATTTTTGCACTGTCCATCTCCCATTTCACCTCAGTTCAGCTCTCTCTTCATCGCTCCTCTCTCTGAGCTTTTGGCAAAATGCCTTTTCCTTCTTGATGTTTATAGGAGGTGCCTCAGCCCCCTGGACTGACTTTGGAGATGGCTTTTCATGGATCAGGAGGATGAACCAGACACAGCAGATGAATAGGAGGCTAGATAACATACAGGTTCCTTTCTCTTAAACTATTCCATGATTGTCATATTTCATATATATCATGGGTTTAAATTTTATAGCTCCATTACAAATAGAATTATGTATGAACGCAAAGGAAAAGTTACTTCATGAGAAAAAGAAGCTATAAAATGGCAGCTAAGGATCAGTCTTAATTTTTTAAAATAAAAAAACTTCATACATTTTAAGTACTTTTCATCTCTTCAATTCTGCATTTTTTTCAATAAACAATATTTAATTTTACACTACAACCATGTTACCCTTGGGAAATCTGTCAGATTTGATTTATAATGCATGACAGAAGTGTATCAGTAACCAAAGATAAATATGCAAAGTGCTGATGATCCAATCACACTGAGACCAGAAAAGGCCTAACTGGATGCCCTTCACACTGTCACCTTTACCTCTCACCAGTTATACTCAGATTGTTACATAACTCAAGAGACTGAATTCTGTGACACTACTAACTTTTCTTTAAATTATTTTAAAATACTGTTTTGGGTTTTAGTTGAGGCTTCAGATTTTTTTGTCTGTTTGTTTTTTTTACATGGCCCACACAAATGATTCCTTCCCATATGTTTGGACTCAATGATCTTAAAGGCCTTTTCCAACCTAAATGATTTTATGATTGAACTATCATAAGTAATTACTTAACTGATGAATTACTAATAGAATTTACTTACTTGTGACATTAAAATGCTGCTCTCTAAAAATTATTAGTCTACATTTTCGAGCTAAATTAAGCACCTTTTGAAATCTGTTTTCCCAATTACCTATAGCCCTTTTAAGAAGAAGAGATTACTTCTATAATCCAGTCATTTATTACTAATAACACAGCTACTGATTAATTAGCTCTCCACATGGCTTACTTTCCCCACTAACAATCGAGTAAAGTTAAAATTTCAACATGGCCAAGCAGTAATAACCTTCAGAAACACTATTTGGGAGAGTAGTAACAGAATTAATGCAACTATTTAAAGATACTAATCTTCTACCTACCACCTTTTTTTTTTTTACTGCTGGTATAAATGTAATACACCAGAACATATAAAACACAATCCTGATTAAGCCCCTCCACAGTGCCAACCTATAAATTTTGACTGTTGTAAAAGATACTAGGAATGGATTCTACTCACTGAACTCTACATCTGACATAGTCAAAACTTTAGGCTTTTGGTTATCTCCTGGGGGCATTTATATGGAATGATTCATCTGATCTAATGCAGACATCTAATTTAGGTCTGGTGAACTGCCCTCAGGATGTTATTTTTTTTCCATTAACTGTAAATAGAAAACTGAGTTGCAAATATTTATACCTGAACCTCCTGATAGACAAGATGGAGATAATTATGATTTAAAACAAAAAAAACTCAGATTTTCTAGCAACTACAATGTCAAAAGTCTGTTTTAATGTCTGTAGTTCCTAAACTTCCTCTTTAATTATATGTACTTCTAGGTAAGATTATATTATAATCCTACTGTCAGGGCAATTATAATATTAAAAATGGTAAGTAATTGTTTTAACAGCTACGCAAGAGAAATAAGAAAATTACACAAAATTATATATGAACCTTTTATAAGACACTAATAAAAGCCAAAATTTTGACAAATTCATCTTAACCCTGGACCAGAAGAGGACCCAAATGCTGAGTGATAACATAAGCTTGACAACTAAACCACAGAGGTACCAAGCCACCTAGGCACTTGTATGACTTAAGAATTCACTGTTTTCACAGTTTGCTATCCAGACATTCAGAACCCTGTGTACATCCACTACATCTCCTAATTTAACTATGACTAGGGAATTCCCATTATGACTCCCTAAACTAACATTTCTTCACACAAATCATCAGAGGAACGTGATCCAGCAGGTATACTGAGAGGATGTCTAGCATCCTCTTAAGAACAACACAGAGCAGCAATTTAGCTAAAAACTACAAATTAAATAGGTACATTGTTTCATGTATTGCAGAGTTATATGAGCTTTTCCCCAAGCATGAAACAAATCCAATCCTCCCTTCTTGACAAGACTGAATCTCACATTCACCACGTTTCAGCAAAGCAGAAAATGCAGTTCTCTGGCCAACTGGCAAGGACACCAAATATAAGAGAAGAGGTCTGTTTTCTGAGGCCCTGGTCACCTCCCACTGGAAACTTTACACAGTATATTCACAAAAAATACCAGTTCTGAAAACAACAACATCAGACCTCCTCTCTTTTACACGGAAAAAATAGTAAGATAGTACATTCCACTCTTGGCTCTATTCTTAAAGCCCCTGGCCACACAGCAATGCACATGTAGTGAAGAACATCTGTAGTGAAGAAGTTTTACCAATCCTCTCTGAAGACAGGTAAATAGTGTATCTTATCAGTAGAAAGATGAGCATCCTTCCCCCGGTGCTATCAGTTCTTTCAAAGAGTAACATTAGAGGAGAAAAATTAGATGACTAAGTACTGGGACAGAGTTCCAGGCCATAAATGTTGATCTGCTGCAGGTATCCAATTCTGAGGTACTTGATTTAGTTTCTCAAGACTTATCTCTCCAGAGTGTTTACACTTACAGATAAGATAAAGTCCAACCTATGCATAACATCCTCCCTCCCTTGTTGCCCACAATGGTGTGCACTCTATTCAGCAGCATCTAACTTCTCTGAAACACTACACTGCAAAGGTAGATCTTCACCAAAACTACAGGCTAGTTTTGCTGACACTGTCCATCACCACAGCTCAGTCCTGTTTGAGTATCTTTCTCTCTTGAGAGCCACACACCTTATCCAAATTGACAGCTAAGTCTGGTTTAATTTATCTGAGGGAGACTAAATGGGAAACTCATGTATTTTTTCTATTTTTGATGGAAATGTGTGATACAGATATGGAAATTGAGATCAATGTGACTATATTTTAAGGGTTTGCTAGTACATATAAGCCTAGAGTGGCATTCAAGAGGTTATGACATGCCCTCTTCTGCTAGGACAAATGAGCAGCCTTAAATATACCCAAAAGGTTTATACATCAATGAATATGCATCTTACCTCTCTCCATTCTTTGTTTCCAATTGCTTGTGTGTACAAAACACAGACTGTGAAAAGAAAATAAAAAAGTTTTGTTATTTTCAAACTTCAACATATTCTTAAATTAAGTGAACTGATTTTGTAGTCTCTTGTGCTGTGGAAATTAGTAACTAGGACAATCAAATAGTTATGTTTTCCCTCAACTGTCAGTAAGTCTAACCAGACTGGAGACCACGTGGTGTACTTGTTGCAGAAATCAGCTAATAAATGGAGTGCTTCTAAAATGGGAGGCAGCACTTAACACCTGACCTCCAGCAAAGCACTTGACAATCTTTAAAGGTAAAATTGGATAAAAGCAGGTCTTCTTTAAATGTGGGTGGTCAGACTACTCTAGATAATCTAATGTACAATTACTCTAAAATATGCTTCTTTCAAGAGAGAAGAAAATTCAAGTAAAAAACCAAATGAGGACCCTACTGAAAAGAAACAAGGGGAAACAGAACCAGAAAAAAGGGGGAGGAGGGGGAAAGACTTCTTAGGTTTTCTTCCTTAATTTTACTTCAAATTATTTATATATATTTAAGCACCTCATATATACATACTTTATTTTTTAACCTAAAGCCTGATAAAAAATGGAATAAATTAAATTTGTTGACGTAACCTGATTTTGAAAGACCAAACAGAACAATCCCACAGGTGTCACTCAGATCTCTATTTCCAGTACAGCACTCACTACACATTAAGCTGCAGCTTTCATCACAAGGACTGCTGACAGGGGTGCAGTGATTATAATGACATCTTTTAAACACTGTTTTAAGTATGGATCATTTGCACTGAAGGAGCACTATAAACCCTATTTTCTACAGTCTTGAACTAGTTGCAGGTAACTACAATAAAGCAATTTTTACCTGAAACTCCTCCTCAAACCCTTTTTAAACAACAGAAACACAGATATGTCAACATTTTTTTCCTCAACAAATTCTTTTCCTGTACCAATCATTATTTCTCAAGAGAAGGTAAAAATAATATTTTAGGTTGCAGCCTTGAACAACAAAGGTAGAGGTTTGATTTTTTTCTCAGTGAAGTCAGAATCATCAACAGACGAAAGCAGAAATGAAGTCAACTTTCTAACTACATTTTCTTCTTACTTGAAATGCATTTCCTCCACACCAAAAAAAAAATAAATAAATAAATAAATAAAAAATCCCCTTAGGCAGTAGCAAGTAAGAGGAGAAACAGAAAAAAGCAATTTCAATATTTTAGCTCATATAGAAGCTAAAAGTTAACACTTTATTTTTTAAGTAAGTTGTCTTGCATATGAAAAAAGCTTTTACCAAAAAAAAAAAATCAAAGTATTTTTTAGGAGATGTCTGTCTTTCTCCATTTACTCTAAATAAACCCTTGGCAGTCATGTGCCTACCACCTTTGGTTACTGTTTATAGTAGAGTGAATCCAAACCAAAAAGCCTGTTTTCACAACACACTCTGGAGTAGGCTGCTGGAGTGCATTACATGAAGAATGAAGTGAAATGAGAAAATGTGAGAAAACAGAATTAAATAGAAACTATGAAATCAGCTAAGGAAAGTTCTGTAGGTTACTGAACTTCTGACTACCCATTCAGAATTGTAGAATCATAGAATATCTGAGAATAGAATAGAATAGAATCATAGAATATAATCGCTGGAAGCGACCCAGCTGGAAGGGACCCATCAAGATCATTGAAGTCCAACTCCTGGCCCCGCACAGGACACACCAAGAGTCACCCCATGTGCCTCAGAGCATTGCCCAAACACCTCTTGAACTCTGTCAGGCTGGTGCTGTGCCCACTGCTCTGTGGAGCCGGTTCCAGTGTCCAGCCACCCTCTGGGGAAAAACCTTTTTTCTAATATCCAACCTAAACCTCCCCTGATACAACTTCAGGCCACTCCCTCAGGTCCTGGTCACCACAGAGAAGAGATCAGTGGAAGCTGTAGACTACAATAAGGTCTCTCCCTCTAGGCTGCAGATGTGTCTGACATTTTAAATATAATAAAAATATAGACTAATAAGCAATCACCTCATACAACATTTTATTGTAAGTAAATGGGCAAGTCTGACAGGGATACATACATGTGCATCTCAAACTGACATTTCAAAAAAAAGTCAGCCCTAATGAAAGCTTTAGAAAAGACATATATTCCAGTCTTTCTCATAAATACTTTGTAAATTTAGAACAATTTTAAAAATTCTTCTATCTTTCCTCTAAAATGAGCCCCATAAATTTTAGGAAACCAACCATGATACTGGTCTCCATCAATTTAAGATTCACCATCTCAAATTGCTCTTGGAGTTTTCTAAAGATCCTGATACACTAATTGCAATAATCACTCAAAAACTTCGTCAAATTCATATCCAACTGGAGAAATGCAGATAAATATGGTAAAGTTGATCTAAAGTGCTTGAAATACTCAAACCACAGATTAAAGGCTCCATAAAGCAACCCTATTTTTTAGCAGAAAACAGTTAAGAGCATTGTCATAAGGGAGAAGAAGGAATAAAGGGGGATAATAATATTTCAAAAGCCACCATATCATGCAACCATATCCTAAGACAGAGCTGAAAAAATAGTTTTTCTCTCATAATTTTAAAAACTGAGGGAGCAATGATAAAGTTCATAGCAGCACACTAATGAAGAGTAAGTAAAGAGAAATCCTTTGGAAGGCTTTGACATATGAGCTGATTCAAGAGAAGATACAGCTACATCTATAGTCAGGAATATTAATATTTAGTAATTTTTAACTCTAGGCACTGATACCACAATGTCATATTCAAGGTAAAGTTAACTAAATCTTGCAATGAAGAAGAAGGTGGAAATGTCAACACTTATTACTCTGTTGTAGATACAGTTCCCAAAATATTATTGATTATTATAGCCTGCACTTTCCTATTTTCCAAGATAGACTGGGCCTCCCTTACCTGCTCTTGTCCCTTCCCTTTCAATGCATATATGCTATCCTTTAGTCTGGCAACTATTGTTACATAAATGTTGCCCAGCTCAGTTTTTCCAAACACAACAACACATCTATTCCATTTCAAGGAAGACTTACCCACGATGAAACTGACCTTTTCCCCATGCTACCTAAATCTTTTCATGGTACCAGTTCTAGCAGGGCTCTCCAATACTCTTCAATAACCAGTTTTTATACCTTCCAGGCAGAAGTGCCCTAAGGTCCCTTTGTCCCAACTGCAAAGAGATTCTTCTTATTGTTACTGTCCTCCGTGGGGAGACTCCCCAGGAAAGTTTTTATGTCTTCAGTTGTTCATTCTGGACTCTTTTGATGATCAATACTCAGGAGCTACAGGGTTCCACAGGAGGGGATTTCATCCAGCTGTGCTGCTGTCAGCACAGCTCTGCAGGGCTCAGCTTGAGTTGTCAGAGCAGGGGAAGAAAACAATTCTGCCCGTCATTAAACAGAAGAAACATGCCAAAATCATTAACCTGTATCTCCTCAGCAGATCTTATCCCTGCCTCATCAAGGAAGCCCTGTTTTAGCTCAGCTTTCTACAAGAAAAAAAAACAAACCAACAAACCCCATCAATTAAAAAAAAATATTCCTAGAAAAAATGGTCTCCAAACTGGGAGAGCAGGATGCTCCAAATGCTACAGTAAATCAGTATATATGACTTGCTTCAGTATATATGACTCCACTGAGCAGAAAGCACTGTCATTAAGACCTTTCAGTGTTGTTTAAAATACTTCATGAACAATGGCTATCCAAGCCTGTCCTATCTACATCTACTATCTCTACTCTACAGTTATTTCTGTCACTTGCCTCTGGGGGGGCATAGTGACAGATTCCTCTTGGCATGAATGTTCTAGATTGCAGGGAAGTGGTCAGAACTGGAATACTGAGTAGCAATTACAGTATCAAAAAAAAAAAAAAAAAAAAAAAGGCCAAGCATATCTCCTAAAAGAACCAGAAAAATCACAAATTCCTTTTTAATTTCAGGAGAAGGCTATTTATATTGACATGGAAGTCAGCTACATTCACGTGTGTTCCTCCAAGAAGAAGACCAAAAAGATACAACTGGATTTTCACTACCAGTATGATCCTTAGATGAATGCACTGGAGTATGAAAAGAATATTAGAACTGGCCTAGTCAAAAGTAACAAGAATTTAGCATACAGAATGCCTCTACATAGTTCTATCTTGTATGAGATCTAATGGCTGCAAATTCAGTGGCTGTAAAAGTGGATCTTGTGACAGTGGCAGGATGCTGATTTTAGCACCTTTTTAGCAACAGAATAAACTTACTGTACACAGAGCAGCCAAAGAATGGCCTTTATCCAAGTGAATAGACATGGAGGAAAGTTGTCTTGCTGTACTTCCAAATACAGAAGAACAAGAACCTTCTATATTACTCACCCCTTTTACAGTAGGGCCATACCTCTGTGTCCAACTAAAGGACAGTACAAGCAAACAAACTAAGTTGGCTATTAAAAAAACCTGCAGAGTACTAAAACTGGATGTACACTGTTTGGAGAGGACCTAAAATCAAAGCTGCTCTAACAAGTAATTTCTAGAGTGCAAATACAGTATGAGCACTTCCAGAGTCAATGGATTCTCCCTCCTCTCTTCACCAAGGATGTATTAGTACACTCTATGGTTTTATACTGCTAACCTGTGACAGACAGGCCTAATTGGCAGCTTAACTGGGTACTCACAACTGCAGACCGGACCTCTAAAGCACACCACCAATTTAAGTGCTTTAAATAAGCTATTTATATTAATTGAAAAAGTAGTATGTCACAAACTGATAAGTAAGTTTAAGACACTTTTAAAATATTTCCACATTTCCATATACTCTGAATCCATTAAAAAATACCACCAGTTTACCTCTCAGAAACATTTTAAAATAGATACTAAGATTTCTTTAGGTTTTACTGCCACTTTGTTTCTATGTTTTTCTCAGAAGGGGTCACCCACCAGCCTGGGTCACTTTGGTTCACTCATCTGTGTGTTACTGGGCTGTGCACAGGCTACAGAGCCTTTGGAGGTACTGCCTTTGTATGGAGCATCTCCTCTCAAGAAGGCACATCCAGCAGTGTATCTGCACACATGTGGCTCTGGCAGTATCTTCAGCAGCTCTGTCTCTAGCTCACAACTGCTGATACATTTTTACTGAGATCTGTTAGAGCAGGGCACTGTGTGCTCCCCCAGCTGGCACAAGGTCTGGCAGGCAGGTGCTGCTCACATGGTTTTCAGAGCTGCCTGGAACCAGCTGTGACTGTCACAGAGTTGTTCATGGCCTTCTCCCACACAGCTCACACTGCAGTCCCCTGCCACTCAAACCCTGCAATTCCTGCACAATACAGTGCCCTATCTGATAAAAACTTGAAGCACGTGTCCATAATAATATTTGAGTTTAAGAGCCATAGACACCATATCACTTTTGCCAATACGAAAGATCTCTGAATTCATTACAGGCAATAAGTAACTGAGCATTCTTCAAAACAGTTTAACTGAGGATCTTTTTTGACAGAACCACAGAATTGTTAGGTACCTTTGGAGATCATCCAATCCAACACCCAACTAATTTTTACTATTTTTTAAGCCAACTAAATTTATTTAATATGCAAAACACTTGGTTTTGTTTCTATGTGATCTCCCTATACCAGAGGCATGGTATTGCCTATGTCTCCTGGGATTGTTTTGGTTTTTTTTTAAAAAAAAAGCTTTACAGATTAGAAACATCAAAGGAACTGCTAACTCCTTGTAGCTTTTCCCCAGAAAGTAGAAGCTTTTCCCTTCAAAAGTGTATTGTGAAATCTCTCTCAAGAAATTTTTGATGCAGAATGCAAACATATACTCTAACAAAACTACTCAAATGTTTCATACTGCTACATGACTCAGGATTCAAATATCAGGACATGGTTGCATGTCCAGAGACTTGATACAAGTACACATGTCTTGGGTTATTTCCAATGCCAGTAAGCACAATATGTGGTCTCCTAAGGAAGAAGAGCCCAGGCTTAAAGAAAGAAATTGAACTTATGGATAAAAGCAAATGGAGAGTTGTAAGGGAAACAAGATGACACCACAACCTAAGGACCAGTCTATTAACACTAAAAAACTCCTTTGAGTAACATTATCAGAAAAGAAAGGAATTTTTTGTGTTCTCGGTTCTGATTAAAGTTTTCAGAAAGCATCCAATACAGGAAGATAGTAATAACTTTTAAATAAAAATTCCCATCATAAATTCATAGACATGAGAGTTTTGAGGGATCCAATCATAATACAGCTTAGGAGGAAAATGAGTCACCAGCTTACAATTCTGAAATTAATAATTCAAAAACCATCATACCATTTTTGATCAGGAAAGATAAGTGTTTCCCAGAGATTAATTAACTTCATTTTACTTTTCAGTATTTGATTCTAAAATTAGTGCACAGTATGTACTAGCAGCAACAAATGCTTCTAGTCTATTTAGTATTTTGCCCAATAGCTTTGAAAAAGCTCTAAAACAACAGATACTGAAAAATAAACAATAACCTAACTTTCCAGAATTTATTAGTTTTAGGAAACTTAAGGTTAAATACTAAAAAAGGGACTATGTAGCTCAGGAAAGCATTATTAAAAACAATCTTTAAAGTTCCAGTTCTCATAACATTAATTGTAATTTATTCAAGTATAACTTAATTATTCTACTTAATTGTCACAAAGACAATGTAAACCTAACTGACATTGCAGAAAACCACCCACCTGATTTTATTCCAGTGTTTGCACATTTAGAATACGTAATAAGAAGAAACAACAAAATACTATATACTCACTTGGATCAGATTTAGAAAATGTATCTCTGTCCAAAAGATTTCTATAAAAAAAGAGAAGAGACAAAAGTAATCTTAGAGGCTAAAAAAATTGTGAAGGATGCAAATCAGATACCAGTGCACATATGTTTTTAACATATTTAATCAGGAGTCAGATTAGTCTTCTCCCCTCCTAATACACAAGACCTAGTCAACACTAACACTGGAGTCAGCTTACATTTCATTTTATTATCCATTTTGGATTTGAGCAAACTGTGGCTCATATACTCCAATACCATGAACCAAAAAACAATCATACGTATGTTATATATACATGTAACAGGCATCAGGAAGAGAAATACCTTTAAATCACAAAGGTCTACCAGATACTAACTTGCCAGTTCAACCCAAAACCCTTACATTTTACTTAAAAGAATGGCTATGAGATTTCAGAGCCATCAGGAAGCATCTCCAAGAATCTGTCATGGACAAGTTAGGTAAAGAGAACTAACCCGTACATAGAATACATATAGGAATAAATATTAATTTTGTTATGGAATGCAGTCCCAATATCATAACCACACTTCAGCCAGCTGAGAATCATACACAGATGAATAGACTGAAATTAACAATTCTAAAGAATCAGGACTGACCAGAAACCGTTCTCAGAATAGTTGCCAACATTTCATCATTCAAAAAAAATTAAATAAATTTTAAAAATTGTCTTGATAGACTAGAAAAACGTTCTGTAAACAGGATGCCATTGAAAAAGGACAAGAAAGAGTTAGTAAACTGTGGAAGGTATTAAACTTAACAGCAAAAATTCAGCATAACTACTTGGAGCTGGATATACAGCAGTTATGTTAAAAATAGTCCCAGATATCACAATTGACCACAAATTCAATGCAAGTCAGGAGCCTTGTACCTTTGGGAAAAAGGCATACTGGAATACACAAACAAAACTTCCACTTTAGACTAATTGCCTGGTCTTCCTAACACTGATAAACACTCAATTCAAGCAATAACATTTTGGACACTCCAATTTCTTGCAATCTAAGACAGACGTGGAGCCACTGGAGTTCAGTGAAAACAGAAATAATCAGAAGTCTATTGACAGTATCTATGAGGGAAACACTGCTACAAATTGCAGCTGACCTCGATGTAGACAGAGCAAGCAGGAACAGGTTTAACCATAAATTGAATCTTCTGCACTGCAGGCACAGAAGTTGAAGTTTATTCCATTGTTTTACCATCTTTCACTGTTAAAGGTGGGAGAGATGATGTGAAATCTCCATTGTCTTCAAGAACATGTCAGGTAGCTACAATTTCTAGTAAGGTCTTTGATCCTACTCCAGAGCAAAAGGAAGGATTAAATAACCAGTTTACATCCCTTATAGCTGATTATTTTTAATAACTAGTAGAGCCTCTTCAAGGCTCACCATTAACTACTCTCATTCAAATCTAAATCAATTTATTTTTGTGCTACTGAACAGTGCTGAAAAGTGTATTCATATTTTGTTAATACAGGTGTTGTGTTCTAAGTGGTCCAATTAAGACTTCAGCAATGAAAAGAAACCATATCACAAATTTAGGTTTTGTTAAGTTCACACTTCAGAACAAGCAATGTGGACAAAAAAATACCTTGAAAAGAACATTGGACAGATCTGTTTTATTTAATCTAGCCAAAGTAGGCATTAGCCTGTGAATTAGTACTTGTAAATACACCTGAATTCTGCACACACGAATTCTTCTGAACTTCTCTAGTCCATTCAGAAGTGTAATTCTTATGCATACAATTACACTCAGTGACACTGTATCCTACCTTAACAAAAATCATGCAAATATAAATTGGAAGTATTAGGAAATGCAGGAAAATCAGTGAACCCAAGTGAGTAGTTGACAACAATCACTACAAACTGCTTTAAAAGACAGTACAGAAAGTTCTGCAATATTGGAATTGCCAAAATGAAAATTGCCTCTTATTCCTCCTTTAATTATACATACCTAGATACACCATCAATTCCTGGTAACTAGAATTGGATTATCCCAAAATGAACTCCAATAAAACCTCAAAATTAGATTTAGATGAAAGAAACAGAACATTAGATTTTGGAACAGGCCTCCCATACTCACCATTAGAATTCCAAACAATTTTAATTCCTCTGCATGATAACTATACAGTGACCTTATAATTGGTATGTTAGTGCTTGTTACTGTAGATTAGAATTAAGGAATTTTAGTAATGCTTATATTAAGATAAGATGCTTTGAGTTCTTTAGATATTTCCTACTCTTCTTGTGTTCCTTTTAATGTTTTGATCCCCTCTATTTTCCCATATACACACTAACAAAGAGTGGCCTGGTACTGTAAAGCTTAGTCTATCCTGATACTTCCAGCAGCTGCTGCAAAAAGCAGCCACCATGGGAACAGCATAAAAAGAAGGTAAGGATCTGTAGATGAGAATCTATAGATTCTTAAAGAATCTTAATGAATCTAAAGATAAAGAATCTTTAATGAGTTAAGAACATTTCTACAGAACAACTATCCCTGAAAGGATTGCAAGGGTAGAGACACCCAAGTTTAACATGGTAATTCAGGTCAGTTCATGCAATGAGCTCCAGTTTTGAACTAGTACAACTTGCAACACCCTCAATTCAACCCTGTACACATTTTTCTACAAATAAACAATATCTTCAGGAAAGTTTGCAGCATGCCTGGTTTTCCAAACCATAAACAGACAACCAAATTAGTAACATAAAACCTTTGCAAGCTGTTCAAGCAATGCCACCAATTTCAAAAGAAACTTTAAAGAAAAAGTGACAACAGAAAAAAAAAAAGATGAAAAGAGTCTGATTTGGCCACTAAATCACCTAACACCTCAATATGCTGCTCAATTTCATTTGTTCATTTTCACTTCAGGGAGATAACAATCAAAGTAGTCCTTTAAACCTAAGTACACAGTACATACACATAGGACAATCCACAACTACAGGAAACGGTAAAGCCAAATAGAAAGTAGACTGAATGTATTTCTAGAACTTCAGGTACTCTTAATTTTCAATGGCACTTTCTTCTCCACATGCTGAGCAATACAGAATGTATTTTTTCCCTTCTTCCTGAGAAAAACTTTTTTTTTTGTATTCTGTCTCAGAAAGGCTCAGAAACCAGAAATATCTGAAACTTTCTTTTCTTTCTCCTAATCAAAGTATTGAGAGAAAGAGACTTATATTTTAACTGAACACGGTAAGTATGGCTTTTTTTTTCTATGCCTATTAAGCCTTTCAAATAAAGAATACAAAAAGAAAAGGAATTTCTTTTTTTATTTTGATTATGACGGAGGGGAAAAAAACCCAAAAGCTTTTATTTGAGAAACATGCATATCAGGCACCTATAGCAAGGAAGTCTAGGAACATCTGTGCAAAAAGCATTATCCTACCAGCACAGATCTTGAAGGAATTCATTCTGCCCCTGCCCATTCTGGTGTGGACCTTCAAAAACAGTTGCAACAGCATAGATGTCTAAGGGAAAAAAATGAATAGGAGCCATTGCAATAACGCTGGAAATGCTGGGATAATTTTTTTTTCTGTATAATTACAGCAATTTCCCAAGGGTGAGAAAGAAAGTAATCAGTAAATAAGATAAAGTTAAAATATATTTAGCTATGCCTCACAGAATCCTTTTGCTCCCATAGTTTCATAAACTCCATAAAAAATTACCAAAATAACAGTTCAGTGCTCAAGAAGTTTTTTAGAATAGAATGTTTTGGCTGGAAGGAGCCTACAATGATCATCCAGTCCAATGGCCCAACCACTTCAGGGCTGATCAAAAGTTAAAATATGTTATTAAGGGCATTGTCCAAATGCCTCTTAAATGCTGCCAGGCTTGGGCCATTGACCTCTCTAGGAAGCTGCTCCAGCACTTGACCAACCCCTCAGTAAAGAAATGCTTCCTAATGCCAAGTGTTTTGTACTATTTCATCTAAAACAAGTCACATGTATAAATCAGATGCTTCAAGATTCACTGATTTAGTTAGCAGTGGGAGCTAACCAGAAACCATCCAGCCTGTGCTGCTTCCTACAATCTCTCACCCACTATGTGCTATATGTAGTCAAATATATGCTAAAAAGCAGCATTTATTCACCTTGTCCACATGTACTTTCCCTCCAATTTTACTTTATTTTAGTGATCAATATCTGAACTTCCTTCTCTGTAAGGCTTTTTTTTAAGCCTTTGTTACACCAAACTGCTAAGCAGAAGTAAATCAAATTCCCCTGTCGGAAGTTACAGAATTCTGGCCTTAAGGACAGATGACAATAACTGCAGAACTGACAGTTTAAAATCTGCTTCTTTAGTTTTAAAATTCAAAAAAATTAAAAATCTGTATTGACTGGAGAAAGACTTACTTATACATTGCTTCCAACAGCTCTGAAATCTTTAATGATTAAGATGTGGATCACTTCAGATTCATTTGTCAAAATCTCTCTGGGTGCTATGGCTTTATGTTTCTTTTCCTATTTAGATTACATTTAAATGCATGCAAAGATTTCTTGATTGTGAAATAAAGCACTCAGCAGTTTGCAAACACAGAACTTGGTTACTCATGCAAAATAATTTTTAGAAAATTTACATTTTCAGTATATCATATTTGTACTATATATTACAAGCACACACTACTTCTCTCACACTTATCAATCTATGGGAAAAGGAATTGTCCCTAGTTCATTAATTAAAGGCATTTCTGTTTTCATTACTTAATGATGGGCCCACATCACTTCTTCACAGAAGATCCTGATAAAGAAAGGAGTACCCTAATCACTTTTTAATGTGCAGAATAGTACCCACAGTACTACTAATTGTAACATAACTGTATTCACCTAGTAGGCACTACCCCTCAGCCTTAATGGTATCACTGAACTTGAAAGGATCAGTCCTAAGATGAGGTATGATCCAAAGAGTCCACTCGAGTGAAGAGCCCACTTGACCTACCTTCAGAGCAATTTCACAAACTGAAGTGGCAGCTTAAGTAGTCACCCTTGCACAGCTATTGACTCTCTCCCTCTCTATTCTGTCAGAGCACAACAAAGGCAGCTATTAGCCTCCAGATCCCTAGATTCAAAATGCCCTGGACCTAACAGCACATCAGACAATCTCTCAGAATTTTACCTTGTCAAAATAACTGGTTCTCTTAGAATAGGCTCACAGGTGAGACAACAGTGACTCTACTGACTAACAGGCAATTAGGATGACCTGTTCCTTTCTGTTCAAATCATCTCCACTCTTCAGGGCACTAGAAAAACCAGAAAGAAAGCAAACATATCTCTGATGTGCAAGCTTACGAAAACATACACAATACCTCTTCATAGCCTTTGGAGAAGTAATTCACTCTTCTTGTTCACCAGAAAACAAATAATTTTCAGTCTCATGGTAACTTTCATTGTCAAGCTAAGAATACATTGATTGAGAAGCCATAAGGGAAAAAAAAGAAAGGGAGAAGCAATGAGAAGGGTAAGATCAGCAGTGCTTCCATGAGTTTTAAGACAATCCACAGAAAGCCATCTCTGGCCAGGTGTATGCAAACAATTTTAGGATGAAACCTCTATTAAAACTGCTGATTACTCCTGAGGGTTAAAAAAAAACCCAAAGGAAATGCCAAGTTTATTTATTCTAACACAGCAATAGTTTTACAGGAATTCTGTTGAAACAGACAGGAAGTACTGAGTTACAAAAACACCCTGGTGCAGATGAAGCAGACCTGAACACAATCTTAGACTATTCCAATTTAAATTAAAAAAAAAAAAGACCAATTAGTACTATCATAAACTGGTGGAACTCTGCTCCAGTACTAACCCAATTTCTATCTGAAACCAACAGAATAACCATCCACATTTATGTTGTTAAGGCTGGCAGGTAAACAGTCTCAGGCTCTGAGCTTCTGGGAAACGGCACTAAGGACTGCTGGTGGTTCAAAGAGCTTTTCAATCTCGTGTCACTCACCACTCCTTTCCAGTTACTTTCACCCAGACCACCCAAATCCATGGATATGCTGCCCTACTTGAGATCTGATTTCTTCAGATGTTTCTGAAGAAATACATTTTATACTGTTTATACATTTCTTCGGAATGTATAATACAGTTAATGGAGTGTTTATTAATGTATAACAACATATAAAATCTACAGATTGGTCTTGCAGTTTTTCTGAAACAACTCTTTAAAAGGCATACCTCAAAGAAGTAATTTTAAAAGGAAATATATGCCATTGGTATAATATTCATCCTTTCTCTGTCAGTGAGGGACTTTGGTGGTTCACCCACTGGCTCAGATGGGCAGAGAAAAAAATGAAGAAAATAAAACTATCACAGAAAGTCTTCACAAAAATACAAAAAGCTATAGCAGATTTCCTAGTACCTAGGTCTTTTCCTGCTGCTGCCAGGCTTCCCTGTAAGGCCTTTTTGAGGCCTATGACAGTGGCCTTCAGCTGAGGGAGGGTGTCACAGTGAGCCACCCACCATGTCCCACCTCCTGTCTGAGGTGAACCAGGAAGTTTACAGTGGTGGCAAGGGTGGAAGAGATAGTCTCAGAAGGAGTATGAGATTGATGACTTCTTCCTCCCCACCTCAAGGACCCCCAGCTGAGTTAACATGCTCTGACTTCATTCATCTGCAACTCCATTCTACATCCACATTTACTGTTACCATACACAGCCTGTATTACACCTGCTTGAGACCTGCTCTTTCATTGCTTTTGGTTTTGCCCAGCTCCCAAACTGCACATCTTTACCAACCACTGGTGGCCTCTTTACAGCACCGGGGTCCCCAGTAAGGGGGACATCTCAAGTACCCTCTTTTCACCCTCTGCTGCCACACTCCCATCCTGTGCCCCCGTTTGCAAAGCCTCTGCTATCACACCATGAAGATGCTCCTCTGCACCACCCATTCTGTGAGGCTCACAAATACATCATTATACAGGTAACAACTACTTGCTACTACTGTCTGCTGAAAGAAATGTGGTTATACAACGACAAGCCAAAGGGAAATTAACTAAGCAGTAGACACCCAGTAACTAGAAAAAAAGATACCAGGTAAAACCAAACAAAGCTCCATGTAGGCAAAGGCAGGTTCAGACAAAATCTGACAAGTCCTGAGACTTGCAAAGTTGCATTGAAACCTGAAGCCTGCGTGAGAACTGCAATGTTAAAGGTTAATGACACAAAAATCAGACTTGCAAAAGCAACAGGTGCTTTGCTGAGGCCAGATTTGCACCCCCTAAACAAACAGAAGAATTTTGGGGTGTATGTTGAAACCACTGATCTTCCTAAGAACAGCCCAGATGCAGAGGAGCTGCACACCCTCCCATCAGAGGATGACCACAACAAACCCAGCTTTGCTTATCAACAATCTTCTTTGTTGAGCCAGATAAGGGAAAAGGCCTGTAAGAAGCAGATCCTGCAAGGTGGGGTAATACTTTTTATGATGCCAATGTCCTCTCCTGATGAGACTCAGGTGTAAAATCACCCCCTGGGAGAGGTATCAGGACATTCATACATAAACCTGAAGGTATTCATTTGTTCTGGTAAGTCACAACTGGCTCAACCTGTGCAGTCATGAGAAACAGTGGTCACGTTTTAGAAAGGGCCACAAATCTTCAAAGACCCCCCCCCTGAAGCACCCCCAGACTGTGCATGATCCACAGTATTTCACAGTGGAAACTCCACACCCAGAGGAGGCACCTGGGCCTTCCCACTTGAGCATATATTAATTAACCCACCGAATCTTTTTGGGGGGAACTTCTCAACCCCAATGGATAAAGACTGTGACCTCAACAGTCACAGATCAATAGACATCAAAATTGTTGCAATCAAGTCTCAGTGCTGGATCCGCTGGTAGTGATATCTTTCCTCTCCTTTTGTATTCTTACCCTTTCTTTGTTTTCCTTGTATATTTTCCTGAGTGATATTTTTATATAACTTATATTTCTACAAATGATAACAAAAGCAGATACGTTCATCCTTTCCAATGTAACTGTTCCGTTCTGAAATAACCCTGCCATGTACACACTGGTCATTCAGTCTTATTTCACTTTAATTCACCCCAAGGGATGTAGTAAGAACTTTCAGTTACCCCATCTCAGGTGTGTGCTAAAACAGCCTGTCCCTTGAGTATGGAAAATCACTCTATGAAAAGCCACTGTCCACAAAGGAGACACGAGTCCTACAGTTTTATTCGAATAAAGGGAGAGAGTCCACTCGACCATACATCCGTGGGGTTTCTCTCTCGAGGTTTCAGAGGACCAGCTCCCTTTTATCCTAAAATCCCGGCCACATGTTGTCCTCTTCCTTTCCCCAGCGGCTGCGGTACTAGGCAGGTACAGCCTTCCCGATCAGCCTACCACATTCCCCCCTTGAACACGTCATTTTCCTCCAGAGTTTAGAAATTAGGGCAATGAGGGTTCTGCAAGAGACACTGCACTGGCCCATTTGCCTTTTACCCTTAAGTTCAGGAGTCAAACTGTCTGGGTTCTGTAGCTTGAGGCTGGCAGGGCCCTAAGACACGTTTCAAAGACATTAACGCACATTTCTCCTTAAGACACTCTTAAGGAGAATGGAATTGTTTGTAAAGACATTAACACCCATCTTTCCCATCGGCAGCAATGGAAAGAGAGAACTTACAGTGCAAAGGATCTGCTTTAAAGTCTATCAGCCACGTGGCTGCACGTTTAAATCTCAAACAATGGAGACACACAGGTGAAAATCAAACCGTGCACTCTATCAGGAATTGCATCTCCATGACTATGGAGACTGTAAACCATTTGTATTTTTTCTCATCTGAAACCAGCTGGTTGTCTAGGCAGTTTCATTTCAAAGAAAAAAACATGTAAGATCAACATTCTGTTGCCAGTCACACATAACCACTCCACGGACTTTTAATCCAATACAAATAGAAACCCAAACACAAAGAAAGCAGGGAGCCAGATTTACAATCAAAATTAATTTTATATTCTGTATTTTGTACTATAGAGAGTTAGAAACTCGAATAATTGGTTACAAATATCTCTTATCATTGTAACTTTCTGTGACAGAGACTTCTAACAAATTATTAATACTAAAAAAAACCAGAAGGTAAATATGATTGCTGGAGAGACATGATCTTGCCAGAAATCAATGCCTAGGACAATCAAAGATATAATTAAACATACTTTCAGGTATTGCAAGCACTCAGAAGTGGCTGGTTAAGACTTTCAGACAGCCAAATAAAAAGAAAAATTCTGAAGTGATATGTTTTGTTCCTCTGTGCAAGGAAGCTGAAATTGAATTATTTCAATTACTGAGAGCAGGGGTTGCTTAACTCCATTCAGCTCATTCATTAATGTTAGATTTCTGTAGAAATTGTGAAGTGGCATAGGACTGATCCAAAACAGGCATGGGCAACCAACTGTATTTCTGTCAAATTAACCATGACAAGGTGTTTATGGTGCCCTTACACACCATAAATGTTGTGGGAACAGAGGCAGTACACAGTTTATCCAACATAAACCTAGACTGATAAAGACACACTGCCTGATAGAACATAAAGCCTTTCAAAGCAGTATTATCATAACAAACATCCTGAATTAGCAAAGTGGCCCTGCACTGTGTCAATATTTTACAACAATCCTATCATCTTTTTAATAACCATGTCATCCTTGATACACTACTAGAAGTCATAAAATGATAAAACTACAGCTCCACTTTCCTACAGATAGTAAAAAAAAACCAAACACTCTCAAGAAGATAATTCTGATTGACAAGTCCATAAATAAACATTAACATTAGATATAATGATTATTTTATTATTTTTATTAACATAAAAATAATTAACATAAGACTGCAGAATAGCTGCAGAATTATCAGGTACTACAGGAAAAAACCTAGGCCTATCCACACAGTAACCACGATAAACAGAAATCATCATTATAGAGATCACAACAAAAAAAGTTAAAAATTTGAACCCATTAAACCATGCTGAACTTTGTCTGCTCACGTAGAGCACAAATTTCAAGGTACATAATAACCACAATCTTCCGGTTCTCAGCATAAGATAAACTACTTCAGTCAACACATAGTAACAGCACTAAGAGAGAGAAGAGGGGAACAGAATATGAAGTTTTTCCAAGGCTTAACTAGATTGGAATCAGTGGAGAACATCAATAGAGGGAAAACAGGACGATGACGGGTATACAGCCTGAAGCTTACCTGAAGCTCACATAAGACCACAAGTTTACACACAGAGCTGGTAAGAAAAGAATTGTGTCTAGACACAAGCCTACAACCAGCATGCAGTGTCAACATTCCTGTAGAGGAAGAGGAACCTTTCGGCAGGAAAACAGTAGTGAATAAAAGGATAGAGTGCAGCCTATTTCCACTTTTCCACACAACCTGCAGGGACAAGGTCCTGCTCCTTCACCACATGACAATTGTGCAAAATTATGCCAGGCACTGACAAATAAAGATTGCATGGCAGGTGACAGTAACATTTTCATCAGACCATGAATGTTCCTTGTCACATGTGATGAAGGGAGAGACAGGGTGCAGAGGGAGATGGATACTAGAACAACTGATCCAGACAATAGTGGACAATTAGCAACACCAGAGGATCCTCTGGGATACACATGTAAGCTCTTCTGAGCTGGCTCTTGAGTCAAATACTTCTGCTTTCTGATAAACTACATCTTACAGAATAGAAGTAGAATTGAATAGAAAAGAACTGTGAAGTTTTTACTTGACAGGCACTGAGTAGTAATAACTAGAATTAATTTCTTGCCTTTCTAACATTTTCAAAGTTACAGCTAATGCTACCATTCAAAAGCCATGTGAATGATATAAAAAGCTTTTAGTCATAAAGAAGTCCCAGAAAGAGCACTTCTGGATTTTACAATTTTCACAGAACTTCTCATCTCGTGAGATGCATTTCTCTTAAAGGCCACCTGATGTGACCTCGAAGCTAAACCATGGTGGCTTGGAGAACATCAACAGTGCAATGCCATTTGCATAATGCTGAATCTGGATATTTTGGCAACACTGTGAGTTGCATGGCATGAGCACGCAGGCAAATTGGGAAATACTGATAGAGAAACCACATGGAATGGAAAGCTGAAGGAATAGAAACTATATCCTTAGTAAATAAAACAGAAAGACAGAACAAAGGAAAGAGTCACAAATTTACGTTACGGCACAAACAGTTTGCACGGCTTCACCAACCACCAAGTTGTACCATCTGTACAAACTGTAAGAACTTCCCTCATGTCCTACAAGGAAAACACACAAAAACCCACAAAAAACAAACAACTCACACACATACACAAAAACCACACATCATCGCAACAACAAAAAAGCCCAAAGTCAAACAGAAACAAAAACCCAAGAAAAAAAATCTAGGAATAAAAATAGTTATCAGCTAACAATTGTTGATGCAATTCAGTGACCACATTGGTCCTACAACTCTTCAGGTATCAAGAAGAAAACTGTGATGACCCAAACTGTTGTTAAAAGCATTTCTCTCCAGGTATAAAGGAATACACAACTGCTAATTATTAAAGAATTTCCAGCATTCTCTGAATTTTGCTGTTTGCTCTTGCAGTCTTTCACAATCTCATTTAATATCATGTTTCACAAGCTTTAGCCAACAAACGTGTTTAGAGATGAATGACAAATGTGTTAACCATTAATCTCTGCCCTAGTGTCACTCATTTTACACTCTGCTTTGAAGCATCATTTTGTAATCAAAAACTGTCAGCCAGCACATACAGAAGAAAGGAATCTCCATGGAAATTCCCATCTTTCTACACCTGACATCAAGACAAATGAAAGTTTTAACAAAACTAACACAGCTTTTAATGACATCTAGAGAGAAACTGCTGCTGTAAACTACATATTGAAATATACTGGAATTAGTTACAAGTAAGGTCAGAACCGATTGACTATGCTCTATACCTGCATTTCTTTGTAACTATCTGATGGATTCTTAAACCACTGTGAAACCTGGGAGGTACATACAAATGATACCTGGAATTAAAGGAACTCCCATACTAAGTGAATTGGGTCGAATTCAGCATAAATGCTCTGACATCTGTAACTGTGACAGGCTATTTGGAGAACTTAAAAGTAATACTAAGCGTCTTGGATTGCTTTTGCACATTCCAGCACACCCTTCCTTGGACAAGTTGGTGTTTGTGAACTGTGCAATGACAGCCAGCAGTACAATGGGGCGATTATATGTCAGCCTGGTGACTCTTTCAGTATTACAGATTTAATCCTACTCTATTTCTCACTGCTTCAGCCTTGTTTTGAAATCCACACTTGATAAAACATCAAATCGTACTTTATCTACTAAGGAAAGAGAGGGAGTGGTCTGACAATTTAAGTTTAGAGAACTGCCGTGCTGTCCTGGTAGCAGTGCTGGTAAACAGCAACAGCTCTCAGGAGCTACACTGTAAAATGAAGCAACGGATTGTAGAAGAAACTCTGTCTCGTTTCCCATCAGGAAACACACTGACAGTTCAAATTTTCCGCTGGAAGCTGCCAACTCTGCTGGTGAAAGGCGTCACCGCTTTGCAGCTACTGGGAAATACTTAAGGAAGTCGCGGAATGTGAACGAAGACATGAATAAAAAAGCGCACAAATAAAAGTATTTTTTAGACTTCTAACGAGAAAATCTCTGCATCACGGGATGAAACCGGAATTTTGAAACACCGACAAACAACGGACAAAGGAACAAAATCACAGACACCGCATTTGGTGCCATGGGTTGGCATTCCCTCAATTTCCCGGCAGCAGCGTTACGATAAAACATGACGAGGCGACACAACACGCCCGTACTCTTTGAGTTTTGCAAGAGAGCCTCGAAGAACCCGTGACAGGATGACTCCGGACGGAAGGTCTCCGTCCCCACCACGGCACTTGGGACAGCTCCAGAAGTTCAATACCCGCGGGATAACGCGCCCTGCGTGGCTCCAGCCCCCCGGCAGCGGCGCGGGCGGGATGCGGGCGGGATGCGGGGCGGGATGTGGGATGAGATGCGGGATGGGATGCGGGGCGGGATGCGGGATGGGATGAGGAGCAGGATGCGGAGCGGGATGCGGGACAGGATGCGGGATGGGATGCGGGGCGGCGGCGGCCGCTGCCCGTCTCGGCAGGACCCGCAGCGGCCGCGGGAGCGGCGTTTCGCCCCCGGGGTCCGGCAGCCTGCGGCGGACACGCCCGGAGCGGCCAGCGGGCTGCAGAGGGCTGGCAGCCGGCCCCGGGCTGCGCCCCGTACTCCCCAGCCCGGCACGCTCCGAGGGCAGGAGCGAGAGCGCCTCGCACAGCGCCGGGCACACAGGCTGATCCCCTGCCCTTCTCCCCGCTCCGCTGACAGCCCGGGACGAGGGGCCCCCGCCCGTCCGCCCCCTCCGAGCCGCCGCCGTACCTGCAGGACACGGAGAGCTCCACCTTGGTGGCCGGGATGCTGGAGCTGAGAACGTTAAAATCCCCCACGGACGCCATCCTCGGGAGCCCACCGCTCCTGCCCGGCTCCCGCTGCCCCGCCGGCTTCTCCAGCCCCAACATGGGACGGAGCGGCGGGGCGGGAACGAGGAAGAGACGGAGGAGGCGGTGCCTAAACGGCCTCGGGGCGCGGTGCCGCTGCCGCCCGTGGCGGGGAGCGCGGGGAGAGCGAGGAGCCCCGGCCCGCCCCGCTCCTGCCCGCCCCGGCCCGCCCCGGCCCGGCCCGCCCCGCTCCTGCCCGCGGGATGCGCTCCCGGCTGGAGCGGCCGGCGGGAACGGCGCGTGACGTCACCGCCAGCGGGAGCCCCACGGCCCCACCGAGAGCACCGGGGGCACCGAGCCCTCCGGGAAACGCGGCATCGGGGCCGAAGCGACCCCCAAACCCGCGGGCGGGGAGGTGCCCCGGCCTCCGGAGGCGTGCCCAGCGATTTCGCTCCCGCGCCTCCCCGGTCTCTTCCCCCCTGGCCCCTGCACGGAAACTCCCGCTCCGTCCCGTCCCGCAGGCTGTGCGGGGAATCTCCTCCCTACGCGTTAGCAAATGAGGAACTTCCCCGGAGTCTTCCCCTTGGCTCTTGCACGGAAACTCCCGCTCCGCTGTGCCCCGCTCCGCAGGCTGTGCGGGGAATCCCCTGTTCCGCGTTAGTGCGTGTGCGGATCCCCGAGCCCCGAGCAGCCGCAGCGGCGGCTGGGGCAGCGCCTGTGGGCCAAACCTCAATGCCTGGCGCGGGGCCCTTCCCCCAGGGCCGTTCCCCCGGGGCCGCCACCGCAAAGCGGCGAAGGCGCGATGTCTGCGGGGACCGGCGAGCGATGCCGGGCGGGGCCGCCAGGGGGCGCGGCGGAGCGGGGCCGGCGGGGGCTGGCGGTGATAACCGCCCTGGGAGAGCCGCCAGCCGGTCCCTTTGCCAAAGGGTGAGTTTACCTTCCTTATTGCGGGCACTGACACATCGAAAAGCGAGGTTTCACTCTCACACGTGCACAGACCCATTTTTTTTTTTCCCAAGACCACCAATCCAATCGCCCTGAATCTGTTCACAGTAATTCACAATAATCACAACAGCTCCATCACCTTCTATGTAATGTGTTTAATTTGTATCCTCCGTTATTATGGCATCTAAGTAGTCCCCAATGTTTGTTTCCCAACGTAGCAGTTTGAAGAGCGATGGAAGTGGTACCATTCCCATGTCACAGGTGGGAAGTTAAGGCACAGGCAAATTAAATTCCATGTCTGTAGCCACACAATATGTAGGACAGGTCGAGGATATAAACCCAAAATCACGTACTAAATTCCTCTACTCCTCTGTCTGTTAATAGTTTTACATATAGTAATAAAGTAAGTTTAATATGTTTATTTGTAAAAAAAAAAAAAAAAAAAAACAAACAAACAAACAAACAAACAAAAAAAAACCTCAAAGCCACAAGCATTATCAAAATAAATTCATTTTTAATTTTATTTTCTAGCTCCTTGTTGCTGTAATTCAAGTTCAATGCTTGATCTCTGGTAGTACATCAAAATAATGGTAAGAGAACCTGAATGTCAACACCTGGTTAGCTCATAGCAAACAGAAAGAACAGCAGTGGGAATGCAGAAGACAGTAACGTGTTCTTATGTTACTCCCTGAGCACAGCACACATTTGAAGCACAACTCCAGTGGCAGAAACTCTAGGAAGATATCACGGATATTTTATTCAGAAACTTCTGATCACATCCCAGTTCTAATCTTCTGGCTCTTTGTTTTCAGAGGGTTATCACCTGAAGTCTCATTTCTTTATTTTCATTCTCTTGTCCAGAACAATTTGTTAAACACAGAGCAATTTCTCATCAGATATCTCTAAAGTATTTCCTCTCAAACCAATCTGTCTAAAGTTCTCAGTACAGCCAAGAAACCACGTACCTTCACAAGTATTCTAGGTGTGTCTGCAGGCAGCCAAACCAGTGAGCCTGTAGCTGAAATTCTTAAAAAAGCCAAACCACAAAACCCAAACACAAAGCCAAGAATAAATTTAGTCCACTACTGTCTTTTTCTGTACAGTAGTGTGAAGGGATGGGTGAAGGACCAGTGCTGTCTTGAGAGGCTAATGCCCAGTACAAATAAGCTACTAGATGACCAAAAGCTAAAGAACAGATTTTGAGAAAAAACCAAGCTGCTTTTCAGCTTTATAATATAGTTCCTCCTTCTTTTATAATCTGCTATAAGGATATATTCATGATCAGTGTATCCCATAAGGCATGGCATGAATAACAAGAAATGTATGAAGAGTTATTATAGTAATACATCACTATAAATGATATAACTGTTACAATACTATAGGTGTGAGTAACTTTAAAATATATCATGTAAGTGTGACATGATCTTACATTATTCTCTACTAATGCACTTTACCTTTGGGTATGTGGGGGTTTGTTTTGATCCTTTTTTATATTACCTGATCTTAATATTTTATTCTACTTAGAAAAACTGGAAATTGTTGGCGATTGCTGATTCCATAAATAGAGCACCCTATGAAAATAATGGAGGAGTTAAGGTAATTCAGGTCTTCAGTGTTGCTGGGGAGATATCCATCTTCTTTCACCACATTTATAAAGGCACAACTATTTTGTCTTTTAATGTTTCAGCTTAGAGTAAGTGCATAGTTCTTGTGCAATGAAAGTGATTTATACGGGAAAGAGAAACTAAAAAGGAAACCACAGGGTAGTTGAAAGATCTGCACCAATGGGACTAAATATACATTATTATCATTCCAGAGAGGCACCTTGTATTTTTTCATTCTTAAATGAAAGGCGTGGGGACTGGAACAATGCCCAAGTATTAGGACAGAGGCAGTTTTAGTATCTGAATTTATGTAAAAAATACCTATCAGATTACAGTGCAAAAAGAAACATAAGAGCTATCTGTGATATATAGTAAGCTGACATTTGAATGACGTCAGCGACTCTCTGAAAATTTTGCAATGGAAAGCAGGACACATTTTCCTTGCTTTCTTTTGTGATTATTACTTTATTATTACTGGCTGTTGTTAATTATCAGATACCTACATAAATCGTTTCAATACCTGCAACCTAATTTAAGGAATGAGGGATATATTTGCAGTAATTACAGCATACACCATGAACAAACTAGAGATTCCAGAATAGCTGTAATGCGTAACACTGGATGATTGCTTTAAAACATCACAGCTTCCAGGTTTCAGCACTATAATTGAAGCCGAATGCCACAGGATGCAAACATTGATTACTCCCCTCCACCCCCTCAGCTTTCTGCCTTCTGGATCATTATTAGACATCTCAAAAAAGAAGTTTTATGATTAAATCTTTGCACTACTAAAAAAAATAAGCCACACACAAAACCAACATGGACTAATCTGTAGGAAGTTAAGGGACTGGAAGTGGCATCTGTTCTAGTTTTGTGATAGAATAGGTGGATGATTATAGAAGTGAGCTTAGAAGTGAGCTTCGGCATTATTGGAACAGAACAATGTGATTACAATGCATTTTTATGACAATGGCATGCCTACTCAATCTGTATTTGTGGTGAACATACCATATTCCTTTCAAATATCCATTCAATAGTTCACTCAAGTAACATTAATCAAATGTTGTATTTTTATCCTGGCTGCCACCAAACTGCTTCTTTCAAGAACCTAAAGAATGGAGTGAACTTAGCCATAACTTGGTCCTTTCTGGTAACTGAACATAGCACTGAAATAATTCCAATATCCTAATGAACACTACAGTTTGAGAATTGTTATATCTTTCTTTCCTGCCTTTGATTAATATGGTTAATTTCCTCCTTTGTGAAGGCCCCTGAGCCACTCAGGGAAACTTCTTGGCCACTACCTTGGAAAAATCTGCCATAGGCTTCGAGAAAGCCTCAAAGCTTAGGGTGAGCAAAAAGACTTCCCCCATGGTGCTCTGCAACACTGTGTTAATCTACCTCAGTTTTGCTTTCCCCATTGGTCCATGGGCTTTGCCCACCTTTATGGTTCATATATGTCCCTAGTTCTTCTGGTTTCTCCTTTTCCTGTTTCCACACTGGTTGTGGTATCCCTGGTGGTTTGCCCCCGTGTCCCCTGTAGGGCACTGCCCTTTGCTCTGCCCTTGCCCTCAGACCATTGGCTCCTGAGCCCTTAGTTAACCCTGGGCACTCCTTTGCTCTGAGTCTTTTGTCCCTGATCCCTTCAGCATGGTGGATGCAATGAACCTTTGCTGGAATTCACCATACAGAAGGCCCTTCCTGTCTTTCCTTCACTGAGCTGTCTGTGGGGTTTGTGTGCAGGGACTGGAAATGATTGTTCCCGTGGCCTACTCTGAGTGGCTTCTGGAGGAGACATTAGAGAAGGTAGCAGCATTTCACCATCCTGCCACGCTGCTACACTTCTTCTTTGCTAGTGCTGACTGTTTCAATTCATTGAACAAGGATAAGGAATTTAGCATTTGCTGGGACAAGTGGAACCATCAGTGCCTCCATCACTACTGGAACCATTGGCAGAAATCATGGCTGAATACAGACCACAGGCTTTAAAACCATCTGTAATAGAACATACTGATGGATACATTCAGTCCCTTTATTCTTCTAGGATGAATTATCTCCTATAACTCCATGATTTTGTGATCTGTTTTCAAAACACACAAATACTGATGAAGCTCTGTTTTTGTGAAAGTAAAGCCTAAAGGAAGTGTCAGACTCAGAGGTTAGACATAAAGCAAACCTCTCCACTTCTTTAAGGTTTTCACTTTAAACACTAGCTTTTCAAGGGCTGATGTTTACAGTCTCACAAGTATCAAGGAGAATACATTCTTCTGTAAAAAGCATCTAGGCCTTTTGTGTTTAAAAGCTTTTGAAACCTATCCATGCTGTCTGCATAAGAGCACCTCCATTGTGAGGACCCAGAAAATTTGTGTGGTAGTTTTAGTTTTAAAAGAGAGTAGACACTCAAACCACTACACTAAATTTGGCAAAACAGAATCCAGCGAATGTGAAATCACCACAACTTGTCACCATGGCATAAGCGTGAGGAAAGTTGGTGAGTCATCAGTGCAGAGACAGCTAATAATTTCACCCTTTCTGTACCATGATGAAGTTAGCAATGCATTTGTTTGTATACTTCTCTACTGCTTCCATGCAGAATAAAATCACAAAGGGTAAATACCATTTCCCCTCTTCAAACACACAAAGGACAGCTATCCCACAAATACTCTTGTCTCATGGTATTATATTTATTTACACTAGGACTATGTTATGTATCAAAGTACATCTATTAACACTATATAATTTTCCTGTATTATTTCAAGTTTTCTTCCAGTTTGATCTAGGCCAGAAGAGAGAGATCAGCCGCACAACCATAGGGTTCCTTCCTGCCACATCCTAAGGAAAGGGTTCTTCCATAGAATCAGCTTATGTAGCATCAGTTCCTGACACAATTTTCAACTGAAAAAGAGTTCAAGAGCTCTTCTGTTGCAGACAGGTAAAAGATATTATAAAAGAAAGGCTTTATAAAATCAGACCTTGCTCTGCTGAATTATCACCCAGCCTATTAGTTCTTCTAAGTGCAGCTAGGTAGGTTCTCTAGCAAAACAATCTTAGGAATGAGAATCTGTTTGCATAACAACCCATTCTTGGAGAGAAAAATAAGTTTGCACCTGCATAAACAGTGAATCTGTCCCGTGAGAATCAGTGAAGAAAATATGTAAGCATATCTAGAGAGAGAAAATTTGATAAACATGTACAACAGCCCTTGCCAACCAATGAACTGAGTTTCAATGTATTGCTGACCAATTAGGTTTAACACAGTGCTTTCTGATATTTACTATAAATATGAGCTTTGTGAATAAAAAAATGACATTTCCTGCATGAAGAAACTGAGTCCTGGCTGATTTATTGCAACACTCTTCAAAATGGCAAAGACCCCTGAAACATTTTCAGAGTCATTGAAGAGGTGTAATGGAATCCATTTCAGAGCTTACACCTAGCACTGCATAGTGAGGTCTCCACATCTATGAACAGGGGAATTTTAAATCTACTGAGCACTTTGCCAGCTCTCAGAGTGAAGCAAGCAGTGTGGAACTCAAGTTCTAAAAATGTGACTTTTGAGTATTTTTAGTACAGGTTTTTAACTGTTAACAAAGTCAACTTAAGGTTCAGAAGTTCAGATTTCATTTTAAATGACAAGGAAAACTGATTAGATGTTTTTGGTTGAAAAGCTATTATTCATGCACCTTCAACTCAACATTGGCCATCCAGATTTCATTTGCACACAGGCCACCAGAAAAATGTAAGAATTCATTTAAAATAATTTTTCTAGAAAGACAATTTATGACTGGCTCATGGCAGCAGATAATTCCAGGTTCTGTTAAACTAAGTGTTTAGTATGGCAGAAAGGATGGTAACAAGAAGATTGCCTGCATACAATTTATCTCAAAAATTCTAAATAACAGTGTTTTTTTCAAAGAATGTAAGATTAGATAGCCTAAAATGAAACCTCAAGATGTTTCACAAGATCAGGTGAACAATTCAGGAAAGTGTTTTAGTCTCAGAAGAGGTAGAGGAGAATCTACTTCTTGCTCTTTGGTTACTTCCCGTGTTCTCGGACTACTCTTGATGACTGGATTATTTTTTTCCTTCCCTTCCTTGCCCAATCACTTTTAGGCCTTCCATATTTCTAAGAAATACCAGCTGATTTGCAGAAAATATTTGTTTGTTACAAATCCTTTAGGAATAATATATTTCACAGTTTCTTTCTCTACCTAATCTCAACTCATATCATTTCCCTCAGCATGCTTCCAGAATATTCATAAAATCAATGCCACCATTAGCAATACACCTTGGGAGGCCAAATCTTCATATATAACAGTTGCTTTGTGAATTTGGCTAATGCAAAATAAATTAGCACATAGCCTCTACAGTTTAAAGGTATGTTATACAGTTATTTTCTTCATGGCAGCTAAAGTCAAACTCAATTCTTTTAGGAAAAAAATCATTACAGGATTTCTGAGTGCAACAGCAGCAATGCCCAAACTGCTACAGCCTCCTCCATCACCCAGGTGGGGCTTCAGTACCCATGCACATGACTTTGTGTATTTCCTGATAGCATCAAGGAGATACTGGGTCACACCATTTTAGGCATGGGAGAAATCAGTAACTCTGCCAAAATAGACACAGATTTAATCTTAGAGAGTAGACTCCAACACAGATTTCATGAGGGAGAACCAATTGCTTATGTATTACCTACCTGTAAATATTCAGACAGATGTGTACACGGTGAGGGGAATGACCTGGACTAATCTGGGTAAGTGCTGGATTCACTGCTTGTCAATAGTCACACATTTGAACTCACATAAATAAGTACTCTGGATGATATCTCAGGTTCACTTATCATTTCATCTTCCCAGAAGGATCCCTGTGGAGTCAGGGTAACACTACATATTCTAATCAGCCAGCAAGAAGCAAACCCAGACTTTTCTGCCAATTGCTTTTTAACAGTTTCTTTCACAAATTTCTCAGTGTAAGCCAAGAGAGTGAAATTTCAAAAAACTTGTCACTATTTGTGCCCATACCATTTCTATGGCTTTCTCATTTTGAAAAAAAAGTAGTGGGTGTTTCTGTATTCCTTCAAAGATCAGTGAAATCGCAGCATGTTGCCAGGTCCCTCCATGTACTATTTTTCATGCAGTCAGGCTTACAGTGAAGCTCTGTCCCAAAGTAATTTTGAAGGCTGCATGTGATTTACTTTATTGACTTCTTGATTATTTTTTTCTCAAGATTATACTTGTTTTGTGGAAGAAACCGGGCAAAAAGAGAACATAGTTCTATTTTCAGAGAGGAAAAACTTCATGGCTCCTTAAGACTCTGTCATATTTGATAACTCATTGTTAGACACAGAACCAGAAAGCATAAGCCTCTCCCACACAATGGATTCCTATGGTCTGGGTTCTGGAAAGAGAAGGAATTGTGTCTGAAAAGATTTGTGTGAGGATAGCAAACCTTGTTTCTCAGCTGAAAGACTTTCTGGGTGGGTAACAGATCTTATCAGTACTATCTGTGATGATGATTTGGCTTCCGCAATTGATTTTATGCCCCCACCTACAAGGACTCAAGCAGCAATAACTGAAATAATAGGAATATCATTAAACACCTCCACTCCCATAATTATCAATCATGAGTCCATTATAGGAGCTTCAAGGTCATATGCTCAGTTTGACAAAGCAAACTTTAATCCATTAAATCACTTTGGCTTTCACCTCCAGGGAAGGCCTCTAGCAGTAGGGGCTTTTTCTTCAGCTACTCAGAGAAAGTTTATCATTTTAGATAAAATGCAATTTTCTGAGCTGCTCAGTATGGTTGGGTTCTACAGAGGCCATAGTTTTCTTCCAGAGTGCAGACACCAGGTTTCTCTCTGGGGAGGAGCTGTGCAGTGGTCTGGGTTGCTCTGCCCCTCAGTGGACCTGGATACTTCCTACACACCTGGGAGATCTCTGCAGCAAAAGGGAGGTCCTTGTTCACAATATATTTTGAAGAAATACAATTGCTGCAGGGCATCGGCTTCTTTTTCTTCCAATTTAGCAGAAGCAAGCTCCAAAGTGACTATATAAATTCTCAGAGAAGCTGATTTTAATCACTCATGACTCATTTATAACTATGAATTAAATTTTCCAACTTTACAGCATTTATTTTGATTGCATTTTATAATGACAGTTGCCATCCTAGTTACTAAACACTAATTTATGATATAGGTTAATTTTGCGTTATTAATGAACTATCAAAAAGGCAGTGTGACTTATAGTACTGACATTTAGCAAGTCACTAAAATATCTAGAGAAGAAGAACTTCAAAGAGCTGCTTCTTTTCCTTTCATGTAAACAGAAAAGAACCTCAGATAGAAAGTGATTTTTTTAAGAATATTTCTTCTTTTTTCATCCTCATGTATTCCCTCATTCATGAATTTTGTTTTTGTATTTCCCATTCAATTAAAATACCTTAAACAACAGTTAACAGCATGTGGATATCAGGAACAGTCTTTTGAGAACATCGTCCATCAGATTTTTCTCATTTCATGGCAACATTCAAGCAATTAAGGTTTTAATGAGGCTGAAAATTTCCAGCCCAAATAATGTAATGAGTTTGACTATCTTCCAGAACAACTGTGGCACTAATGCAGGAATGCATTTAACCATATGCTTGAATTCATAACTGTTGTTGGGCAGCAGTTGTCTGCCTCTTAAGTGAGGTGTAAAGCTCACACTTAACATTTGTTGAGCTTGGAGGGTTCATTGCACCATTGCTTTGCCTGTGTGAGAAGTTGAATATTGCCATTTTCTCATGTCACATTCTGCTCTCTCAATGTACTTACTCATATCCACAAATTATTCAAATGAGACTTGATCCATTATTTATTTTCAGCGTTAAGACACCACTAAAGATTGCACAATATCTCTCAAATGGGAGGTAAATTAGATTCTGTTACTTAACAGAATATGAAAAATTAAACTGTATTGGCACCATGGACTGAGATGTGCTGATGAGTGTCAGGACTTCTAATTCTGTATCTGTGGTAAATGAGAACCTTTCATTTCCTCTTCTTTTTAGAATGGTCTTGCATCCTGACAAAAACAGTATTTGTTTTCCTAAAATGACTTCATACACATTATTTATTTGACTGTGAAATAAACATTCATCTTCAAAAATAAAGAACTAATTAGTTTGGGGCAATTGCCAGATACCAGCAGCACACTTTCCAGAGCTACAGTAGCGAGAATTCTATGAAAATTATTCCACTATTTAGGTAACCATAGCACAGTTGTCTTCAAGTTATTTTGCAAAAAAGATGCTGGCTTGCTGCCAGCACAACCATCATTTGTCCCAGCTGAGAAAGTAATTTCATAAACAGTTCAATTTTTTTTTTCTGGTAGGAAAAAATAAGTAAAAAGGAAAAAAACGACCAAAGAATTCTAAAACAAATTTAAAGAAAAAAGTAAATGGCCAGTTTTAAAACTGTCACATGGACTGCAATTCTGAATGTGCTTCAGAGAAACACAAAACTCCTTGAAATAAGAAAGATATATTTTATTTGAATAGTGATTCCCTGTTTAATATTTATATGTTTGAATTAAAATTTAACTATAAACACACAAAAAAAATTAAATTAGCTTTTCAGTAGCTTTTAAAATAGTAAATTAACCTTACTTTGCATGATTAAGAGAAGGATTAGAACAATTCTTAAATATATACATTTTAAACAACCTAGGCCAAATTCATCCTTACAGGAACTCAACAGAAATGAAATTATCAATGAACTAATTAATCCTCTTGAATTCAACACAAAACTCAGTACAAATTAATATTACACTTTAAATATTAACTTCAGGTCCTTAATTATTTAAAGTTTTGGTGTATCTTTTTCATAGTGATATAATTAGCATAGCCATGTGGAGATCTATAATGATTTTAGACGTTTGATTGCAAGATACATTTTGAGTCCAGTTTGTTTGTCTCCCAAGAAGCATTATAAACTTTTGAAAGGGAAAGGCACTAAAAGAATCTTTTACTGTTGAAAGTTTCTACTTTTTAAAAGCCTTTGGGGAAAATATTATGCATTCTTGAGCATTAATCTATATAAAGAACAAACTTGGGCTCCTAACACAGGGAAAAATGCCCTATACATAATTGCTAATTTGACATAATACTACACTACATTATTGCTACACACAATATTAATCCTAATACTCAGTCCAGTTTTAGTCTTGCACCTAAATCCAAGAACCGGTCCTAATTCAATACAGAATAGAATCCTCTTCTACCTGGTACCTCATAGCAGCAGACTCCCAACACAAGCATTCTCTTAAGTGCCACTTAGATCCCAAGAACTGTATCATGCACTGTAGAAAGGGTCACTTTCAGCTATAGTGAGAACTCAGCTTCTTTTTGCAGCTTCATCAGTAATCTTGAGTTTACCTTCAACAAGACTAACCTTTGCCTTGCTTAGCATTGGCTGAGAAGCCACTCACTGCAGAAGCTTGGTATAGCAAGGAAAGTTTAGGAGTCATGCTTCAAAACCTACTTTATCATCCCTTTTCAAATTAAAAATGTGTTTTACCTACTATTCTATGATTCTAACATCTCTAGACTTAACAGTCCTTCCAGGTAGGATATCTTAATTACAAAAATTAGTTATTTTTCATTATTATCTAAAGATTAGTTTTTATCCAGCTTTTTAAACTCACTAGCTTTCATTTTCCTCATTGCTGTAGATATTTGTTCAAACTATAAATCAAACATGAACCTTAATACATCATGAGGCCATCTTGGCATGGCAGGTAACTTAGCAGGGAAAGCACTGTTTAACATGATCCAAAGCATGGAAACCTGTTGGTTTTTATCAAAGAATGGTGGGATCATTGAAATTGAAAGTGACCTCCATGTTTCACCTAGTCCTCTTGCTCTGAGCATGGCCATTGGTGAGAGCTTTGAGTATGGCTATTGTCAAAGGAAGGACAACTTGCTCAGGGTCTTGTTCAGCTGAGGTTTAAAACTTGCTAAAGCTGGCATTTTGCAGCTTCATCAAGTGCCCCTTTCCAACATCTGAACACTAATAAAAATTTGCCCTATATCCAGTTAGATTTTCCTTTGCTGCAGCTTGTGACTGTTGCCTTTTGTCCTTTCTGTTGTGCACCTCCAAGGCAATGCTCACAGGTATCATCAGGGAGCTCCACTCAGGTAATAAAAGCAGCACTTACACTCCTCATCCTTCTCATCTCCAGGCTACACAAGGAGCGTTCCCTCTGCTCTTCTTGCTCATTATGATCTAATCATCAGCTCCCTAATCATCCTAATGATCTTGCACTTATGTGTCTCTGCAGTTAAATGTCTTTATAGCAGGCATCCCAATGCAATTCAAAGATGTGACCTAGGGGAAAAAATCCCTGCTGGCTCTGCTACCAAACCCGTGGTTTTGTTGACCTTCATGTCACCTGGGGTGATCTCTCTGCTTATTTGTGTTCAGTGTGTTGTCTGCCCAGGGCTTTGCAGCAGAGCTGCTGTCCAGCCCATCAGACCCCTCAGACTCTTCCTTTACCCATGTCTGGGTGCACCCACACCAAGTGCAGGCCTGCATTGAAACCCACAATGCTCCTGTTGGCCTGGGGGGGTCTTTCTCAACACAGCAAATCAATGTGATAAAAGTCTTTATTGCTTATTCTCTCAAACTTGATCAGGGATTTTTTGGTGTCTGATGATAGCTTTTCACAGTGCAACGTAATGTGGTAAAGCCATAAATATCAGTTTACAAAAATTAGCTCAATCTGGGTTTTTTTAAATAAACCATTAATTTTTGTTTCTTTCAGAAGTCCAAAACATAGGCAGAATATAGTGTAGGTCTTAATATCATCCTTGGCACAGCTTCCCAAGCAGTCCGTAAACTTGACATAGTGAGTGTCTCAGGTTGCAGAAGCCAAGCCATAACCACCTTCTGCATCATTGACTCATGTCCTCCCCACAGCCTTTGGTGATCCTAAAAAGCAGATACAGCACAAGAATCTATTTTGCATTACTCTCCAAAACTTAGATATATATCTCATTACACAATGAATCTTTGCACTTTACATTTACCTCATTCTTTATATTGTCTGAAACTGAATTTCTAATATTACCATTTTAGTTCATCTTTGTAAAGCTCTCTTAAAATATGCTGTTCCTTTTATAGTTGCTCTCCAAAATAAGCTTCTTACAGACATTTACTATCTAAATCAAATTAGTTAAATTTAATCTTCTTTTATAGTAAAGGAAGACAAATAGTGTGAGAAATGCAAATACTAACACATATCACTTCTCCATCAAAGGCTTTTTCTCACAGTATGCTTTCTGAAAAATTACATATGCAATGCAAATGAAAAATAGTTGATATACAAATAATTAGATTATATACAGCTTTATTTAACTCTCATTTTTTGATGTTTAAAACATTTCTAAGTGCCACATCCTCTTTGCAGAGAAAGGCCTTTGAAACATAAATATCTTCTTTTAGGGCTGCAGAGTTGTTCAGATTTTAACTGCTTATGTCCTCTTTAATTTTTGAGGTCAGTGGAATGCATATACTTTATTTGCAGTCACAGAGAAAGAAATATTTTCATGATCTGTTTGTCATAGAAAGAAATACTTTTGTGATCTGTTTGTCATATTGAGGAATAGATCAGATGCAAAAAAGGTCTTACAATGAAAAGGGACAGCTTCAATTGTATAAGCAATATTATTGCTGCAGACTTTAGACTTGCAGAAGTTATTTATCTAAATATATAGAACTATGACTACAGAAAAAAATCCTATCTTTTAAAAACTACTTGCTTAGAATAAAATAAAGTTAAAAATTAATGGGATTAAACTATAATGGAATGATTTTTTAATGATGCCACTGCTCCATACCAGTGTTATTACATAAAAGTGAATTCTGAGACCAATGTTGCATTCAAAATAACGTTAAGGGCAGGAAAGAAAACACTTTATATGGAAGCCAATAATTTATTATTAGTCTAATGAAAATCTCAATGCTAATTACAATATAACAGACAGTTACTAAGATTAGTCACAATAATACTTCCTACTACAGTACAAATTATCTGATCAGTTCAGAATAACATTAATAATGGAGTCAAAACTGTTGTACAAAACCTTCCTAGTATCTAGCTCTGCTCTCGGGCTCTGCTGCTGGGTTCTCCCACTCATGGGCTTTCATGTTTGGTCCTGTGTTTGATGGCATCAGTACTGCTTGAGAAATAGAGGGCTGCAGAAAGCCATCAGCACTTATGCCCTTTGTCAGGGCAAGTGTGGTGTTCATGTTGGAGTTCCTTCTTGGCTGGAAGGAGGTGTATGATGTTGATGGTTTCTTCCTCCTTACTATAAGAACCCTCACTTGGGGCAGTTTTTCAAGACTGGTCCTGTGAGCTCCTGCCTCATTGCCTTGCAATTCCATTTCACATTCAAATTTACTGCATGTGGTGAGCTTTGCTCTTTCAGCCCTTTTGGCTTGGTCCAGCTCTCAAAGTGCACTTCTTTACCAACCACTGGTGACCTCTTTACAGCACTGAGGTCCCCAGTAGGAGGACATCCCAAGCACTCTCTTTTCACCCTCTGCTCTCACATTTGGCATCCTTTACTCCCATTTGCAATGTCTCTGCTTTTGCCCTGTGACAATGCTCCTCTGCACTGCACCATCCTGTGAGGGTCACAAATACGTCATTATATACATAATAACTACCTGCTACTATTATCTGTGAAAAAAGTCTAATTATCTCTCTTTTCCAGGTGTTGGTGAGTATATATGTTCTATTTAAGAAGTGTGAACTTATAGGCTTTAAATTTCTTCTTAAAGGGAAAAATCTGATAATTTGGATGCTTCAAGATGTAACATGTAGGGACTTTCTGGACTGGGTACTTCAAATTCTGTTCTGACCAAAGTAATGCAATAAATGTGAAACAACTAAATTGCAGCAGAGAGCTGAAGAATAGTTGTCACACAGTTATTATTAATAGTTCTCTGAATTCCCTTTGTGCTCTGCACTGTCTTAACACTGGAATTGTTCCTGCCTCAAAGAGATTAAATTAGGCTAAGGTTCAACATGTGGATTTTAAAGATAACTGCAGAGGATGGGTAACAGAGAGCACACAGAAAACAAATAATGCCAGATAATTACTTCTATTGATAAAATCTGTGAGTGGAGACAATGCAATGTATTACATCTAGATTTTACTAAAGGATTTGATGTAATTTTTCACCAAATGATGTGTTGATTAAAAATTAGCACTATACAAAATGAATGCTGCACATGCTAAAAAGAATATGATTCAGAAAGTTATTCTAGAGACCATCTATAATGGTGTGTTTCAGGATCAGTTCTATTCAATATATTTATCCTTTACTGGGAAACTTCACAGATAAAACATAATGGAGACCATTATAAGGAAAAGAAGTAGGTCAATCAAGTGATTGGAATTTCACGGTAAACTGTGTTCCCTGGAATAATGGTGTGGTGCAGTTTAATGCAAACACAGGCCTATAAGATGCAAAGATATGGACCATTCACTGAATATACAAAGGCCTGTTTTAGAGAGCAGCATGTTGAACACAAAATTGGAGACAAGATGGATAGCAGCTTTAAACAGTCTATAGTGCTGTAGAGCAGGAGATGAGTTGCAGGCCCTGTGCCCAAGCACAGACTGGCCACAAGCAGCAGATACTGTTTCCAAGAGGCCTCAGGAAATGCAGAACAGGAGTCTCAGTGTCTGAGGAGAATTAAATCAATGCACCTAAACCAGGAAAATTTTTCCCCATTGACAAACAATATTTTGTACACTTGAGTTTAAATAATAAAAACATTTATGGGATTGGCTGCAAGGCAATTTATAGCAAGGAAAACAACCCTTCTTCAGAACATACTGACTGCAGTCTGCTCCTCTTTTAACCGTCCCCCTTTTCATCATACAACCCACCTAGTGAGGAATCGAGTTGCTGTCCCAAAGGGCAGGGCTTGGCTGGTGCTGCATCAGTTTATCATGTCACCACTCTGTGTTGGTTTGGAGAAGCCAGAAGGGCCCTAAGATGAAGTTTGCAGCTGCACCCGGCTGCTCAGCACCCTCTGGCCGCGGGGCTGGCTGGCAGCTGCTCCTGCCAGCTGTGCTCTCTGCCAGATGTTCCCGTCAGATGTGTTTACTGCCTGCGGGCTGCTCCGCCCTGCCCCTACAGGCACAGCGCCTGCTCGGCACTCCCAGCCGCAGGCTGCTCCCATGTTCTGCTGGATTATTTCACCTGGGGTGTTTCAGCTCTTAGGGAAGGTTCAGTGATGCACAGGAATGTGATGAAGTCATTGCTACAGAAAGATCAGTCCCCAGATACTATCTCTTAAAGATAAATTCAGTCACTCCTTAGAATTATTTTTGTTAACTCTTTTTACTTCAGCAGTTTACTGTAGATTTGTAAGATTGTCCAGGCTTTACCCATCCCTAAACCTTACCTGATTTTAACAAAAATGTTTTCAATATTACAAAATACCTACAAAATGTAAATATGTTTAAGCCTGACATGTTGTCTGTTGAAATCAGCAGATCCCACTGTTCCTCAGGTGCCCGGAGTGGCTGCACCCTACACCACAGCCTGCAACTCCCAAGGAGGGCCCACTGGTCCCCAAACAGCTTACCTGAGCAGAAATAAAGCCTAGAAGTTAATGCATCCCAGTACTTGCATGTAACAGAACAAACAGCAAAAACATGCTTGTAAAAATAATGCTTCAGATTGTGGTGAGGTTTTGAGGTTTTGTTGGTGGTTTTTTGGTGGGGGTTTTTTGTTCATTTGTTTGGGGGTTTTGGGGTTTTTTGGTGGACTCTCTCTGCAAGAAATTGTTCTCATTCCTTGTTTTTCTTACAGCTTCAGCTACACAGTTTGAACATCCAACTTTTCCTATCTGTAGCATTTGCTGCAGTACTGAAGCAACAGGAAAAGAGCAAACTTGTTAGGCAACATCAGTAAGACTGATCACTTGCCTATTTTTGACTGGTTGTCAGAGCAAGATTAAGGAACCAGCTATCTCACAAGCTAACCTTTAATGGTACCCTGCAGTGCTACTATAGATCACTTAGCCGAGCCACTAGTTAGATGGTCATTGCTGTCATAAATACAGGATGCAAATATTTCCCAAATTTTATGCTTAAACTATTGCTCTTCACTTCTTCTTCAGGTCAATTTTATTTAAAAACTGTATTTCAAAGAGATCTAAACCCCAGACATAGCTCTAAAACTAGTCTAAGGGATTATGTGGTAGGTTGCCCCAGCCAGTCCAGGCTGAAAGAACCACAGTTTGAATGGGAAGGAGGCAAAGCTCTAAAACTACTGCTATGCGACCAGCTGTGCTATTCTGAACAGTGCTAATAGGAAAACCAAAGCTCATTTTCGTGTCTCCTAAGTCCATATTCATGCACAATTATTGTGTCTCTTCCTCTATGTTGACAAAACCTTTATAGGTTATGGTATGAATAGCATAAACTACTTCATCCTTGTGATTAGTTTTGCAGTGTTTTAGTTAACATTGTTTTTCTGCAGCACAACGCATTTCATGCTGAATGACAGTATATGGAAAATGTGGGGCTCTCACCTGCTGTACAAACTGGCTTGCCTGGGGACTTCTGGGCATCAATTCCTGGGAACCAAAGGACCATCTCAAGAAGGATCCCTCCTTCTTATACTTTCTTGGTGATTCATCTAGGGGAAAAAATTTCACAGTGAGATTTGCTATTCAGTTCCAGTATGCTGCCTGATGACCTGAATAACTGCAATTTAGAATCAGTTGAAACTCCTTGGATGAAAATCTTTGCATCTGGTATTCAAGTCTACAGAGTAGGTATGCTGTGGGGATAGGTGTCTAGGCTCCTGCTGTGATCAGTGAGATCTAGCAAATTCTGGCAGTGGAATCCGGGCTGGGGTAGACCCAGACAGAAGGAGGAGCCTGCTTCAGTGTGGGTGATGCACTCTGGAGGTGCCACTGTCTGCACTGGTGGCAAGGGGCACCTCCACCCATGTCCAAGTCTGGGCTGCAGATACTACATTTAAACAGGAAGAATCTCACTCTGTGTCTTTTATTTCCTGTGTTCAGTAAGGTTGACAAAAGCAGAACACATAGCATTAATCTCGTAGCAATTTGTAGTCATAAAGGTATAAAACAAATAGCATTAAAAAAGGAACTGTAATAGGTTTAACTTGTTTAACATATTGCAAGCATTGGTTGCATGGGAACGAACACATAAAACTCATTGTAATTGTGCCAGTTATAATTGCAACTACAGGGAATATAAATTTCATACTCTCTCTATATTAGCATCTCCTGTTTTCTAGAGGTGGAAAAGAAGAAACCATGAAGAAAACATTTGCAGTTTAAGGGTGGATTGCGAGAGCTACTCATAAAAAGATAATTACTGCTTTTTAAGGTTCAGCAGAAGATATGCTTATTAAGCTTAATAATGGCTCTATTAAAAACACAAAGCCAAATAATCAACAGTTGTCCCTCCCCACAAGAGTTACAATTAAAGGGTGTGATCTAGAGCAGTAAAAGGAATAACAGCAAAGTAGAAAGAAGTGAGAGAGAAACCACTCTGCTTGGAAACTTAGTATTGCAGAACAAAAGGCTATTAAAGATATCTGAAATAACCATAATGTTTACAGTAGAGAATATTTGCCAAGTCAGTGAGAGTCATTAAACAAAAACTGAAGTCAGATTTAACAATACTGCTTTTCTTCATAAAACAACATTTCAATAATTGCTGATCTGACTTCTGCACCTCAAAACAAAATATCATAACAGTATTATAGATGTAACATTAGGAATTTGAGAGCTGATTCATTGTCCTACAAAAATTACCAGTAGCAGGCTAAACTGATAATGCAGAAAGAGGAGCACTAGGAGTATTTTAACATTCCACTGAGAGTGGTGGATTCACACTGTCCCTCCAGATGTTAGACTGAAAGTTTTTCAAATTTCTGTTAGGAATGAGGTTTTGCAGGGGAAAAAGATACAGCATATATCCTCCCTGATGTGTAAGGATTAACTCAAACAAAAATAAAAACCCCAAATTTCTCTCTTTTTTTTTTTTTTCCTGATTTCTTTCTGTCCGTTCACATGTTCTATTAATCTTTAGGGAATGCTTCAAACAATTTTCAGATTATTTAGCTGAACTGCTGAGCTAAATTGGACCTTGTCTAATTTAGAAAGTAATACAGTGCAGTAGGACCAAACTACTGGGAAAGGCCAGGTGCTGAAGCACCAACAGCAACCCCATGCCCTTTATGGGTGATTTACTTTCATACAGCATTAATGCTCCTTGATGGCTGGGGTGCATTCCATCCTGTCTTAGATAGTCTATTCTAGTTTAGCTCATGTGAAAAAGATTCACTTCACATGCCCCTAGACCCAAGTGCAGTAAGTGGAGACAGTCACTTCAAAAAGTTCACTTCAAAAGCTTGCTCCTTGTCTGAACTAAAATGCTATCACAGGGGCACCTTTGTCCTATACACTACTTGCAGAAAAGTCAGTAGGAATTCTATGCACCACCCAAAATATGAAATTGAGTTCTCAGACAAATCAAAAATAAGAATGTATACAAATATTTTATGTAACGGTGGTTTCATAATTTCCTATAAAATATTTAATAAAGCATCCTGTTATTCTATATTTATTGCCAGCTTGACATGAACATTTAATGTGCAAGTCTATTTTATGAATATATAAATAGCTACATTTTTAAAACAGAATTCAAATGGGTATCTTCAAATAATCAAGAAAGAAAGAAAGAAAGAAAGAAAGAAAGAAAGAACACATACAAAATACTGTTGTCTGGTAAATGTACACAGAAGGTTCATCCACATAGAAAAGAACTCTTGAAGACATAACAGTCTTCTTTAACTTGTTGTTTTATGGTTTGAAACTTCCCTTGGGTGCTGAAAGGCACAAAGTATTGTGTCAGACTCTTGGCATCTCACTGGAAATGCTGTTTTAACTTCCATTGCTTTCCAGCTGCCTATAAATTCCGGACATTTTAAGTTAGAGTTTCTCAAACACCTTCTCCTTTTCTAGCCTCTAAACCTCTATGATCACATGAAACAAATTAAGAGATAATGAAATGCTGCATAGTTTGAGCACTATATTATTTTCTTTCATGTGTAACTAAAAGAATTGTTTCTTTTCTGCCATCAAGTACAGTACTTCCAGCTGCTTGATCTAAAAACACATCAGTGTTATGGAACTGTGCTTTTGTCTCTTCCAATTTGGCAGTGGCTTAAACAGCTTTCTCATCAGACTCTGCCCATCGAAGGAAAAAGAGAGGAACATTGCTTGTATCTTCAAAATTATTGTGTGAAGTTTTATATATACATATATGTACATACGCATATATATAGATCCCGTAATTGCCATGCTTTTTATCTCAGCTTTCTCAGATTTATTCTCCAGAAAGCATAATCAGGTGGTGAAAAAACTGATCAACCCTCTTTCAAAAAGCTGAGAAAAGTGTTTCTTTCCTTTTTGCTTACTCTGAATTCATATTCAAATTTCAATGTTTTATCTGGGCCTAATTTTTTTTTTTTTAAACTAGGACTTTAGACACCTATTATGGATGATTGAAAAGCAATCATGGCATCATGGTCTACAAGAAGTATTACAAATCTATGATCTCAACTCTTACTCCTGTGTCTGCAGGAGTTTGAGATCAGCAGCACATTTAATTTCTACACACCCCCATTACCTCCCCTCCATACGTGTGTTAATGTGGGGAAGAGGGAAGGAAAAGGTGGGAGGAAGCAGCATAGTCCTGAGCTATTGGCAAGAGAATGGAAAGATTTTATTGTATCCCACAAGCGCTGGACTTTGGTCTCACCAAAACAGGAGGTGGGGCTGCTGTCAAGGGCTTGTGAAATTGCCTGAACCAAGAAGGAGTGGATAGAGCAGAAAACTTAGCAGGAAATTTTGCTTTGCAAATAGCACCCCAAAATGTTTTTGGTACATCCTTGAAGCTCCATTATATTTGAGCACAAGCTACAACTGCAACAACCTCCCAAGCAAAGTTCAGTGAACAGAAAGGACATACAACTCTCATTACTTTTGGATTTTTTTCCATTTGGGTCTTTCTCTGTGCAACAACCTTTAGAGAGTGTCTACACAATCCCTTCTGGGTCACTAGGAAAAGCCTCACCATCTGTCTCAGGCCTGGAACTACTCAGAATAGCTCCAAGGCTCTGCTCCTGTTATCCATGCACCTCTCTCTGCCTCAGCTCTCTCAAGGCTTCTCCAGCTGACTGCATTGCTCCCAGGAAAGGGCATTTTCTTGTCCCCCCCTCCTTCATGGCTTTCACTGTGCCCTGAGTGTAGCAGTCAGGACAGTGCACAGGAGTGTTTGGGGACCACCAGCCTTGCTATTTGGAACTGTGTTATCTCCCTAAAATTCACAGGGCTTGCTCATTTCATTGGGTGACTAACAAGAGAGGACACCAGAATGCTCTACTGCACATTTTTTTTTTTCTTTGAGATACTTGTAGGACGACTTCGTGGTAGCCATGGGGCAGTGGCTGCCAAATCTGGGGCATGACCTGGGAGCATTGCTGGACCTTGTATAGGCAACACTCTGCATCTGTCCTAGTTTTAATCCCTGTAGTTTGTTAGGCTGTAGAAACAAATCTGGAGTTTGTTGGCAGATCCTCTGGCAGCTGTATTTCCCTCTTGGGATGGAAATGTGCCATTTCCAAGAGAAAGCCCTGGCAGTCTTCTTTCCACTGAGTTCAGTCAGCTCATCTCACCTTCATTTCACAATCCTCCACCATAGTATTTACATTTTATGCATTTGCAGTGAGCACAGTGGCAAGTCTCTAGCCAAGGTCTCTATGGGTCACTGCTGAGGCTCCAGACACCTGTCCCATGGATCTGGGAGCAGGGAAGCCAAGGTACTGGTGTGTCCCTGCACTGGGAGGCATCTCAGGAGAGGTTTCATTCTGGCTTGCATGATGGTGCTGAGCCCTGATGTCTGACTGTTCCTATACCCACCCCAGGTTACATTACCCCAGACTGCAGGGGAAGCTGGAATTCATGGCTGTCACACTCACCTTTCTGTGTCACACCAGCAGCTGAGTGGTTTTTGCCCCTGGGCAAGGGATGAGGGCCGGGAACAGCATCACTGCTCTCCAGAGCCAGGCACCAGCTCTGCTGTGGGAAATTTGTTGTCTACCTCATGCACACTCTAGACACAGTGATATTTTTGTTGCAGACCTGTTGGCAACATGAATGGCAAATAGTCCCTGCATGAGAATGGCAATGAATGACTTCTATTTTCAGGTAGATTTAAGTTCCATCTGGTGAAAAAGTAATTACCAAAACCTTTACAAGAAGTTATTCAAATATATTCAAAATATATTGCATACCAATATTTACCAAAAATCTGATCATACCAATGATATTTTATAATCTTTGCAGATATGTGGACACCTCCAAAGGCACTGACTTGTCACAGAAATCTCCTCATGTTTTGCAAAAAACCTACAAAATGTCCTTTCATTATTCATAATTGTGAACCCAAGAGAGACTGCTGTGATCACTTGGCATGACACAGGCTAGGGATACAGTTCCAAAAAACTCCTGAATTACTGAGCAAGAGCATTTCTTTTAGAAAAGCATCCACTTCTCTTTTAAAAATTTCTACTGCAGGAGAATTCACCATAGTTCTTGAAAAGCTGTTTCAACAATTAAAATATCAGTGTTTGAATTTGTCTAATTTCATTAACAGACACCAAATATTACCCTTGTTAATTTAAAGAGCTTCTGCACTGCATTTCTGCCCCCGTAGGTACACTGAGACTCTCATGGGACTGAGCCTTCTCCTGGCCATTAAAGAAAGGTTGAGCTTCACAGAGCATTCACAAGAAAATGCATTTTTTGGCAGCCTTTCAGACATTGTTGTGGCTTTACTTTGTGACAAGCTTATTTATTTCAATATATTCCACATATCTCTGACACTAAAATGGGACGGTGTGTTCCAACAAGATGGTGTCAGTATGACAAACAGGTGAGCTATAGTATCTCAGTCTTTACTTGTCTGTGTATCTGAAGTTGCTCTATCTCCTTTTTGATTAAACCTTTCATTGGGAGCTCATGCTCAGGTCCAACAAGCTCCCATATCTCCTCCAGTGTCTCCTTTCCTCCAGCAGAGTTGTATCTTCTTTTGTCTCTTATTCATTCCAAGACATGCAATACTTCATCTGGCCATATCAAAACAGATTTTTTGTGTCTGGTTTACTGACCACAGCAGAGCTCTTTGTGCATGTCTCCTAAATTAAATTTGTTCTACTTCAGTCAAGAGTAGCTGATTCAAGCTACCACCATCTTTTCATGTTACACAAAATCAACATAAACATTCATCAATAAAACAAATTCTTGTTTTGCAAGAACGGACAGTGGGGATCCTCTAAGATTAAACTTAAAATCAGATGAAAAAATGAAGTATGCATGGAGTAAAATGGAGAAGGTTTATTTTTCCTTTCTCTGCAGAAGAGAAGCCTAATGATATATTCTTAGGGGTCACGGTACTTTGGCTGGTGAATTTCTGTGTTCTCTTTGTGGCTTTGTAAGGCAGAAGCATAGAATCACCAGGGTTTTGAAATGCAAAGTAAGATTTTTTTTTTCCCTTTACATTTCAACTCCTTCAGATTCTGAGGGACTCAGCTGGTGGGTTTTATGGCTAACAAAGGCAGAATGGAGAAAGCAGCTGACTACCAAGGCTTTTAAAACCCAGCCTGAGAAGTTCTCACTCCACTGAAAATCTGTATTTGTAATAAATATAATCCACACCAACACTTGGGGAAGTTCATTCTTTAATCCAATCTAACCTTAAATGACAGTAAAATATTTGTCTGTAGATTCTTGGGTTCACCTTGTACCACTTTTAACAGGTGATCAGTACTTTTTGTTGAAGTTGTTGTCCTTTTCACAAGAAGAAAAAAGAAATTATTGGAGTGGGAAGGAATAAACAGTGTAACCAAAAAACTTTCAAAAAAGTGTAAATGATCCAAAATTACACCTGCACCTTAATTCTCAGGAGGATAAATAGCCAGATACGCACACATGGCTACTACACAAACTCAGTTTTTCTTTGATATCACTATTATAAATGCTGACCAAGGGCTGTCTTGCTTACATTTATGAAATAAATATGTGAAATCAGAGCCCAAGGCAGATGTATTACTGACTAGTGATTTCCTGTTGTGTTCACTGAAGCTACAAGGCCCAAAATAACAAGAAAGGAATAAAATCCAGGTTGTAATACAAGTCTGAATGGCATATTGATGCTGGTAGGAGTGTATTTTTGTGCACTTATTTTATTAAGCTCTATGTGCAAGTGCCAGCTTAGTCACTGATTTCACAGAAAACTTGTTTATCCAGCAGAGAGCTCTTTACAGAGGTGACATTTCCAACATCTCCATTGCTCTCCAGCCACATCTGGGCTCCAGTCTCCACACCAGTCTCCTTTTTCACCATTTGTCAGCAAATTCACCACCTCCCCTCTCCCAAGTCTGCTTTTACCCACACTGTAATGCGGATTAGAGAGAAACCAACTGAACCAAAAAAAGCCCCACTCACAAACCAACTAAATTCTGTTCCCCAGGCCAGGGTGTTTACAAGTTTGCTTTCTCTAATACATTGGTCTCTTGCTCTCTCTCTTTGCGCTTTTGCCGTGGTGAGGAACTAACATCCTCATATTTGGAGGAAAACAGAGCAGGTACCTCTTTGATGCCATTGGTGCAAAGACACATGGAAGAGATTGGATTCTGCACAGAACTGGTCTGTTTCATTGGTCCCCATCCATCCCAGATTGTCAAGCCATGCAGCAGTTTTCTCTGTTTCTGTCTGCAACATGCTTGGGGTGAGCAGGCACGAGGCTCTCACTGGCAGCACAAGAGGATGACTGGCAGTGTGGCCAAGCCCAAGGCAATGTCTGTGGCCAGCAGCCTCTGGACCAGCACCTCCTGTGCTGCTGGAGCCCCTGCTGGTTGCTCTGCTCTGGGATCTCTAGTGCAGAGCCCATGACACACAGTGCAGACACACCCACTGGGCCTCTGCCTCTCCTCGGGTCTGTGCACCAAGCACTGCTCTGTCTGGCTGCCTGCTGATGCTGTCTGCTCCAACAGAGGTTCTCCTCCTTTCCTCTGTCACAAATACAAAGTTCTCACAAACCCTGCTAACATCATGCCTCTGCACAAGGACCTGCATTTGCACACTCAGAGTGGCACACTTTTCAAGTGTTTATTTCATCAATGTGTAGTCATGTGCTGTATTCTACAGCAATGAAGATGGTTAGTTCATCTGTCACCTTGAATCCTCCTCCATCCCACTGCCCATATTTTGCTCTTCCTCAGCCTTTTCTCACCATCTTCAGCTACACCTTATTTTCTCCATTTCTTTTATTTTCTTTTTTTTTTTTCTTCCCACAAAAAATCTGATGTGTAAGTTGCTTTCTCTTTGCTGTGCAGAGCAAACATGTCTCACATCAGACCTTACTGCAACCAGCAAAGACTCTGGAGAGACCTTAAGGCTCCTCCACAAGACCCAGCTCACTTTGAGAAAGACTTGCCCAGGCTGCAATCACATTTCAGGATGGAGACAAAAGTGAGTGATCACTACAGTTGTAGATCTTGTAGTCTGGGACAATGGGCTGATTTTTTAGACATGATAATGTAGTACTTAATATAATATTATATTAATATTTATTAGATTATATATGTACTGCATATTATATTAATGGCAGGTTATGTATTGGACTATGGAAATTAATTGGTTCTTCCTTTTTTTTCCCCTACCATAGTTTGAAAAAAACCCCCAATAGTGTATGCTGTGTAGAATATGGTCCCATTGAGAACATTTCCAAATATTATCTCCATCTGTGGTGAGACAGAATTTTCAGGATGATTTCCTGTATGCTATTTTGAACACACAACAGTTTATGCTAGTACTAATTAACTACTACTGAAAATTTTATTTGAGGAATACTGAGTTACAAATACTACATAAGAAAAGATCAGTCATCAGGTTCATATACAATGTTTTAATGACTATTTTTTTTTTTTTTAACATCTAAATCAAAGTGAGATCAATATCTGAGGGCCAAGGATGGTAAATTAAGTCTGTGTGTTCTGACCATTCTAGTAAAACTTAATGTTGAGCTCCTGAGTAAGTGAAGCAGAAATCCGCAAAACCAGTTTCTGTGGAAAAAAAAGAGACCCAAAATAATGAATTATGTTAATGTATAAAAAATCAAAACAGTTCAAAATAGAGATTAAGAAGTGAAACTTGAGTTTAGACCTTCATGATTTCTTTAACATTTCAGGTAGGTGAGACTAATATAATGGCAGGATGCATCTTCCTACTGCTGTATCCAATTCAACATCCCTTCTAGAAATTCAGTAATGGTTTAAAATTAATTACATGAATTAAATATTAATTTATAAATACAATATCTGTCCTGGTCTTTCCCCATTCAATGTTAAATTTGATGGTTTTTGTGCGACTCACGTGATTTCCATTTTCAGTACTTCACCAGTTTTATCTTTAGGTTTCAGAATTAACAATCTCTTAAAATGTACAATATCCATTCACACCTCTTTGCCAGCCCACACATTCATGTTAACATTACTCCAACAGTCTGTGCTTACTTAGATTACTGCTTCACAGTATCTAATATTTTCATCTTTCATCAGAAACAGGTCTCTATCGCTGCTTAGTGAGTTGGAATTACACTTCTTGAATAATTTATTTTTCTTCAAATATAGGGAAAAATCCAGACAAAAGTACTCCAAACAGTAACCTTAAAATTTCCAGGCAGCCAGAGAGGCTACTCCAGACTGCAATACTGCATGGACATTGGGAGGAGTGGATGCTGGGAACCACTTCCCAGCAGAGAATGTGGGAAGTGTGAGAAAAAGAACCTTCCCTATGCCCACTGTCAGCACAAGCCTGGCCAACAGATGTACCCTTCCAACATCCCTGCTGCAGTCACTGTACAGTTCCTTAAGGGATGAGGCTGCGGAGGAAAAAAAAAGATAACAGACTCCAAATAATAGGAAGATTCTGTGATATTGCAAATGTCAGATCAGGGTAGCGCTGCATGAATCAGAGAGAAAAAAGTGGCTTATTACTAAGCAACCTGTTTCTATTTATATACAAATAAATATGGCTCAATAACCACTTAAGCACTGCTATTAAGTAAATTTGCTTTCTGTAAAGCAAAACCAATATGGTAGAAGTTACTTTCTACTGTAGCCCTTTAAACAGTGGGGTCTCTGCTTGTGAAACTATTATACAAAATGTAATCTCACTAAGCCTGTAAGAAAGTAGCAAATTTGCCCTTTGTGTTTTATTATTTTTTAATTACATTAATAAGTTTTCAAGATCTAAACCCAAGCTGCTGCTAGCGCTCTTTTTGGGTTTATTTTTTTTTATTAGAGAGTCAAACATGAGAGGAATATAGGTAGTGATAATGTAACATCTGTACAGGGATGGTGTGAGAGGTTTGACTGAATCTCTTAGAATTGTGAGAGGAATATATTTAGCTGGTGTAGAAAATTTTTGGCAGTTTTGGATCCCTACAACATCACCTTCTTGGGTTTTTTACTCCAGCATTTCAAGTAGATCTTAAGTCATCAAGATAATCTTTTGCTCTTAAATCAAATTTTAAATTATATTTTTGAGACAAGCTTATTAGTCTTTTTACATCATCTTTGTATGTCAGGCTGTTAGTCTGCAGTTATTTTCTGGATTTCTGTGATTGGTACTTTCAAGCACATCTTAATAGAATGTTTTCTTTACCCTGCCACATTTATGTTGCTTTCGGTTTGCTTAGAGGCTGTTAAACAATTTCTTCCCTTGAGGCAATACTGATTACATTTATTTATGACATTGTCTCTGAAAGTGAGATTTTTACAATTCTCTAAGGCAGAAATTTATTCTCAGCAATTTTCTTCCGTTACAGATTTCTTCAATAAAATAAATGGTAGTACCAGATATGTATAATGGGGATCACTGGTTACAAATAAAACTTAATCACTAAGCCAAGTGGGTAGGGTAACATAAGATGTGACATCCACTACTTGTTGCCTCAGTTACCTTTCACTGCATGATGATTCAGTGGCATTTTCAGAGTTAACACCAGGAGTTCCCTAGATGCAGATCAGTGCTGAGTTGTGAGTGCACATTTCATACAGAGTGTGAATGACCACTTCAGCTTGGTGGCAGGTGACAGATATGGGACAAGTGGCCAGAGGAAAGGAAGCAAAAAGTTTTGCTCCTTTTGTCCATACTTCTGTGCAAAAGAAAATTGGGACCACAGAGGCTGTTGCTGCTTCGGGTTTATTAGGGGTGTTCAGTCCATTCCCTCTGGAATGCCCCTGTGTTGGTGCCAGAGAAGCACTGCACAAGCAAGTCATGCATTTTGTTCTGGAAATGAGGCTTGGCACTTTAAGATGCTGAAATTATACCTCTTTGGAAGATAGGGAGATACTCCTTGGAGCCAATTACACTGGAAAAATTTCTGGACACCAAGTAATTGTGAGAAAAAATCCACAACACCTATTTTCAGCAGCAGATAAAAAACGTTGACAAGTTTTCTCATTTTATCAGAGTTGTAAGAATACCCATAAAACTACTAACTGTGCTCTCAGCTCATGGACCTGTATCTCCTTTCTAGTATTTCATTAGTTTAAAAAATTGTGTAAATGGCAGACATTAAGTAAAAGAGAGTGCATATGCAATAGCAAAGATTAAAGTTTCCTAAAAGACCTTTTTTTTTCTTCTTCTCTCCTCAATGTCAGACTGCTGTATCAAGAATTGGTGTCTGCTTATACTTGAAAATTTAAAGGACTGTGGATGAGAAACAGTGAAACAGTTCCTGTCCTTCACTGACTTCATCTCTCTTCACTGTTCTTCACCCTTCTTTCCCTAAGTTTTTTCTTGTCCTCTCAGTTCAGGTCTTACCCCATTCATATCAAAAGACAGAGCATCTCCATGGATGGATCTTCCATTCAGAGACACAGCTTGAGGTCTCAGTTTCAGGCCAAGAATGGTAATTTTGTTGTACTTCAGAGTGTCAGCTCCACGGTAGCCATTTTTAACTATTTCTGTCCTCAGGCTTCCCTGGAAAAAGCCACAGAGAAAACTTTAGGACCATGACAGCTCTTTAGAGGTGACTTGCTGCACACTGTTACAAGATGTCATCCTTGTAAATGAACATAAAAATGTCTTCCAATGTAGACACTGAAGTCATAAAGGAAAAAACAAGTCACATTAATTTGTACATAAGAAAGGCTTAGTGTATGATTATAAACTAAGAAAGTAAATGGTATTTACAGCACTCATTGGATTACAAATAGAAAAACACATCCAAGAAGGCATGTTTTTCTACTTTTAATCAATGTAAATTTTGTTCTTGTACCCATTACAGAGTACAGTGGCATATGGAAAGCCAAAATCCAGATACAGAGATTCAATTAGTGACCTTAAGACAGATTTAATTAACATCCAAAACTAACTGCTTTAAAACACTAGTATCTTCCAAAAACATCAGCTGCTAGATGTTTTGCCCCTATTTTATGTACCACATCTCCTGCTAGAAATCCCTCCTATATATGTCCCAGCTTTAAGGAGACTAAAGGAACATTGTATGATCACAGAGCTTTGTTTGTTGTACTTTTTATTTACTATCCATCCCATATTTAGGGGTGTACCAAGAGGACATACAAAGTCATTAAACTAATTCATTTGGATCACCAGTGACAGTAATTTCCCATACATGCAGTGAAGAGGAATCATCGCATTTGTTACATGATCAAAGTTGTTGAGGAAATAAAGATGAATTACACTGCTCAGGAAATGATGGATTGCTCTGCAATCATGACTTCTTAAAAATATGCCAAGGAAAAACCCATGATGAAACCTTTTGCATAAATTAGCTTAGGTTATTTCAGTAGTGCATTGTAGGAGGGGAGTAGGAGCTAGATCACAGTATGTGTAACTTAGGGCTGTGCTTAGACTGCTTATTTCAGGCATCCACACTAAAAATAAGTGCTAAGCCCCAGCATACTGATTTAAACTGCCTAAATAAGGAATGTTGGCTATTATTTAGCAAATGGGGAGAGGCCTGCAAAAGCCTCCAGAAAACTTTTTTAGGGTACCTATTACAGGTGCTGTTTTATCCTCTCTGGCAGAGCTCTGGAAGAGCACAAAGGGAAGCTCAGTTTAGAGAGAGCACCTCTCTGTGGTGCTGTACTGCTGTTTCACATGTGGCTAAGCAGGAGAGCCAGCCCAGTGGGCACACAGACCCAGGAAGCACAGTGTAATGCTGAACTCAGCTCTCAATCTCAGAGGCCCAAGACAGGACCATTTCCCATGATTAAGGTCTAGAACTGGACATCTTGGGAAAACAGAATCAAAGAATATGCTGACTTGGAAAAGATTCATAAGGATCATGGAGTCCAACTCCTTGCCCTGCACAGGGCACAGGATGGTCCAGGAGGATGTGACCCTCTCCTCCCCAAGCATCTAACGGTTAAAGCAATTGCCCAGGAAGGTCCTGACTTCTTGTTTGAGGGATATGGATATCACTCAAAACCCCATAAATGCAAAGCAACATGAAGCCCTCGATCTGATGCCAGGAGCTAGGGTTTCTGTCCTCTGAGCAAAAAGGGTCATGAGTTTTCTTCTTACCATGTAGCTCTGATCCTATCAACTTCAGCTTTTCTTCCCTGTACATTTTCACCCTGAATATTGGACCAATTTTAGGAGAAACTTCTCTTAAGGTTATCCAGTCACCTAGTACCTAATACATCCTTTCAGAACCCTTCCATCACCATTCCTTTAGTATAGTGTGGACCCACCTGGTACAGGCTGAGCACACCTGCCTTGTGTGCCCTGGGGATCAGGACCTCCCTGCTCATCCCTGAAGCACAGCAGATCTTATACACACAGATCAAGTATTTTTCTAGCCTGGTGAGCTTCATGTAAGGGGGCACTCTGACTTAGGTCACTTAGTCACCATGCATGTTGGAAGGAACATGTCAAGGGAATTAAAATGCCAACTGCAGTGAGACAGCATCACAGAGCAGGAGCTTGAATTATTCTCTGAGACTTAAGTGCCTGCCCTAGTCTTTAATTCTTCTTTACACTTCTGAGTTGTTTAAATGAAAATATGAATTAAAGGGTCTAATCCTGTTGCTGTTACTTTTGCAACACTCCATGCTAGGTTCAGAGTAAATGCTGTGATGTCAGACCTTACCAGCAAATCTCTCAGGGAACTAGGTTTGATTAAATTATTCTTCCACATTTTTTAAAGAATATAGAAATGTGCAACAAATACTGAGATCTTCATACATTTCTCATACCTCAAATTTGCTATTTGAGATGAACTGTTTTCTTTATAAACACATAATAAAACTCAACTTTAAGGATTATTGGAATGCAGATAGGGAATTCAGTCCTGGATTTACAGGCAGAAGTCAAATATGAGCAATGAGAAATGCATGTGCCAGAGAAGCAACAATCTAATTTGCACAGTTCAAAATTTAATATAAAACTGGATATTGTTTTTCTGTAGCTTTCCTGCAATAAATTACTATACACAGACTACAGAAAACCCAAGTGATTTTTCTTCCATTTTGCTGTTGAAATACCCTTTTTTTCTGAAGAAGAAGGATTTTTTTTCTTGGTAAATCAAGAACAAAATAAGTTAAAATTAAATTTAAAGTCTACCCATGTGGTATTAGTTCCAGGAAAATATCTCACAAATATACCAGGCTACATAATAAAGCCCATTGACTTACCCTGGCCTGCTCTTGCTCCTGGAAGACAGATCTTCTAAGAGCAATATCACAATAGGGGTTAACACTATTTTGTTTAGACTATTTTCTGTAGATTACTTTGGGGCCTTTAGGAATACATGGCATGAAAATCACTTAATCATTTAGGTTGGAAAATACCTTTAAGGTTATCCAGTTTAACCCAGCACTGCCAATTTCAGCACTAAGCCATGTCCCTAAGAGCCACATCTACGTGTCTTTTAAATACCTCCAGGGATGGTGACTTCACTACTTCTCTGAGCCTGTTTCAGGGTTTGACAATGCTTTCAGGGAAGAATTTTTTTCCTAATATCAAATCTAATCCCCCCCTGGTGTAACCTGAGGCCTCTGCTCCTATCACTTGTTACTTGGAAGAAGAGACTGACCCACACTTGGCTCACCCTCCTCTCATGCAGTTGTGGATAGAAATAAGGTCTCCCCTGAGCCTCCTTTTCTCCAGGCCAAATAATCCCAGCTACCTCAGCTGTTCCTCATGACTTATGCTCCAGACCCTCCACCAGCTTCCGAACACAGGATCTGAGGTGTGGCCCCACCAGTGACAAGTACAGAGGTACAGTCATTGCTCCAGTCCTGTATATTTCTGATACAAGCCAGGATGCTCTTGGCCTTCTTGGCCACTTGGGCACATACTGGCTCATTTTCAGAAGGCTGGGGACCAAACCATGCCATAGTCTATATACAATATCCTATTTCTTACCAAATGCTAGAATTGTAGATGAAATGAGATCTGTAGAGATAGGTTATTGAAGTAGGATAAAATTTCTTTACAATAACTCCTACAGCTCTATCATATACTTAATGAGCTTACGGTAGATATATTTTATAGCATTTTACTTGATTGAAGCCTTGACTGTTGGGCTTTTCTACAGGTCTTTCTCAGGACATGTTTGCACAGAACTGAGCACTGTGTGAAAGGCATCAGTGCACTGACCCTGCGCTAATCTGTTCCTGTGCTGCACAGAGCATCTGATCAGCACAGTGGGTTGCCAGTAGTGTGCTGGATCTCTCCACAGGAGACCCACCATGGGAGCAGTGTCTGCACTGTCAGACAAGGAAATGCAAGCTAAAGAACTGAGACTACATAATTCTCTGCACCACAAAACAAAAACATCAAGTGATCGAAGTTAAAAGGTTGCTGGAATATCCTGAAGAGAGGAATCTAGCTTTCTCCCACCCATCAGACTGAAAGTGCTAAAGTGCTCACTAGCAGGAACATAAGAAAAAGGTCCCTTGTCCCCAGAAGCTTCAAGTAAGAAAAAAAAAAAAAGAGTTGTAAAAGTGGGGTTTTTCAGTTTCATATTACAGCAGGAACATTAATGACTATGATACTCAGTGAAGCAAACACAAAACTGCAGGACTACTGTTGCACTATTTTGTAGCTAGTTATAAATGAAAGCATTAGGTAGCTTACCTGGTTTATAGACTGAGATAGAAGATAAAAAGCTTTCCAGAGAAAAGTTAGACATCAGCACCTTACAATGGCTACACTAAAATACAGCTATCTATATGTAAGTAGGTATCTTGCATGTTGCCACTTACTTTGCTGAATGTGTATTTAGCCAAGAAGTAGTTCTCGTTTTCAATAGTATCTGTCAAAACACAAAGCAAGGAGGTCTGATATCAAAACAGGCAAGTTTTTAGCAAGTGGCTATGGTCAGGCTAAGATGATTTGTGGGCTATTTAATGTCTTCCTCTAGTCTTAGGTTCATCTCAGAACACAATGTTTCTTAGATTGCCCTTTCTAGCAGATCAGCTGCTCCCAGTGTCACACATTTCTCATATCAAAACGCTGACTTCAACAGCAATCAGCTTTTCACAGAATCACAGAATTACTTAGAAAGCACCCTCAAAGAGCACCAATGCCTGGCCCTGCAGAGCTCCATCCCCAAGAGTCACACCATTTGCCTGAAAACATTGCCCAAACACTTCTAGGAACTCTGTCAGGCTGGTGCTGTGACCATTTCCCTGGGGAGCCTCTTCCAGTGCCCAAACACCCTCTGGGTGAAGAGCCTCTTTCTAATATCCAATATAAATCTTCCCTTACACAATTTCAGGCCTTTCCCTTGGGTCCTGTCTCTGGTAACCACAGAGAAGAAATCAGTGTCTTCCCCTCCTCTTCTCTCATGCAGATGTTGTAACTGCAGTGAGTTCTCCCCTCAGTCTCCTCCAGGCTGAACAGACCAAGTGATCTCAGCCACTCCTCATACAACTTCCCCACAAGGTCCTTCACCATCCTTGTTGCCCTCCTTTAGATGCTCTCTAATAGTTCTTTTTTATATTGAGGTACCCAAAACTGCTCCCAGGATTTGAGGTGAGGCCACCTCAGTGCAGAGCAGAGTGGCAATCCCCTCCCTTGCCTGGCTAGTGATGCTGCCCCTGATGCCCCCAGGACACTCCTGGGTGCCAGGGCACTGCTGACTTTCCATTGACCTTTCTACCATTCAATCCGGGGTCAGTACTCCAGCTATTTCTAGCAGGAGTCAGTGCTATTATGCTGCTGAAAAGGTGGCCTGAGGACAGCCCTGTATGCAGGTACTGCTTCACATCAGGGGACCAGCCTTACCAATGGAATCACCATCGTCCCAGAAGAGAGATCCAGAAGCTTGTCCTTGTTCATCCAGGGCAATAATGAGTCCAAATGGGTTCAGGCGGCTGTTGACAAACATGTTGAGAAGTGTCAGGTGTCAGACCTGTGAGGACTGTCCCTTCCAACTTAACAAAAACTTCTGAACACAACTCCCATTTTCAGGTTACAAAAAAAGTCATGAAAGAAGAATGACAACAGTGTTCACTGAAAGGACTCTTGAAATTATGGCAAAATCTTTGCCTTGCCTTGTCCCACTGAAGTCTAGATTTCCCACATTTTGAGGCTCATGTGGACAAGCTCCTCCTTTCATGGCCTTAATGTACACTAACTGGATGATCTGGGAGTCAAGTGCTAACCAGTACTACCTTACTGTGGCTGCTGCAAGGTGCTGTCCCCTCTCTTTCCTACCAGATTAGCTTCTGAGCATGGTTCGGACTTAAGACCAGTGTATTATCCATGGGCATGTGGAAATATTTTTCCTGAAGAAAGATTTGAGCATTTTCATCTTGTTTAGAGCATTTGATAAATTCACCCAAGAAGAATTTTGCATTTCCCCTTGCATATATTTACTTTGAATGACTGACAGCAGGTCAGTGTGGCAGTAAGAGGTGCAGAAGCTTTTCTGAGCATAATCACAGAGCCAGGAGTAGGCGTCAGCTGTGCTAACAGTGACGTGGGTCATCTCTGAGGTGATTTCTCCTAATGAAATGGAGCGAACAGTGGTATAAAAATACTGTAGTTATCACTTGGGATGGCAGCTGGGAGCTGCAGATAGTCTCTCTTCTGTACATTTTTTTGATTGCTTTTTTGACTGTCTGTGGGTCTGACCCACACCGTGGCTCTTGGTGACAAACATGTGACGTTACCTCTCAGTAGTGGTTGTGGCTGGTTCCTGTTGTGGCAGAATGTACCCTCCACGGATGTACAGAGGGATCTTGTTCAGTGGGGCAGACACAGTAGCATAGTTCTTCTTCCAGGCACTTGGCACTTTAAGACCCTACCACAAAAATTAATGCAGTTAAAAAAATGCCAGTGGTGGTACTACACATATGGACAACTGAAAAAGAGAGCAGCGGGTGAATTTTCATTTCAGTTACATCAGTGAAAAAAACAAATTAAATATGGATTTCAGGAGTATTATTCTCATTTCCTTTTTAACACGAAAGAGGATCTAGTCCCTGCCATTATGCATATGCCTGAGATAGAAACATCATGACTGAAAGACAGCTTGGTCTTTAAAAATGGTACCATTATTCTGTATGCTGTGGAAAAAAACACTCATCAAGACACTGAGCAAAAAGAAACTTTTGCTTCCTCTTTTTATACATATGGAGCCTATCACAATCCAGTTTAAGGTAAGTGATTCGTAGTCATTTGGGGATGTAAACTGTAGATTTTCTTCTCTTCTAAGAACAATTCTTCCCCTTTCAAAAAGTAATTACAGCATTCAGTGAGTGAAATTTATGTGTATGTGGACAACCAGCATTAAGTTCTCTAATGCCTCAAAACCAGCTGTAGGCAGGACTTATGTACAGAGTAAATAACAGGAAGGCTTTGCTCTTGCCCTCTGTAAATGATGATTATGATTTATGGCAAGTACCCAAGTTTTGTTTGGATAAGCACCATGTGCATGACAAGTAAGTGCCAAATACTGGGAGGTGAGCAATGCCAGGGGCAGGTACATAGGCAGGGCAAGGGACATGGGCCACTGTCCCTGTGCCAAGCCCAGCAAGGAGGCTCAGAGGGAAGCATAAGGAGAGTTGAATTAAATGCTGGACTTCGCAGCATCACAGTCTTATGAAAAGAGAAAGGGGAAAGGGTTGGATGAACATCCCTCTGAGGACATCAGCCAAAGGCTGAAAATGACCAAACTTACTTAAAAATAAGTCTGCATTTCCTTTGAGAGCAGTTCTGTTCTGCCTGCTCCTCTGCCAGGGACACTCAGGAGAGTTAACAACAGCCTGATGATCCTGGGCTCACATTTCTGAAGGCTCTCAGTATCAGCTTAACTGCTCCTGTTAAAGCCAACGCTGGGCTTAGCCTGGAGATTGTAAATGATTGGAAATGAGGTCCTGGGGATGCTATTGGAAAGGTCAAGACTCAGGCCTTGAAGAGAAGGTATTGGCATGTCCCACAGAGCAGATTGTTCTGCAGCTCTTGGAAGAGTCTCCCAGATGGGTGCCTCACCTTGTGCTGCCACTATGACTTGTGTCAGAAGTGATGCATGTGCAAAAGTACATGCACAGGAGGGTTTGTGGCATGTTCTCAGGAGTGTGGCTCAGGTTTCTGCCTCTGTCTCTTTGCATGGAAGTATATCAGAACAAGAATTAAAAGTGAGGGGCAAAGAAACAAACCCTGGCATTTTCATACATGTCTAGGCTGTTCTTGAAAATTCTGTTTTCTGGGTCTTAGAGCTTTATATGGCAAAAATAAAATGTTACTGAAAGCTGTTTTGTTTAATCTCCCAGGTAGCCTGATGCAGACTTTTTTTTTTTCTAGTTTCCTTAAATACCAATGCTGTGGTAAAAATACTGCTGAAGATTGCTAAAGTTATTTTGCTGGAATTGTATAATTTTAAATTATTAAAAAAAAAAAAGAAAGAAAATTAATCTTAAAAATACATACGGTATAGTAGTCGAACCACTGTGCTTCAGGGAAGTATACAATCACAGATCTTGCTCCCTGTAATTGTTATAAAGAGATTAAAGTCTTTTTTCTTTTTGCATTTCTGATATTACATTAGCTTGATTATATTTGTGCATGGAGAGATGTATGCTGAATATTCTAACAACATCAAATTTTGAATATTATGGCTGAGTTATTGTCATAGCAGTGGACTAGTGCTGGCTAATCTATAATACTAAACAGACAAGCCTATCCTATTTCAGGGGGTTTTACTGCCACAGCCTGAGATGAGCCAATGTTACATGATTATTCTATTCTAGTACATAGCTCTATGTCTTGCAAATGTAACTGGCCAAGGTGCACTCCTCCAGCATCTGAGCAGCCCCAGCAAGGGCTATGGCAGCCTTTGTAAGACAGGGCTTCACATCTGAAGTGGGAGGACACCACTGCTCAGTGCCCCTTGCACCATTCCTGTCCCAGAAAAAGGCAGAGAATGAGCTCTAGCACACAGAGGATACAGATCCTTCTCTTCTTGTAAACAATTTAAAGTTGCAGATAAGTAATAATAAATAATAAATGTTTTGCTAATTGCACAATTATTGTACTTCATTTTGCAGCATGTGTTGTGTCAGATCACTGCAGGGATGAAATCACACTAAAGGCACTTTGTATTAATAACTCCAGGAACAGTTGCAATCAAAACATACTTCCATTTTTGTCACAAGTTGCTTATTCTCACAAACAGATTAATTTTTACTCTCAGTGTAGATGTCTGCTCCTTTGCAGAATTATGGATTAGCCCCAAGGACTACTCCGAGAATCTTGTGGAGCAAGAAATGCATAGGTGGAAGAGAGGAATTAAGGCAAAGTTACCATATGACATTTGGATGGGGCTTTGAGCAACTTGGCCTAGTGGGAGGTATCCCTGTCCATGGCAGGGGGCTGGAACTAGATGATCTTTTGGGTCCCTTCCAACCCAAACTATTCTATGACTCTATGATTCCATGGGCCTCACCTTCATGACTCCATAAATAACAAACCAGTGTGCAAGGTAGTTCTCCATTCTAATTGTTTTTGGATGTCTCGCTTGCTCTCATCCTAGGACTCAAGGAGTGAAGGTCAAGTCACCCCTGACTCATCTTCTCTACACAAGCAGAGGCCAAACTGCAGTTTGACACTCACTGCTGGCCTGCACTGCTACAGTGAGGGGCTTACAGCTCACTTCTGCCCCTGCCCTGCCACCTGGCACAGCCCTGGCTGCCAGCTATCACACTGCAAGATCCAGCAATGTGCTACCTTCAAAGTTCTGCTTCCCTCATCAGGCCACAGGCATGCAGCCTTCCTTTAGTGCTGAAGTTCCTCAAAAAACATCAGGAACTCCTTATCTAGACCCCCTATCATGTTATATGCCCTTTATATATATATATATACATATACATATATATATACACACACACTCTTTTGTTCAATTCTTTGCAGGAAGCCTCTCCTGGCTTGTCACTTCCTCTTTATGGGAATGGTTTTTTTTCCCATCCTTCATCAGCTTGCCTGTCTGAGACCCTGTGAAATCTTCTTTCTACTCATCAGCTATTAGAAATCTGTGGGAGTCTGAAGATAAAGGACTGATGAATGAAGTGCCCCAGTGGGGTCAGAATGGTTTCAGAACTTAATTTATATTAAATTCACAAAGACAAAGGGGTTGGTTAAAAAACAAGGTGAGTAACAGTGTCCTGTTTATATATTTGATCATCCTCAACATCTAGAAATATATCAGATATTCTGGCAGCATGCTGATTGCAAACAGAACTAGGATACATCACATTTGAATACTCAGATCTGCTCAGACATACCTCTCTTGTGCTGCTAGCAGTCATTGGTGGGCCAGGAGAGAAACACACCCTTGCTCCAGCCAAGCAGGGAGAGCCATCACCCCAGTACTGTGTCCAGCACAGCAGAAGGAAATGCTGCTTTTTAAAACCCGTCCTGTTAGCAGCTTATGTCATCCTTATTGTTTCCATAATGACTGCCTTTCCCTGTGATGCTGGGAAACTCCTACTACAGCCCTTGAGATGCTGCAGTTCCAAAACACTGTGGGTGACCAGTAACATAGAAACCAGTTTGCTTTCATATCTGTGTGTTTCTTCCTAGCTCAACAATTACTGCTCTGTGTGTGTGTCCTTGGAGACTGCTGCCAGCACAATAACAGGAGCATGTGAGGGGCGACATCCAGCCTCTTTACATCCATTCCTCACATGGAGTAAAAGGGGAAAGGCTGGGCCCTCACTTTCATCCTCCCACTTCAAGTACTGAGAAGCTCTGTACTGTCTGTGTTGCTCAGAAATGTGTTCTGCAAGCTTTGACAGTGGAGAGTAGAAAGGGATGGATATGAGCAAACATGCTCTGAATGTCATCCAATGCCCTGAGCACCATTTGTTTCTTTTTTTCCAGTACCACAGCATTTTTAATTACAATACTTGCCTCTTCAAGAACAGGAGCAATCATAAAGGCAGGTCCCCAAAGGAAGGCAGTATCTATTCCATGAGTCTCCTGATCAGAGGTAAATCTATTTTGAAAGTGAAATACACAATGTTAATTCAGAGTTGTTAGAATTTGCCAAATAATTTGATATTACTCACTGTGACAAGAAATCTGCTTCCTTAAAGTATCTTTCAACATCAGCCAAATATTTTCCTGATTGAAGGAATGCCAAAAGCTGGACAGAGATTCAGATATTTTAGTAGTACCTACTATCCCAGAACAGACCAGAACTCTCACAAAATGATGAAGCTAATTTCTTTTCAGAACAGCAACAGCAGGAAAACAATTCTGTTCAGCGGGCTGAGACTTCATTGTGGGAGCCAATGAGCAGGATAGAGGCCAGGCCCAAGAGAGGGAACACAGAGGAAAAACACTGTGCTCTAGGACCTAAAACATTTGTGAAAATCCTTGGATTTGGCCTCCCACACCTTTCACAGATTTACATTTGAAATTGTTTGCAAGACAAATACAGAGCAACTCATACATATTGTGTCTTTTAGCTGCCTCTCCTGAATGGATGAAAAACCTATGGAATTCAGTCCATTTTATTCAATGCACTAAAATTGTTCTGGATTCAGATCATGTTCTCCAGAATGCTCACAGTCTCATTTGCCTGGCATCACCTGCCTTCTCTTGGGAAGAGATCTCTATTCCACCGTGCGTCAGCTAATGAAAATATTGAACAGCAAAGAAGAGAGATCCTTCCCAGCTCAGGAACCTCCTTTCATCCAGCATATAATCCTTGAAAATTTAAATAGGTTTTCCATCATCTCTAAGTCTCTTCCTGAGGAAGTAATTAATGGATCCTAGTTCTTATAAGAATGTCACATGGACAAAAAAATCCATGTCTCAAGTCCTCCTAAAATCAAGGCACCTTGTAGCTACAGACTTCTGCTACTCCTCTGCCCTTTGCCCCTCCAAGAGCCCTGCTGCCTTGTCAGAAATGGCAACTGGTCTGTTTTTCATGCATTTTTGACAAATGCACACTAGCTATTGCATATTTACATATTATTCTCTAAGGATGTATAAACTTGTTTAAAAATTCCTTTACTCTGTCTGTTTCACAGACTTTGCAGCTGCCCCTGTCTAGAGCCAGGTCTCTGCTGACCACTGGCTGGAGCAGAGTGGCTCAGGGTCAGTGCCCTGCTCTGACACTCTGCCTGCTCAGGGCAAAGGCAGGCACACACTGCACCCAGCCCAGGCTTACAGAAATTTCCCCAAATAAGTAAAGATAACTTGGCAATAAAAAGACACCTCTTGAGTGCTCTGATTTCTAAAGTATTGCAAACTTAGGGTAGTACATGGAACTTAAAATGTTCTTGAAAGCATGCCTTGGGCTCTGCTTGAAAGAAATCTCAATTTGTTCAGACTGTCCAGAAAAGTAGCTCTTTTGGACACCCTAATCTTGGTCATTATTGCATTTTGACATAATACTTGGTAAATGTTTAAAGCAGATTATGGGTTTTGATGAATTATCTTGTCCTAAAGTTTTTAAAATATAAAACCTGAGTTTTTCTTGTCATCTCAATAGGTTCTCTGTATTTTCAATTTCACTGTAATAAAATTGCAATAGTTATAAAATATATTTTGTTGTGGGAGATTGCAGGACAAAAAGCTGATGAAGAAATTATGAACAAAGAAGAATCAATTGTATTTGCACATGGAAACAAGCTTCTCACCCTTTAACTCAGCACAATTTTCTCTTGCAATTATAGCGACCACTAACACAAATTCAGCAAACAAATGAACTTTCCTATTTTGAAAATATATGCCATTAAAGCATGCTGTCATCCATGAAAGGTATTGAATTCCATCTACTGCTTCCTCTGTTAGATGCTGGCCTCTTTTCTGTCATATTTCCCTGCTGGTTAGCCATTAAACACAACTTTTTCCTTCCACTAATGGATTGTCACCTCATGGTCTTTTTTGGATACCTGAGATATCGATGCCTCTGCTTTACAGAGGGAAAGCCTTCAAGGCATCAAATACACTTAAAAGAATCTATTGGGATGTTGTTCTTGTTTGTTACTTGAAATGAGCCCCTAAATGGAATGAAATGTCCATATGAAATAGCTATTGCATGGAGACTCCCTGCCTGGATACAGTTGTTTTCATGGTAAGGACTCTGAACTCCTAAGAACTTCACCTGAAAAACTAATGCAGGAGTTTTTTAGTTTTCCTTTGTATTTTTTACAAGTAAGAGGCAAGGCTGATGTAAACTTTCGTCATCTATATATTGAAAATTCTGTTTCGGTTTTCTTTCTCAAAACTCCACATTTCTCCTCTTGTTAGCATTTGGGCCACTTTCTCTACTTGGGCAGACCCACTACAAAACTGCTTAGCATTAATTAGAAATAGTAAGAAATACACATTTAGTAATAACAGTGAATAATAGTAAGCAGAATTAACTAGTAGTAGTAAGAAACACTTCCAAGCCATTTTAGGACCTAGCTATGGCAACATTAGCAAATGATGGGACTAGGATGCCAGTAGGGGCACCGGGCAGGGAAACAGTTTGTGTTGATCTCCCGATGCCTACCCCACTTACATGCATTTGAGAGGTTTTATTTCCTAGTAATCCCACTCTAGTCCAGCTGACTAAGATCCCATTAGTGTCTGTAGTGAATCTCTCAGCCCAGTTTGATCCAACAGAAGCCTCTACTGGTACATCTGAGACTGCTCTCCAGCTCTAATCAAAGCAAATTGGAAATTTGCCAATGTGGATATGGCCCACTTAGAGTACAGGTATGCTGGTAATGGTCAGAAAGCCAGCTTTTATGACACTAAAGTAATTCTCTATTAGTAGAGATTAGCTAATACTAATGCCAAAATTAACTTGGGCATTTCCAGTATTAACAGAAATCACATTAAGCAAAAATAGACCTAAAATAAGTAGTTGAAATAGCATATAGCTGATTGTAAGTTATGAGTACCTATAAAACTCTCCCTAATTTTATCTAGTAAAATGATATTGCTTAGTAAAAGAGGAAGGATACTGCTTTTAAAATTCATCAGTTAACCATTATGCTGAGCAAACAAAACAAATTTTGTGCATATCCTTTCCATACTTTCCATATCCTTACCATACAATGGTCTGCACTTTAGTGTAACCTCAGTTTAATTTGCAAAAAATGCCTTACCCTTTAACCAGAATGTTTTTAACCTAAAAGGAAAAAAAAGGAACATTAAACAGTCTATGACATAGCCTGCACCAATGAAATGAAATTGTGGCAGAACTTCAGGCTTTCATATATATTGTTCACACCCTTTTTGCTCAAGTCTTTGCATAAAGCATTCTGAAGTGGAAAATTAACCAAAAGCAGGTAAAAAAACTAATTAAAAGATGAAGACAGGGAAACTAAACCTCAGCTTCATTTCTGTTTGTTCCAAAAAGAAAAAATGAGTTGCTCCAAAAATCTGAGTTTAATTTTCAAAGTGACTTTTCAGTCTGAATTTATTAATTTCAGTTTTGCACCTGCTTCTACACTCAAACATCTCTATCTCTGTTTTCTCTTTGCAATTTGTGGACACAGATGTGAGTTTCATAGCATGCAGATGCAAGTGCTAAACTGGAAAAAAACCCAAATACTATGGATCATTAGACTGTCTATATGAGGCCTTTTAGTATTCTGGATCAGAATACAGATTTCATTCAAATACAGAAAATACAGGTATGTGACTCTCACTTTTGAAATAAAAAAGAACTATATATTTCCCTAAGACTAAAAAATTTCAGAATTCTTCTTTCTTAAGTTTGTCTTTTTCCACCCACTGGAAACAAATACAGGTTATATATTACTGTAAATTAATTGCATATATTAATAGTTCTCTTTGTGCATATAACTTGATTGATTTAACTGTTCCACTGTTCTTTTAAAAGAGAGCACACAATAATAACGCTGTGACTATTCTCCTAAGGATATCAACCAATACATACATAAGAGGTCAACTGCTTTGTGAGCAAATTACAGTAAAAAAGAGACTCCAAACTCACTCGTGCATCAGTGACCGCACCACCGTTCCTCCATGAACGTGAGACTCGTAGAACAGGGTGTACAGGTATGGCAGCAGGGAGTATCTGATCCGAAGAGTAGCACGAGACACCTTGGCAAAAACATCTCCAAACACAGCTGGGTCTTGTTCCTGTCCAGGAAAAGCTTAGATTTGTACTGAGCATTGAAACAAACTCAGCAGAGAAGGTAAGGAGAGCTGTGACTGGCACGATGCTATGGAAATGAGTGTTTAAATAAGAAAATGCACTCATTTGCAAACTGCAAGATATATTAAGAACAACATCCATTAGTCCCAAACTAATATTTGTATAAAATCCTGAAATTAAAAGAATTCCAGTGAGCTCAAAAAGATCAGGCCCCACCACAATGTATGTGAGCCCTCTCCAACCACCTCTAACCTTGTGAGGAGAGGGAAGCTGGGGCTCCATGCCAGTGCTCAGGAACAGACACCCTGCATCTAGAAATAATTTTTTCCTGGACATGCAAGCCCTTTCAGACAAAGGAGATGAAACACAGGAAAAAAGGAAGACTGATAATCTGCAGAAAAGTCAAAAAAGTCAAAAGCATAATTACATTGGTCATGAATATAAAGGAAAGTCTACTTAAAAGAGTAAACTCATAACCCTGCTGAAGCCAACAGGTGTTACCAAAGTCACTGTGTGTGGTACAGAAAACATTTCATCCATTCAAGAAACTTGACTTCTCCTGTGCGCCCCATTTTAGGATGCCCTGACAGACAGTACACCCACACATCAGCAGTGCCCCTCAACTCCTCACTGCCAGCACTGCTCTCCTGTGAGACAGGGCATGCACTGGGTCCCACCATCAAGGGGCAGGTTGGAGCAGCCTGTCTGTATTCATTGGGTGGCTTTGGTCTTACTCCAACACAACTCTGACACTCCCCTGGGATGGCAGGAAGAGCACGCAGCCAAGGGCAGTGCTGATATGGGAAAGAGTTACATCTCCTTTAATTCTTCCTGTCAACCTCCCCAGTGCTAAACAGCCAGCTTACAAATCACATGGCTCCCTTTCTCCTTCATGAAATCACTCCAGAGTACTTAATTTTCTCATTAAAGCTGAAGACTATATGATGAATTCCAAGGATAATGAAACGCAAAAGTAACAGAAGTAACAAAGCTTTTTATATTATCTAGTGCTTTTCAGACAAGAAAAATATTAATTAAACTGTTTGAAATACCCAATGAATTAGGCAATGTGGGTATTTAAGATTTTATTTTAACACTAACCTAATGTTAATTAAATTCAATATTTAAGTAAAATTTCACTATTATTATGTTTATATCAGAATTACTCACTAAGAATACTCCCTGCTGGCTCTGAGCTCCAGAGAATCCATCTATTATTTCAAAAATTGCACTATATTTTTTTCCAGTGTTCTGACACTGTACAAACACTGTTTAATTTCACAAAAAAACAGTCAGACTTCTTAGATGATGCTGAGTCACTCAAAATGCCTGTTCATTTCTTTCCCTGAACACGATATTTCAAACGGATTTAAGTAATCCAATAAAACCAAATATATCTCTGAGTTGCAGCACCCATCATATAGACCCATTGCTCTCTTCTTGTTTGTTGAACTGTACATATGAGATTGATTTCCATTCATCCAGGTCAGACTCTGTTTGCATGCTCAAAGGGCCAAGCAACCATATATATATATATATATATACACACACACACACCTCTAACTTTAGTGGAGAGGCAAATAGAAAATATTTCACAACAGCAACAGCTAATACTTCACAGACATTTGTTCTCCTACAAAGAAATACCTCAGGGGTCTAGAGGCTAATACCTGACCCTCTTAATGATAGTACTATAGTTTATTATTCCTGCATTTACCCAATTGCTGAACATTCATCATACTTTCATGCAGAGACAAAGGTCTTCCTGGGAGTGTAAATGTTGCAGCATTTTGATGATGCAACTTCAAAGTAACTGAAGGTTAGCAAATAACCTGAGCTCCAGCATTGCACAGATCAGTTTACAGAAGGAAAAAACCCCAAACATTTCTTGAACAAGCAGAACCATTTCATCACGGTTGCAGATAAACACAGAATAATGACAAAGGCTGCAAGACCTTCAAACTTCATAGCTAGAAATCTTCTGATATTTCTTTCTGTTGCAACAAGTCTTTAAAGGATTTTTATGATGTTGAACCCAGGGCACGGATCTGGACTAAGGCTGCACTTTTTCATTCATCTCATGGGCTCATTAGCCTTTTCTGGTCTTGGCTGCCTCTTGGCTGATAATGATGCCACTATTGGTGCCTCTCCTTGGAATTTTCACGTTTGTAACTTGCTTTTAAACAGCAAGGATGGTGTATAATGATTTCTCTCCCGTCCCTGCAATACTTACTATAATTAGTATTGAAACAAAAGTTGTAGCAACTAAGGAAGTAGGAAGATACATTGACACTCACTGGCTCTTAAATAAAACCTGGGCTTCAGTAGGTAAAAGATGAAACAGATTAATTTTACCAACAGCTTGAGAAGACCAGTGTTTCTATGTTATCTTTATATTATGGATGGGAAAAATTTACATTTCACTGTAATTCCTGCTCTCAGTGCAGCACTCCTTTTCACCCACTGCTCTAGTTTACCCAAGATTGGCAGGTTAATTTTGGAGAAAGTAATACAAATCACTGTCCACATAACTGTGATCATAGGCTACAGCTTTATGTAACTTTGTTTACTTACACTATTTCCCTCTGCATTGTGATTTCTGGAGAATGGATAGAAAGAGCCAAGCTGCATCCAGCGCAGGCAGAGTTCATAGGTAGTGTTGTAGTTAAACCCACAGATATCAGCACCAATCTAAGGAAAAATAAAATTGTGTTTGTGATTGCAACTCAGGCCCAAAAATGAGAGACTACAGAAATTTGCTAATAAAAATATCTTTTGGAAAGAAATCCCTATTTCTGATTATTTTATAAGAATGCTCTATAATGATACAAATTTTTCTGTGACTGAGGTTGCACTGTTTCCTAGAGCACTAAGTTCACTGTGGAAGATCTGCCAGTAATTCTACAAATTCTCCATCCCAACTTGCAAGCCCAGCAATCTATGAAGGAGCCCTAATCATAGAATACAGAATACAAAGAGATTGGTTTTGGATAGCATACATTAAGTCAGTCCAAATCTTGCAGTGCTGTTTCTGTTTCCCTGCAGCAGCCAAGACTGACATTTAGCCTTTTAATCAGCAGTTCCTTAGGCTGTGGAGGCTGTTACTCAGCTGGCCACCTCAACTGGCTTGTTTCAGAAAACATTTGAGTTAATTTGAAGTGATACTGTGTATAAGTCAGCACCTGCCTAGAGGATGCCAGACTTACATAGGGAATGCCAAAGAGATTGAACTCCAGGATTCCAATGACGGAGCGGTGCAGGTCCTTCCACTGGGAGAAGTTGTCCCCGAGCCAGTGAGCACTGTGCTTCCCACTGCCAACGAACGTGGAACGACTCAAGACAAACGGCCTCTTTCCAGTGGCCTGCTGGACAGCACTGCAGAGAAATGCAACGAGATCATCAAAAACAAGAGTGGCAACCAAAACATCTTATAATCAACCTGAGTGTTCAGGCACAATTTTATCTGAAAGGGTATTATTCATGAAACAATTATTATTGTGATCCCTACTCAAACGAAAATGTGGCTGCAAAACTGCAAATAAAAGGAAGATTTACACAGTGGCCAAAACAAAACAAACCAAAACCAAACCAAACAAACAAACAAAAAAAATCTATCTGATTCACTAAACAATTTGTCTCAGATATTTTCAATCTTCCTAAATAATAATTTGTGCTTAATTTATTCTCAGAAGTGTCTCAAAATGAAAACTCAAATCATAATTTGCTTTCTATACTAGTATATTTAATTAATTGTCCATTGAGTTCCTAAAAAACAATATAATAGGTATTTTTTCAGCATGGGATTTGTTTAGAGATTTGCATTGGTAAATAAAGTTCCAATACCCAGGAATTAAAAATATAAAAAACCCAAAGCCCCACAAAAACCAAAAAACCAAAATCACGCAAAAATACCAAAATTATATCTAAACACTAAAAAATAAATATTCAATATAGAAAACAAACCTGTAATCATTCAAAATGCTACCCTATCCTTCTAGTATTTTCTCTGGTTTTCTGTCTTTTTTGATACATGAGGTTTTATTACAGAATTCGCAGTGTGATTAATTTATTTTAGCTTTTGGAAAATAATTTTGCTGCATCACCAGAAAATCAAGGAATGTGCCTTACTAACAAATCCACTACAAAACTCTTTGTACATAAGTATAAACTGCAGTATTTTATATGGCAGGAACTCAACTTCAACTCTGCTTTAATATTATTTGGGCAACACAATTTAGATTCTCTGGAAAATTCTAGCATGAAATATTAATCATGTTGATCACCATCTACTTCTTTCTCCCTTTTCTTAATGAGATTTCATCAAGAGTTCTTTCACCCGTATTCATAATGGCCCAGTGTTCTCTCTTGGGTCTGCAATGGCACAGAGACTTTAAAGTGCTTCAGCACTTGCTTCTGAACCAAAAAAAAAAAAAAAAAAAAAAAAAAAAAAAAAAACACCCCAACAGTTTTAATGGAAGACTGAATGTATTAACCTTAGAGGCAGCAAGAGGTGCAATTCTTTAACTGCAAGGGACCTGCTGGTTCTGGTTTGTAGGTGCACTGTTGGGCCAATAACTGCACAAGACTCTGTGTGCTTTGTATAAATGTTATTTTGGAGCCTTTCATGGACGTCTTGAGCAGGAGTGCTCTCTCTGGCTGTCTTTGGCTCCATTTGCAAATGCAGGTGCTAATGAAGGCAAAATCAGATCAACTCAACTATAATCCAGAGCTGCATAAACAATTTGTAACAAGTAATTTATTGAATAATTTCAGTCTTTCACAAACCATTGCAGAACAGGTCTTAATGTTGTCAAATGCATTTGTTGATATAAATCATTTACAGAATATCATGTGCAAATAACTCTTGGCATTAAGCTATGCACGAACTGATTGCTGCTAGTTCATGTATTCAAATCAAACCATTTGACACAGGCCAGGTGACAAATTTCCTATTCTCTGTCTGCCTTAGAATAATTCTTTGAATTTTTTTTTTAATATGATTATGAAGTTGTCATTCATTTTCATCCAATATCCTGCAATTGATGCTGGGTGCTAAATATTCCTGTCAGTAATTTCATTTAATATATTCTTTGTGAAGAGTGACTGCAGAAAGGATATATAACCAGCCTTGAAAAGAAATGTATTTGAGAAACCAAAATGAACATGTACAAAAAATACTTCACCAAAGTTTTCCAGCTTTGCAGCAAAATCAACCTCAGCATATACTTTTGGTGGTCTTCTCCACACTTGGCCAAGCAAAATAAGTTTGTCAGGAGGATCTCTTCAAAGACTGGGGAATAGGGGCTCACAAGCCATGGTAAGAAGCCCAGGGTTCAGGGCCTTCCTGTTCTTTCTCTCAAAAGCAGAACTGTGCTTCAGCCAGGCCCATAAGAGCTGGCAAATTACTTCTGGTTTTTCCCAGGGCTTCTCTTGCCCTGGACTTGGCATATAAAATACAAACGCATCAACATCAGAATTAGGCTCACTTAACCATGCCCTCTGGATCAGAATCAGCTATCAGAATCCAGCTTCTGAAACGAATACTAAATGCTGAAACAGGCCACACATAGACCCCTGCTTTGGCCCTTCCATTGTGGTATTAAATTTCCCAGTGTTTTAGTTGAATCCCTGCTGGAAAAGACAAGATTTGCCCATTTCATTTAATCCGACAGCAAGCTTTCCACAGCAACAGCCTGCCTTTGTAAGCTGGCTTTGAGTGCTTCCCAGCTGCAAAATGAGTTTTACAGTAGCTGACAGCAACTGTGCTGCAATGCAGCCCTGACCTCCTGAACCAACTGAGCCCCAAGCCAATTTGCAAAACACCCCCTGCCAGGAACCAGAGGCAGCTCCAGAAGCAGCCAGGGATTGGATTCTCCACTGACAGTGACAGAAACTCCTCTACCACAATAGTAAAGGGACAGACGAATAGCCCTCACTCCACACAAGGCTGCTTCTGCTGCAAATGCTCATGAGAAGCTCTAACAGAGCACAGGAGCATCTTGTTCTAGATAATACAAAAGCAGCAGCTGAAAAGTTAGGCCCGATGTATATACACTGATTTGGCTGAGAAAAGTGAAATCAGAAAGGATTCTGTTCCTTGTTCAAAGGTTCTCCTTTCTTAAAACTCCTTACTAAATGGCAAACAATAAAACGAAACATGGGTCTGTTTCTTATTAAATACTATTACAGATTTTCCAGGTAACATCAGTGGCTTTTAAAATGCATTTTAATCACATGGAATCTGATTAGAAATATTTAGAAAACTTACTTGAAAGTTGGTTCTGTCTGTGACCAGCCAAAGAGAGAGTGTGTGTCGTAATGGTCTCCGAGGTAAGTCTTGGAGTCAGGACACAGTGTCTTTTGTGCCAGGGAACGATCAGAGATGCCTGAGAATGATACAAACCACTGTAAGACCATATACATCACAATTCAATCTCTTCACATTTCTACACATTTAGGAGTGAAAACACCAAAAGATTTGGGAAGAGGAAAAGTTGAAGTGCTGGACCTGCACTGATTTGAGGTTAGCACATGGCCACAAATACTTGCAGACAGGCACGTGTCCTTGGAGAGAGGAGAGGACTGAATAAACACTGATAACTGATTTCAGGTCCTGCCTCCAATAATCCAAAACATCTGTACAGGTGTCATGTATTCAGTAAGTAATAGTCAGAAAGAAAATTCCTGCTTTGCTGAATTAAGAATAGATTATTTTACACAGTGACAAATTTTAGTTAACTGCAAAAATATTGCACAGATGCTGCCTGGCCTTTGATCCCAGAGATCAAAGAGATGATGGCAAAGCCCACTCAGTGCAAAAAAATTTCCATCCTCTTCAGGTAACCACCATGAAAACGCCACATGAAGTTGAGCAGGAATTTGGGCAGGAATTTGGTGGGATGTTTATACCTTTGCTGGGTGTTAGGTTTCTTCTTTCCTTTTGTTCCTTTTACTTAGGGAATTTTCTCCTGTAAATTGCAAGGAAACACTAGCAACTGGGTACAAGGGCATCTCGTTGCACTTCTCTTCTGGGAGCTTCTCTCTGAGGGGCAGAGATACCGAGGGAACTGGGCAGGTGAAGGACGGGGCTGGGGCAGCTGCTGGCTCTCTCTCTCTCTCTCTTGGCTTTGGAGGAGGATGGGAGCTGGGCCGCCACTGCCCTGCACTCGCGGCTTCTTTGGCACTGCTCTGAGCTTTTGCTTCACTGTAGCCCCATACCCTCTGCCTGCCAAGAAGTCCTTCCATCGCAGCTTGCTGTTTCCCAGAGTCCTGCAGGGGCACCGGAATCAGCTGCCCCAGGGTTTGTGAAGCAAATCCTCTCCTCCATCCCTTCCCATCTGGGCCCAGCCGCCATTGCCATGTGCTCCCCGAGCCCACAGCGCCCCCTGCAGCCGTGGGGGAATCACCGCACCCGCCCTGCCCGCCGGGAGCCACCAGCGCCCCTGCTGGCCGTGACCGGAACTGCACCCAGGGGGAACATGCCCGTGGCCGAGAAGGGGTCACTGGGTTTGAGAAGGGGTCACTGGGTTCGAAAAGGGGTCACTGGCTTCCAGAAGGGGTCACTGGGTTCCAGAAGGAGTCACTGGGTTCCAGAAGGGGTCATTGGGTTCCAGAAGGGGTCATTGGGTTTGAGAAGGGGTCACTGGGTTCCTGGTGCTGTTTGTTGTTAACACTGTTGTTTGCTTGCTTTATTACACCTACCAGTAAAGAACTGTTATTCCTATTCTCATGTCTATGCCTGAGAGCCCCTTAATTTCAAAATTATAATAATTCAGAGGGAAGAGGTTTACATTTTCCAAGGGAGGCTCCTGCCTTCCTTAGAAGACACTCTTTCGAACTGAGACAACATTATATTTATTTTTAGAGATGGAGTAGCCAATCTTACAAAATTCTCTCAAATAAAAAAAGAATATAAGTTCACAAAAATTCTTCTTTTTTAATGTTTAATTAGGTGCATGCACTACTGTAAATATTTCTCCATGAACAAGCAATCTCCCTGCCTAATCACACTTCCTGTATGGTTGCAGTTCATTATCACAATTTCTCTGTGCCTGGAACCGCATTAGCCTCTCAGCCCTGCTGTGCCACTACAGCTACAATCCCTTTGTTTGGATCCTTAGACACCAAGACTTCAGTGTGGGTCATCTGCATCAGAAATAATTTATAGGCAATTTCCAAGTAACTTTGACCGATATGTCTTTGAAGAAGAAACTAAGTTTCTGAGGAAAGTCACACTTAATGTCCCAGTGGTTCTTGATTATTAGCCCTATAAATTTAAGGTGGGATAGGAGAGAAAATGCTACCACATGAATCATAGGTTCATGCTTCATTCTTACTCTGAGTATTTTGTATTCTGCCTCAGTAATACTGATTATTTTACATTTGCATATTAATCTTCAGTATAAAGTGTTTTATAGAAAATAGATTTGAAGGGCATCTGGCTTTAGAAGTTCAAGCTATGGTTAGGTGTTATCATGGTTATGACATTTAGATAGAGGGGTTGAAGGCTACACTAACAAAAAGTCTGAGCCTCTGAGACTGGGACTTGCACAGAAGAAATCACCTAAGACAATGATGAGCTCCCAAAACTCTGCTAACCCCAGGAAGGTCCTAATGTCTTGAAGTCCTAAGGGACTAAACAGCTTAAGTCACCTCTCATACCTACATAAGTCAAGGGCTTGGACAGCTAATGCACACCTATATTCTACAAAGTGAAATAGAAAAGAAAGCCCTTAAACAATGGTTCAAAATAGATTCCTTGCATGTTGGGACGTCCAGGCTGCAGAAGGGAGACCAATACCAGGGAAGTCTCTGGGAAGACCTTAGAGCAGCGTTCTGGTACCTAAATGGTACCTATAAGAAACCTGGAGAGGGACTTTTTAAAAGGGCATGGAGTAATAGGACAGAGGGTTTCAAGAGAATAGGTTTATATTATATAAAAGGGTGTGAGGGTGTTTCACCTGTGAGGGTGGTGAAACACTGAAATAGGTTGTCCAGATGCCTCATGGCTGGAAGTGTTGAAGGCCAGGATAGATAGGGTTTTGAGAAACCTGATCTGGTGTCCCTGTCCATGGTAGCAGGGCTGGAACAAGATGGTTTTGAAGGTCCCTTCTAACACAAACCCATCTATGATTCCATGATATCATTCTAACACTGTGAGTCACAAGCAGAAGCAGGGGCAGATGTGCATGAGCCAAGTCAGAAAAAACTGGGCTCAAAACACACCCGTCTTCAGTATCTCTCAGTGTCCTTACATGTCATGTAGCCCTCTAGAGCTGAGTCCCTTCTAGTGGCTCAGACTTCAGAGCTAATCTCCACAAAGCACAGCTGCATGGCTCAGAAGCCACTGCATGGGTTCGCTCTCAGTCCTTCATTTGGGATATAAGGGAGCTCTGCTCTTTTGGCCAGTTTACCCAGTGTCTCACATCTCTTTTGCAGCTCTGAAGGCTGACAAAAAATGAAGGCAAAGGTGGAAATTCTTACCAGTTCCTGGGCTTTGATTAAGACCCACAGGGTGAGTATGCAGTGGTTACCCCACAAAGAGAGCAAACACCAAAATCATCATGAAAAGCTCTGCTGCTGCTTTCAAAAACTTACAATCTCTTTCTAATATTTTGTCATGCTTTTGTTATGCTTATGTTTCTCTTATATTATTTTTTTTTTAAATTGCAATTTAATAAAGAAAATTTAGAATTCTTATGAGAGTACAAAAGTCTGAAGGGAAAAAGGGGACATTTCCAATACTCCACTGCCAATACTCCAACTGTCATATACCAGCTTCCTGCTGCATATTAACATTGCTCAGGCAGCTGGGTATTCCTGGGGAAATGTTGGCTGGATTAACTGCCACACCACTGGCAATAATCATAGGTACTCATGGCTTCCTGGGGAAGAATGAGCATATCATTAACTCAGCTACTGGAAGAGATTTTCCCATTCCTGTAAGTCTCCCACAGGCTTAGACATTTTAAGACTTATTTTTAGCCCATTTCTAGTAATACAGTGAAAATTTCTTTCCTAAGACAAAGGAAATATATTGAACTAATGCACCAGGGAGATACTATCTCCCTTGTCATAGGTTGTGAGAAGGCAGAGACTGCTCATCTCTGAGACCAGCAGTGGCAAGGCAGAAGGGTTACTCCCTCCACAAGTCTGTAGCTGAGTTACAGTATATATCAATAGGTATCTTGCCCTTTTTCTGATGTGAACCAGTTGCTCAGAGAATGGCAAGAAAGGTAATTTTTCTAGTCCTGTTATGAGGCAGAACCTTGGACAGAGGAAAGCGATTGTTTTTGATACTCCATCAAAGCTGAGCCACTGGAGTCTTGAACAAATACGTAACTGAACACACAGAACAGGCAGAGAAAGATGGAAAATGAGGGAATGGATTTTTTTTCCCCCTAAAATATAGCTTATCCAGCTTGAAAACAAAACAAACAAGAAAAGCAATTAAACAAACAAAAAAACCCCCAATGAAATTATAATATTAATCTTACTATAAAATATAATATTCTATTATATAAAATATAATTCTAAAATTAAAATATAATCATAAATAATTCATGAAAATTAAATTGAACTATTTTACTTACTAGGAGTGTAAGGAGGGTTATTGATTTCATTATCAGCACATCCAGGATACTGGCCTCTCATGAAATTGGATGGTTCATTCATATCCTTTGATAAAGAGAGTAAGATGTAAAAATCTTCATTTTCTTTTGTTTTAAAGAAGGGAGGGCAGATATAATGAGACATACAATCCAGATCCCATCGTAGTCAAGGACATCCTTAAACTCCAGACACAACTGGGTCCACCATTCCACTGTCGTGGGGTTCGTGTAGTCAGGAAACACAGAATCACCAGGAGGCCAGGCCTAGGGGATACATGTGTAAATACTGGTTATTTTCCCATTTCTATTACACTGCTGCTTTATTGTTTTCAAGCAGCACTAGACAAATTGCATCACAAAATCAAAAAACCAACCTGCCCAACAGCAGGAGTCACACCATCAGAGTTGTTGATCCACACTCCCATTTCCTGGCCAAGGTCATAAGGTCTGTAAGTGCCTGGCTCCTCATCCTTGGTTATGAAAGGGTCCTGAAAACAGCAATCGCACTTCCTTTATTGAAATCCCAGAGGTAACAATTACTCTTCTATTTGTATATTTTAGAAAAATTTGGATTATGTTCTTAGTGCTGATTGCAAAAATTTTGGAAGAAAACAGCATTAAAATTTAATAAGAGTTGAGAGCACATAATAATTTAGAAAAAAGCACATAATAATTTAGAAAAAGTCATTAAGGATATGTCAAGAGTATTTCTTGTGTAAGGCAAAAGCAACGTGAAATTACTAGATACCCTCATGTTTATTTTTTATGAGACTTTCTATGTTCAAATTATTTTAGAGAGGCACTAGATTTTATACCCCCCAATCCGTGGTCTCTGCTGTGGCTGGGTGCTACACTGGGCATTCCCACATTTGAGCACCTCTGGGTTTCCTCCAAGGCAACCCTTATTCCAGCTGCCTCAGCATCAACAGCTCAGTGCTGGAATAACTGAAACTTTTCAAGGGGCTTGGACTAGGGCACATCCAAACTCAAATGGTCCCTGTTAACCCTCCATTCCAAACCACCTCTGCTCTCCGCAGGCACCAAAACCACAGCATTTTACACCCCACAGCTTGTCCTTCCTGCCCCCTTCCACTGCTTGGGGTGGTCACCACCTCCCACTGCTGCCACTGATATTGACACCAACAACTTCTCTGCCTCAGCATGACCATCACTAGCCACCAAGCTCATCCAAAGCAAGCCTGATCAGCTCTTGGGGATGATAGAGGCCCACCCATCATGCTGCAAAGAAATAAAGTTGGGAATACTTTGAGATGCCAGTGAATTAAGAGGTACTCTGAAACTGCTCTGCAGTCAGCTGCAACAAAAAGAGGTAAGTGCACTTTGCAATACATCCCTAATTGGAAGCAACTATCTGTTTTGTGGTTTTTAGAACAGATAAAGACTGAAGCCATTTTAGAAGGGAATTCTTTACTTTCTCCTTAGAAAAATCTTACCTCAGGTTCTGCTTTACGCCAAGACTTTTCAGAAATGAAACACAATGGAGAAGAACACCATTGAAACAATTCTTACGCTCATTTATACTTTGTGTAATAATTTAAGAGAACTTTAATCAAAATATGATAGAAATCTAACTAATAAATGTTTTAAGAAGAAAAAAAATATCAAACCTCAAATGGTAAGCTGCTTTAAAGGCATGTTTTAAATCTCACTTAAATACCTGAATTAATTGCCTGATTTACTCGTGAGCCCTTTAATAACTATGGACCTGGTGAGGGAAGTATATTCTTCCATGCCTCAAGAAGAAAAGATACAGCTAAATAAATCCCTACCTTAAGTGTGAAATTCTGTTTATCTTCACCTAGCTCTGGTGTCACCTCCATAAGGACTATAAGTGTCCATTACATTTTTAACTTGTTCAATGATCCAACTTCACAAAAGGGAAAACTGTCCATCTGCAATAATTATCTTATAATTGTGGTAAAGATGTCTCTCAAGGGACTTGAAGGCTAGAAGAAGTCAGCTTAATTAGCTACTCCTAATCCAAACTTATGGTTTCCTTCAGCTGAAAGGTTGTTCCAGTGCATAAATCTAATGCATTATGCAGGTTTATTATTGCCCTAAAGAAAACAAAACCTCTCTGTGCATGCAAGGAAAGAGTTTCATGCCTGTTAAATCTTCACTCATCTTTTTAGCATTTTGGGGAAGAAGTGCTGAGCATCCTTAACTCCAGCTGACTGCCTAAAGACCTGGGAGTATCCAGGACAAACCCAGACTGATGCACTTCCACCTGTGGCCCCATCCCAGACATATATTTTGATGCACATCCATAAAAACTCTGGAAATATTTGCCTCTAAAGCTCACACAATTGGATTTTAAAATGTAAAGATACTGAGCATTATTTTGAATCATGAGCATGTTGCTCTTGAATTTTAATTATTTTGTCACTCATGTCATTTCTAGCTGTTTCTATTTTTAGTATGATTTAATACACGTTATACAACATCTTTCATTAAACATCCTCTTTAGTAAAAATGTTTATAATTTTTCAGTGTAGTCATTGTTACTTTAGAACTTCTTTGTCTCTGAACAATATATTTGGTCTGAAACATGCACGATTATTTAGTGCAATGATGATGACAAAGTGCTGACAAAGTCACAATTTCCCCTAAATAGAGGTGGCCTCTGAAAGAGATGAGCAGAGAGAAGTGCTGAAGGGCTGCACTTAGAGGTTCCAGTAATGGAGCCATGCTACTCTCAAGTCACAGGGGGCTCTCAGGACTGGGTGCAAGCATGAGGAATAGACCTCCTGCTGGTGTGGCACCAGCCACCCCAGTGATAATAGCACAACTGAGCTCAGGGTCCCATCCTCAGGCAGGTGGCCAGTGTTAATAGTGCTGGCTGCCAGGATCTGTGCTTTGCTCATGACCAAAGTGGTCTGAGGTAGATGGAACCATTCCCCAAATCCATTTACAAGAGGTTTTCCATGACACTGACTGGCTGCAGTCAGAGCCCATTTCCTCAAATCATCATGAGGGAGGCAATAACCTGCTATATTTGGGGAACTCACCCATTACTGTCACTACCCAAAGGGAATCAAAATAGAAAATTCTTTCAGTATCCAACTGGATTACACTTGCCTTGATTGCATCCAGCTTGGCTTCGCTATCACTTGGGAATGCTACCACTACTCCAGCTCCCAAGTCAACTTAGGGGAATACTGTATATCACTAAAGAATACTAACAGACAGGTTTTGACAGAGATGTCAGCCAACTGTAATAAAGTGAAAATGGAAAACTTCAGTACCAGTGCAATCTGTACTTCTCATTAACTTTTAAACAATGAAGGACAAACTGGCTCAGCTCTTGTTCCTTTTTCACAAGCTTGGCTAAAGAACTAGAGCAGAAGACAGGCCTTAGTCGCAGGTTAGTGGAAGAATAATTCCCATTAGCTCTTTGTATGAATTAGAAGTTGCTATGTTTCTTGCATCTGTCTAACAGCTGAATTTATTTTGCAACACCTCCCTGCACTGCTGCAGAATGGGCCACCTGAGAAACTGAAAGGACTTAAAAAATGTTATTGAAGTTAAACTCATAAGGAAGAAGACAATGTAGTTCACCCACTAAACCACAACTGCTTGCCTGTAGTTTCATACCCAGTAGCAAGTGCAAAACAACTGGAGACATCCCAACATTGATGAAAAAGAGGTGACTGCCATGTATTTACTGAAAGGCAAGAGTGCATAGGAGGAGCTACCTCAAACTCCTGGTATTTTGCTCCTATACTAATGTTTTGCAAACTATTTTGAGATAAACCAATAAATAGGCATGTGGTATTTAATGTTACAGCTCTAAGAGATTAGATAATTTTTAGAGCAGTATTGTGGTTACAGAGAGTCTAAACTGCCTAACTGTTAGAAAGAGCAATCAGTCCTGACAGCACTGATTGTGTGCTCACTACTGCTTGTTATTTACAATGATGTATCCAGTTAATTTGGATCTATTTTTGTCTTAAAGTTTTTCTCCATCAAAGTGACTTAGTAACCTGTTACTATTAAAATGCTGTGCCTTGAACCTTCACTGATGAAAACTGGTTTCACTGCTGCACCCCTGAGCTTCTCAGAATGGAACCTTCAGGGGAAGGTATCTTTAGGGACAAATTGCGGGCTCGATATTTTCTGAGCCTGAGAATTGCTAGTTCTTCCCAAGGGAAACTTTTCAACAGTTTTCTTTTTCCCAAAACAACCTTGTGTAAACAATATTCCTTTCCCATAACAACAGGTGTTGTTTGCTATTTCTGTTACTTAGCCAATAGGAGAGGTCTTAGTCCTATGGACCAATAATGTGCCTTTTAGCGCAGCATGTTATAAAAAGGCTGAATGAATTGTAAATAAAGCTTCTGATTTCTACTGCTTTCTGACTGGAGTCAAGCATCTTTATTTCATGTCCTATTGCGACAACAAATTGCTAGCAAGCAGCATTCACTGTACAGACTCCTGTTTCCATTATCAATATGTAATTGATCACTTGGGTTGTATGGTTTTGTTTGAGATTTCTAGTAGTAAATGGCATTATAGTACACCAAAGCAAAGATTAGGCAAATAATAAAAGGTACTTTTAAAGAAACTATCAGAAAACTCCCAATTAAAAAGAAAACACTGACATAGCTATCTGTGGTGCTGACTAGTCCATCATCCTCAGCCATATTTTAAACTTTCTCAACAAACTGTGGAAAAAAAATAAGGACAGGAGGGAAGCACTTCTGCCTTAATCTATCTGTTTAACAAGATAATGTGATTTTTTAGATGAAGAAACTGCAGTAGCTCTTGCTTATCTTGACTCCAGATACACCAGCACAAGTGAAAGAGCAACTGTACCACAATTCAGGACTCTGCTGTTCAGTCTCTCTCTCCTCAAGCCTTCAACAGGACCCTCAGGGCAAGAATAGGAACATGGCCCTTATTTTAAAAGGACTGGATCGACTTAGGGTCCAAAAATTAGTGACCTGTCCATCAGGATTCAACTGGATTAACTGAATCCTATTCTCCTTAGAAGCATGAGCCATCAATATAATTGTAGGTTAATGTGTTTGTTTAGCCTAGCAGAGAAAGGCTGAGGGAGAATACACTTATTTGAATCAGTGTATCAAGAAAGAAAATAGAAGGGTGAGAGACTGGCAGTTGGAGGTAAGGACAGTAGTACCCAAATGAAAGATATGAACTCAACATTTGGGTAGAAAACAGATCACAAAACCACAGTTAGAGCAAAAATCCTGAGAGGAGCCCTGTGGGGTTGTCTCCTCCTCCTTACTCTGTGGCTGCAGGTCAGCTCAGCCTGAGTCATGCCTGATCCATCTGTTGGGCCTGTTCACAGCACCCACCTGGGGAGGGACCCTGGCCCCAGCAGCTGTCTGTTGCTCAGCTCACCTTGCAGACAGGCAGCTTTACCCTAATGTTTGTCTTGAATCTGTCCTGCTGCAATTTAAAGTGCTTTTCTTCTTATCCTGTCCCCAGTAGTTATGGAGAACAAATTGCAGCCTGCTTTGCAAAGTGCAGCCCTCCTGCTGCTAAGCTGCTGAGGGACCCTGAAGAGCAAGATCTTGTGAATTTATCAATGGATTTTATTTGATGTCTTAATTTATTTTCATCTGTACCTAAATTTCTATTAAATTGGTCTCCAGTATCTTTGCTACCCTTGGTGCTCACTTAGCTATTGTGACAGAGTCATTTTGGCATAAGTGCTTGTATGTGGAAATGCTGGAGAGAAACAACAAATTTTGTTGGAAAAATTTACGGGGGAAGATGGAACACTCCAATTTTCACGTGTATCCAAATTAATTAATTTGGTCACATGCCAGTTTTGGTTAGAGGTTCAACATACATTTTCCACAAATTTGCATACAAGTAATCATCTCTTACATTAACTTAGATAAAAAGTAAGTACAAGGAAGCATGAATTGTAGTTACTAGACTCCAGAGGGATTAGGAATAGATTTTTTTCCACTATTCAGCTATTTTTGTATATGTATTAAATTAATTTGCTCATTTCAGAGAAAGAATTGCATGAAAGCAATCCTATGTCAACTCAGAGGCAAAATTTCTCATAACTGAGTAGGGAAAAAGTGACAGAGAATTAATGTTTTGGTATAGAGATGATACTGGTACAGAGATATCAAATAAAGACAACAATTTTAAAAATTAAATCTGTCAGAAATTGTTCTTCAGCTCTTCTCAACATATGAGAAAATGGAAAATCTGCTACATTAGTATACATGTGTTAGCAGATAGGTACTGCTATGAAGACTATACGTGAATAGTTCTTATAAATGGAGAAATAATTAGCAATATCATTAATTTACCAGAATCACAACATTGTGTTTTCCATTCTTCTTCATCTCCTTAATGAATTCTGGCAGACCAGCAAAATTCACTTTATCATAGGTAAAGTCCAGGCGACGTTCCATGTAGTCAATATCATAATGTTGGACATCCTAAACATTTTTAAAGTAAAAAATTACATTAATACTTCATCCAGCCTTGGAGTTCTTAGACAGAGAAGACACAGATCTGTGGCAGCAAGTCTAAAGGAGGGCCACAAAAATGACCAGAGGGGCTGGAGCACTTCTCCTATGAGGACAGGCTGAGACAGATGGGGCTGTTCAGCCTGGAGAAGAGAAGGCTCCAGGGAAAATGTACTGAAGCCTTTAAATATCTAGAGAGGGCTTATAAGAAAGTTGGAGTGAGATTTTTTTGTAGGATCTGTAGCAATTTGACAAGGACTGATGGTTGTAAACTAAAGGAGGACAGATTCAGATTAGATATAAGGAAATAATTTTTTACAATGAGGTTGTTGCACAGGCAGATGGTGAATGCCCCATCCCTAGAAACATTCAAGATTAAGTTGGATGGGACTCTGAGCAATCTGATTTAGTTGAAGATATTCCTGTTCATTGCAGGGGGGGTGGATTAGATGGCCTTTAATGGTCTCTTCCAACTCCAACTATTCTATGATCCTATGACTGAAGTATTTGATGCAGAAATCAGAATGTATGCAATGTATTTCTAAAAGGCAACTAACGTATGTAATGAAACCTAAGAGACTGTACTTGTAATCCTAGCAGTGGAGTACAAGAACATGTAGAAGTCCTAATTTAGCAATTATTTTGCAGTGATCTGCATCAGAAGTTTGTTTTTCATTATTTGTTTTTAAAATGCTAGCACCTCATACTGCATAACAGCCAATCCACACCAGAACTGCCTGCTATGCAGCCAAGCACAGCACTTAAACATCATGTTCACAGCCCACTTTAAATGTTCTTTTAAGCATTATGAAGATATTATATGCAAACCCACTACATAAGATTATGAATGTCCTTTTATTCTACAATTCCCTTTGTAAGATAATTATTTTTCCTCCATGGTAATTTTATTCACCTCACTTCAGAGTGCAAGGTTAGCACACACAGTGAAACATTCATACTCACATATGGGATGTCATAGTGCTTCATGCGATCGACAGTTTCCTTTAGAACATCGAGGCTGCCGTAGCCCCAGCGGGAGAGCTGGAATCCCAGAGACCAGTAGGCTGGCATATGTGGGCGTCCAATGGCCTGCAGGAGGAGTGAGGAATACAGAAACACAAGCGGTGAGAGGAAGAGAAGTTATTCTGAAACGCCAGGAGAGGCTTCCAGATCATTTAAGGCACAAAGACCAGGGCACAGGCATCACACACCCCCATATATATCCATTCCTTTCTCTGAGTGGCTCTTGGCACAGCATGCTTGGCCCCTCTCCTGTGGATCCCTGCCCTTTACAGAGACTCCAACAACACCAACACTGAGCATCACTTCTAAGAACACCTTGGTGGGAGACACATTGTAAAAAAGCCAGGCTAATGTTAGATGTGGTCTCAGCCTCTGCACAGCAGCATGTGCCCTCACTTACAAGGCACATGCCAGCAGAAATCCAGCGTAGATCCACAAGCCCACAAACCCCTTGGTCAACAGAAGGCAAATCTCCAACAACACACAGCAACATAAGCTTTGCAAACTTCTCTTGCCACATCCAGCTGAACTAACTTATCAAGAGTCTGATGTTTATTTGAGCTCTCTGAAGTTTTAATCAGATTTCCACACCAATCTGATGAAACTCAGTTACTTATGGCTGACTGCAATTATTGCTGGCCCACAGCTTTGTGTTGCCAGGCACTGACAACCCTCTTCAAGGCCAGAGTTACTGTTTGGTCCCGAAATTCTCAACTGAAACACAAAGTAATGAGTTAAATATGATTTTATAAATATTTGATTTCCACTGTCTGAATGTAATCCATCTGTAAATGACATGAGGAAACTCAATTGAGAGCACAGGGAAAGCAAGGCATCCTGCTCTGCTTCCCCTGGTGAGAGCTGCTGTGGTAACCTGGGATGAGCAGTGGGCAATCACGATGTGTCTGTTCTACAAATAAGCTGAAATCTGGCTTTGTCTCATTAGTACACACCACTGTTTTCTCGGGGACATCTCCTGAAATCCTTACTTCAGTAAAATCCAATGAAACTAACCTTTGTATAGGTTCTTTGTATAATCTTTGTATATTTGTATTTCTAACACCTTTGCAGGCAATACATGAAAACTTAGTAGCTAGTAAGCACTCATGACTTATTAATCAGTTGCAGCTATTGTCCCCCTTTGGCTAAATAATGGTTGCTCCCTTATTTCCTTGTGGATCTCCATAGTTAGGTAATTATGCTAAGAAGCGAAAAACAACGAAACTTGCATATTGGCAGCTAAACCCCATCTATTTTAAATAAATAAAACAAGGCACTTCTGGCAGTCTGTATCTATTCCATTGCTAAGCTGTCTGGAGATGCATTGCATGAAGGCACACCTTCCCGTGGGATTTTCTCTAGGAAGAGTCTTACCTGGGAAAGCAAGGCTGAACTTGAAATTCCTCTAAAATACATCACATGCCAGAGCATCAGTACAAGAATGTACAAAATGCATCAGACAGAAAACCACATGTGGGAGAGAGGCAGAGAAAAGCTGAGGATATTTTTAATGCCCCTGAGCCGGGAAACACACAGGGTAAATTACTTCCAAACAAGAAAGGTTTGGGAACACATAGTCAAACATTACAAATTTGGCTACAGTGTGCTTTTGCTTGTTGGGATGCTGCTGTTTCACACAAGCAAAAACATGAGGAGGCCATAGGCACTGGTGAGGTGAATGCTTTGGGTGTCTCCAGGAGGGACACTGGCTAGTCAGCACAGTTGCCCCATACATCTGCTGTTTGTTCTGTCTCACCAGACTTAGCTTTCCTGGTCCTCCTCAACATCTACTTCTCCTCTAATTCAGCTGCAGGCTGGGGTCTTCAGAAGAAGAGAGAGCAGCTCCCAGCAGCATGTTCCTGCCACAGAGGCACTCAGCTTCCACTGCAGGCTGCTGTGCCCTGCCCAGGGCAGGCCCCGAACAAAGGTGGTCCCTACCCTGCAGGGGGAGGCTGATGGGCAGACACATGCCATAACTGGCCTGGTGCTATCCCACCTCCTTGCACATGGTGTCAGTTTTTTTCCAGCATGTGTGGACACACTTATCACCCAGACCATCTTTCAAGCTTTGCTGGAGTTTTCCATGGAAAGCTGAATGGGATGTGATGGCTCAGGACAACCTCCCAGACAGCTTGTGAGCCAGCACCAAGGTGTCCAACACAGCATGGCAAGCCTCAGGGCAAGAAGTCGTCTTCTCTGTCACATCCACACTCACCATGTTAAGGATAAATTCATCTGAGAAGGCAGCAGATCTTGTTGTAGACCAGCAAAGGCTGCATGATGAGCTTTGTGAACCCACCATTTTGTGCTCCTAAAGCAGATGCCTATTTTGCCCTTGCTTTCTCTACTGCAAACAGGGAATGACCTCTACAAACAAGGTTAAAAAAACAGACCAAAACAAAAGAACTCCCTAATGAAATAAAATGCTTTGTGCACAGGCTTCTCATCTTGGACAAGGGAAATAGGGAAAATCGGCTGATAAATATTAATCCTGCAGCTAAATGCAGAGCCCTGTGCCCTGGCAGGATGTCTGCATGGCATCTGCTGCCTTTTCCCAAGCAGGCTGAGAAATGGGAGAGGGGTGACCAGCCTGGGCAGAAGCAGTGGGATCTGCTGTGACACCCCAGGTCACTCCTGCCTGGGGAGGACAGTCAGTCTGGGACATTGCCAATACAACACATTTCAAGAGTTGGTTTGGGATTGGCTTCTCCCCCCATGTCCTATCAAACATCCAGGTGGAGAGCAGTGGGGCTGGAGGTGGAGCTGTGGCCACTGATGTGTCAGTCAGAGCCCTTCCAAAAGGGCATGTCCCCAGCACTGGGGTTTGCTGAGGTTCACCTGCTCCCCTTTATGGGATGGTGCTGTGCCATTGTGGATCACAGAGAGAAACAGTATTTTGTGACAGCATCCCTTGAGGAGTTTGGGATTACAGCTGAACCAACAGAAAAATATCTACCTTGCAAGGAAGATATTAACTTTTTAAAGCAATTAGTTCTCCAGGTTCACCAGGCTGGTGCATCTATAGTGAGCTTAATTGAAACCAGCAGAACATTTGAAGAGCAAGGATGAAAACAGGGCAGCTGGGAAAACAAATGTTCTTTTTTCTAATTATGCTGCAGACTCTCTCTAATGGATCCCCCTGAAGCTTCCTGATAAAGTAACTGACATATGGTACCCACTCACAGATGGATCAGCAGAGGCAGGAATGTAATTTTGCAAACCTGAAAACTCAAGTTGGATTTGATATATATTTAGGATCTAGTTAATTCATATAGATTGCATTCTGCATACAAATGATCAGAAAGTGCAGCAGCCAGAAAAAGCCTGCTTGGCAAAATTGACTCCCATTGAATCAGAAAAGGTAGATGGGGCATGGCAGGGGAACTGAGGGAGGAAAATGCAGAAACAGCAAACATATGGGGCATCCAAAATAAGGCGGGGGGGGGGGGGAAGCACAAAGATATGGTAGTGCAGAAATAGTAAAAAAAAAAATAAATCCTATTTTCTGTTCCAGAAGTCTTCCTGCATTTGCTTCTTAAATAACTCCTGGTGTTTAATAAATTCACTGTTAGTTTTTCCCTGTTAATATAACTTGGCACTATGTATATATATATATTTTTTTTTTTTTTTTTTCACTTTTTTCAGAGCCACCTGAGAGCTGATGTATTGAGGAGGTACCCTGGAAGCATTCTGTGGTAAGAATTAAGTTCAGTGGAAACAAGAATATCTAACAGATAAAATCTATGTCCAGGCAGTAGGTGATCTGTATTCATTTTCCCTGTGTTGGATTATTGGACAAAAAAATGTTATTAATATGAGCATCAATGATGTGAACTAGGTTATAAATTCCATAGAGTAAATCAGGATACTATTCTGCCAACACCACAACCAAAGAGAGAGAGAGAGTTACAGAGTTATACCTATATATCACAGAGGTGGAGAGAGGTACGCTTTCCTGAGCTCACAAAGGAGCTGAGATGTCCAGCAATGCAGATTGCTACTCTTGCACCCTAATTAGCCACACAAAATGATTTCTGAAGGTTGGTATTTGCTTCAACTCTCTTTCTTCAAAGTGGAGTTATAGGAGGAAACTATAAAACCCAAGTGGGTTAAATGCACTGGGTTTAGTGTTTCTGTACAATGGCTAAATTCCACAGGTGCTCCTATGGCCCACGTATCTGTATCCAGCTCATCTGCTATGACTAAGGCAAGCAGCTGAGTGCTGTGGGCACCTAGTCAGTTAGAGGGTAACCTTCACCCAAAGTCTGTTAACAGAAGCTAAGCTTTGATTTAGGAGAGCAAAAAGAAAGGCCCTGCAGCTGCTGGACCATAAAGAAGATGCTCACAACCTCAAGAATATAAAAAATTTGAGGATTTTCAATGCCAGGGTTTTCAAATCTTGGTTTTTGCTATACAAAACAGTCATCAGTTGTTTATTCCTTCTTGGGGAATTCACCTTTGAGACTCTCACTGAATCATCTGTGATAAAATCTATGTACCAGTAGGTTCTCCGTGTTACCTCTTCAATAGGAGAGTGGACTACAGACCTTTGAGGTCCCTTATATCTGTAACTAGTCCACACTTCAGTGAGGAGGAAGCAAACCAGCAATTTTCTTTCCAAATAAAATTAGGAGACTTACAGCTTGTTATTGGATAATTTGTGATAAAATAACAAATTCATGGCCTTTACCCAAGAGCTATTAAATATCTGGGTTTTGAACCTGAACACTCCTGAGTGTCTTGCTATAGAGCTCACACACTACTGCTGGTCTGTCTGAAAGGCCACAAGTGGTCTTGGCAATGTTGGCCTGGTATTAGGTGTGACTGCAGAGCCTCAGCCAGGCTCAGGTCAGTGCCTGAACTCTTCGGCTTGTTATTGCTTTTTCTCACCCGCCTGCAAGACGGAGTGTTTGCCCTTAAAAGTGAGATTTGTGTTACATAACTATTCTGCACACCAAACCTCTTCTGCAGTAGGAGAACAAAGTGATCACTGTCATGTATAGAGAGCTGTGCAGGACAATCTTAGACGTCTTTGATGCAGCAGGAGTAACGCCCCACACAGCTCGGCTCAGGGGCAGGAGAGAGCAGAAGAATCAGGCTGGAGGCTTCTCTTTCCCATGGAACCATGCCCAGCACATGCCCTATAGCTGCTGCTACTGCTATAGCACTCTGGTGCCACTGGCAGGATGCATCCTACAGCTCACCTCTGCTCCATGCAGCCCACAGTAGAGGGACAGAGGTACCAGCATTTACCCTCTGCTCCCTTCTCACACCTTGCCTCACTCTTGGAGTCCATTTAAAGGAGATTATCCTTAATCAAGCTGCATCCAGGGCCACCACAGCTTTTGCTGTTACATGTCCTCACTCCAAGGATACAGAGAGGCTGGTGGCTCTGGCAGGGCAGCTGCAATCAACCCTGATCACCACGCAGAGAGCCATGAGCAGGGCTCTTGGCATGGCCTGGACCCGGCAGCTCTGGCCAAGAAGCCGTGGTCCACCTTGGGTGCTGGTGACACCCTGGAGAGGTGTGGGGGGGAATGTTGCATACTCCAGAGGCCCAATAAAGAGCTTTGTTACAAAGCTGTCCTAACTCACTGTTTTGGAGGCAGGGAGGTGGCTCAGATATTGAAGTGGCACTGAAGGCAACGGCACAAAACATTTGAGAAAGGTGTAAAGCACTTTGCTCTGGAAACAGCTCCCAGCTGCAGACCTGCCAGCACCTGGCACCCTGCCACACCAGTGGGGCCATCCTGGAGAGATGAGTCACTGCAAAAACCAGTGTCTGGGGCAGATGCTGGCTCATACAGGCAACATACAGGAGTGAGGCAGGTGCTATTCCACCGAGAAGCTCTGCAGAGGTGCAACCTGCTCCCAGCAGGGCCCCCTGCAGCCAGGAGCTCCCAAAACACTGATTCCCCAGAGGAGACCCATGCAAACAGCTGAGAGAGCCCAGCCATGCTGCAGAGCACTGCCTTGCAGATGTCAATCACACTTCTCCTTTCTACCCCTTCTCTTTCCCTACAGCATGACAATGACTGCACAGGGAAAATCCTCTCAGTGTGACAGAAAAGACAATTGAAAAACAAAGTCTTTTCTGTCTCCTTCACCTTCCCACACATCTTGCACATAAAAGCCAAATTATTACCCTAGAGACTAATAATATGGTAATTGTAACATTTTTGACCTTGGAATTTCAGGATGTTTACTGAAGAAGTTATTATTTCACATTGAAAGTACTAATATGCATTCTTTAAGATTCCCTAGAGAGTTGAGCACAAGCTCAAAGAAAACAGAACAGGGTTTTTTTGTCCTGGCATGTGACATGTCTCATTAGGAGATGCCCACTGCTCTCCTTTACCTTGTTTTCTTTGCTCAGGCTCCATTTCCAGAGACAGGAATGGAAAGTGAGCTGCCACCACCCATGAGCTGGGGAGTGAGAACTCTCTCATTTTATTTTCAGATGCTGACCACCTGCTAAGCCACAGAAACGCTGCCTTCAAACACCAGTAAAAGACTTTGAAAGGGAACAGGCGTGGCTCTAATTTCCATCAGAGTGCTGCACTGACTCCCTTGAAATGGGGATCAAAGCTCCAGCCTGGGGGAGAGTTGCTTTATTTTTTTTTCCCTACTTTCCCCCCCGCCCCCCCCGGTTTTACTACCTATGTGTAAGCTAAAAGCCCAGTTTGCTTGCTGGTCTGTGGCACTGACATCAGAGATGGTGTGTGCTGGTTTGAGCTGGGATATAGTTAATTTTCTTTGTAGTAACTTGTATGGGCTGTATTTTGGATTTGTGCAAAAAATAGTGATGATAATTCAGAGATAGATTTGATTTTGCAGTGCTTACACAGAGTCAAGGCCTTCTTTACCCCTTACTCCACACCACCAGTGAGGGGGCTGGGGGTACACAAGGAGGTGGGAGGGGACTCAGCCAAGACAGCTGAGTCCAACTGACCCAAGGGATATTCCATATCAAATGGCTTCATACCTGGCACATAAATCTGGAGGAAGAGGAAGGGAGAGCAGGATATTTGGAGTGATGGCACTTGTCTTTCCCAGTAACAATCACATGTTCAGTCATTCCCCTGATTCCTGGGGGTAGCTAAACATCCTCCTACACCTGGGAACTGGTGAATGAATTTCTTGCTTTGCCTTGCTTGCATGCACAGTTTTGCTTTACCCATTAAACTGTCTTTATCTCAACCCACAAATTTTCTCACTTCTACCCTTTGGATTTTCTCCCCCATCCCACTGAGGGGGCGTGAGCGAGTGGCTGTGTGAGGCTGAGTTGCCAGCTGAGTTTAAATCATGACAGACAACTGGTGGGGATGATGTGCAGAGGGAGCTGGAAACCTCCAGGCAACAGAGCAGCTGCTCCTGCTCCAGGACATGGAGGTGCACCATCAGCTTCCCACCTCTGGGTGATAGCACCTGAACCTCTCCTTGGAAAAGGAAGGTCTAGCAGAGTCCACCACCTCAGAGAAGCTCCAGCCTTCCCAAAACACCAGCATGAGCAAGTCTTATCTCTTCCTTCACCAAACCAGAACCTAGAAATACCTTCCTTCTGGGCTAAACCCTCTTTTTCCCCCCACTCTAAACCACAATATTTCTGTTCCCATACAGGCACTTTAAAAGAAGGCAAGCATAGGATATGGAGGCTTTAAAAAGCCAAGAAAGACAAAATGTTTGCTAAAGATCAGAGCTCAGGCCCCTTTGAGGGGTGGCACAAGGAAAGGCAGAGCACATGCACATCTCACTGTGGGCTCTGAGTGCCAGGCTTGGGGATGCCCTACCCTGTTCAGCCTTTCAGTTGCAGCCTAATCCTCAGGGTCTGCACAGTGACCCTCTTCTCATGGTAATATGCTTATTCTAGCTTTGCTCCACACTCTTTAGGTTTGACACTGATTTCTTTATGTACATAGCTTGGGTCTGAGGTGGCAGTTTTCTGTGGAAAGGCCCAGTTGAAGCATCATTTGGTGACCAGGAAAAACATGCTATCTGCTGCTTTTTTTCCACACAGTCCTGACTTAGATAAGAATTGCATGCACACTTCCAAAACAGCCATTTGCATGTGTACTCTCAGTTCTCTAGAAAAAAATGGATAGCAAGTAGTTACACTCTGTGAGACAGCAGTAAATTCATTGTTACACTTCTATGCTCTCCAATGCAATTACATGGGTTTTCATTAGTAAAAAACAGCCTGATGGCTCCCAAATCAGCAAGCAATTCCACGGGCAAATAAAGGCTCAAAGACTTTAAAGTCCATTCAATATCTCTGAAATACAGCATATGTAAAGTTCCCAAACATTCCCATCTGTGCTCTGCCTAGTTTTTTTCTTGGCATGCAGTGTCAAAATGCAGTCATGTCATACAGCAAAGACTGTGATGGCCCAGAGAGAAGTAAGCTTAGACAGATTTCTTTCTAATCATTGCATCCCTTTAGTGCACTCCTGCATTCCACCCTGACATATTGCAGGAAAGGCTGGAGATGTGCACTGAACACCCAGCCAGCCTGCAACACTCAGACAGACTGTTCACAGATGCTTGAGCATATGCCAGTTTTCCCATGGATCTGAAGCTGTGGCTTTGTATGAATGGATCAGGACAAAGTTTTGGCTGCACTACCCACTGATACCACCAGATACTGACAGGACGGTGTTACAAGGCACTGCTCCATGTGCCATGTGCACATGGCTAACCTCACTCTACTAACCTCAGTGTATTGCTGAACCACGTTTTCAGGAGTTGGTCCCAAGAAGAGATAGAAGTCAAGGATCCCTCCAATAGTGCGGAAAGTTAAGGATGGGTTTGGAGACAGAGTGACATCTAAAACAGAAAAGAAATGTCCTCAGTAAAAACCAGCTGTTCACTATACATGGGAATAGGTCAAGAATGCATCAGGGGAGGTTGAGACTCAACATCAGGAGGCATTTCCTTAGTGAGGGTGGGCAAATGCTGGAACAGGTTTCCCAGAGATGTTGATGCCCCAAGCCTGTCAGTGCTTAAGAGGCCTTTGGACAATGCTTTAACAACATGTTTAGCTTTTGGTCAGCCCTGAAGTGTTCAAGCAGTTGTACTACAAGTATGTTTTATGTTCCTTCCAACTGAAATATTCTATTCTATTCTATTCTATTCTATTCTATTCTATTCTATTCTATTCTATTCTATCCATCCTAGTTGTGTGCACACTGGGCTCTTCTGTGCACCTTATGGGTATGACTGGAGGAGCCAACAGGGCCTGAAGGTAGGCAGGCCATTGCCCAGTGTTTCTGTAATCTCTGCTTTCAGATTGGCATGGTGCAGCAATAAATCACAAAAATCCACACTGAGTAGATTGCATAGATCCATTTGTCTCAGTTTCATATATATATATATATATATATATATATATATATATATATATATATATATATATATGATCAACAAGTATGTGTTTAGGGTTCCTCTCGGCTATTTTAATCTTATTGAAAGCCATTGTCTGCCAGGGAAAATTGATTTTATAGACTAAGTGAAGATTCTCCTTTTCTGAAATTATACCACTAGATTAATGCAGTAAGGTGACCATGGCAACATACAAAACTATTCTCCAAAGAAAGAATATAGGACTAACTTAAATTGATTTGATTTCATTATGCCAATCTCAGAGGAAATTTCTTCCACCTTCTTCTTTCCCTCTATTTGCATCTATTTTCATAAAAAAACTTCAAGAATGTATTTTCTCTGAAAATCGCTAAAAATGCCCAAATTCCTTGTTAAAAATTCATTCTACTGAAATCCCTTTGAAAAATCTATTAGTCCTGGAAGCTTAGTTAGGGTGCAGTCACTCATACTTGTATCACATTGAAAAAGCAATTAGTAAAACAGTATTTTATACTTACTAATCTATCATATTTCTATATGCAGTCTATATGGGGAATCCATGTATCTTTTTACCTTGTGCATTGGAGTTCAGAAGGAGAACACCGTGGGCATTGGAGTCTGGTTCTACACACATATAGAAAGGGTGAACTCCATAGAGGTTGGCAAATGACTGAAACATAAACACATGAGGTATGACTTGACTTCGCTATTTTTCATAGCTTTTGTCAGGTAGTTACATATGCACAGACAAGGAAATAAATTCATTCATATTTAGAGACTTACTTTGAAAGATTGGGGATTTTTTAATCTAAATTGCTGTGAAATCAAATTGACAGAAAAGTTGGGGTTTTTTCTGCCTTATCACAATGGAATTTTTTAGTCTTTTTCAGCTAAACCTTTGATATTCTGCCAAACCCTTCAAAATGACAGGAGTAAGAATCACTTTTCTAGTTAAAACAGACTCGTCAACCACTAACTCCAGTTCAGCCAAAGATCTAATGAGTCCTGCTGGAGTCCAGCTTGTTTGGATGAACAGGGATTGATCCAAGCGTGAACTGCAAAGCTCTCCTGAACCAGGACCTTGGCACACAATATAATTTTTTTTCTGAAAACTGCACTGTGAGAAAGGTTCTGATAAAAGGTTTCAAAGTTCCCTCAAAGCAATTAATGGCTGCATCTTTAATTAGAACTGATGCTACCTGGGAAGCTTGTGACATTCCATGCTTGCCACCTCCTTTTGATGACACAAGGTAGGTAAAAGTGTTGCACAGAGTGAATTACCGTTGGTGCCTGGTCCCTGGAGAACATGCCATAGGTAACAAAGTCCATGTTGTGCTTGAAGGTTGGGTGCTCGTGCTCTCCAAACCCATACACAGAAGTGGATGGCACAGTGGTGGTGATCTGGAGGAACTGGTTGGAGAAAAACAGATCAACCAGGGGACTGTCCCACCTGTGACAAACAGAGGGAGACAGGATTAGTTTTCTTCTCTTTGGAAGGTATCACTTTAAGTTCATGTCTGGCTATTTATACTTCTTATGTATTTTGGAGAATAACAATATTAAAAATCCATTAAATTCTATGCATGTGTCTAACGTGCTTAATCTAACATAAAATTCATCTTGCAATGGTTGAAGATATCTCATCTACTTGTGCAAAAAAAAAAAAAAAGCATCAATATAATTTTTGAAAAGAGCAACTAAAACAACAGAAGACAGACTATAAATCTATTATCAAAATAAGTGGTTGCTTATGCTATTTCTATGACAACCAACATGAAGGCTAAAAATTATTACACAGTGGAGTTCAGAATACTTAATGAGAACAACAGACATTTTACCTATTTTTCAGATATCAACAGCTTTTTTTTAATGCTTTACTGTATCAGGACCTGAATACCTCTAACTTCATGCAGGTGCCTAAAATAGAAGTATAGCTTTTTCCAGACTCTGCTTGAACAAGATGTTTTTACCGTGATGACTCTGTACTGCTTTTCTCACCAACTTAATGCATTTATTTCTATTGAATCATCTGTGGACACAAGCTCACATTTTAATTAGGTGCTACATTCTGTTTCCTATCTCTAGAGCTATAATGAGCTGTAAGTTAGATGGGGGAGAACATAGTCAAGCTGTGGAGAAGTGTTTTGTTAATGGTCCTGTGTATGCCATGAGTAGCTCATTTAGATAGCACCCTCTCGAGCCTTGTTTAACCATGAATTTGTTACAGCTAATTAAAATAAATGAGCCCAAGCCATAGAGCACAGAAGTGGCATAACTCTCCTTTTAATGTTCTTCTGTCAATGATTTTGACAAAATTAAATGGTTGATCAAATTGACTGGTAAATAAGAGAAACGGGAGACGGTTGTGTTAGGGGGGAGCAGCTCTACCCCTATGAGGGGAGTGCTCGGGTGAGTGGCCTGGCACCTGTGCCACCAGCACCCCTGCCTGGGGACAAGTCCCTGCTGCTGGGAGGACTGGGAGGGCAGCTCTGCTCCCACCACACTGCTGGGCTCTCCCCACGAGGCTGCAACGACAGCCACTCTTGGGGATGTTTAAGGCACTCCCTTGCCTCTCCATGCAAAATGCAGGTACAAACTATCCCTAAATTTTCCTAGACAAATCCAAAGTCACACACAGGTAGAAAAGGGTCTGTGTATTTTTTAAAAGACTATTTGCCCTTTCTTACAAGCAGGAAAAGTAAGAATTTGGTGGGTTGTTTTTTTTTTGTTTTGTTTTGTTGGGTTTTTTTTTTTTTTTGTGGGTTTTTTTTTTTTTTTTTTTGTTTTGTTTTGTTTTTTTTGGGTTTTTTTTGTTTTTTTTTTTGTCTACAGGAACTCCTCCCTCCCTCCTTTCCATCATCTCCACCTACATGCAGTACTGAATAGAACTATTTTCTTTTAGGAGGGTTATGCATGCAAAACACCCCTGAGAATCAGATCCAGTCCTTGACAAATAGAGGCCATTCTGCAAGAAGCAGTTGCTTTGTAGGAACAGGGATGGGCTCTAGAGCTGAATTCCTGCCCAAAGGAGAGCTTTACACAGCTCTGCTCTGTGCCAAGACAGGAAGGGTCACTGCTCTGAGCAGACCACAGGGTTATGAAAAACTCAAACTATGCCAGAGGGGAAATGCTTTGGGAAGAGTTTAAATATCTGTCCTAAGTCATTGAGCTCTCCTCATGATGTCTGTTCAGAGGACATGAGGTTTTGTACATTTGTGGTACTCACATTATAGCATGGACATTCCCTATCATGAGAACACTTAGTGTTACCATGGTATTAAAATATTCCTTCAGCTCAGCAAGGCCCTTCCCTGACCAGGAAGGTCACTGGGGTGATGTACACTACCTTAGGAACAAGCCCTCTGCCCCACCTTATCTTTACATGCTGTGGAGAAACTGGTTTATGACTCATGCATTCCTTCAGGCAACTGTCAACACTGCCATAACAGTGCCCTGCTCTGCATCCCTCCATGGCTCGGCTCCCTGGGGCTGCCACCCCCACCAGCACAGCTCCCCATCCTCTGCCACCAGCACTGCTCCTCATCAGCCTTGTCTTCCCTAGACCTCTGCATGCCAGCATAGCTATGTGCTAAATATAGTATTCACCATGACATTAAAAGGCTGGTAATGACTGTCTTTTTTTTTTCTGGGCATCATTATGTCATCTCCATCTGAAGGAAAGTATGAACAGGTTTTCCCATGGCACTATTCTCTGCCTTCACTCCCAAACAGCTTCCAAAGTCTTTGTGTTCTCCAGCATAGTGTGGTAGGCTGTTGTGCTACTTTATGTGTTTGCTCATGTGGGGTTAGCAAAGAGCAATCATTTAAATGAAAAAAAATTATGTCTGCCATTCCTTAAGCCCTTGGATACAATAAAAGAAAATGTCATATTTCTCCCACCTTCCCTCTGCTGGTTTAAAGCAGACAGAAGGAACAAAACAGGAGAGAGCATAAAATGGCATAATGTCTGCAGGAATTAGTGTGGTTCTCCTCCAAGAGTCCTATGAAACATAAAAGCACTGTGATGGACAACAGAAGGGGTCTAAAAAATGTAAAACCACAGGTGAATAGTTGCTCACTGTCAAAAATGCAACCCCTGCTAGAAGTTAGACAAGGCAAAGTCTATGAGGACAAGAACCCTTCTTTTTTGGATAAGAGGTAATAGCTGCAGTCACATTTACTGCTGAAAGTTTTAACCTGTTAATGTGTCTGTGGTAGGAACACTCCTGCCTATGGAAATACAAACCAGCCTCGCCACACATCTGCCTGTGGCCCATTGTCTGTGAACAGACAGCTGCTGCCTGTCCAAGGAGTCTAATTGATAAAAGCTGCTCTTTTCTTCCATACATGGTGCACTGTGGACAATATTTTCTGAGCCTGAGAATTGCTAGCTCTTCCCAAGGGAAACTTTTTACCAGTTTTCTTTTTCCCAAAACAACCTTGTTCAAACAATATTCCTTTCCCATAACAACAGGTTTTGTTTGCTATTTCTGTTACTTAGCCAATGGGAGAAGTCTCATTCCTATGGACCAATAATGTGTCTTCTTAGCCCAGCATGTTATAAAAGGGCTGAATGAATTGTAAACAAAGCTTCTGATTTCTACTGCCTTCTGACTGGAGTCAAGCATCTTTATTTCGTGTCCTTTTGCAAGAGTGTACTATACTAAAGAGTAAACCTCTCTAATTTTTAACCTCTTATCAAGTAAAAAAAATTACTCAGATTGAAAAGATCTCTGTAAAAACTAACATTTCTGGCCAGCAAAAGAACAACTCTCACACCCAGCAGTCAAGCCACTGGCTATCAGGATGAAACATAACTGGAGTGGACCAAGGAAGGAGTATTAAAGGAAGGTTAGTAGGCAGATAGATAAAACATCCTGCTCATGTTGAAGGTGTAGTTCATGACTAACATTGTGACAGTGTTTAAGGAGGATTACTAAAAGGCTGTGCAAGATGGTTTTCAGGGGCACAATCATCAGTTGTTTGTAATAGAGACTGGACATGACAATTCACGTCTCTGAACAAGTGCACTGTGGAGGTTTATTAGAGGCCAATAACTGCAGTGTGTGCAATGGCTCAAAGCACTGATTCACCTGCCATGAGCAACCAGCTGGTGGCACTTCTAAAGGTGCTCTTACAAAGCCTCCAGAATTAGGAGATTTGGGACATATATGATACATTATTAGGGCAGGCATCATGCATTATCTGGACATTCAAAAATAATTTTAAGTTGAGAGAGGTTTGGTCTTTTTTTTTCTTCCCATTGCAATGAATCCTGGAGAACTGAGCTCATTATTTTAGGTTGTAAACAATTGGTCCACTCAGTCAGTTGGAGAAAATGTCCTCTATAATATCTGCTTTTCCTGGCCTCCAGACCACCCTGTATATTATCTGTGTGCAAATTTAGTTGCACTTCAGACAGCTATCCAAAAAGGGGATCTAGGCATCCTGGGAAAGCTTGGACACACCCTTCCAGAGGGCCTGGGCTACCATGGTTTGCACAGGCTGTCCATAAAGTGCTAAAGCACCTTAGGGAGTGAGGAGTACACACCCTATTTTCCAATGAACCTCCAATACACTGATTGACTCAACACACTTAAGCTGCTGAAGAGCATCACCTTAGGAGCCCAGATCTCCATGGTTTTCCACTGACCTCAGATTGCTAAAAATATTTCCACTGACTGCTGGTTTTGGCTGGAGTTAACCTTCTTCATAGTAGCTGGTACGGGGTGATGTTTTGGATTTGTGCTGGAAGCTGTTGATAATTCAGGGATGGCTCAGTTACTGCTGAGCAGTCCTTAACAGAGCACAACAGGGTTTTGCTGCCCCTTACACTGCCCCACCAGCAAGGAGGCTGGGAGTGCACAAGTAGCAGTGAGGGGACACAGCTGGGATAGTTGGCCTCAACTGACCCAAGGGATACCCCATACCATATGGCTTCATGCTGAGCAATAAAAGTAGCTCAGGAAAGTTGGCTGGGAGACTGCTGAGATTGCTGCTCAGGAACTGCTAGGCATCAGTCAGATGGCAGTGAGTAATTGTTGTCATTTGCATCAATTTTCTTTCTTGGGTTTTATTTTTCTATCTGTTATTTTCCTCTAAAATTGTTGTTATTATTATTATTACTAGTACCACTTTTTTTTTTTTTTTTTCTGTTATTAAACTGTTCTTGTCTCAACCCATGAGTTTTCTCACTTTTACCCCTCCAATTCTCTTCATCTTTCAGGTAGGAGTGAGCAAGCAGCTGTGTGGTACTTGGTTGCTGGCTGGGATTAAACAATAACACTGTTTCACAACATCTGTATTCCTTCTTAGCTGTAAGTCTTGGGAAACCACTGGAGTGCAGAAAGCCCACCACAACTGAATATTTTTTTGATATGTTTATCTTACTTTAAAGGTGATTTGTCAAGTAGGTGGACAAAATGAACAGGAGTAACCAACAGATTTTCCACAAACATTATATTAAAAAAAAAAAAAAGAAGTGCAGAGTATATTTGTTATTGACACAGTTCTGCTCTACTTCCACTGCATTCATTGCTGTGATATCAGAAAATATCGTGCAACTCACTGAATATACAATTCTGAATTTTTGCTCTGAAAAACACTTGGGTAAGTGATATACCCACGATACTTCTTGCCTAGGTAACATATTGATTAGAAAACTAAAATAATAGTTCTTACAAACTAGAACTAGGAACAAACCCATTCTACCCATGATGCATACAATTTCTTCCCCTTGCTTTCAGTAAAACTGCAGTTATGACAATAGCATTATAAATCATTCTAATAGCCTTGCCCATGTAAAAATATCTTCATGCTAAGTGGTGTCTGTGCTAACTACCACAAACAATTAAAAAGGCAGCTGAACTCCGCAGCAGCCTTTTTAGAAATTAGGGAAAATCTTGATTAGGTTTTGGTTATTTGTGCAGTATATTCCCAAATGCAATAGCAAACAAGGTATTCCAAATGCTTAATAGAAAGTAGTCCCTATCTGGCTTGTAAAAAAAATGTTCTGCCTTCCATTATTTGTGTGACATCAAAAAGGAAAAGTCAGGATATTAAAGTGGAGAATCAAATCAGTAGTCCGTCCCTCTGCAGCCTGTCTCCAGCAATGGCCCAGGCCAGATATCACTAAGGAAGGCATAAGATGTCACTCAGAGCCAGTCTTGCAATAATCTGCTTATGCAGGAAGTTTCTGGCTGTTTTCATAGAATTAACTGATGTTGTGAAGCATGGAGACAAAAGTATTTGGGGGTTTTATTTTCCTACAGATGATTTTTTTATTATGTTTGAATGTGTATCCTGCTAGGCCTCCTGTGCCAGTGCTGCCCTGGGGCAATGAGTCCCACAGAGTAATCACACACTGCAAAATGAGCATGTGTTTGTTATTTATCAGTCTTAAAGCAAACAGTTCCCAGCCTTTTAGTCTCTGTTCTTGAGAAAATCTACGCTTTCTTGGAGCGTTCATGCTCTCAGTTGCTACTACCTCCTCCAGAGGTTGCTGTTGTTAGTGTGCCCAGAGCAGAAAGGAGAATAGCTCTTAACCTGAGTGTATGTGCCACAAAACAACTCACAGGCTGTTTAGCTTCCTCACTTGCCTTATTACAACACAGTATTTTCTCTGCTCTTTTTACTAATGTAGGGCCCTGGCCAACGATGAGACAGTTTCCCATTAGAACTGCAAGATCAACCAGGACATCCTAAGCAAGAATTTACTAAACTAAAGCCAATCTCTTGACAAAACATTTTTCCACTGACCACACCAATTTTGCCAAAACAGTTATTTTCCAAGCATGACAGGAGTGAAAAGAGGCTCCCTGCAGTCTCCACTGCCCAACAAAGATGGTAGTTTGGGAGCTTCACCTCTGGAGCAGGAGATCCATGCACTAGTCCCTATCCCACATGGTTCAGAACTGTGATTTAAGGTTGCAGCCTTAAATCAGATGCAGTTTCTAGTTTTCTCGTGGAAAACAGAAAGCACCTGATGTCTGGATGGGAGCAGAAGCTTTGCTGTGTCTCATCTGATCCCCCTGGCATGTCCCTAGTGAATGCACAGACATGGCATGTCTTTACCCCCATGGCTTTGGACAGCTACTGGCACAGAAAACGACCTTTCCTGGCTAGTGGCAAAATAGCAGGAGCATTGGAGAGGGTGAAAAGCAGAGCAGAAGGAGGCAGAATGGGATGGGACAGAGAGCAGGACAGCAGTGGATGAGAAGGAGAAAGAGGGAGTAAGCCAAGAAGCATTACTGGGAGGACAAAGGGAGGCAGCCCCCAGCAGTGCCTGGATCATCTCCCTACATGACTCTGGCTAATTTTCACCCCATGCAGGCAAAGCAGCAGCTGTCAACTGATTACCTTGGAGAAAGCTGAAAATGTAGCAGGACTTGGCCTTTTATTCTAGCTCCTGGCTCTGCATGAGTTTTGCAATCAGCTGTTAATGTCTCTCCCCTCACATAGCTTATTCCTCTCCTCTGTTATTGTGATTACACGGAGCCCTGAGTTTGTCCTGCCCTTCTTGGGTAGCTCAGCTCTGCCTCCCTGCATGCAGTGAGTGTGAGAAATGCCCGTGAAGCACACTCAAAGTCTCCTCTGCCTCTCCCCTGCAGCATTTCCAATGTGGAATGAAATCGCTCCTCACAAGGAGGAAGCTTTGTGCACATGAGTGGCAGAGCAGGGATGAGGTTTTCTATCAAGCAGACAGACAGAAGCCTGACACCACATTGCTTCACAGCCTACAACAGAAAGACAGGGATGGCAGGACAGACTGCAGCTCAGAAAGGAGGGTAGGGAAACACAGGTGTGGACTTTGAAAGAGCAACCCAAATCTAAACTGTGTTTCTGCTTGGGACAGGCTGCTTCCTTCCCAGGTGGACTGTCAGCAGTGACAGAGCATGCTGGGCATCATGAGGGAATTTAGGCTTTTTTGGGGGGTAGGTCATCCAGCAGCATGGCTCTACTAGCAAGGGATAAGAAGTGTAATGAAAAGCAGATTTCTGAGGATCTATGGGAAAGCTTTCCTCAGAAATATTTAAAAGGTCCAGCAGAGAACTCTGACCTGGTTTGGTGCAGACACAAGTTATCATCCACCCACACCTGGGGAGTGCAACTGCAGCAGCTGTTGAAGAGGCTTTATTTGCTCACATCAACTGTTCTGAGCAGTGTTTGTGTGCATACGGAAATCAACAATTGATTCAGCTGTTCATTGAGACAGGCCATGGCTGTTCACATCTTAAAATAGGAGGCTAAAGTCCCTCCAGGTGTCAGACACTTGCCTGTTTCTCAGGGACACTCTCCCACACAGCCTGCTCTAACCTGGCCCAGGCACAGAGGCCACCAGCTGTGCAGCTTGGTGCCCTGGAGCAGCTGCTTCCCCTTCTGGAGGGAGCCCTACGGAAAAGATTTGGGTTTTAGCATTCAAACCTGCCTTTGGGGAGGTTGAACTAACATGAAAATCTACTTAACATGCCAGATGCCACCAGTGCACTTCTGGGCCCAGCCAGTCAAGGGTCCAGGTTTTATAGAAATACCAAGGGGTGTTTCTATAATGCTGATTGCTGAGAGTCCACCCTTCCCAGTAAAGTAAATGCAGCCACCCATAGCTTTCATGCCAGGATATATAACCTGCTTTCCTGTTTTGAAAGATTCCATCTGCATAGCTTTTTTTGGTGGGCAAGGAGATTGCAAATCCCTCTAAGACAGGCTGTGGAGCTATCTCTGAGCACCTGCATTTCCTCACTCTGACAGGATGGACAGACCAACAAATGAAGGGGAAGCATTTTTGCTCCTCACACAGGGAATATAACTAAACTAAATATCATTGAGCTGTGAGAGGAATGGCTCCCTGACAGGATCCTTCAGTCTACAGTACTGGCTGTGCCATTTCACATGAAACAAGAATTCCCAGGTACATATGATTTTCCTTTCTGTACACAAAATCCTGTGTCTCTGCTGGTGAGAATATTTTGGGAGCAGCCTTGCCATTTCTTACAGGATATAAGTCCATTATTTGTGCATTAAATTCACCCACAATTTCCTCCTTTTGGGGTTGGCTGAGTTTCAGGAGCACTCCTTTACCTGCCTGGAGGCAGTGTGCAATTTCCCACGGGGATGCTGGAGAGCAGAGCATCGCTGCTGATGCTGTGCCAGTGCTGCAAACCAAGGCTGCCCTCTGCCTCCCTGGGCTCTGCAGCACAGCACTGCTGCAGCCCACACCTCTGCTGCTGCTGGGCAAGGGCCTTGGTGCACAAGGAGATGGAGGGGAATGGAGGAGGCTTCCCCAGGCCCACAACAGGGAACTGAATGTGCTCTCCTGGAAACCTGGTCAGTGGGGACCGACTTGTGCTCCCCTGCCTGTCACTGGAGTTGTGGCTTTGGCTGCATCTGCTGCAAGGCAGGCCCCTTCCCTTAGCTGGGACATCTCAAGTTTGATCAACCAGGGCTAAACCCTTGGGGTCTGGGTGAAGGTAAGGGGAGCTGAATGGGAATGGGCCATGAGCTAGCCACTTGTTATGCATTCACCCCTTACATCAGCATTCCAATTAACAAGCCTCTACAGAAAGAAGAAAACTGGGCCTTTAACAAAAGCCCACTGTTCACATAGAGCTGTTAAGTCTAATGAGAAATTATTTTTGTTATCAGAGTAGTGTATGATACATTCATTTTAAATAGCCTGCATAAATCAAACTTTACAGAATTGACTGTGACGTGTATAAAGAGATGCCGTGAGGCTGTAGTTCAAAATAATGGTCAGCTCATTAAAAACCCAGCATGATGGTTTCATCTGCAGACCATTCTAGAGATTGTATTGTCTTATTTGCATCACTCATTTAAGCCATCCTTAAATTGCTCACTGCTGCATTCCCAAAAGCAATGGACATGAATGCACCTTGATTGATGGTGGAAGCCAAGGTTGATAGAAGCCAAGGAAAGGGGAAATCACGACACCTGGTGACATTTGTTAGTGAGGGGAGCTTTTGCTGAAGTTAAACTTACTATCTTGAGAAAATAAATGGGTTTTTTTGCAGAGGGACAGACCAGAGCCAGTGCCATTCACTGACATCAGCAGAAATTAGAGGCTCATGGCCTTCATTGCTCTGAGTTTCCTACACCTGCCTGCTGGACAGTGTTGGTGTTCAGTTCCTGACACCTCAAATTTCAGAAATCTTAGCTCAGTGCCTTGATGAGTTGAGTTTACCAGCATCTCAAGCCATGAAATTGTAGCCTCAGAAGTTTTGTCTTACTGAATTAACTTTTATACTTGCATACAGATAACTGTCTGTTATAAGGCACATACCCCCATTAATAATGAAAGTCCTTCAGGGACAAGGCACAAATCTGCATTTACACCACCTCCAGTTTGCCTACAACCCCTTATCACACCGACCCAAGCAACAGTGTATAAGGAAACAGTGCTCACCCCATAGCTTCAAAAAGCTATATGACTCATGTGTAGTACTCACAGCACGGTGCCAGTGCTTTTCCTCTTGATCCTGAAGTGTGTGGAATCCTCTGAGAACTCCACCTCATAGTTGGCTTCTTCAGCAGTGACCCCAGGGCTGCTGATCTTCAGTGGGACTTCAAACCGCTGCTTGTTGGGGTCGTAGAGCTACAGCAAGGGGAGCAGGGGCAGGTCAGCTCACTCCTTAACATGTCCTGTTAATTAAATGATTCCAACCCCCCCAGGTACTCACCCTGAACCGGAGTCTGTCCCTTGTCTGGAACTCCACTTCCAAGACAATTGGGGAGATGTCATTTCCGAAGAGGGTCAAGGCCTGTCGCTTGTTCAGTGTGACTCTGCAGTGCAAACACAGGCTGGTACCCACCACGATGGACCACTGCCTGAGACCACCCTGGGGCAGGCTGGGGAACCACCCAGCTGCTCTGTGTCAGCTCTTTAAAAATATTCTCTCAATTGACTTACTGAGAGAAATAATCCCTGAGGTCAGTTTAGGCCCCCCTTGATGTTGATGGATAAAACAGGGGCCACCAAAGAAGGAAGACCTCATGGTTTCCTGGGACACAGCTCCCGGGGCGGGAGGGACCTCTCTGTGCCTGCACGTGGTTCCTCACCTGAGGTGTGGTGAGAGAAGCCCCAGGCCTATGGCATAGGCACGGGGGAAGGTGTCCCTTACCCTCCGTGTCACACCTGTGTGGGATCAGCTGGGGAAAGCCTTGGGCAGCAGTGGCCGTGGGGCAGGGCCATGCAGCGCCCGAGGGGCCGCACGCACTCACCTCCAGCCTCTGTCCGTCTGCTCGGCGTCCCCACTGCGGGCGTAGCCATAGGGACTGTCCTCGGGGAAGAAGCACCAGGGAGCGTTGGGCACATCGGTGGAGCACCAGGTGCAGCCCCGAGCCTCGCAGGCCTCCTGGGACGCCCCGGGCTGCGGGTGGCAGTCGATGCGCTTCTGCACGGCCATGGAGCTGGGGCACTGCGCATCCTGCTCCGAGCCCCGGCACCCGCCCAGGGCTGCAGGGAAAGGCCGCCAGAGCGGCAGAGAACCGCGTTAAAAACCCCCCACAGCACCGCAAACTTTAGTCATTCTTGGTTTTGCATGTGATTTCTCCCTGTCTTAGGGCTAACACCCATCATCCTTTGGACTGAGATGATGGCAGAGCAGCTGTGCGCTCATAACAGAGCAACAGCAACAACCACTTTCTTTTACAAGCCGAGGCAGTGGGTCTGTTTAATTCAGCACTCAGAGCTGCCTGCACTCAGCTGAAGCACGACTTGCTTGAAATACTCATAGAAAATTAAATAGCAGCGTAATGAAGCTGCTGGTGAGGCGTGAGAGCAACACTGCAGGCTGGCAGAACAGTAGGGATTCTTCAATAAGGGCTGCTATCAATATTAAAATGTTAGGTTTTCTGTATACTTGTTATACACAGATGTTTTTTATCTATAGAGATATAAATATGTGATAAGCAGCATGCACTTGTGTGATATAAATAGAAAAATACTGAGTATGTGTATATGTTTGAATTGGGTTTCTTTTCTGTATGGTATGACTACTGTATCTATGTAGTATTGGTAATATGTGTTAATGGTTTTGAGTAAAGGGAAGATGGCAGCAGTAAAAGAAAAGGCATATATTAGTCACTCACAGAGCCATCATAAAAAAAACTGTTAGTAAGGTGCTAAATTTTCCCTTGTTACAGCTGCAGGTCAAGCCCTCTCGTTGAGAGCCTGCCAAGAGCAGGGGGACCACAAGACCAGCTCCCTGCTGTGCTGACAAACTGCTGTTAGCAAATATTCTCAGAGGGAGCAGGCATATCACAGGCAGCATACTTATTTTGAAGTTAACTTATGTCATTTTAGTCATTACAGCAATATTCAAAGATTAAATCTACTTGAACGATAATTGCCTTTTCTACAAAATGACTAATACCTCTGCTTTAATTTTTTTTTTTTATGTGGACTCTTGTGTGCTTGAAAGCCTAAAACATGATTGCTGATGGAGCCTGGGCTTCTCCACAGAATGAATTCTACACGCAGATGTGCACAAGTAGTAATTATGTGTACTGGAAAAATTTACAGAATGAAACAGTAGATTTCGGCTACAGAATGCCATCATGCTGCAATGCCAGAGTTGATTTCCAAGTGGAGGATGTGAACATAGAAAACCAGGAGTGCCATCTACATTTTTTTGTTTTTTGGAGAAAACTCTCATGCCCCTTTTATACAGGAAGATCTGACACTCGGGTCTGATGCTCCCAGGCTGCTCAGCAGAACTCACTGCTGCTGCCACAGTGTCTCATTATCATCATCTAGAGGCTGGAATTAACAGGAATTATCTGGCTTGTTAACCTTTGCCAGCTGCTGGGCAGGCAGGATTGGTTTCCACCTCTGTTTTCTGGGGCAGAGAGTCAGGTCCTATAGGCTGACTGCTCTCTGTCCAGCATTCACCCCTCATGATCTGTCACAAAGAAAAGCTCTAAGTTCTTATCCTCTTTTTCATCTAAAGCATAACGGGAATATGAGCATCCTTCTGCAATCCCTCATTTCTTACTGAAGCAGAAAATAAACTAAACTCATCACATTTAATTTTGTTTTGGAGTGTGTTTTCTAATGGCAGTCAAATGCAGCATTAGTGTTTTCATTGCTGAAATTAAAGAGTACGTCTGAAAAGACTGCATCAGATCAATAATGTGGTGTCATTTTACACACTATAGGTTTGAGGGAAACTTCTATGAAATAATTTTAAAATATTTTAAAATATTTCTTATGAATGATATTGTGAATGAAAAACTAGTTCAAGGAAAAAAACATTGCCACAGCAGAAGTCAAGAAATTTCTTCTATTTTTTCCTCCCACTAATGCAAAGCTTACATTTTCCAGCAAATTTTTTTAAAAAAGACTTGCAGGTGTGAGCAGCTCAGTAAGACTGCAACCTCGTTCATCCCTTGTTCCTGGATTTACTTCTACTGTAGTACAAATGTGATAGCAGCAAGTGGGAAGACATAATTTTCCTTCCCTACTTTTAAAAATAATTTTAAAAACATAATTTTCATTGTATTTATGGCCCATGTCTGTAAACATACAAAGAAGACGAAATCCAAACAAGCAGCTGAATGTATAGCAACAGCTATGGCTACTTGCTGCTTTTCCATGATAATTTCCATGGGAACAGAAGCTAAAGCAAGGCAGTTGAAAAGATATAGGTGAAAAATAATCCTCATTGATTTTTAAAAACTTTGACTTTAATTTTGAAAAATTAGATTAAAATTAAGGCATAAGGAAGGAATTAAAGTATTACTACACAGACTTTAATTTAATAGTAATAATCTTTACATTTTGGGTTCATCCATACATCTCAAAGGCATTTGCTGCAGAGGTTCCCTCCTCCAGCAACACAATAATATGTATTCTCCCTTTACTATGTTATGGACCAAATTAACCCCTGACATGCTGGGGTAAAAATTACAGAAAAGAAGCTAACAAAGCCATACGTAACTTTCAGGAGCTGAATGATCCCACTGATTCCATTTTGCCTGTGCTGGTGCCCAAGTGCTGAATACACTGTAGGGGCATATTTCTAAACAAGCCAGCTCTGTTGTCCTCCCACAGTCAGCTCAGGTAGAGTCAGTGTCATGTCTGTTCTTTTCTTTTACATGGAAAACAAAAACTATTTTACAGCTCTTCTATTGTTACCACATTTATAATTTGCTTTTGAACCCTATGACAAAATACAAACGTGGTGTATTTACCTGCAAGCACAACAGCCAAGAAACACAGGCTCCTCATCCTTGCCATGGCTGAAGGAGGACTTCTACAGGCAGCCTGGGGCCTTTTATATGAGGCAGGGGCAAGATAAGCACTTGTTCAGATACACAATCAGAAGCACTGCAAATATTTTCTCAGCATTAATTTCTTTGATGAGATTAATTGTAACACATGACCTTGCCTGTATCTAAGCAGATAACATGAGATACAGTCTAATTTTTCCACACTTTGTTCAGCTTCCGAATTCCAGCCTTGAGAGGAAAACATGATTTTCCCACGACTTCTTAGAAAAATAATTTTTCAGAGACCATCTTTCTTTTTTTTTTCTTTTTGACACAAGCATGTTCAGAGTGGGAGTCCAGTGCTTACCTTTTTCTGATTTCATATTATCTTTTGTCACATATGTGGGTTTACAGCATGGATGAAGTTTGGAGAAAAACAAACAGTCAAAAATTCTCCATTAAAACAAGACACTGATACTGTGACCTTTACAAAATGACATTTTTCTTCCAATTACTTGATGGCAAGTACTTTCAGAGCAAAGGTGTGAAAGCTTTGTTCTATGGTAAGACCTGGTTTAGGTGAAATACCTTTTTGGAAGAAAAAAAAAATATTTTAATGAATATGTTAAGTAACATTGGTGCCTATCAGGAGATAGGCCAAACAAAAATATATGCCAAGCACCCCTGGAGAGAACATCTGCAGCTCAGGCCATGGCCACACCACCTCATGTGGTCTGCCAGAGTTGAGCAGCTGGACAGAGGGAGGCTTTTCCCAGGTCTGCAAGGGCTTCTGTCCTGTACTTGCAAAACACAATATTCTCATGAGTCTAAAACACACAGCCATGAGTGTTCAGGCCCAAAATTAGGGGTCACCGAGCTGTTGATATCATTTATGTAACTAGGTACAACACCTGCCAAGCCAAGGGGAACAGGGACCCTCCACCAGACAAAAAGCCTCTCATGTGAGTCTTGCATGTAAATCCACTCTCCACTGGGTATTTGCGATATAGTCCCAAATCATTTGTGTGTAGACCCCTTGAATAGCTAAAAAGCATGACAGACAAACACTAAGTGGTAGTGCTGCTGCTTATTTTAACTAATTTATATTTTGTTTTTTAACAATATATATCATTCATCACTCATTTCTATCAAAACTTGGAATATATTGGTAACCTCAAATTGCAAGCAGTATTTTCATCTCTTTTCAAGCTGAGCAGAGAAGGAAGTAAATCCTCCAAGATCTGTAAGAGGCATCAGAACTTTTCCTTGTTTGACAGCCCATAAAGTACCCATGCAATAAGGTAAGAGAAGTGCCATCTCGTAGGAACAGCTGTCACCTGCTTCTGTACTGTTCTAAGTGTGAGGGAATCCCCCTAGGGTTCCCAAGTACTCTAAAAACACAAATAGTGGCCAAGGAGAACACAGACATGGGATACAAGAACAATATATGGGCTATAGTACCCACCAAGCTACTCTACTGCACTGTGTGAAATTGTGGGGTTTATATTCAACACATTTGCAAGGGAAGTGAATTTTTTATAAGGAAGTATGATGAACAAGGCAAAAAAGCAGTTCACATTCACATCTTTATTTTTTACCTACACAAGCTATAATTTACAGACTGGTATTTTCTGAAAAATAAAAACAAAACAACCAAAAAAAACCCTCAATATCCAAACACTGTTTCTGAATCTACATAAAATTTGCAGAATTTACAAATTAATATTCAGAGCAGTTGGGTAAATTATACATCCTTCCTCAGTATCCAGGTTCCAAGAGCTTTAAAAGTCATACAGGCACAAGATAAGATATTTTCTTTATACAACCATCTATTTACATAGCTTTTTCCAATATACGTGGTTCAGTTCTCAAAGTAACTGCCAAGGTTTGCAAAACAGTGTATTTAAAATACATTTAGCAGCATATAAAATTAGATAAAAAGGAAAGACAATTTGCTTTAAAAAAAGAAAATGTGAGATGATAGAAACAAATCCATAAGAAAAATAGATTAAGATATATCTGTCATGACATTAAGAACACCTAGTCATTGCAGAACATAGGCAAAACACAAATAAAACATAGCCATTTGTGGGCATTTGAGTTCTAGTCCTGAGCACAGAGTATACACAGCTGCACAACTTTGGTCAACACAGATTATATGCTATCAACACATAACTCATATGGCATTTGCTGTTAGCAGGATACAGCCATGTCAGGTAGATGTATCGTTAACAGCCTCTTCCCATCTATTATTCCCTCCACTTTCCTAACAACAGTGTAAGTGACCTTTAAAATCTTCAAACTGCCTCTCATAATCAAAGGCTTATTCCTGGGACACATTTCTTCCCCTGTTACCCTAAAATGCAAAACAGCTGATCATACTCATGAGTGAAATACAGCAGAGCACTTTTGTTATATATTTCAGGTTATAATTTTGAGATGGTCATTAGAGAAGACTGAATTCCAGTTAATTTAAACTGCAAGTATTATATATGCACACAAATTCAGCCATAATATATAGAGATACAGGTGACTGTTGAGACTCAAGCACGTTACCAAGAGGTTATTAAATACAGTACATATTTTAAGGACAGCAGGTCTAGTGGAAGAGTTCACACATTTTCAGTCCATTCCAGTCATCAGTGATTAACTAATAAACATGCAGCAAACTGCATAGAGTGCACCTCAAATTGATCAATGTATTCCTTTATCCTCCATGATTTCAATTACTGGCAAGATCTTCACTTGCATCTCCTGTATCTGATATTTGTCCATCTATTATATTTCGAGCTTTCCAGATCCTCACAGTACGATCACTGAAAACCAAAACAAAGCAATATTAGAGCACTGTAATTACACTGGGGAAGGAGTGAGGGCAAAGGGGGGGCAAGGGAAGCTTCCTTAAAAGCTTGAGTGTCATACTCAGAATGGTATGGTTGGCAAAATAACAGTTCTTTAATGGGCATGCAAGGATTATTCCACCTCTGGGAGACTTTGTAATCTAATATGTACAGCACTGAAAATTCCCTAACCTTATCACAGCACTGGCTATAACCTTTAACCATGTAAAAAAGTATAAAGACTTTATGCTGAAGGAAAGTAAAGAGGTGTCAGTCTATGATAAGAAAAAGTTAAAAAAGCACAGAACCACAAGACAATATGAAGTCCTAACTCTCCAACAAAAAATACCTAACAAACCCATTTGCAAGGTGCTATATAGCAATAACAGTGAGCTGACACTTAGAAGCCAAGACTGTAGTTCTGTACTTTTGGAAAAAAAAAAAAAATCACTATTTACACAGTTTTAAAGTATGTGTAAATAAAATACCACTTAGGATGTGTTACAAAATTGTATTATAATTTAGAAGTGAAATAAAGAGTTAGTCTTGTTAAACAGCAATTTATTCCCTGAAAGGAAAGTTATGAATTTCTCATAAACATTAATTTGAGTGACTAGCCAACGCTGATTCATATATTCCTCACAACCCCCTTTGCGACAGTTAAAAGTGTTTTCTGACTTGTGCCTTCATTTCACTGTAAATTGTTAGAAACACTCTAAATTTTTAAGCCCACTAAATTTTAGCGCTAGAAATACCAAAAGGCTGATTTTTTTTTATGACAAAAAGCCCAATGAATTTCAAATGCATGTATGTTCTAAATGGATTATTAATCTTTAAGCAAACAGAGACATAAGCTTTGACATCTCTACCCCTACCTATTAGTGCTTAAACGTAAAACCTGACCATCAAATATGAAAACTTTGGCAACTTTGAAATCCTGCTATGACTCAGAAAGACCTGTTTCTAATTCAGAAGCTTCCACTATTGGCACAAGAACGTAATACATCAGCTTTCACAGCTCCTGTGCTCAGACTTCACCACAAAGAGGCTCTGTTGCTGTCTCCTGCACACTCTCCATAACAAGGTGTTTTTCTTGGTCAATTCCCCTGAAGTTTCAGGTGCTCAAATTGCTCACTTTTACTAAGAAAACAAATATTCAAATCAATGTGTTTACAGTACAGTAGGATGGCTTACAAAGCTTCTGCTGTATGCCAGCACTTAAAAACAAACCAACCAACAAACCAACAGCCATATGCCATGGCTTTTAGGAGAATTTGCACAGGTCAGGAATGAGTCCTACCAGGAAATAGTCCAACTCCAGAGATAAGCTTTTAAAGTTCTCAAGTACTGCCAAATTCTCCCTGCCATTCCGTAGATCAGTGGTCTCCAAACTTTTTTTGATCCTGCACTCCTATGACTAAAATTTTTAAAGCCTACACTGCCATTTATTAATTATATACACATACCATTGAATTCTAATAATTTATTCCAGCACCCCACTGGATCATGTTGTGCATCCCCTAGGGTGCAAGCATCTCACGTTGGAGATGGCTGCGATAGATATTAGCACTAAGGAGCATGGACTGGACAAGGTCTCCTGATGCTTTCTATGAAGTGACTTACACATGTCCTAAACACATGTGCATGGACATAATTCTAGCAGGGGACACAGAAAAGAAAGATTCATGGAAAAGAACTCACTCTGCTGCTGTAAAAATCTGGCTGGAGTTGGTGCAGATGGCATTTATAGGGCTGTCATGTCCCTTCATCTCTGCAATGGGTGCAAAGGTATCCACGTTCCAGAGCTTGAGGGTGCCTCCCCTGCAGCCGCTGAGCAGAACCGGCACACCAGGCACCAAGCCAAGAGCACAAACCCAGTCCTTATGAGCATTAGGAACTTGCTGAAAGAGAGAAGGCAGGCACACAAGTCTCACAGGGCTGCAAAAAATTCTGGAGGAACAAGCTCAGAAGTGGAAAAATCCCAAGTCGTAAGCCTGATTCCTGTCCTGCAGCAGTTTTGCCACATGGCTCTGGGTGGCTTCTGCACCTTTAGAGCAAGGAGAGTGCTAACTTCCAAGAGTGTATCTTTTTGTGAAATTGTATTGCAAAATAAGAAGAAAACCTAATATGCACAATTGACCTAATGTGGAACAGAAACCAGTTTAAGATAATACAAAGTGTGCATGTTTTCAAATGTATATTTGAATGCATTTTTGAACATATGGTATCTGTGTTATGTTTCAAGCCTGTAAAACTGCTATAAAACACATAAAAAGAAAATCCAAAATACAGCACAAAAATACACCAGGGAAACAGAAACTGTTTCTGTATTTGGCTTTTTTCTTTCTTCTTTCCCCACTACACATTACAAATTGATTTTGTGATGTTGCACTTCACAGAAACACATTAATTCTTTATTGAGGAAGGGCACTAAAAATGTTCTAATTCAGAAAGCAAAATGCTGCACAGACCAGCTGAGAACAACATCTTTTTTTATTTGTTCTCAAATTTATTTGTTCTCACAAATAAACAAATTGGGAAAAACAAAAATATGGAGAAATTATAGTCCAAATTTTGTCTTTTGGGGATACCAAAAGTGGCTTTTCTCCAGTTCAGTTTGGTAAGAATTACTTTGCTTTGCCGCATTGCTCATAATGGAGTACATTCAGATTTCTAGGATCACCTTGGTGTTTCATCTATAATATAAACAGCTACCACAGCACTGGGAGTCTGGTTCTGCAGCACTTCATAAAACTGGGAGCAGGGGTGGTTGTGGTTCTTATAAATTTTGCCACAGCAGGGTTTTGTGCCTTGGGATGTGTAACACCAAATGAGGTAGACAATCTCCAAATTCTTTTGAATAGCATGTTTGTTAAGGGATTTTCATCAACTATAGAGGATCAGACCTGGTCAACATGTGTATGCCAAACCAGGACCTCAGATGCAACATTAGCATTTATGCTGTAAAGCAGCTTGGCTCTGATCTGGTTGCTGGGTAGATTAAGGAGAGCGGCTGTTCAATCTGCAACTTTGGAGGTTTTGAAAAACTCAGCTGGGCAAGGCCTTAAGAAACCAGACCTAACCACAAAGTTGGCCTTAGACCAGCAGGACAACTTCACATTGTGTGACTTCCAGTGGGCCCTTCTATTCTGAATTATCATACGATTAGAAAAGTAACAGCACTTCTCATTCCCTAAAAAAGGCAATGAATAAAAATTATTTATATTCTGTCAAATGCTTCAGTCTTACCTCCTTGAAAAACATACAGCATTTTATAGAAATAGAAATAAAAAGTAAGACTAAAATGTGAGACTATTCTTATCAAGTTCTACTCTTAAAACTAACAAACAGCGGGAGGCAAAGTAGAGAAATTATGAAATGCACATATACCAAAAGAAAAACAAGAAAAGTGATATAACTAGTCCAATTTACATACTTCTTCACCTCAATCCTGTACTCTTTCTGATGTTAAATTAATTGCAATAGCAAAAATGCATATTGCGTAATATTTTAAAGAGCCTAAAAGGAGTGAAGACACTTCTTAGAACTTTAAAGAAGTCATTCTGAAAATACAAAATCAGGAGAGAGTTTGATAAAGGCTGCTTAGTACATTTTTCTGGACAGACAGATGTGAGGGCAGATGTCTCAATATGGCCACATGAATACTTTCTCTAAGAAGCTAAATTTATGAATCTTTATTTTAACTGTGAAGTCTTCATAGTATTCTGAAAAGGAACTGGACAACTTTGAATGAAGGCCACGAAAGTCTATATATTTACGGAATACTAAGTATGCCCATATAGAAATTTTCCTTTTGAAGTAGCCAGTCCATTATTTTCTCATGTCACAATACTTTAAAATTCTATTTGTTCCCTTGCTATCAGTCTGAATATTAAATGCATGCTCCTCCTTTCCCTAAAACTTATTGCAAAACCAGCACTCTCTTCTGGTATTTGTTTTTCTGCCTTCCAGTTCTCGCTCTGTCTCAAGTTAAATAATCACAACTATACCTCAAGAACCTCTCATAAGACCTAGAAGAATAAATCAGCTTATAGCAGGTAGGCAAAAATCAAAGTTCTTCCTGCCAAAAAAATTGCAAATTCCCTGGATTTGAGGTCCTTTTACACTCACTCCCTTTTTTTTCCTTTTGACATAAGGAAAAATATACAGCTAATGTGTTCTGGCAGCAAGCATTATTATGAGTGTGTTGTATACATCATGTAACAAATGCACTGTATAAGGAGATGAATCTAAGGTCTAAGACTGGGTGGAGCAAGATAGGGTGTAAAACCTCTATACAAGAACATTTTCTGATCTAAAGTATTGTTTCTCATTAATGAGTTCTCAATCCAAGTCCATGATAAGTATCCAATGATTCCAGTCACAGATGAGGCAAATGCTGCTTTTATTCTGAAGCAGAAAAAATAAACCCCACGTACTCAGAGCTAAAACAGGATAACCACTTCATCAGAATTTTCTGATGCTACACGCACAGAAAAGCAACTGCATGTAAAGATCAAGCATATTATTGATTTCTTCCTTAGTCAGTGCTCTATGCCTTCCCTATTAAAAGCATCAGTGTCTATGTGAACAGTCATTGTATGAGCCTGAACATTTATACAGCCTGAAAACAATTCTACAGCGTGACTATCACAGCAGTCATGATTTTTTTCATTACCTGAAGAAGGTCTTTTTGAGACAAATCCCATTTCTTAATTCCATTATCTCTCGATCCACTAAAAAGGTTATCTCCCATAATAGCAAGTGCTTCAATGCCATCATAATGAGGAGGTTCAAAATTGTGTGTAGGACTTACGCTTCCAAGAGCCCCTTCAGTCACATCAAACATCTAAAATAAATAATAAAATACATTATGTGAAATTTTCTGCCATCTAACCTGCCTAAAATTCATGCAGCAAATAACTTTAGGGAAAAAAACTTGGTAAGTCTTATTACAGGCCACTGCATCACGATGTATATTTGACAGAATTTATCTACCAGAACCACTCCTTTCTCCTCTTCCACCTCTTTCTTGAAGTGGGAATACTCCACTGACTTCAGAGAAGACTGCTCTGTGAAGAAGTACTACTACTTCAGTATCACATGCACAGTAGCTTCACAGGAAGGGCCCATATGTACCCTCTGTGGTGGGCTAGAGAAACAAAGCTCATGAGTGAGCTTGGGAAGCATAACTCACACTGGGAGAATTGCACAGGTAATTAGCTTCAGAAAGTGGCATTAATATATTTTTCTGGACAAGTTGTTTTGGTAAGGGTTACATAATTTTACACACTGATGCTTTTCATGGACTAGACACACCTCTCTCCTTGCCTGTTGTCCAAGGATGAGGTGTTAAAACAGACTCTTTAAGTAAGGTTGTTTTAATAAATTTAAGCCATAACCAATCCCATCAGGTTTTGTTCCTTGAGCTGCAGTGTAAGCAACTCTGATTCATTTTACATTGTAGGCTGCCAGAATTCACCCAGTGAGACTAAGCTGAAAGAACAGATGAGCTGTAACTTTTTAAACCACCAGCTCCGTTTCACAAGCAAATGTCAAACTTCATCCTCTATTATTTGCTCTTTATTGGCCTTTTAGAATGAATAAGCTTGACAATAGAAAAGGGAGAGCTTGGCAGTGTAGAATAATACCTTGTGAGCTAAAGGTATTTTAAAATCAGTTACTGCATTCAATTAACATGCATCAGTTCCAATTGCAACAAAAAATTCAATGATAAACCAGAAAAATCAGTTAACTAGAGATGACTAATATTACTGACTCAGTAGACAAGACAGTTTCCTGTGGCATGACAGTACCTCTCACCAGACCTGGTAGCCCAACAGACCTACCCATGCACAGAATCACAGATTGTTAAGGAGTTAAAATGGACCTTAAAGATCACCTAGTCCCAACCCCTCTTCAGTAGTAGGAACACCTCCCACTATACTAGGCTGCTCAAGGCCTTATCCAGCTTGACTTTGAACACTACCAGCATTGGGGGATCCACAACCTCATTGGGCAACCTGTTTTGGTGTCTCACCACCTTCACAGTGAAAAATTTCATCCTAATATCATAACCTAAATTTTTCCTTTTTCAATCTGTACCCATTACTCCTTGTTTTGTCAGTACAGTTCCTGATGAAGATTCCCCTTCTGGCTTCTCTGTAAGCCACCCTCTTCTGACCCTTATGAGGTCTCTACATAATCTTCTCTTTTCAGGGCTGAGCAGAAGCACTGAGAATTCATAGACAGCTGCACTGACTATGCACATACAGATCATTTATACTATCCCAAGTGGCTTGACAATTCTGGAGGCATTCACTTTGGAGAACACACACTACTTGGAAGCACATAGAAATGGCTGAAATATCTCTGGACATTCTAGTGGTGTAAGTCAAGATGCAGACAAACTTAGGAGGAGATACGTAGCCTGGCCACGGAGAAGGAATACAAGAAGGACAAATAAACTTCTCTGACTGTTGACAGTTTGGCTTTCCAAAAGCTCTTCATCTCCTTGCTTGTCACATGAGTTCCCAGCATGACAAACTTGCATTACAAGATCACATCATATTGTTCCCACTGAGGTTCTTCACTCATTACAGTGCCAGGATGGCAGCTCATAACTAACCCAATATTCTGAACTGTGCAGGGAAGTGATTCTCAGAGTGTCTGCCTCTGTCTCCCCTTTGCCTAAGAATTCCCTGGCCTCTAACCATAGGGACACTGCTGACAGGATTCAAATCCACTTCAAGCCCAAGCTGTTAAACTATCCACCAGCCTTTCAGGCAGTTTTTTTGCATCTGGTACAGTGCACAGCCAAGCATCCAAGAATTGCAGAATAATAGGAAAGCCCACACAGGTTCTGGATTCTGGATCCTGCTCCAGAACTGTGTTCATACACTTTTTCCAGTGTGTGAGAAGAACAGAACAAAGCGTATCCCCTCATAACAAGCTAGGGTTTCTTGGTCATTCTCTCTTTGGCCTCATGCATCACACATTCTTTGCCGTGTGAGGGTCAGCTTTATGGATGATCTACAATGCCTTGCCTCTGGCGATTTGGTGTAGCCCTGAGAAATAGGAGCCTGTGGGCTCAAATACCCACTGGCTGAGGTGAGCCACAAAAAAAAAAAAAAAAAAAAAAAAAAAAAAAAAAAAAAAAAAAAAAAAAGGAGAGAGAGGAGAGAGAGAGAAAAATAAGCCCCTCCTCCCAAAAAACAGATTCCATATCGTTAATTATTCACAATTCCAAGAAGGAGAAAAGTACATGGCCACCTTGGCTGAGAAGTGCTGACCTTGCTGTCCTCCCCACTGCAGAACACAGGTAACACTTCAGAAAGAGCCTGAGCTAAACTCTGGACTCTTATGTGAGGAACACACAGGGTGTCTCTGCTGAAACAATTAGGTCTGCATTCCAAAACAGAGGCACTGACTTCAGATACTTTAAAGGACTAAATGTTACCTAAAAGTAGGTGTTATGAATATTTCTCCAATACTTTGCACACCTGATATCCAATTTAATGGGGATTAAGAAAAAAACTTAACTAGAAACAACCATGCATCCATCTTCCTTGGTGAAAGGAAAAAGGCACAGAAATGGTAAGTGTTTATTATCACTGAATATTATTCATGATCTATGACTGGTGAAATATTTTCATCTTGGCTGTCACACATTGTAGATGTAAGCGACTTCTGCTGAAGCCTGCATCCCATGCTGATGTGCTAAGTTAAAATAACCAAATACTAGTGGTTTACCTTTATATAATGATCCTTTGAACCAGTGACAATAAGATCTTGTCCATTGGAAATCTGATCGACAGTAAGGCACATAACAGGACCCTGGTGACCAGTTAGCTTTCCTGTAGACTGAAATCTTTGAGGATAAGAGAGGAAATGAGGACTTGTTAATTTTTCATATATCTACTATAGACCATAGCACAGTTTCTGACAGAATGGATCTTTTTATTTTCCCTGTCTTCAGTACTTATCCCCTGGTTTACCTACCCTCTATTGTTCATATCCATGGATAAATATAAAAATCTACATTAAATACAACAAACCCCCTCTATTTATGAAAAATAAGCACTAAAACATTTTAAAGTGAAGATCAGTCAGTCCCCTCATGAGTATTTCCTGTATTTTGAATGCACTCTTTGGGAGCAGATTCTGTTTGTTAAAGTGTAATTATAGTGCAGCTATCATAATTCCATATTATATTACACTATTTCCATTGGCTTCCATCATCTCATCAATAATTACTAGTCAGGATTCCCATATTCACTTTACAAGAGTGTGTTTTGTAGTGCCTGTCAAACAAAACATTGTGTTTTTCCAGTAATTTTTACTGAAATGATTCACCACAACCTCAACACATGAGAAAATCATTATTTTGGTAACCGCCACAGATAGATTAGCTGATCTGTAACTGATACCATATTTTGCCCAGGTATGGACAGTAACATATAGAAGAAACACTTCACTGACTGTTTCATGTGCACAACTTTGCTGCCTATGCACGTGTCACCACCTAAAGAACATCCCCTTCAGCTGGTGTTTAGTACCTTTTCAGGTCCCACATCCTCACTGAGTTTCCAGCAGCTGCATAGAGGAATGTGCCAGTTGGATTTAGTGCAATTTGATTGATCTGGTTCTCTCCAGCTGGGATAGCAACTGTTCTGTTAGTACTTCCTGAACACACATCAGCAGGCATAGCTTGGCCTGAAGACCTGAGTACAGAGGAGGAAAAAAAGGAAAAAAAATAGAAAAAACCCCAAGTTCTATAGTTTGTTTGCCATACTTTGTATACTCTCTAAAAACAAGCCTATTTCACTGAGCATAAAAGGCTATAAGCCAATTATGAATACTGAACATCTGATAAAATTCTATATGCAATTTTTTTTTCTGTTCCCATATATTACTGGTGCCCCATAATGACTTAGCCTGAACATGAAAAGAGTGCTTCCATTCCCAACAGTGTACTTATATTACACTGTGCTGCAATATTGAATTAAATATAATAAAATTTATCTAAAACTAAGACTCATTTGAATGCTTCATCTGAGGTTCAGCACACTCACGTCAACGTCCGAATGCACTTTGCAGAATCTCTGATGTCCCACACCTTGATATAGGAGGTTGAAACTGTGAAGACCAGGCTAGTGTAATTGCAGTATTTAATAGAAACTACATTATTTGGATGACCCCCTAAAGACATAATCTCTTGTCCAGTTACCAGATTCCAGACTTTACAGGTACGATCTAAATAAAGACAAAAAAAAAAAGGGAAATATTAACAATAATAAATAAAATTTAAAAAAACTGAAAAAAATCTCATATTTTCCCTAAACTCAGTTATAATTAAAAAAAAAAAGTACCCACATTCATTTGCACTCCTACATTTTCCTCCATTTCTGTAGATACAGCAGAAAAACAAGTAAATTAAGGAGGTGTTAAAAAATACACATAGTCATCCATCTATCATTATCATCAAAAGTAAGCAAGGTTAATCATTAAATGCGCATTCAAGATCTGCATATTACCTCCCAAGCATTTTAAAAGGATAAAAATCTCAAGGGAAGTGAAAATACAGACAATTTAGAGGCTGTAAAGTGTGGATGATGATAGATGAACAGAAGAATCCAATTTTTAATTTGGAAATTTCTTATCAAAAACATAGCTCACAATGAGTTTTGAGGCTTAGTATGGCTGAGTTCTGACTACCACAACAAAAGTACAAAGGTGAGAAGGGATCCAAATTCTTCAGTGTATTGGGGCCACTGAAAATCCCAGCAGAGAGTGCTTTAGTCACTGTTTTGATTTGGTAGCAAAGGAAATTAAATACTGCAACCTTTTATGTGTTAAAATCCCAAATGCATAGAAGTTTTCAAGGAATCTGCAAAGCTACTGGCAAAAACAGGAAACTCTCCTTGCTGCACTATATCTGTATCACTGTATCACTCCATGTGTTTTAGACATACATTTATACTGAAATAAATACTGGAAGGATGAAGAGAAAGTTTCATGTATAGACTCTAGTTATGATAGCATGAAGGTAAGTATAGCAAGACCTGTCTGCCACTTTAAAACACCAACTAACCAAGATCAAAGATCTGCAATGCACAGGAGAGTTTACTGGCATTTCTGAATTTGTCTGCAAGTATTATCTGATGTCAGTGAGCCAAGACTTTCTGCTTCAGCAACAATTTCCAAATGACTTACCCTTTTTTAATTAAACAACTGTCTACACTCTTGAGTAAAAGTGTACTTGGTAAACTCCCCTCAAAAATATATACAGGAAAAACTCTCCCATAAGTTTAAGAAACTAGAATATGACTTCAAAAAAGTAAACATTTGCAACATCTGCATACATCCGTAAAAAAACCACTAAATTACCAAACCTTTTGAATACAAATCTAGATGTAAAATAAAATTTTAAAGCACACCCTTTTTTCCTCACATAGCCACTAACATTCAAAATCTCAACAGAAATCAACTAAGTATTATTTACAAAATCTAAATCAATGTCCTTTTTTTCCAATTGCATATACTTGCACAAATGTTGAAATGTTGGCTTAAAACTTAAAATCAAAAGTTTGCCAATGTACTCCAAGTGTCATTTGGTATTTTTAACAGCCAGCTAGTAAAACAGCCACAGAAACCATACCTAAATATTAGCAGTGGAAGACCTGCATCTGATGGGGTTGTCAACTATGCTAATACAGGGATAAAAGGGATGTCCTGAAACTTCAAAACTTATTTATTACATGAACTAGTGAAAAGGAGAATCTCCCTGTCAACAGGTGTTAACTTCTTCCCAGCCACTCTAGTTCACCTTAGCTTTGATACTTTCAGAAAAAAAAGTCTGCCATAGTTTCAGCAGCACAACTAAGAACATAACAAGTCCTTTACCGTAAGTGCTTTATGTGAAAAAACCCAGAGAAAAAGCACAACATACAAAAATCACTTTTTAAGCAATATTAAAATAGCTGTTTGTGAAAAGTAACAGTTGAACTCTGGTGGCCTCTGGTGGTATCTTTAAGCCAAACTGGGCAATGACAATGGAAATTCACTACAGACAGGAGGAAAATGTTTTCTTCAAAACACTGCTTCTATCAGTTTGAGAAGTTTATAGAGTGACTGCACCATCCAGTAAGGACTTAGAGACTACAAAAATTTCAGGCCCTCCCACACCTGCCGTACAGTTCTTATAATAACGAAGGACAGGCAACAAGATGCACAGAGGAAGCAGAAGACATCCCCAGATGATGAAGACAGCTTGAAGAACCAACTATGGCATGAAGGATATTCAAACTCTGTGCAGTAGAGTCAAACGTGTGCCAGTTCCCACCTCCACCCTTACCCTGAAGTTATTACTTTGCATTGTATATCATGTGTATACATGCTACCCATGACTGCTACCATCATATCACTCAACAAATGTTAATGTTACTGCTTTTTGTGGTTTTCCACTACGAACAAGCAGCCAAATACTACACACTGGAGTTAGAAACCTGTAGATAATTACTGGAAATCCTTCTTCAGCTTATGTTGAGAAACAGACCCTTAGAATTTTCCACTGTGTTTACAGCACTAAGCACAAATTGAGAATTTCACAACACTCCAAGTTGTCAAAGCAGCCTCTTTAGGCAGCAGAGATGCACAGAGCTTGCCCAACCTTTAGATCCAGTGAAGAGAAGATCATCAGTTGCATCAACGCAAAGCACAGCCTTGGTGTGTCCCTCAGCTGTATAGATACACTGAAGGGGGGATGATCGGATGCCTTTTGAAGCAGGAAATGGGTTAATTATCCCCCTAAAGAAAAAAAGGAATGTGAGTTGGGCATAGTAACAGATACAGATGAAATTAATTTACTTGAGTGTAGGGGAAAAAAAATTAATCTAGTGTTCTTAGATGTGAGGGCAGAATAGCTGAATGCCTTTCATAAACTATGTAAAGATTTTTACTATTTAGCCTCAACACATGTCAACTCTTGACTGTAAGTTAAAGGAAATGGCATACAAAAACAAACAAATGAAAAGACAACAAGGTGCTAAATGCTGGGTACATGGCAAAGTCTGCAAAATGCTGAACAAACCAGGAGACTTAAAGTTTCTCTATGCCCGAGATCAACCATAGCCCATCTTATTCTAAACAGCAGAATTTGAAAAATGGAGCAAATGTAACGTGCACTGCCAATTCCAAACTCAGCATGCATTTCATATCATCTGCATTCTATGGGCAGACACAGAGAACTGCTGTTAATTCCTGTGCCTGAAGAAGGTTCCCGCTGCACCCTGTACCCAACAACATGCTCATGCTCAAATGGCCAAAAGGGAGGATCATTGGAATGCTGACACCCCAGAGGAATCTTCCTAGGAAACTTTCAGCTAATTGTGTGGTGATGCCAAAAGACTAACCCACCTGAAAAAAATGCCTCACAATTCATTACCAAACAAAAAATACTAGCAGTCTAAAATCCCAGGCATACAATTGCACACACACAAACCCTTTTATTTCTGTGAAGTGTAGAAAAGCCTCAAGGTAATACCCAAAACATGCAAAACAGTTGTGACCTGGCCAGCTTGCAATTATGACAGTGTCATGCACTTTTGGGAATCACACACGCAACTGTGAGGAAAAGGAACTAAACCATAGCCCTTATCTCATCAAAGCAAAACAAAACCAAAAGTATCAGATGCTTTAGGAAAATGTAAAAATCTTGTAATATTCTCGAGAAGTTTCCTATAGGAAGAAAAAAGTCCTTTATGATACAAGCTAATTTTGTGACAACTGGTTAGTTTATCTAGTTATACTAAAATTATGATTTTAAACATTTTTACAGCTCAGGATATCTTCACTCATATAATTCATTACTCCTCAGCAATCCTTTTACATATTTTACTAGTATTAATAGCGTTTTAAATTGTTTAACATTATCTTCCTCATTTTGGAAAGGCATTCATCTTTCATCTGCACCATTTTATGTTTTAAAAAAACCAGGAACAGTTTGCTTTTTAACTAATTTAGGTATCTATGCTTTTGTTTTCTAGCATCACACTAAACTAACTACTGAATTTCTCTGTAGTATTCCCTAGTAGATCATGCTGCCTCTGAACCGAGTTATCCCTCCTGCTGTTCTCACCCACTCAACTCCATGACAAGCCATGTAAAATACATGTCCTGGAGCTATTTTTCTACCTATGTGCAGTGTTCTAAAATCTACAGACAAAAAAACACTACAACTGTTACAATGACCAGACAAAGCCACCATCACGTTATTGGCAGTTCTTTGACTGTCCTTCTCTAGATAAACTAACTTTTTACTGGGTACCAAAGTCCTCTAACCCACAGGGTTAGGCAACAGAGTGGCGACATTTCTTTCATCTCTTAAGTCCCTGTGCATTCTCTCAGAAAGACATAGTAAAAATCTACTCATTTTTATTTACACTAGGATTTCATTTTTATGATCAAAGTGTACAACAGAAAAAGAAAAAGAAAAATAAGTAGAGAAGCAGATAAAACATAAGAAACTGTCTGCCCCTATTTTTTTTATTTTTTTTTTTTAAGAAAACAAAGAGAGAAACAATGTGTCTAAGGAAATATTTACACCATACTTCAGTTACAATTAAAATACCTGTCATGCTCAACAATGATAAAAAAACACCCTAAAAAAGGAGAGGGGGAGACATGCTGGACCAAAATCTCAGATATTTAATGTTCTGTCAAAAAGCAAAAGAAACAATGCACAGGTATCAGGAAAAATCATGCAGCAAAATGAAATGCCTTAAGAACTGGAATAACTTTGGTGAGAGATGCCAAGAAAACAGAAAAGAGAAAGAGAGAGTACCTTTGTACCTCCGACAGAGAGGAATCACTTTCATCAGACCTACAATCAACAGTGGTGGAATTGTGAGGAGAAAGAATATAGGTATCAGCAAAGGAACGCCTCCATATGAGAAGAACAAACAACAGCATGGGCAACTCAGAAAAGCAATGCAAATCCACATACATTATGCAGCATTGCTCAAGGTATATCTCAAATCCATGATGATATGGGGGGTAGGGGGGAAAGAATAATTATCTTGAAATATCACTCTCAGCAGTAAGTTACAGCAGACTGTTTCAGCTCCAGAAGATGAGTAACAGCAGGTGAGCCATTTATTTCCCCGACATTTCTTAGAGAAGTAAAGGCAAAAAATTAAAAGAAGATAGATGCACAAGTTAACCTCCATAAGATAGTGCTTGTTGAGAATATCAAAAGAAAAAAAAATACTCTGAACATGAATGTCTGCTAAGTGTAGAAGAGACATGCAAAATATTAGTCATAGAGATACAAATGTTAAATATGATAAGCCACTCAAATAAATACAGCAATTTGCAAGCAATCCTAAGTTCAAAATTCTTCTCCCCTCATTTTGAAAAATGTTCAAAAATAAAAACCAAGAAAACATACAAGACAATATTTCCCCAAGACAATGACTTTCAGTAAGATTGTCTTAAGATGTCCTTAAATTTCAACTGAAACAGATTCAGCAGTTTCTATTTGACTTCAAAGTCAATTCAGAGAAAATGAAAAGGGTTTGGTGGGAGTTAGCAATAAGAAAAGTAAGCTAAGCTAAAGAAATCACAAGCACAGTTACTGAAAGCCTTGCAAACCACTGCTTGGTATGTAGTGGCTGTAGACAACTGAAAAAATACATTTTATTCAAAAAATAGTGTAAACAGACAACAGCAATTTTGTATCTTGCTAGAGTTAGTTTTAAATCTGACTTGCAGTTCATAAGCACTACATGGTATTTGGATCAGTACTGAAACCTCTAATCGAGATTCTAGTCAAGTAAAGTCCACTGCCATTTGGAGTAAGGCTCCCAAATAAATGCCTAATGTGAAAAAAGTCTTTCCACTTCTAAACAAGATATGAATATAATCTACTCCTGCAGATCGCTTCCTAAAGTCAGTCTGTTCAATAATCTGGATAATCTCTAAACAACTGTGTTCTGGCCATTCCAATGTCCCATCCTCTGAGGTGCTGTTGTGAGAGCACTCTGAGCAACACTGGAGCAACTGAGTAACTGTCAAAAGCACTATTTCCTAAATTATCATCTAAAATCTATTTTTGAGTGTAAACACACACACAAATACACAAACATCTAAGAATTCTACCATTCTTGTCTATTTTGGGTTTAAAACTACAAATACCAGACATGGCCTAGAAAACAGGAAACAAGGTTCAGCAGGAAATTTCTTTTCTCAAATTTTTACAGTGTTTCCATGGTAGTTTAAAATATTTCCTTTGAAAACTACACAAAAACATGAGAAATATCTCCTCCTGTCTTGCAGAAGGGTAAAATTTCTACCAGACACTACACTGAAAACTTGAGCACACTTTGCAGTTCCCTGATTGGGGGCTGAGGCTTCCCTTTGTGACTTACTTATCCTGCTGAACTGATGTGTTTCCCTGAGAAACAGTAAGACGACTAAAAACATTCATTTCATTACGGGGCCGGCTTGGTGGGGAAGTAGGAGGTGACAGACTAGCCTCTGGGGCTCCAGAATCTGAGCTACAAAAAAAAAAGAACATCTTCTTTAACAGGTTATGAATGGTTAGAAAAGTTAAATGCAACATGCCTTTAATCGTTAGATGCTCTTTTCTTAAGCAAATCATTCAGATTGTAATACTAGCTACAGATATTTCTTAGAGAAGGCAAAAAGCTTAAGGCTGCAGAGTGCAAGATGGCACAATGTTCAAAGATTAAGTGGTAAAAGTGAAAGCTACAGGCAGAAACACACGTGTAAAATTAAGAAATCCTTGTAAAATTGAAGTCTCTTAGAGATACTGATTACTTTGATTTAAAAAAAAAAAAAAATGTAATTTGCGAATGCTCCAAAGGACATTTTCTCAGGGCTCTGCTCCTAAGTTATTCTGTACAGAAAAACAACCTGGAAAAAACCCCAAACAACCACACAAGCTGAGCAATAAATATCAGCACTGACAAACTGTCCTGGAAGAAAAGAAATAGAAAAATACAGATTTATTTTTCAAGAAAATTCAAAGTTCAAATTATGCCAGAGGAAATAAATTTAAAAGAATCTTACAGTTTTTGTTCTTTTGTCTTTGTCTTTTCCATTGTTTTCTCATAGGCTTTTCTCTTTGTTAAAGGTGAAGGCTCAGGTATCTTCTTCTCTGGAAGAGATGGTTGTCTCGAACTAAAACAAGAGCAATCATTATCTCACTCTAAGGCCCTTCACAGAACTTGCTTTTCTTGCATTACCTGTCATTCTCTCGGTGTGATTTCAAAATTTAGAATATACTTAATCTATTTTGTCTCTCTTGAATTTAAGGATTACAAACTTGTTCTCATACTTGAATATAAAAATAGACCAAGTTATTAATGTTCAAAGCTGATCAACATATAGAGTCAGATACTGAATAGTTGAAGATCCACTAATTCAAGAATAAAAGAGACTCACTAAAAGAAATACAGTGGAGTATGCATCCCAAATTAAGATCTTGGGAATTCTTAAATTTCAAATTCCACATTTGCATCTACAATAGACCATTTACAGACATGAAGAACAGTGAAATCACAATGATTCTTATAGGCAAGTGAAACTTTGCAGTAACATATTCATGTTCATTAGGAAGTGAGAAAAGGTACTTCCCATTGACAACCTATTAAAACATGGCATCCTACTTCCCTTCTCCCTTTGCATTTCTCATTTGTCTCTCCAGTTCTTGCTCTGAAAACTCCAATTCAAAGTCACTGTGGTCTTTCTCCCAACCTTTTATTCCCCATTAAAATAAGCAAAAATGTCAAGAGGATAATATTAAAGCTGATACCCAAATGTTATCATTTCACCACAGTCAGACAAAAGAAAAAAGAAAGGAATCTGCGTGGTCTCCATTCTTCTGAACTTCTATTTCTCACTAGCTGTGCAATCACAGAAGCAGTATTTTTTTTCCCATTTTTTGTATTTAGGAGGATTTTTTCTATGAGTATGAAACACTCATTTAAAGCAAGAAAGCAGATTCTAAAAGTATTTTTGCTCCACGCAACTTCATTAAGCAAATAAAGTTCATTTAGCAGGTCCCCTGCCTGACATCAGTCTCAGAGCTCTACAGGTTCTAAATATGCATAGCTCAAACTTCTCTACATGTTTCCCTTGAGAGGAAGTCTGTGCTATATAAAATCCACCTGGAGACTGGAATGCAGAATAACATGATTTAACATGGACAGCACAACCATGAACCGCTACTTGACTCAAGTAGATTGGACAGTCTCAAGTGATCCCAAACCCTAACTGGAACGTGCGGGACCTGTAGGACCTAGTGCCAAGAACTGCATCTCAACCCTTAGAGCTTCCCAGGGTCTTCAAGTGACAGGAAAAGGAGGACAAGTGCCTGGTTTTGCATGGAAGTCTAGCACTTAAGTTATAAAAAAAGGGGAGAAAGTGAGTCCAATTCCCTCAAGGACAGAGCACACATTTCTATGTAGGGCTCCTTTACCTCCAGGCATATTGTGCAAAGGACACCAAAAAAGTTGGAACAGGACATGCTCCCTTCCCTCTCCCTTCCACACTCTTCCCCTCTTTTTGTATTTAGGAATGCAAAAATCCTGAGGTCACAAGGCAAATGCTATGAATCAGGCTGACAGGTCTTCCAGCAAGGATGACAAACAGGCTATAGTGTCTACTGCCAGGGTTGCTTTTGTGTCTACAGAGCAGCTGCTTGATTAAATAAACCAAACCAGAAACTGGAACCCAAGCTCCTCTGCCTCACACTGACTTCCTACATACTCAGACACAGGGGCAACTTTCACTTCTTCACTCTCTACCTGCCCTTGAGTCTTCCATCTTTGACTCCATAGTGGAACATCCTGAGAAGAAGGTGTAAATAGCATCATCACTTTCTGAATGCTTTCTGAAAGCCTGGGAATGCAGGTATTATAAAAATACAGCTCTGTTGCTGGAATGAACTTCCTAAGCACAGGTGTAAAAACCAGGTGCATGATGTCAATGACCTAACAGAAAAGGAGCAGGACACATACATACCTACTTCTAGGCTTCCAGAGCCTTTTAACATTTGCCAGGACATCAGACATCTGAACAGAGCTGACAAAAGTCCTATAGAAGACAACTATACTCTGAAAAAGCTGCTGTAGATGAGTTGAACATATCAAAGGATAACCACACTAATCAACTTCATGAAGAGAATTCCAATTAAATAAACTGTTGGCCATATGTATTTACGTGCCTCCCTAAGTAACAATCACACAATGGTCTGGATTGGAAGGGACTTAAAGATCATCTAGTTCCAACCTCCTTCCCTCAGGCAGGAACACATTCCACTAGACCAGGCTGCTCTAAGCCCCATCCAACCTGGCCTTGAACACTGCCAGGAATGGAGTATCCACAGCTCCTCTAGGTAACCTGTTTCAGTGTTTGGCACTTGCAGTAAAGATTTTCTTCCAATATCTCATGTACACCTACAATCTTCCAGTTTGTAGCCATTACCCCTTATCCTATCAACACACACAACCCTGTAAAATGTCCCTCTCCAAGGACCATGGAATCACCACAGACCTAAGAAAATTGAGGGGGTTCCAGAGTGGAGCAGTTTGTACATATGCAGGCAGCTAAATTTGCACCTAAACATATAATTAATTTCTGTCACTTTAAGAATCCATATTTTGGATTACTGTTACAGCCTCTACATCCCCAAATGTCATTTAAGTAAGTGGCACAAGGAAGAAAACATTTATTGCAGGTAAGATCATAATCTGCTCCTGAATAACATATTTTATTACTAGAGATATACTGGCACCACAGGCCCGTAAGGGAAGGCCAGATGGCTCATAAAGACAAGCTTTCTTCCACGATGACCAGATAAACCAGCATGAGTTCCAGTTTTGAAAAAACATACACACTTGCAGTGAGAAAGTCACTGCAGATTGATTGTGGGAATTTTTGATCACTTATCATTTACTAAAACATGATCAATAACAATTCAATATGTGAGGCCTACTGCTGACTGAATTGATTTTTTGACAGTAGGTAACTCTCAAATGCTTGCAGAACACAGTTTTGGAAAAATCCTGTTTCGCCTTTCGCTGGCTCCCTTTCATAAATGGATACATTCTAGAAGATGGAGTGAGGCAAAAGTTAGTATTACCTGAGTCTTGGATGTCAGGTCATAACACTTGATGTTTTAGATCTTGAAGCTTCAAAAGTCTCTATTCATCTCACACTAACTGCTGAAACAAGTGGGTTTTCTCCACCTATGCTCACCCTCAAGAGCACTCTCTTCAAGCAGATTCTATTTGCACTGCAGCCATCAGCATGGGTTAATAATTGCTGTCAGCAGTGTTTTACTGTTTGTGATTGCCACCTCAAGCACATGCCAGAAATACATAGTAAAAAATACAAATTGCAAATGTACATTAGGTAGAGACTGCTATAAAAATATGCCAACAGGACAGATGAATATGAAAAGATGCTTAACTCCAGAACCTGTAATGTGAAGACAGCTATGGGACACTGATTTCCACATCACTGAGTGTGGGAAGTGCATTCAATTTACACATGAGCTTCTGCAACATAGGAGCTAGTCTTAAAAAGCGAAGAAAAGGGTCTCTAGCAGTGAATGGCTAATAACCAGCAGTGGTATTGGTAGATATAAAAAGAACAGCAAGAGCAAGTGAAAAGAAAAAAAGAGTGTGTGTGAGAGACACCTGCTGGTCCCAAAGTAAAAAGACAATATTTTAGTTCTGTTTAGAATCAAGAGATACTTCCACTTAGCAAAACTGTTCTGCAGGTAAGTGCAACCTGCAAACAGAAAGGATTTCTGAGGATTCATAATGCGTAGCATTTTCCTTTCAACTTTTTACTTTCATTCTCTATTGTTGCAGAGACTTCTCCAATATAAGCATGGTCCATATGAGAAAACTCACAGAAAGATTTTTCCTAATAATTAGGACCATATACAAACACCATGTTATATAAAGTTTTCAGGTTGTGCTTTGTTGGGTTTTTTTTTTAATCCCTCTGCTGTTCTAACCAGATTCTCACTACCTTCCTAGAATGTGCATTTCCCATAGCACTAATACAGCAAGCTATTCAAGGTATTAGAGGAGTTTTTCCCTCTACATAGAACATGTTTACAAGGACTTTACTATAACAAAGCAACTTAACAGAACTTACATCTGCAGTAAGAGCCACAGTACTTACAACACTACGTTTATACTTTCTAGAGTGGTGATGGCAGAAAAGAAGGAGCTTTGTCAGTATTATTTAGTAAGCTTCAAGTGTATCAACTTTGTTTGTAAAGTTAAAATAATAGATTACAAGAAACTGGCAGCATGCATTTTTCAAAAGCAAAGGGTAATTAGTACAGCATGGCCAAACTTACATGCTGCCTATCTTAGAAGGTAAGCCAGATGGTGGGGGTATAAACTCTCTGTCCCTAGCAGAAGTATCATGTGTATCAGCAGCCACCCCAGTTTCTTGGGTTTCTGCAGCTGATGTGCTAGAGCCAGCCAAGGCAGAGTCTGCAGCACTACTGTCAGAGACCAGGTCACTGTTGGCTGCATACAGCAATTCCATCTGGGTGGTGGTCCTGCGGCGGGCCTGCAGACAGACAGAAAACAAACTGCCACTTAAACATGCACTGGTGTGTGTCAAGAGTCCTGTACTTGAGCTTATCATCAGCTGGCAATTAGCATCCCCCTCAAACACTTGGCAACTGCCTTTGGAAACTAAATCAAGAAGCTCACCTCTGTTTTTGGGCAACGATTTCAGAGGAGGCAATACAAATTCAATGAAACACTGATTTGACAGCGGGTTTCCAAGGCTATCCTTTCAACCAGCTGCCCATCAATACTACATTAACACAATATTACTCACCTATGGTTTATCCAAATGAAATGTTATAAAGCAGAGAGGAATAAAGCAAAGTGTGAATTTAAATAGCTACAATTATACCGGTGTGACTTCTAACATCAGTGCTTCTTCTCATATACAAACTTTACTTCTTACTAAGTTTAAGTCACCTGAAAAGTCCACATCAATTAAGATTTATTCAGAATTTCAACAATTTGAAAACAACAGAAAAACTCAAAGGAGCTAAGGCACAACACAATAATTTTTAAAAAGTGGATCATATGTGTTAGGTGTGATTTTACTATGAAGTTAAAATCTATTCCTCAGGGAAAGAAATACCAATAGGGAAGACAAAGATCCAGTCTGAAAAGAGCCATTACAAAAATGACATGTTTATTTCATTGTATTTTCAGACCAAATTCACTCATTTAAACAGCCCAAACAGCTGCACACCAAGGAACATTATCAAATAATGCAACAGCCAATACAGACATTTTCTTCCAAAGCCAATTGTAGTTGGAAAAGTGGAGGCTAAGCTTCTATTTACTTTGCAAACTTGGTTTATGCTCCTGTGAGCACAGAAGCAAAACTGTCATCAGCACACACTTCCAGTTCCCACTGCCATTAATATTAAACTATAGTCAGCCTAGATATATTACTCCACTGTCAGCTGCAATTAAGATCCTGGAGGTCAAACTTTTATTTGTTTCATAAACTTCCTCAAGATTTCTGTGACAAATTGCAAACAATAAGCATGTTCACAGTTCCCTCAGGCAATGGCATTGAACTGTAGCCTAACTAATACTAATCTGCAAAACGACATCAGTTTGGAGTGCAAGTACTTGGAAGAACATCTCTCTTCCTGGAATTCTAATAACTTAACCCCCAAATACTGAAGAAGTTATTTTTTATCATTGCTTCTTAAAGAAGAATGTCACATAAGATCATATGGCACACAAATCACATGAAAAGTACATCAGTTCACCTTTTGCTTGTCTTCATTCATTAAAGTCTCTTGGGTAAAGCAAGAGCATTCTCCAGAAGGTATCGTTAAATTATGAATTATTATACAATCACAGAATCACTTAAAAGACATGTAGAAGAATTATCATTATCATCATTGTACATCCTACCTTGCTTTTGGGCTTGACTTCACCACAAAGCTTCAAGAGATCTGAAGATAATGAACTAAAAGAAAAATTGCATCACAGTTATACCTTTTTATACACAAAGTCATCCTTTTTGCAGATGTGCATTTTTATTTTATTCTTCTTTCTACTGTAATCATGGGCAAAGTATAATGAAACAATGTTAAGAGATATTTTCTAAAGGATACATGATTTTGCATTACAAAAGGAGGAAATGAAAGTAATTTTTTCTAGAATCGGTAGTAACAAAGATTTGCTCACCTTCCTTCTGTTCCAGGACTATGCAATGGGGCATCCTCATCAGTACTATCTTCCAAATTTTCTAGAAAATTTCCAAAAGAATAACATTAGTCTGCCCCTCTACAACAAGATGCGAAAGCTTTAAGTGCTATACAAAACAACTCAGACAATGCTGAATGTAGATGAACAGAAAACAAAAGACTGGGATTCAAAATATCTTGACTGTTTTCTATCTAGCTCCCACCGAATTTTCCCAGCACATCAACTAATTTTTTTCATACAATCTAAATACATCATACATCTAGGCATACTGTGCCAAACGTGGTCCTCTATCTACTGTAGCAGAGCAACAGAGATGACAGAAAAACAGAAATTCTAGAAAGAAATCTGAAAGAAAGCAGATAAATCAAAGAAAATTATCTGCAAAACACGGAAGATATAGGATGTAAATCGATGGACAGTATGAATGTCTCTTTCTCCTCTTTTTTGTCTTGCTCCAAAACAGAATCAGTCTGTCTATAATGAAAAAGAAAATTACATTTTTAACTAGCTAGTGAGCTGAGGCTCAGCCTCCTCTGATAGAGTGCCACCATTTGAGCTGACAAGAAGCAAGCACTTTATCCGTATATAAGGATTTGTTTCAAAAGAGGATGATGCTACCACTTAATATTATAGAACAGCTTCCTAAAAAGGAGTAATTTCTAAAGGAAGCTGTTCAGTAGAAATGTTCCTGAAGCAAAAATGGGTACACAAACCTGTCCACAGAAGACAAAACCAACATGATGCATGCCCACACACTAACACTGTCAAACATCCAATTAACATGTCTGCATGCAAACGGTGCAAAACATTAAGCTGAGACAATGAGTCAATGGCACATATACAATCAGTTCCAAACTGCTGGGAAAGCAAATCCCCTAACTTGCATGTTATTCTAATAATGCATTTTAGGCATAGATCAAGGACATAGGTAACACATTCTTGCAAGCAAAGTCCCGTATTTTTGAACATATTCATGAAATATTAAGGATTAAATAACATTGTAATAACATTCCACTACACCGCCTCTTTACTAGTAGAGACACTGATTTTCTTTACTTAATTTCTGTCAAAAGCAGATACCATCTGCAATGCATATAACCAATATATTTGTACCCATACTAAAACAGGTTTGTCCATGTTTTAAGTGCAAGTTCATGCTTTGAAGAAAGGGAAGAAAGATCTGCAGCTTTCAGTTGAATTTTGAGAAGGAATGGAAAAAAAGAGAAGGAAAATACTGCCTTTTGGGTACACTGCATCTAAACATGTTTCCTGAAAAAGTTAAAACCATCAAGCTACAACAAATACCAACAATGCACTTCAGAGTTACTCAACTGCTGTATTAATCTTAACGATATAATCTTAATTATCAGGAATACAACAAGATTATAAAGAACACAGGGTCACAGGAATAGCACTATAATTTTCAGGTTTTCTTTGTTCCACCCTGGATTTGAGCCCAGATTAAAACCTTTCAATACTTATTACTGTTGTTGTTATTATTGCTATTATTATTATTACATGCCTTCTGCAAAAATGGGGATTACTTCTTTCAGTAAGAAAAAAGCAGCATCCCTAAAATAAACATATTTTTTGAAAATATAGGATTTTTATTAGAATTGTGTTACTTCATCCCCTCCTCATAAAGAACTCGTGATCTCTTTTTACAGGAAACTAAGTAGAGAGTGTAGAATGACCACCAAAGATGAGATTTTATTTGTAGGCTCACTCTCATGTGACCTGATGAGTTTCTTCAGTTTGCCTGCAATTCGACACAGGAAGACTGCCCAAAGCCCCGAGACAGAAATCAGTGCACAGAATCAACAAAAAGGTAGAAAGAATAAGATTCTGCAAGAGCGAGAAGAGATGATGAAAGGAGAAATAAAGTTAGTTAAAGACACTAATGTTTGCAGGGATAGCTGCTAGTAAACCAATGATTGCAGAACAGGAGGAGAATTTTCTGATTATTCATCTTCATCCTCATGCAGTAGCAACTGGATGGTACCAGAACAATGCCATACACCAGCACAGTTCACCCAGAGGAAATGACATTTGACCAGCCCTCTCAAAATCTGCACATAGATGGTTGTGAGTCACATCCATGAGTGTCCCATATGCCACAGGTGGGAAGGAAAAGCAGCTCCCACAACTCCTCAAAGAGGAGTCACTTCAGCAACATTCAAAACCCAATTTCACGGTCATTTTAACTCTCCACAAGAGCAGATGGCAGCTAGTTCATCCACCAAGGCCAACGGGCACTGAAAACCCATTCAAGTCAAAACCTGAGCCTGTGATGTACTTTTCTGCAGACTGAAACTTCTTGTCTACACTTGAATGCAAGTGCACAACTACATTAAGGAATGTTCAAGCTTTTTTGAGCCAAGTGTATTCAAATGGCTAAGAACTTTTGAAGATATTGGATCTGAAGGCAGGCATCAAGAGGGCAAATCACAAACACCCTGGAAGTGCAATCCCTTTGTTTGGGATAGGGCTCTCTGTGTGCTCTTCCACTGAGATATCAGGCACCCTGGTGAGATTGTTCTCAGGATTTGCTGCCATCCACACTTCTACCTACGGGAACTGTGTCAGGCTCTGCACCAACAGAGTTCCTGCAAACCAGCTGGCAATCCCAGCATCAAAGCCTCACTACAGTGGTGTCTGAACTCCCTGCAGTTCAAAAGGTTTGGTCACTAATGATCCACAAAACTCAGAATGCCAACAGCTGGGATTTCAACGGACCTAGGTTTAGTGCATATGTTCCACTGCATTTCCTTCCTATAAAGTGTTAGCAGAGTCCTGAGTGGCTTAGATACTCTAAAAGCTTCAGGTCATGCTTGCAAAATGTTAAAAAGCTTCTTCAATGAAATAACACTCTACAAAAAATTTGACGGCAGAGCTACTTTTTCAATACATTTAGCAAGTGGCTTTTCATTGCTTCAAATGTTGCTTTTAAGTAAAAGCCTGTCCAGAGCTAAAGAAAATTCAACGCTATCAGGAGAAACAATGCTCCAACAGGAGTGAACATGCACACACATTAAAGGCCTGTTTATAGAGATGCTGTGATACTACAAACCACTGAGGTTCCTGAATAAATAACTGGCTGCATGCAGCAAGGTTTCCTGACGTAGATCTTCAGGTGTCACTCGACAGGAAGCAGGCAACGTTCTCACTATCCCTAGATTATGATCTATACACTTCCATGTAGATTTGTGCTTTTGAAATGCTGTGCAAACTAGCACAAGACAACACAAAAGGAATTATCACTGCTAACAGGAATATTTTTCTCAAGTTCTAAATACAACCAATTTTTTGGAGGGAAGAAAATAAGCTTAATTCATTTGGAAATAACCTTAAAGCAACACCAACAAGGGACTTATCTCAAAATCAGTGAAGTCAGTAACTTAAACCCAATTGAAAAAGTGAGATATAATCCTGCATTCTGTACAATGTTTACATTACAAAATGAGCTATTTGTAAAAGGTTTAAAATAATCTGCAAGTTAAGAATTGCCTTTTTTTCAAGCCTAAAATATGGGCAGAATTTGTCACAACAGTAGCATATCACATAATATTTTTATGTAGTCTGAACACACTTCAGGTTTGCAAGCACCAAGTTATAAATTTGAAATACAGCTCTGCTTACTGTCTTCACTTTTAACTACCACAAGGGCTACTACCATGAGAGCTAGGGGTGGTTTCAGAAAGGAAGAAATGCTCTTTAAGCTCGTGATAATGAGTACATTTACAGAATAGTTCATGCAAACTTCACACACTCACAAATTCTAAGATGCATCAGTTAGTGAACATGAATGAATTAGTAACTCATGCAGCTGTACAGTACACAGAAAGCTAAACATACTTACCCAGTGGTATGCTATCTAGGTCTGTGTAAATACAGCAACAAGGAAAAAAAAGCAACATTCCAATCAAAACATATCCATTTACAAAAAGAAATAAAACAAAAGTACCCAAATGTATTCTAAATTTCTCTTAGTATCATCTCATGAGAAGTAGAATAGATGCCGTAACGAAATAAAACGCCAATCCAAAATTCCTAGCATATGATGACTGAATGGGATTGAATTTTCAATTTTCACATTCAGAAGTTAAAACAATTCCAAATTGTAAAAACAGCAAGCAGGTTATTTGCATTTGAAAAAATCCCATTAATAAAAAAAATTTGTTTCTATATTTCACTGCTTAGAGGGTCTACTTAAAAATGTCATACATGCATGTCAATTGTGAAGTATAAGATGTAAAAATACAGCATCTATTCAGAAAAGAAATAGTCTAGAATGCCCAGTACAGCATGCACAAAAGGCAAACATGACATGCAGCTGACTATTCAGAAAACAAGATGAAAAGACTACCTTGCAAAGCATGACCCAGAAAAGCATCAAGTTCAGGATTTAATTCAGCTTTTTCTTTTAGCATATGAAACAGCAGTTGGTTCTGAGTAGCACTAGTAATTTCTGTCTGCTTAAGGCGTCCCTCAAGAACTTTGATCTGAGCTTCTTTCTGAGCTGCTTGGAGACCCTAGGAGAAAGAAAGATGACAAACGTTTTACCACAACCCTTGTTTTACAAAATGAAAACTGTCAAAATTTTAAAAACACTACAAACACAAACAATGTGTACATCGCAGCCGCCTTCTCATATCCTGAAGATCAGGTGTCAAAGGGTCTTTTTCTTTCCTTCACCTTTAAAGAGACTCACTAAGCATTCCTTTAGCTTGCATTCCTCAGACTGCCTTGCAAATATGCATCTAGTGGCTAAGTGGGACCACAAGCCCAAGTGCAATTCAGAGTCTTCACATAATTTAAGAGTAGCAAGCATCTGAAAGATCAACACCTCCATTTTTCACAAACAACTGCTTTTTAAAAAATTACTACCTATGATACTCTATGATAAAGAACAGGGGGGAGGTGAAAATGGGACAGGGTGAGACCCAGAACTGTAATCTTTCCTACACAATTACTCAGTGAACTTTCAGCTTCTAATGAAAGATCTTCTGGCCTAACTTATAACGGAATTCATTCTAAGGAAACTTCCCTCAATCCATGGATTGGTGGGCATTTTTTAGCTGTAGAGAATACAGCCAAAGAAATTTACAGCGGACGGTTTCCAAATGGATTTCCAAATTCCAAAAGGATCGGTATGGAAAAATGAAGGTACAGCACATCTTCTCAAAGACTTATAGGGCAACAGCAGAGTTTGAGTGCTAGTGCTTGAGTAACAAGTGCAGCCCTATGAATTTACTACATTCTGATGGAACAAAAGCAATAGGCACTTTCCGCAGGTAAAAACAAACAATAGAATAGACATTAGGCATGACTGATTTTGAAAAAAAAAAATCCCTTCAGCTTTTCCATGTGATAATTACTAAACAAAAAGATGATAGAATCATTCACATAATGGAGCTTTTTATCATCATAAAGAGAAATTGTTAAGAGTGAGTCAGAGGCACTTTTCTCACATTAACTCTCTTGCAAGATCTATTCAAACACATCCAAGGGCTGAAAGAATATTACAAGACTGAAATTTTCAGAAGCCAGTGTGATTGTGGGAGTTTTCTTTACCCTTTCTTTTCTCCTCAAATTTTTGGATTAGTTGGATTCAGCATCATTGAAATCTTTGATTTGACTCAATGAGACTGAGTACCATCCTCCAGACAGAAAGAAAAGCAGTAGCAAGAGCATGATACATGTGTGCACAGGGTTACAAGCTGTCAAATACTTATTTAGAAAATATGAAAGAAAACATATATCCCCAAGACTTTTAGAAGAATCCCTGTGGCTCTACTCCAACTGAAGTATGTCATGGATCAACATATAACTTAAAACAAATTTTTGGAGGTTCATATTTGTACAAAGGTGGTTGAGTCAGTCTTTTAAAAAAAGATCTTGAGCTCTCTTCAGAAGTTTGTTGAAAAACATAGAGATTTATTTGATTACAAAAAGCTAGTGCTCTGATAAAAACAGCATGAGCTAATTAATAAAGTGAAGTAGGCTCTACTGGGGCTTGAAAAACAGGCAGTAAGTTAAAGAGGACAACAGATCTCAAGGGCCTTCACACTGAGAATCAGCATAATTCAGTAATGTTGACCAGCTTTGCTTTGTTTAGCACACATTAGTCATGTCTTTATGTCAGCACAACACACGTGCTCCTGGCACATGCCACAGCCTGGCACACACACACTTCACCTAACACATTACCTTATTGATACCCATCATAAGGAAGTGATCAAGCAAATATCGAGCTTCTGTCAAAGTGCAAGCATTAATCACTGCTGTTACATCCAAGGTCTCTCCTTCTTCCTGTGTGCATAAAAATAAGCCCAGTCAGATTGTGAAAAATCCCCAAGAATTATATTAATTTATTGCCAGCATACCAGAAAGCAACAGCTTTGACATTTAAATGCTTTGCAATCTTAACTTGCATTACACTGTTGACACTAAAACTCAGGTATCAATTGTATAAATCTTCATCTCAAACTTCACATAAAAGTTTTTACCAATTTTCACTTCCTGGCTCAGTAATTACACAGACAAACAAAAACTAATTTCTAAATGAGAACATTTTCAAGGCTACAGAGTTGTGTTTTCTTGTCCCCATTTTACTATTTTTGCAAAAATATTTGACCTACCTTTGCTTCTTCCATTTGCATGATGTTTGCTTGGCAGTCAGAAATGCTGTCATTAATGTAGTCTATATTTGCAGTTACTGATTCCATCTCCTCATTTATGTTTTGGACATTTCTATCTGCTTCACTGCCACCCCCACTCTTGATGAGCTTCTCCCTTTTCTTTGAAAGCTTATCTCTTCTTTTGGTGAGTTCTTCACGTTGCTATTTTCCACAAAAACATAATATTACAGAAAAAGGAATTAGTAAGCCCTTAGAACACTGAAGTGCCTTTCTTGTTTTCCTCCATTTGCTACAGTTTAACTAACATATAATGATTTCCATAGGAAAAAGTTACAAAGGTGAATACGGTAATCTATTTGCACATGATGCCATTAATGTTCTTCTTAGTTCTTACTAAGCACAGCAACCCCATAGTTCAAATCCTTCCTGGAGTCTGAAGTGTCTTCACTGACTGCAGTAGATTTCACCCGCTTTGCCACTGCTGCCATAACAGCAATTCATTTACAGCAAACATACTTGCAGTGCTTCCTCTATTTAATACAATTATACAGCCAGCAGAGCACAGCAGATTACCCACCGTAAGCAGCCTGTTCATATCTGCCTCCATATTGGAAATAGTCATCCTCTGCATAATAATATCAGTCACTCTGCGTTCCAGTAGCTGCCACTTCATCCTGGCTGCCTTGGAGGAGTAAACTCTGCTTGTCACTGCCTTCCGCTGGTATTTCTTTCTGTGATACAATCAAGAGAAATATACAGCTAAGTTTAAAGTAGTGCAGTTATAAAATTGAATTCTGAAATTATCAGGCTGGAATATTTTACACAAGCAACTTAAAAATTTCACACAGAAGTTCTTGTAGGTTTTCACTACACCAGAGAGCTGCCTTTATCCAGCCCTGAACTCTACTGCACTCTAACATGCTGCACTTGAAAAACAAGTATCAAACACTGCAGCATCTTTCATGACACACTGTTGAGTTCAAATCCCACACAGGTATTGTTCCCTGCTTAACAAGGAGATCTGCTTCAAACCACAGTGAAAAAGCACAAATAAACCTGATACACTAAACTGCATTTTCCTACGAGCTTTTCTGTGAACTCAACACTGCTGGCACTGGACCACTAAGGTAATTTCTCTCAAAGAGCAGATTTAAAAACCCTCAAGATTTCAAAATCCAGTTTATGCGACTTGCCCTTTAATGCCATTTATTATTATTATATTATTGTCTTAAACTCAGAAAACTGAAATTGCATTTGATAATGGTAAAATGCCCATTATATGAGCATTACATGATAACAATTTGACAAATAACAGCTCCTGTAACACGTAGCATCACAACACTATCTGCTAGAAAGTCCCACAAATTTTAGTTTTTAGAAGAGAGTCCTAGAAAGTTTTAACTCTTACCCCGTTCCATTTGTTGCAGTTACAGGCAATGCTTGAACCCTCGCAACAGGAATTCTCATCTTCTGCTGTGCTGCTGCTCTGGAGCCATCATGCTCTCCTGACAAACTAGAACTTGCTTCCTGCATGGAATGCTCAGGCAGACTCAGCTTTCGACTCACTTTTCCTGCCACTTTATCAGACAGAGGCCTTACTTGCCGACGAAGGGCTGTGACCTGAAACACAGTGCAAAGACACGATTAACTCCCCCAAAACTGAGTTCTAAGCCACAGAAATACAACATCATTCTGTTTTCAAAGATTCATCACTGTTTTACCACAGTACCTCTTCAGTTTTGCGACGTAAGATAACTTCTTGGTTTCTTTTCTGAGCTTCCAGAAGCTTGAGCTGATGCTGTGAAAAAATAGAAGCAACACATTATATTTTTTCCATTATCTCTCACAAGGACTGCATTGTATAAACAACAACAAAAAAAAAGGCCTCTACACATTAGTACAAATCTACAAAATTGTTGTGACGTGAACACTCAACTCATAATTGTTTCTTGATCTCCCTAGTGCAGAACAAAAATAACTGTTTCACTGTATCAATTCTATCAAAAAGAATAATTCCATGCAAGCAACAACTTTGTAAAGGTTCAATAATCACTAATTCACTGATAACATTGATACACATACTCAATAAGCACAACAGAAAATGGAAGACCTGAAGCTAGGAGCTGTGTTCGTATGGAAGTCAAACCAAATTTTGTGCATTTTCACCGGTGAAAATATACAGGTATATGCCTGCTTCAGTGAATGCATATCAGTGTGTGCCTGCAAGCAGAAGCACACTACAATGACAGGTGTTTATTCCAAATGAAAGTTCTTTATCTGTCAAATCACCTCTCGTTTGCGTTGCTCCTTTTTAAGCTGTGCAATCTCTCTGTTTCTTCTAGATTCAGTCATTCTAGCTTTCTCCTGCTCTTCTTTCATTTGTTTCATCAAGCGAACCTGTAAAGAGGTCATCACTTAGAAAAGCTGTTCATATTTAAGTGCTGCTCCCTGCCCCCAACCACATAGTTTTCTCTTCAAATTGTCATTTTCCAGTATATTACATGCTTTTACCCATTTACCTCTTCCATCTAATGTTTTCTTCACTCATTGCAGAATATCAGCTAATAAGCTGTGCAAGCTTATGCATATGATACTTTAATTTCTGCTCATTAAACCTAAAAGCTACCCCTCTCCCCTAGGAACTGCCTGGTGCTTGTATCTCTTCTATTTTCCGACTTTCAAGCCAATAGCAGCAAGAACAGAGTTATCAGGTAGATGGATGCACAGGAGATTTCAACCCAATTTTCAGTAAACATTCATTACGCAACATTTCAATTTACTGAAATATACCTTGGTTTTCTTCATCTCTGTCACCTCCTGCTGCAGTTTCTTCAGCTGCTTTTCATATTGAGATTGATTTTTAAGCAATCGTGCATGTTCCTTCTGTGCTGTTTGAAGTCTCTGCAGTTCTTTATTCATGGCTTGGAGTTTCTTTTCATATTCTGACTTGATTTTTTTTGCCTTTTCTTCTGAATAGGTCTCTACAGAACCTAGAGCAAAAGGGAATTCTTGATCTGCATTTGTTCGGGGTACTTTTACTTTGCCAGCCACAGCAGATAACTACTTCCTCTGCTCTAGCATTATCTGCAATACCTTTAAAACAACCTAATTTGTCTCTAGTTCCTGCCACCTGCACTGCTTTGAACTTTCCACCTCGTATGCATTCTGGGATAAGAGATCAAGTATTAACACTTTCCTCTGACTTCTTTGCAACAAATCTGAGCACCTGAAAGCACAAATACACAAATTCATACATATGTACACAGGATTATAACAACACTCCTAAAAGCCATCAAGCCTCTTTAACGTTGATCAGTGGGAAAGGTTTAAGGAATAATAGGGGAACAGCAAAAGCTTAGACAGTGTATAAACTTAAAGCATATACAGTGTATGTTTAAAAAAGAAAAAAACCAAACAAAATACTTTCCACAGCAGGCCCCAAGTGCAGTTATTTGTGGGACTCCTGAGTCATAGATGGTTTGTCATTTCAATCCTAATACATATTCACAAAATTTTGGTCAGTAAAACACCTCTGAAAGGTCACTGAACCTTGTTCCTATTTTTATGCAAATAAAAAGAAAGTGGGGAGGAAACAACACAAAAAACTCCCTTTTAATTCAGGAACTATCTCTGGGATTATGAGATCTCTTAGTAAACTGAAAACGCTAATTCACATGAATCAAATACTTGTCAGCAGCAATACATTTCAAAAATTTTTTCTCTCAATTCTAATAGAAACTAGAATGAGTAAAGAATGATTCACTGACATTATGGGTACAAACCATATTTCTGTTTTCTGCAATTTCTTATCAAATTTGAAAAAGAAAACGAGAGAAATAGAAAACAATTCAACCTGAACAGTTTATACACGATCAATGATTTTATACTTCTTACCCAGATTTTGAAGAACTTGATCTCTTTCAAGCTGAGTGTCTCGAATTTTATGTTGCAGCATCATTAGTTTCTCTTCATACTGTCTTTTCAGTGTTTGCAACCTTCGCTGGCTGTTTTCTAGCTCATCTATGAGTTTCTGCTTAATGGCTATTTCACAGGTGATATTTGCCAAGTCAGCCTGATAATTTTCTAAAACAGAAAGATTTCTGTTAAACTAACAGCAAGGACCACATGAATACAGATACTCCTTGCAACCTTAGGGTCACTGTAAATACATATTGTGCACAGGAGGATCCCACACAAATCACAATGTGCTACACAAACCTCTTATCTGCAATTCATGTAAAAGTCTCCTTAAACACTCTCAATCCTAGAACTGGAAAAGAGGTAGTGAAAGATGTCACACTGAATCACAGTTGCCTCTGTATTGTAACTACTCGTATTTAAATTGCAGTATCACCAATCTGACCTTCCCCATCCAAAAGGCTTCAAGATCTCAGCCACATCTCAGGGCTGAAGAATAACTGTCATTCATAAACCCAGTAAGATATAATAGGAAAAACTGACTGCTGGCAGACTCCAAATGAAGACTTTCCCTTCTCTAACTCTTACAAAGATACAGAATTCTCATGAGACATGCCATCTCAGTTATGGAAGTGGAAAGGTCAAGGGGAAAAGTACTAACCCACATGATAAATTAATGACAGTTTAATTAACTTCTTTAGCGAATTGAGCTCTTTTTTGTTTTAGGATTATGTGCTTCAGAATAAAGATATCAGTTGAAGATTATTATTTTTCAGGTTCTTGCTAATGGTTTGTGTGACTCTTAAACAAGAAGAAACCAAGAGATTTGGTCTGCCCATTTGGCCCAACTCACATGAGAGAAGTGCTGGTGATGCTATTTCTGACTCTCACCATATAAAAATGAGGAAGGCTGATAGATTTCCAGCCTTTCAAAATTAAATTCTTTTCCTTTTCCGAATGAGCTGATAGGAGCTATCACCTTGGTGATTAGTCCAGACACATAAAAATAAAGCAGTACTTAAACATTACACTTTGAATGTCTTAATCAAGGAAGAAACGCATTATTAAACACCAGATGGCCTCTGGTCAATTTTAAAACTCATACAGGGACATTTCATCAGCTGTCTATTACATGTTTTAGCACCATAACCCAAAAAATAATTCACTGGATATACTCTTCATAGAGAATTACAGACAGACAGTTGATAACACACTTTCTTGCCTATCAAGACCTGAGGTTTGACAGATATTATTTGTAAAACTCCACAGAATATTGGACTGACATCACCTTTTTCATCAGAGTCAGAATCTGATTCATCTGAGCTTTCAACGACTTCCATATCATCTTCATCCTCATCATCTTCCTCTTCTTCATCGTCATGATCACTAACTTCCTGAATTTCCTCCTACAAAACACACAGATATTAAAGCACTCCTACATTTTTCCATGCCTCAATCATTTGTGACTATCACTGTGAAGCTGCAGTATTCACCTAGTCCATTCCTAATTTTCTTTCTATAACCTTGTAAATCTTTACACAGACAATGAACAAATAAACCAAACACTTATATAAATACTTACTCCTTCCAATTCATTATTCTCTCTCTCTGAAGTGCCTTTTTCCTCTCTCTTCTCCTGCTCGTTGTCTGTGTTATCCTCTTTAACACTAGTAGAAGAGGCAGACACAAATTATTCATGAACTGAAATGGCAGGTGTTTCCCATCCCCTAAACCAGCCAGTTGTAATTCCAAATACAGATGAAAATTAAAGTGTAGTTAGAAAAATGTACAGGTGTCTGGTGTGGGTAAAACACAACTTCCAAACTTCTGCAGATAACAAAATAACGCCTAATTACTCTTAATCTTGGTTTGCAAGGTAATAGTAATGATTAACACATTGTTCCAGCATACTGCACAACTGGGACAATAAGAATACACATCTCCATATACTACAGCAGTATTCATTTTGCATGGAAGTTGCAGTGTACCCAAAGTAGCTTTTACAAAACAATAAAAGAACATTGTGTACAAGTACAACATACATTACAGGTATTCCTATGCTTTCAAGCTATAACAGAGCCTAATGTACTTAGAACAGTCTTAAAATGTATGTATAAACCTTTAACAATATCCTAATTTATCATACTATAACCACTCTTTTGATTACTTATCTACTTTGACATAAAGGGAATGCTCAAAATAGGCATTGATACAACAATAAAAAGGTTTACAGCAGGGGTTTTTTTGGTTTTCTTCTAATGGTTTGGTATATTACCCATTAGGGCAAGATTTAACATTTTTAAGTGCACATTTAAGACATCACATGCAACTATAAAACAAAAAAATCAGTGGCACTCTGCAAATTGTCACAGATCAGGTATCAGTCCCTCTAGGTCTACATGCACAAAACCCAAAGCTCCAATGGATGGGAAATTGCGACAGAATAGAGCTAGACACCATAGGGAGTAATAATGAAAAAATGCGGTTAGGATTATTTAATGTGGAATCCACCTCAACTAACTTCAGCTGCATAGAAGTTTGGCAAGTTGTGCTGTCACAGATCAGGCACAGAAACTAGAAATGCACATCTTCCTCCACTGATACCAAGAGGAGTTCAGGTTCAAGATCAAAGTCTTGGGCAAATCTAATACTCAGTTCAGTGACAAGAAATACACAGTAGATTCGAGACACTATAATTTGGCAACACCTTTAAAACAGAGTTCCAATCTAAGAAGTGTCTGTTGAGTAACACAGTGCTTCTGCATACACGTGATTTTCTGTTGTATTACTTTTTAATCTGTTCAATGCTAACTGATTCCCTTCTGCCCCACTCATTACCAGTTATGAGCTGACCATGCACAAGGCAGAAAGCTTTTGCTTTGACCATCTGAATCCATGCAGCAGCTGAGGACCCTGGCATTAAATCTAACCAGATTTGTACACAAAAAAAGTGCCTAACAGGGAACACTGTGTCACACAATCTCATTTCCATAGATTCTCATCTCCCTCAAACCAGAACATGTTCTATGTTGGTTATTAAGCCTAAAAGATAATGGCTCTTATCTGCAATCCTCATGCAGATTGAGGCAAACCCCCAGTTTCCCTTCCAGCTGTAGTCAGTATAGAACTAACCACTACAGAGAATTTGTGTTCTGCCTAAGAAAGGGGAGAGACAGGAGGAAGGAGAGCCAGCAGCACTCCCAGGCAAAACTGTACTATATGTATGCTACTGGTCTATGGATTCACATAATCTGCATCAATTCAGTGGGTGGGTTTTTTTGGATCAAAGTAGACAACAGAAAAATAAAAACTCCTTTAGTTTCCCTTTTAATCATAATATAGTTCTCTTTTTAGAGCCCTCAAATTAAGTGCCCTCAGTGAATGACTATTCATCTACTGATTTGGCTGAAGCAGAATAGGAGGAACGATCAAGGCTTCAGTCACATACTTTCAAAAACCAAAGCAGCAAACTTGACTGAGGTGCGATGGTCCAAGACACTCTCGATCTCACATGCCAAATTATTATTGTCATATACTCCCTGCTAGATATTTCATACCATATGTGCTACTGCACCTGGCTCCTGCATTTCATTTCACTTTGGCCATGCAAGAAAGAAAACAATTAATTCAACAGGATTAAGGTTCCACCTCCCCACAAAAGCTTGCTCAACACTGTGTAAGCTCCAGAGTTAATCTCAATTCCACAACAGAGATTTCTTCTAGTTAAAACACTGGCTGAAAGTGAAAACCCACAAAAGAATTCTGAAAATTAACTACTCCTGAAGCACCTATAAATCTGCCCAACCTCTTTTCATGTATGACAACCAATTAATTGAAATGACAGGTAATTAAAAACCTGGGAAATATTCCAACCTTCTTTCTTCTTGACTGCTTTCCTCAAGTTTCTGTAGCCTTCAAAAGCACGAGGTACAGTATTGGAAGGCCAAGCCAATGAAGAACAAACCAGACAGTGAAAAGCAAAAGTGATAAGAAGGTAAAAAAATGATATATATGAGCTTGCAGAGTTTAAAATGAAATTTTAAAAGATACCATCAAGAGACAACAAGTAGTAAAAAGGCAATACATCCTGGACAGTTGGAAAGTAAATAGAAAACAAAGAAGCAGCATATGTAGGTTAACTAATCTGCCACTGATAACAAGTGTAAATTCAAATTACACTAAGGAAGAAATTTTAGACTATATATTTAACTTAGCAATTTTTTTTCTAATAATGGATTAAGAAAATATCTCAATTCTATAAAAAACTTTCTCCTCTTTCTCCACTTAAAATTGGCAGGTAAAATACTGAAAACTGCAAAGACTACCACTGACACGAAGTTATATATTTTCAGGAAGATATCAGGAAAAAACCCCAATGCACTAGTTTTATATATGCTGACAACATATTGTAATATAAAGTAGGAATAAGAAAACTTTAGTATTAATATTCTGAATATAATTAATACAAAAACATCTTCAAACTGCATTCATGTTTTTGTTTGGGTTTTTTGTTTGTTTTTAAATAAAAAGTAGAAAACTGCAGCTCATTTTTCTGGGATTCAGAAAGTATGCCAATAATTTCTTGTTATTTTTTTAATAAATTAACAAAAAACATGCATCAGAAGCAATGAGATGGACAAATATTAGTATTTCTGCATGTACCTTTTCCTCTTGAATAAATGTGGATTTATTAGTAAAAAAAGTCTGCACGACATATGTAAGCATACAGATGTCTTAAAGTTCATCAACTACTGAAATTCCTCATTTTCTATTATGACAAAGTTTTGAGTAAGAGCTTTTGCTGCCTTTTCACCTTATACTGTCTACCCTCTTCCTTCTGTATGAGTTAGGAGCTAGCACACTGAACCCCATGTAACTTTCACCACTGATTTAGTTTAACAAAGGTTAGGGGAGTCAAAAGAAAAGAGCAATAGTTACCAGGTACATAAGGATGACTAACAACTGAAAAGAATGTGGAAGATCTGCTCAGGGGCTTCCAGTGGGTAAATCACATTGTGGGACACTCCAATCATGCCAGTTTTTCAGCAGGCAAAATGTTACTGCTGTGTAAACTGTTTCAAATAAACTTCGTGACAGATGCTTATTAAAGGCTACAGATATACAGCAGTACATACCTGCTGCTCATTCAGAACCTTGCCTTAGGCCTTCAGGCTACCTCACAACAATTTAAATAAGTTGTATGTATTTAAAATTACACACCTTTTGTCATACTGACCCATAACCAGGAAAGAAAAGACCAAGAAAGGCAGCAGATAGGGGCAGAACCAGTAGCTAGGCTTACCAATCCCATTTTAATAGAAAAATGCTAGTTAGACAACTTTAAAAGAATCGCAACACTAACAAGAAATAGTGGAGGAAATGTAACTAAATGCCTGTAGAAGACAGAATTAAAACAAAGAATCCCCATCAAATTGCATGGAAAAGTGTCTGTTCATTACATTAATGTACGCAGTGCAAATTCCTGAAATTTCAGTAGAATAAAAATTCACAGTGATATAATCTTAACACAGACTTTTCACTAATTGAATAGAAGCACTCTGCAGATAGCAAGAATGACAATGTACAACCCCTCAAATTCTAACATTTCTTAGCATCTAAGGAATTTTCCTCCCAACACATGCACCTCAGAAATTTCTAAATATTTATTACAAAGCAGTCTGCAGATAGGCCAGTAGATAGATTCAAATCTTAGCAGCACTTTGAAGAATATGGCCCCATTTTACAGAACACAAAGCCTACTTTAAGATTGAGCCATCAAGAGGTCTCTTCCAACTTTAAATTTTCTATAGCTCTCTAATTCTATAATGCTAGGATTGAAAACTGATCTCAAAAATAATTTATGGTAAGTAGTCCCTACTTTCAGATCAGACTACTTGGCCATCTCATCACAATATTATATTTTCTTGGTGTGAGAAAGTATGACCAGCTTTTGGGGAAAAAAGAAAAAAAACCCACAAAAACACAACCTAACAACTGAGGCTCTATCTAAGCATGAAGTTAAACACACCCTTGATTTTAAAATGTGCTAAAAAATACAAAATCAAATCTCTTTGTTCCTGCATTTACAGTTAAAGGACATACTGAAGTGCTTGGCTGAAGACAGAACAGAACATTCTGCTTATTTTATTTAATACTTCCATCTTGCTCTCAAGTTCCTACAAAAATGAGACAAAATCTATTGAAACCCCCATAAAAGAGTAAGAGCTTCCTGAAAAATTATACACAAAGAATCTAGCTGTTCTTAAAATGACTATTGTCTAAAAGCATCAGACATTTGTGTGGTGAACAGATTTATAGATATAGGACGTAAAATTAAAGATACGACTGACCCTCACCTACCTTATACTTTGACTATTTCAAGCTTAAAGCGTTATATATAGTTTTACTCTAAACTTGTAGAAGTCTGAAGAACGATTATTAAAAAGAGTAATAGATTAGAAGCATGAAAAATTTCAACTAAAACTGAGAGATTTTGAATGAATGCAGACTCTGAGTACACAAAACCTTGCTGTGCTAACTGCTATCTAAACAGGCATTTATGTCAATGTCTATGAGGATTTTAGTAGATGAGAAGTTGGACAGCAAAAAAAACAGCAAAGCATGATGTTACAAAAAATTAGGAAACCTCAAATTAAAAAACATTCATAGAAGCAAAAGATAAAGCAAAAGAAGCCATTCCAACAGCTACCAAAGAATCCCCAGTTATTCAGAATATCTTTTCTTCAGAAAGCTGTTTCAGTTTTGACATAGAGTTGAAAAAAACTTATAATTTTTTCAAACTTCTGTTCAATTTCAGGTGCATTTTAGAATAAATTTTTAAAATATCAAAATTTAGAGAGAGTACCTGTGCTTTTCTCATTGCACATAATTACACAGAAAAGTTCATTACAAAGGAGACATTCATCCTACAAATACTGCAAACTTCACTGGAAGAAAAGATACAAAAGAAAAACTATGACTTCAACATGTAAAAGGGTTTGAAGAAACAGCAGTTTAGGGTCCAAACTCACAAAAGAAGCCTTTAGAAGTCTCAATAGTTAAAAAAATAGGCCTTTTTACTAAGAAAGAGAAAACAAATAGCATTATAATTCATACACCACCTCTTTTTCTTTTTCCTTTCTTTTTTTTTCAGCTTTTCTAGATCTTTCTTGGCTATATCTAGAATTTCCATTGTCTCTTTTTCTGAGGAAAGCATAGAAGCAGAAAATGCTGATGGTCCCCCAAAGTATGTGGCTCTTGATGAAGCTCTTGACAAGTTGCGTCGAAGATTTTCATTCACTGCTTCACTTTCTAATAATTTTGCTCTTAATAAAAACAAAAAAAGGAAGAATTGTAGACCATGAATTACAAGTATTGCCAGTACATGAGATGTACACTCTTTTGCCTCCGTAACTTCAATGCATTACATTCAGTCTAAAAACTACAACTTTCAGGTGACATCTGAAAAAATACATAGTAAATTCCTTTAAAATATCATTTTACACAATGGTTATACATATTGTACATATATCATATAACCTAGACAGAATACTTGAAAAAATATCTGTATGAACATACACACAGATATATATACACACAGATACATGCCTGAATATGCTTTATGAATATACATAGTACATGAAAGCTACACAAAAGTTCTAACACTAACTGAGGATAGGCCAGATAATTTTTCACATAGTAAATGTACTATATATCCAAGACATCGCAAATATTTAAGAGTCTTTGAATTTTAAAAGGATGTATTTTTTTAAAACATATTTTTTTAAACAAGTAATTTCTCAGTACTATCATTTCTATATGAGGTTATAAACTTATGAAAGAATCATTCTAAGTTTTACTACCCTTGGTGCAACAATACTAATTTATCACCGTAATTTAGGCAACATCTTACTCTCATTTCTATTGTCAGCTTAATGTCTAACATTTTACATTTTTGGGTCCAAGAGCAACACCAGATGGTGTTAGAAGTTCACTAGACCACGCTCCTAAAGTAATCACCACACAGGAAAAGAGCTGAAGCACTGCTAACACTTCTATTGTTTTATTTTTTTTAAAGTTGTCCAAATATACATTATGTAAATACCTGAGATCTTCAATTTCCTTGATATAATTATGAATCATGTTGCTAATTTCTTCATTTCCTTCCCCTTTGAAGGACAGAGAGAAACGGGGAATGAGAGAAGAGAAAGATTAAGAAAGGGTGGTTACAGTACAAGTATCTGAATATAGCTACCAAGCACAAGATACCAGCAAAGGGAAACAGTCACACGGGCTACACATATAAATCTTAACTTATTTGTAAAATAGCATTCCTTCTTAAACTGAATTACATGTTTTGTTCCTCTCTCATGTAATCACCACATGACTACCAGTAACTTGTTTTCCATATTAGCACATTTTAACAACGCTTAAATCGAAATTACTTATCTGGAGTTTAATTTGGAGTCAAATTTATTTGGCCTGGTTGTTAAAACGCCACAGGGGCTAAGCATACAAATAATACCTATACAAAAATTTTATTTCATATTCCCTGTTCACATTTCGAAATGGATAGTCAAATCAGGGTACCAAACTATATCTATTACTAAAAAAACACTCCAGAAACAGAAAAAATAATCACATGTGGGCCTATCTCTGCCAAAGGAGCTCCTACATTGCTAATAAAAAGGCATCACTTCATTTCAAGGGATCAATGAAGAAAGAACATATAATTAATTAAAGTTCATGAATTTATGAAGCAGCTTATGCACATTCACAGCATACCTGTCCTGGCTAGCACTTGGTTGGCCTGGTCACTCATAAGCTGAGTTATTCTGGCTCTGAGAGCATCGATAGTCTCTTGCATTGCTTTAATTCTAACACGTAGGTTATTGTTTTCTGTTTGCAGCATTGCATTTTCATGGAACATGTCGTTGATGCTTTCAACGCCTTCTTCATCTATAATCCTTTTACCCTTTAACAAAGCAAAAATATCTTATTACTAGTCAAGGCTGACCTACACTTAAAAAATATTCTAACTTCGTAAATGCAATCCACAGATGATTTAGAATTCAAGAAGATACTCATAGCACAAGGTAATCTCTCAGAGTGTTGTTTTAAACTATGATAAAGGGACAGTTTTCAAAAGACTGATGTCTGGGCCAACACCTGAGCATCTGGATTTTGTGTAATTCCACTTTAGTCTGAAATACAAGTTTTTGAAGAGGTCAAAAAATGAGAAGATAACTCTTTATCAAACCAGAATACTATCTCAAGAAAAGCAAAAGGTGATCCTGTTTGGTAACGACCTTTACTGCCAAAAACACTAAATGAACTTCAGGAAGAAATGGGCACGAGTATTTGCCTTATATACCTGAGACTGGGTTTTTAAAACACAAACTGTTTTAGCTATCTAGTAAGTTTTCAAAAGCAATACACAGTAACTGCACACATTCACTTATGCATCAATCTAAGTTGTGGTTTGGTTATTTTTGCTTTGGAAGTGACTTTCTCACTGCCTTTCAAAAAGCAAATTGCACGCATCATCAGTAAATATCACTGATATTTGCTGACATCTCTTTCCTTTGGGGATACAATCTACATTTTCTAAAAACATCTGGTAATCACTGGAATTAAGTGTTGCTTACGTCAGGGTTGCAATTCTAATGGTTTTAGTGTATGAAGTGGAAATAGTCAACAGGAAAAAAAACAGCTGAGGAATTATAAGCATTTTAAAGCAGAAGAAATCCTAAGAGGATAAACTAACTTACTGTTTTGTATTCCATGAGTTCCATCTGTAGCCGTGCAATCTCACTGCGCAGAGCATTTATTTGTTGACTGGCCCTATCCTGATTGACCATCACCTTGTTCTTGATGTTCCGTGCCCGATTGGCGTACTTCAACGTGTTCAAAGTTTCCATGAAGTCTCGATCTGAAGGGCTCACACACGCTATCATGAGTGTTTGACTGCAAGTCAGAAACACAGGCCAGCATTACACACCAAAAACAAAAAGAGCAGAGAGAAGCTAACAGGTCCTCAGGCAGAAGGTGAAACAAGAACAGCAACTTCATAGTATTCGTCAAAATATTTCTGCATCTAGCCCACTACAAACTGTGAACTACAAAGGTCAGCAGGTGCTACAATTTGTATCTCCCTAGCATAGCATAGGAGACATTAGATTATTACCTGTTCCACACATGAAATTGAAAAAGCAATTAATGGAGGTTTCCAGAAACAGTTCTCAAATTACATTCAGTTTGCCTAATCATCATAAACTGAGATTAATGAATTTATAGTCAATCTAAATTCCTAGACACTGATTTGGATCATGCAGCCATCAAGACTGTCGATTTTAATTCCTGAGTTGCTTACCTACTTCATTTGAAAGATGCCCAAATGTTCATCTTACCTGTCCATACATGACTAATGTGCCTGTTCTCTACCTCAGGTTCCAAACTGGCTGAATTCTTCACTGCAAATTATCTCCCTTTCTCCAACAGAAGCCCAATACTAGGACTTACCCATAGCACTCTATGTCTCTAACTGTATTTATACCACATTTCATAACATCACCACTTAGAGCAACTTTCTGCAACAAAAAGCAGCAGGACCTGAGCTCTTGGCCCAAGGGGCCTATGAACAACCATCCTCCTTTCAGTTTCCTACAGCATCCCCTAGCCATCCCATCATGGGATATTATTGCAGGATGAGAACACAGTCCATGCTCCAAATGAAAGATCAAGCAGATAGACCAGTAGGAACCAGTAAGGCAAAAGCAGAAAAAAAACCAAAACAATTTTCACTCCAACCAAGTGCTTTCATCATTCAACAGGTTCCTTCTCTCACTCCCTGGAGCATCCTCATTTCACATCAGGTAAGAACAGCCTGGAGGGTCAGAACCAGAATTCCAGCTGCAGATCACTCTGAAGGTGCATACATTGCCTAAATTCTCAACAGAAAGGGAAAAACATCTGCATTTGATGGACTGAGTACACTCCTCCAAGTTGTAAAGGAATTTGCTTCTCCATGGTATGTCACAGCTTGGGTAGTTACATAAGGAAGAGTGAACTGTCTCTCGGGCAAAGGAGCAACATCTGCAGCAGGCAGGCTGGATTCTGATCTTCACTTTCTGTAATTTCAGACTAAAACAAATGAATCCCTGCAACACTCTGTGAGGCAAACAATTATATTCACCATACACTGGGAAACTAAGCTAGAGAGAGTAACTAGCCTGGAGCTACAAAGAACATTCACTTTCAGCAACTCCTCCTCAGTTCTCACTTGTATCTTTGCATCAGTCCTCCAAACTCATCTAATACACAAGATAAGGCCATGCAAGATTAGGAATCAAAGTTTTTGATTCAGACATTGAGAATGTGCTTATTTTTCTAAATCTCAGAGGACTGGTTCTGCTAGGTGTCCATCTTGAAAACCAAACAAGTTGAACACCAGTTCCTATCTGAACTGTAAAATGGACTAGGGTTTTTTTGATGCTGTTCTACTTTCTTTATGTCACCATTTCTTTAAATTGCTCCCCACTGTTCCAGAAGTGAGGAAGGTTTTAATTTTTCATAATATAAATTATAACATTCCTTTTAAAATACCAATGATCCATATTTTTCTTTTAATAATTCAAGACACATTAATATTAAAATGCTGCTTTAGAACTGTTGCAGCATTATACTTAAAAGAAGAATCATTGTGAAAATAGTACAGCGACACAATGTTTTCAACACTGTAACTCAGAATTTACTACAGCCTAACCCAAATCATTACTAGTAAATTTCTGTAAGTATTTGTTAAGGGAGAAACAACGTGGACAGTTATACCTAGGGTGGAAGTTGGAAGATTACATAATAGGCTTAAAGAAATCCAAGTCTGATTCTCCCAAAGAAAAAAAAGCATATTTGTTAAAATTTATCTCTTCCACACATTTTTATTGCCAAACCCCAGATAAGAAACCATTAAAAATGTGAGGGGTTTATATACATATTTATTTGAAAAAATCTTCCTTAACAGCAAAGTGCTGATTTGAGATGTCTCAGCATGTATGCCACACACAAAAAAACTAGGGAGAAGGAAGGCATCCTTCATAATTCTCACCAATCAGAAAAACACAGAAAGAATACATACAAGTATCATTAAAAACTTTGAGGGCAGCATTTGCTATCTGTACATTTGTGCTAGTTTTGGCTGGGATAGAGTAAATTTTTTTCACAGCTGGTGGTTTGGGCTGTTTTGAATTTGTGCTGGAAACACCTACTATGGCTCCATAATGCAGCTATGTTTGAGTTGCTGCTGAGCAGGGCTTAAGAGAGTCAGGGACTTCTCTGCTCCCCAGACAGCCCCGCCAGTAGAGTGCACAAGGAGTTGTGAGGGGACACAGCTGGGACAGCTGAGCACAACTGACCCAAGGGATATTCCATCCCATATGGAATCATGCTCAGCCATATAAAGCTGGGGCAATGAGAAGGTAGAGGAGGATGGACATTCAGAGTGACAGTATTTGTCTTCCCAAGTCACCATATGGCATGATGGAGACCTGCTTTCCTGGGAATGGCTGAACACCTGCCTGCCCATGGGAAGTGAATGATGATTCCCTTTGCTTTGCTTGCATAACCGACTTTTGCTTTACCTAAAGAAGTGTCCTTATTTCAAACCCTGACATTTCTCCCTTCTACCCGTGTGATTCTCTCCTGGGGGCAGGGCGGGAGCGTCCGTGCAGGGCCGGGGCTGCCCTGGCCCATCGCACACTCAGCTCCTTGACTGCTCCTGAAGGGCATGGCACGGAGCCGTGGAGCTGGGAGACGTGAAAATATTTGAGTCAAAGCAGTGTTCCTACAAAAGGCCGATTTTAGAAGAGTTTGAAAAAAACATGCTCACTAGCTGGTTGTATTTGTTAAAAAATTTAATTAAGTGCTTTTTGCATTTATTTACAGAAAGAGCTTAGAAGAGATATGCTGTTTGATTTCTCCTTTTTTTTTTTTTTTTTTTTTTTTTTTTGTAATTCTGGAGTTTCTTCATCCTTTTTGCACTTTTGAAAGTTTCTAGCCCTTATTTTACTTGTTTTTTCTGGTTCTTCTTTCCCTCACACTGCTGTGCTTCAACTTGTTACTGAAGTTACCTCTCTGAAGAGCACAGCAACAGTTTGAGAATTTTCTTCCACTTCTCCCTACTCCTTTGTTTAAAAACTGCCTACTCTTCTAAAGTAGAGCCAAGTGTATTAGATCACATAAAAGAACAAGAGCACTACCTTTAATAAAATATACTCAGCTGTGGTCTCCCTTAAATTTTTACGTTAGCATTACAAATACAAAATCTGTATAATTTTAATAAATTTGTTAATGTTTCCTTATAAAAAGCCTTCAGAGGCAAAGCTTTCCTTTATTGTACATGCAGAATGTATAGAAGTGGTTCATACAAACAACCCTGGTAAAAGACTACTTTGTTTTTATTGGGCTGCAAACCAACATCAGGTAACTGAACAGATGATTATACCTCTCACAGGCTGAGATACGAAACCGCTAAATGATGGAAGTGACTGTAGTAAACTGACTCCAAGCTCCTATACATGGCAGTCAGAGCAAACAACTCACTGACATTTAAAAAACAAAGCAACAAAAAAATCCGGCCAACCTCTAAAGGAGAAACTCATCAGTTTTAAAATATGCTGTAAACAAAATCTGCTATTTGTACTATCTACAATCTCCAGGCATTTTCATGGGAAGCACTTGCCTGAAAGTGATAACTTCTAAGTAACCTGAAGTTAGTAGTAAAATAACAATAGCACTGAAAAGAACAAAGCAAAAATCTCTTCCATTGACAGCATTATTTTCATGACAATTTATCTCCAGAACTTTCCTCCAACAAGATTTTAAATGTCATTTGTTAATGTTCATTTGACTTCCTGCAAGATTATGTTCCCATTTGTGCTCATTCACAATGAAATGCATAAAATGTTCCAATTTTCATACCTGTTTCCCCCAAGAGAGTCTTGAAGTAGCCTTGTAAGCTTTGAATCTCTGTATGGTACATGAGTTGCCTTCTTACTTTTATCTCCCAGTGCACTTATTACATTGCCAAGTGCCAGCTATAAAACACCAAATCACGTAACACACAAGTCAGAATCGGCTCCTGCGTAGTTTTATTTTAAAACACCTATAAACTAGAGTCATCATATTGTGAGAAAACTAATATACTCATGAAAGTTAGCATAAAAATATTTCTGAAGATTTCTGTATTTTACATTTAGAAATGTTTGTGTTATCAACAGGGCATCGGATGACTTACAGTCTGGTACCTGGAAGTGCTAAAGTGCTTAGCACAAATCATAGGCACTGTCCATTAGTATTCAGGTCAGTTACAAACTAAAGTTGGTACAACTTAATTTAACAAATTTTTGTTTTCAATGATAATTAAAGTTGATCTCTACCTCTAAGAGTACCTATAATTTCTTTCAAATTAATTTTATCAATCTGCCTTATTACATTTAGAATAAAATACAGGGCAGTCATATGAAGGAAAAAACCCCAGAATTTAGTACCTCTACAAATGTCTCATGATGATTTGAGCATTTAAAACTTGAAATTAAAGGCTTTTAGTCCACAGCTATCCTGTTTCATTACTGAAAGGGTCTAATGCATGTTTGTAAACAATCAAACATTTGGCTGTGGAATTATTTTTATGTGGAACTGCACACACTTCAGTCAAATGGAAGGATTCTGCTTTAGGTGGTGCCCTGCACAAGTTCTTGCTTTGGAAATGATGCAGCTGCCACCACAAGGTGGAGAACTGCACACACTTCATGCTGTGCCTGCTTGCTTTGAAGGATTTAAAGCACTTTCAACCTGTTTCACTAAACTGAGGGCTGGACTTCACTGTAAATAAAAGTTTTGTGATCTTAAATTAGTTACATTACACTGAATTTCACTTTCATGTATTTTACATGCTTTTTGTTAAGGATACAACTATGTCATCTACATCCCCCAAATCCTGCTGGCTGCTGGCTTTGTGCTTATGTCAATGATGAAATTGTACTGAGTATTCTTTCTCTTCTATATAAAATAACCAGAAGAACTACAGAAAAATAACAGTGCCATGATGGCAAGAGAATCACTGAGAAAATTCTAATTGCACAATACCCCAGAAAACTGGTACTGCGCAATAGCCCAGGAAAAAACAAGACATGTTTTCATACATAGAACAGACATGTATTTTTGTGCCTTATTTAAAAGAGTTGCACAGAACCTCCACACAGCCATGAAGCACAAAAAAAAGACATGAAACTACAATATCCACTGATAATCACAAGCTCTACTTTTCAGTTTAGTGTTAAGTAAAACATTTAACACAGTTAATTAAAAAATTATATAGCAAGCCAGTACACAGACAAAAAAATATTAAGCTGTAAGTTTTAAATTTCATTTCTAAGTATTTTGCCTGGGGTTGTTTCATATTATATTGTATAGTTGTATAGTCTTACTAGTCCACAGTTGATGGAAATGCCTTCTTTTGCCCTTTCTCCTGTAGCTCCTGTTCGCTTTAACCTTTCAGATCCCGCCAGATCAACAAAATGAAACTTGGCAGTAAGAGTTTCATATTCATTCATCTCAGAAGATTCAGATATTATCCTGTTATCAGTGGCATTATCCTGAAGCAAAGAAGAACCCACAAGGCTTGGTGAGGTCTTTCACATTAACATTTGCAAAGTTCAATCAACAATTATTTACAAAACTATCTCTTTACCATGACCATCTCCTTATTAATTCTTTTATAACAACAGTATTTTGAAACATATTATCTTCATTTTTATCATATGTACTAACAGATCATTTTTGAAGACCCAGTTCTAGATGCATGTGAATACAAATTACTTTAAGTACGAGCTACCATCGCTTTAAGTACCATTACTTTAAGTATCGAGCTGCTTCTTGATGAAGAAATGAGGGGACACATCTACTAAAATATGTAAGTCTCCAGCAAGGTGAGCAACAAACTTGTATACCTCCTAGAATGCACTCTTGAATTGATTGTCAAAGGAAACTGCTTTTAAAAAAGAAAACTTTGATTACATTATTACCCCACAAAATCATCAGGACCATCTATTTCATAAACCTGCCGAATATCTTAGCTGAAAGATATTTTGATTTTATACCTCTCTAAAGCCCATCACCAGCCTCCCTGTGGGATGATTCTTCAACCTTCTTTAGGAATTATTGTTGGAAGTCATTTCTCCTAGCAGTCAGTATTCCATTAGCACTTCTGACTTGCCCAAAAAATCAGAAAAGTAGAAGGAACAAGGGAAAAGGAAGAGGTTCCTTTCCCCCCTTTATCTTCCAACCTCCAGTAATGACTGGCACTTGCTACAAGCCTCTGTAAGTGCACGGAGTCTGCCCAGGAACACACTGCACTGGGGCAGGCACCACAGCCTCAGACTCTTTCCACTTTACATCCCAAAGCACAGCAAGAAAATTATCCTTTTTCATTAGACAATCACAAACTTTTTTTCTGTTTGTTAGTTTGATTCTACCATTCACTGTAGACTTTTATTTTACTCTGAGTGTAGTTAGATTTATTGTTCAGGAAAGAACACAATGAGAAAAATCTTTAAATCACTCACTTCTTGACCTTACTGGTAAGATACCCATTATCTTATCAGGGTAATTTCTACTAACTTGGCATGGTGTCAGACAATAAGCATATGTTGAATGTATACTGGATTCATAACAATCTCTCACAGCCCAAACTACAAGCTTTATTAAGAATTTCTAACCACATTAAGCACAGAAAACCCTTAAAAACCCACAGAAAAATCTTAAAAAAAAAAAAAAAAAAAAAAAAAACAAAACACACAGACCCTCAGTTATTTTGTGATGACCTTTACGTGCTTGGCCAGTCACCCTACAACTCTCTTTACTATTGCAAGGGGTAATGCAGGTCTCTGCAGACCAAACCATTCTCATGGTAGTTAAATATTTCATGCCTCTTTTTGTAGTAGTAACAGAACAGAACAGGAACTGTGCCACTTCCACAAGACCAGGAATCATTATTTCTGTTATTTTGATGTTTACACTCTGGGGGCCACACTCTAATTCCCAGCCCTCAAATTCATGATTAATGCATCCTTTCACCCCCCTTCATTTAGGATGTGAAGTGTACATCCAGAAACTTCCAGGAAGCATGGATGGTGTGAACAGAGCCCCAGGAGCATGTCTGTGCACTGCAGCCCTGGCTGCCTGCCAGCCCTGGGCACAGGCGACTGAGCACAGAGGGGGCACGGCCAAGGCTGTCATCCGAGAAGGAGAAACCGCGTTGCCCTGGTAACAAAGGTCTCCCAAAACTGTTGTCTACAGAAACTTGAGCTACAGCTCTCCTGGTCACCCAATAATAGCCTGTATTAATTTAGATTCCAGGAGCATTCAGACGACAATGTCAGGTCTATCCTCTACTCTCCTAAACGCCACAGGGAAAGGAGAGGGTGCTGTCCTAACAAATCAAGGATTTAGAAATGCCCAGCTCCATAGTCAGATTATCTTGTGTGTATCTCCCAAGAAAAAAAGAAACAAAACAGTTTGACATAAGGCAGAAGATGGCCATGTCTTCCTCTAACACAGGCCTCTGTAAAAACACAGGCAGAGCCAGGCAACAGTCCCCTGGGGCAGCTCAGCTGGTGGGAAAGGCTGCAAGTGCACCAACACAGTGGGCCTGCTGTGCCAACAGCCTGCAGGAAACAGGCTCCCAGGTGACTTCCCACTCTCCAGGAGACAATTTGCAACAAAAATTTCCAAGCAGACAGTGTCACCACGCAGTGACTGAGGTGCCCTGTATGGGCTCAGAGTGTGATGCCAGTCCCACCCAAGCAAAGACACCACCAAATCCACAGTTTCAGCATATAAGCAGAAAGAAGTGTTTTTAGCAGGTGTATAAAGCAGGTCTACATACCACAAAAGAATAGGAAGGAACACTCATTTTGCCTGTAAATGATTATTTGTAGTATTAAAAAAAAAAGGCAACCCCCTGCAAAAAGCACTGCAAATCCAATTCACTGTTCCACGTGTCTAAAAATGTGGTATCTTCAGATAGGATGCTAGCCAGACAGTATTTAATATTTAAAAAGTATACGCAAAAGACCTTTAGAATATTCGATTTAAATCCCCCAAAGGTACTGTAGTTTTCAGTAATGTGGATTTATTCAGAACTCTCCCCTTTACAAGATACACTCAACACCAACTAACAACTGAACAGTCACACACAGAATATTCTACAGAACAGCTCCATGTTCATAGTTTGAATTTCAGGTGCATAGATTTAACAAAATACCTACACCCCAAATATATAGCTATTTAAAATAAATACACTGAGCCTCAGAATTCGATTCTTTTCTACTTGCACCTTATCAATAATTAATTTCAAATATCCAAGCAGTTTCAGTTAGCTGACTGCAAGTTTAAACCCACTAACTGCCAGGACACTTAAATGTGCTGCCCCAATTAAAGACAAATTATATTTTAACTTTCTCACTTGCGTATGTCGCAACAATATATTGAAGAAAACGCCAGAGAAGAATAGGTAGGTTCCTGTAAGAGTCTGCAATTTATGGTTGCCTCTGGCTAGAGGATGGTTACATATGCACAGATTAAATCAAATTATTATAATGCTTAGTAAATTCATCAAGCATTATGATGACTACAGCATCCTTACTAAGTGCAATTCAAGTAGCAGTGGCTGCCAAAACTATCCCCATTTTGAAAAATAGCTACTAAAGAGAAGTTTACCAACAGCAAAAATACGTACAGCATTGAATGCGGGGCAGACTCTGGTCTGACACAAGTGTATAGTGAAGATGGCGTGTGACCGTGAGCTCTGAACGTTCATCTGAGTGCTGGCAGTGGTTCGAGACAAAGCTCCCAGCTTCAAGCACTGCATCATCTAGAAAACAGGCAAGAAGTACATTGCAACCCTTGCTGGTTAAGGAAAAATGTTCCTGTAACACTTACTGTTTTGGATATGTGACTAAAATTTCTCTCTTTGTTACAAATTCAGTTCCTATATTCAAAAAAAAAAAAAAAAATAGAAATAAAAGGACAAAGATCCTGAAATAAACAGACTAAAAGAACTTTTTGTGATTTCTGTAAGAAAATACTTAAATGTTCATATTCTTCTCTTTACTGTACCCTAGTCATAACATAACTATCTTCATTCACCTGTAGCAAAAAATATATGATTTTTGTACAAAAAAAAAAAAAAAGAGGACAAAAACATTTGTATTCAGATTTGCAGTACACATGAACAGCAGTTTATTTCACATCAGCCATAATGCAAAGCTTTCCTCTCAAAGAAAAAAATAACATATGTAAGATTTGGGAGATCAGATTTACATATATGCCAAAATTCTCCCAGCAGAATTATATTAAAAGCCTCTTCCTAGCTTTAAATGAAAGTGACATGCACTTAGTATCAAACATGTCAGATTTAAGGCTACAAAGAATTAGGAAAATAAAAATTTTAGCTAGCTTTTACACTTAAATTGCTCGTGAGATAGATATTAGCTAGCATGACCTCTATTTTTAACCATTCATCAAAGCATACAGATATTTTTAGAATCTACTAGGCATATTAAAGTGTAATTTATTTTCAATTATCACCTCGGATTCTCCATTCACAGTTCGGGTTGTAACGCCCACTGTATAAATTCCTCCTGCTGAATCTTCATGTATTTTAATATTTGACTTTTTATTCTTTGCATCAATATCACGTGTGGTATCAAACAGATCAAGTATTTCTTCATTGTAAAGCTGAAGAGAAGAAAAAGACAAAAAACAATTTTCAGAAGGAATTCCTCCAATGACTAACAAATCTGTGCATGGCACATACCAAAAGTTGTAAACATCCAAATGTCTCAACTCCCAAAAGATGCAAAACATCCAAACTTACAAGGACAACAGGTGACAGAGCAGCTGCAAATTAAGTGACCGGCACAACTTCCTGTTATGCCACCCGAAGATGGGGTAAATTCCTCCACATTGCCAGATCTGAGATAAAATTCTTTGGTGGGACCAGGGAAGAGGAGAAATTTGGTGCCAGGAGAACAAGAGTGGTTTCTGTGGCAGGCACCTGTTGTCTTCAGATTTAACATTGGGCTTTTCTTTTGTGGATTCAGTTGGCTGCACTCTGCCCCAAACACTTCCAACTCACTCCGCTTGCTCTCCCTGCCATTACACCTCTCCTCATCTTCTCTCTCACACCTCAATAATTCTATGGCTCTTATTTAGATAAATTCTTCCTGCCCAGGAAGGAATTTGACATATAATAATAGTTTTTGTGCAAGCTGCTTCTTAAGGACACCAAGCATCAGTCCAAAAATAGTATGGCATGGCTTCTTGAGCAAGGTTTTTGTACTCCATAAGAATGTTCTGAGCTTTACGCAAACCATTTAAATCCAATTGAAGATATCAGGGGGAAAAAAACAGACAATCCATCCAGAAAAAACATTATCCCACTGGAACTCTCATGGCTCAAGTCTCTGCCTGTGTACACTGGAATATGTCAAGTGTCTTTAATTTAGTTATACTAATTCATGTCAGCAAAGGTCAGCCCAGACTAATCCAATTCCTGATCTAAATTCCTAGGTAACAGTCAAAGAACCACCACAACAGATGGGTATTCACACAAGGTACCTTCTCATAACACTGAAAGTAAGTCACTTTCTCCCTCAAAAAGAAAAGGGAAGAAAAAGCTCAGCACTTGTGAATGTGATGTTTTTAATTCTTTATCTATTAAAAAAGGAATTATATTTAATTATTAGGCATAGAAATTCTATGCAGAAATCTTCTTACTAACGATTTACCTTCATAAATTCAAACAAACTGATGTCACAATTTAGAGCAGATCCTGATAATGCACCTGCAATGGGATGGGACTGCATATGCCTGTCTTTTGAAAAAGCAGGAAAGCGAAGAGTTAAGGGAGGCAGACTGCAGCCAACTAAAGAAAGGCAAGAAAGTAGCAAACAGAAGTCATTGTTCCCAACAGCTATCCAGGTGTAAGACTTCAAAGTTATTCTAAAAATACAATCTTGGTTCAACTTGTTCAACGACTAAATTATTGTTTATGTAATCCAGATCTAATAGTAGATAGGATGGGGGGACCAGGATAATTTTTGATACAAGAATAATGTATAACATCCAACTAATCGGAAAAAGCTCCTTCTGGGAAAGCCTCTGTAAAAGAAAAAAATCTACATTGACATTTCGTTAAGTGAGAAATTATTATATACATCATTTAACCTTTCACTAAATTTGATAAACAAGACAGGTTTCAGTATGTACAGTTCAGCTGAAATACACTGTAATGGCTGCAATTCTTCATACCATTCTCAGTGTAACATTTCATCACTGCCCTGTATTTTGGGACTCAGTCTTGTAATGTTACGTCAAAAAACACAACCAATTCAGAAACCACACTGGTTACTGCTCCTTATGCTGCTCATGTTGCAGCTGCCCAAGCAAAGCTGCAGCTCCCTGGTGCACGGAGTAGAGCACTCCCACAGCACATGCTCAAGCCATCCCCCTCTAGGCAAATATTAGCCAGAGCAACAAAAAGTTCTGCATAAGGGTAGCAGCGACAAACCTAGACCAATTCAAAATTATTGCCAGCTTGTTAATCTTTAAAACAGTTATAAGAATCTATGATTAAAGGACTTAGTTTACTTCAGCAGTAATAAAATCAACAGCTATTCTCATGGGTAATATAAAAGTGGGGGTTTACACCCCCAAAGTATATGAAGTTGTACATACTGAAGTAAGCAAAACAACTCTACACCTGCTCTTCCTAAAATTGATTCTGCCTCTCCGTGTGCCCGAAGTATCAGGTTTTGCAGGTTGGCAGTAAATCTAAATACATTACACTCAAAACAATCAATTTAAAAAGCAGTTCCACTGTCAGGAGAGACAGTATAAAACCTACAGGGCGTAAAGCAACAGCTGCTGCAGGTCAGAAAGATCACACATGTTAAGGCCCCTTTACCAGTAACTGTGTCTGCAAGAAAACACAAGGGGAGCAGTTCTGCCACAGTATTGACCAGGTTTGTTTTTTTTTCCTCTGGGTCCAAGAAAGAAGGGAACAAAAACACTGAAGCGCAATCCTAAACCAGTGGGAACTGCAGAAAGACGTATTTTCATGCTATTTTTCTTTGGTGAAAGAAAGTTTTCTGAACAGAATTTGAAAGTTAAAGAAATCTATGGCAAAGTGACAAAAGCAGGCAAAGCATGGTCACTACTCAAAGCCACAAAGTACAATTAGGGTTCATCATTTCCTGTTTTGAAGTTATGTCAAGAATTATCAACAGGCACAAGCAACAAGTCCTACAAACAGAAAGGGACAAATGATGATGAACATAACTATTTCTATACTTCAAAATAACACTACAAAGGGAAGCAGTAAACTAATTGGAATAAGATAAAAAGACTACTTTCATAAATTGAAGATCTGAAGCAAATCTCATAAATTTTCCTTTTGAAATCTTGAAGATAAATTCAAAACATCTTGGGAGGAAAAAAAATTAAAAGAAGCAACCAGAAAAAATATTTAATTGCTTTTCTAAAAACAACAACCACCAAAAAACCCACAAAGTTACACCCGCAAACATGGATTTGTGGATATTTACCTCTAAGAACTGTGCATTCACTTTAAAATCTGGAGGTGGAAGTCCTTGTTTAATAGCACCTTGTTTTTTTTCTTCAATACATCTGAAAAGGTGCTTAACAGCACGTGATATAATGCCTTGTTCCTCTTCTGTTATGTTGACATCAAACCCAGTGCCCATGGTGTATGTTTTGCCAGCACCTGTCTAATTTGAAAAATGAGTAGTCACTAGAACATGTTAATAGTGCCACATCATCATAGAAATACAGTTTGCAAACACTAGTGTCCATATCAACCTGACACCTTTACAATATTAACACACACAACAACAGGTCACTTTGAAAAATGGATAAACAGCAGAATTTAGACAAACTCTACTGTTTATCCAGAGATCACATACAAGAAGGCTGAGAGCAGTTCAATCTTTCATAACCCTTCCCCTAGAAACTTTCCCTAACCTGCTTACATCAGCCTTGAGCTATCACCACTAGGTCAAAAGATGAGTTAATGTTTCCAACCAAGGCTGTTAATTAAAGCATGTATTTTGGAGGTAAAAGCAGCATTTGCAATTCTTTACTGAACTAGATCAAATGACTCTCTTAATTAAGATGTCTGAATATCTCAGGTATTATATTCCCATTGTCCTCACTTTATACTAAAGAATACAAGCTCTAGCTTCACTAGGAAAATAATCTAATTAAATGTGAAGTCCAATAGAACACAAGGTAGTGTAGTGTTTTCACTTAATTAGTGGGTCAAGTCTAAGACAAAGATAGGATCACACAGCTGAACATAATCTGCTAAACTGGATCTGCAAACTGCTTTGTTTGACTAGGAATAGACTTCACCTGGCTAACCTGAGATACAACATTTAACACTGGTGAAACTCAGCATCCAAGACCACATTTTATGCAATCAGTTTGTACAGGAATATTCAGAAGACAAGAACACATTCTCTACATTGTGCTCAGCTTTGAGTGTGCCCAGTGCCCTAAGAGGGTGTGTTCTCTAGAAAAAGTTGTCTGACTTTGGAATCTGATCTCTGCATTTTGCCCACAAGCAAACAATGTGGCCTCAAGTTCTTCAGGATCTATTTTTAAAAAGCTCCGATTCCCAAAAGTCTCTAAATTCAATGGGTTGAAAAGTTGCTCAGAAAATCATCTCAGTACAACCCATCTCTATAGTTCAAGTGATTAAAGTCAATAATTTGTTTGATTGATTAAGTCAATAATCTGCATTGACGTGAATTCAGGAATTGTATCAACTGATACTATTTTCAGTATTACTATTAAATTCAGATCTGCATCCTACATATATTCCTTGTTTCAACTGCCAGTCTAAAGAGAATCTATATAAACTCTATATAAACTCTCCTACAGAATAACTCATGGAAAATAAACCCAAGATGCTAAAAACCAGATGAATACATTCAGAAAATTTAACAGAAAAATCAATTGCAAAAAACTGTTTATTCCAAAATAAACATTTCAAAATAAAATCGTGACACTTACCTGGCCATAAGCAAAGACCGTGGCATTATAGCCTTCAAAACAACCTTCAATCAGCTTTTCTATGCACTGTACATAGATCTCTTCTTGCTGTGAGTCAATGTTAAAGACATAATCAAAAGTGAAGGCCTTATCTTTTCCCAAGAACACTTGAGGTTCGCCAGGTGTGACAGATGTACAAATATGGCATCCTTCAATCTTCTCTTTGGCTAACTGTGGTCTAATTCTGTTTTGGAAGAGATAAAAAAAAACTATTAGAAATTCTCATCATCAAAAAGAGGAGGAGTATACAATATAAATAAGGGATGTGATAATTTCTTAATGACTGAGAAGTCAGAATTTTTCTTCACCAAGCCAGAAGATTTTGGGTTGTCTGAGCCACAGTACTGACAGTATCCGAGCTCTGGCCATAAAACTGCTCATGCAAATGACACCATCTTTTCTGAAGGTTCACCTACTTCGAACTGGTGACCTGTCTAGAACTCTGAATGTTTCTGTATGTATATTATGCACTACTGAAGAGTCACTTTTATATGTTGTTTCAGACTTGGAAATCAACCTTTCCAGTTTTATCTAATTTCTGCATGCTTTCATTGTAAAAAGAGTCATTTTACTACCTTTTTTTTTTTTTTTTTTTTTTTTTTAACAAGTAAGTTAAATGTGAAAAAAATACAGGATAGTTTAAATAGCAGTTTGGGAGTAAGGACCCACCAACACCTAGCTCAGCTGGTTAGAGCATGGTGCCAGTGATGCCAAGGTTGTGGGTTCAGTGCCTGTATTCACTCAAGAGTTGGACTTGAAGATCCTTATGAGTCTCTACTAACTCAGAATATTCTGTGATATCATCCTAAATGAAAGCCTCCTTGCTGGGAGAACAATGACAGCAAGGTAAAAGGCTCACATTTCTTTCCTTCTGTCAGAAAAGGAACTTTTTACAACCAGAACACTTCTGTGAAATGTTTGGTTTCAGTGAAGAAGTATACCTTCAAACAACAGGAAAAGAACAATATTTAACAAGTTCTAAAGGTAAGAGTGTTTCATTCCTCATTATTTCCCCTCTAAGTCAAATTTCAGCTTTTATTTCAGTTTGTTCAGTTTCTTCTTTTACAAAATAACTTGTAGAATATAGCTTGAACTTCTTATATTCTATAGTTTTATTAATTCCTCTGCATTCTTAACGCTCTTGCAGCCTCAGCAAAATTGAATTAATGTACTGGCCTCACAATTAATAATGACTGCAGAAGCTTGTGATTCAGTTGGCCTAATGATTAACCATCAAGAAGAAAAACTCTGGCCCACTCAACACACTGTTCTAACTGTAAGCAACTAATAATTTGTTTACAAATCTACCTTTTAAAAATATATATTTCCAAGTTCCTAAAGCAGCACCAAAAAAAACAACCCAAACCAAAACCCCAACCCAAACAAACAAAACCCACACCAAAATGTGTGCAGCTTAAAAGATGTGACAAGGAAGGCTAATAAGAATGATAAGAAAAACAGCAGTACAGCTACACACAAACAGAATCATGGAATATTTTATTTAGATCCTCCAATTATATAAAGCTTCAGTGTGGCTACTTCCAGTTACACAGTGTCAAAGATCTGCAAGCACAGAAGGCACATATCTCATGTTCCATGCTTTAAGGGCCACATGCACATTAACACTCTGTTCAGAGTAGCTGCGCTGCCTTGAAGCAAATTCCCCAACACCTTCAGATATCACATGTTGGTTTGGATCACAGAGCAGTTTCAGTGTGCACAATTTACACCCCCTTCAGAGGGAACAAAGCCAAAATGCTCAACTCCAAACACACAAAACTTGTTCCAAAATCTAATGGGAGCATAAGGACCCAAAGCTACCTGCTGATCTACTGTGACTGTGCCAACACCTGCTGATAGAGAGAGAGCTTGATTCCAACAACTGAGTGGACTGCTGCAGACCAATTATGCACATGTTAGAGGAAGTTAGAAATATCCAGCTTGAAAAAAAAAAAATCTCACAGAGCATGATGTATCTACATTTTATTGCAGATTTGGAATTTTTCATCCAGGTATGTGCATTGCTGTCAAGTGTATTTTCCAGATTTTTCATTCTGAGGGTTTCATTATATCCCATGTGTGGGACTAGAGATTAAACTTAACTTATCTGTAAGGTTTTCCACACATTAATTCCAGCATGGAAACTTCATTAATGATCAGAAGGTCCCACCCTTGTCAGCTTACCCTCTAGTGTAAAGTGAAAATTAAGTAAACCTTTGAAAAATATCATTAAAGAGATTATATGATGTGCAAAATAGGCATAAATATTCTACAACTAGTATTTGCATTTAAGAACACTAAGTGTGTAATATAGGTCACACTGTCTCTCTAAAAACATCATAAGGATTTTTCTTTAAATGAAATAAGAATCCTGAGAGTAATACAGGATTTACATAACTCCTTCAATAACAACCAACTTGATCCATTTGTACCTGCATTGACTAAACGCAGAATCTGATAAATATGTACAGAAGAAGCTTGTAACACATTTACTTCCTTCTAAATTAAGGAAATTTTGGTAATAAAGTAGCTTTTATTTCTAGGTAGAGAAAGTCTTCAAAGAAAAATTAATCATATGTCTTTTCTAAAAGCATTCTACACAACTGGAAGGTTGAGCAAATAAAACACTGAAGCTTGCTGTCTAAAGCAATATTTAGAAAATGCCTACTCAGTAGGTTATTCTGCTGCCTTCTTTTACTGCCGTGAAGTCAGTCAGAGGGCAAGCTCCTTTTTCAAACTAAGCATTCTTATTCTTTTACTAATCCAGTGCACACAGTACAGAGGCCATCAATTGTCCTTACAAGAATGAACTCTGAGGGCTTGTAAAGCTCCAGAGGTATGTCTTATTGCCTTCCAGATCACAAAAGCCTAGGGAAGATCTCTTCTAGAAACCTGGATGGAAAACACATTTTCAACATCAAGCAAGCTTTAGTGCATCCCAAAAACACAACTTTTCCCCAGTTCTGAAGGGCTTTTAGGATCAACTTGCAGAATGAAGTTGACAAGTTTTTTATTTAAAGTATTTCTTCATACATTTTTATTCTGCACTTGAAAAAAATTTAATTTTCTACACTGATGAACTGATTCAATTATGACATCAATTATGACAGGTGCTGAATAAATTTCTCCTTTCTACTACTAAGTAAAGGCTGAGTGACCATGAAAAGGAACAGCATGTCTAAAACATCAATGATTTGCATGATAGTTATTACAGTGATGACAGGACTGTAAAGTGAGCAGTTTCGGTGTCGCTTGGCTGAGACTTCCCATGAGAATCCTCCCAGCCAGGTCCTGCCTTGCAGCCAGGCAGCACCTCCCAGAGCTGAGCTGCACAAGCCCGTGCACATCAGCCCAGCACAACCAGCCCACAGCAAGACACCACGCCAGAGACCAGCTGAGCTGAGGGGTATCTGTGTCACTGCTCCCAGCTTCTTACCAGCTCAGTCCTTCCCCTGGGTTGTAAAACATATTTCAGAGATCCAGCAGTGATGATGGTGTCCTTCCTCCCTAACTCACCACTAAATCTGAAGGCAGTGCTAGGAGAAAAAGCAGCATTTCACCAGCACTTATGCAACAGAAAGGAAAAATAAAGCAAGACTCCACTAAAACAGGGAAGCTTCACCCATTCTGTCATTGGTCTTACACAATGTCCCACTCTGCTATGGAGCTGAGGTAGCAGAGACAGATTGTGACTGCATCAGGGTTGAATGACCTCTTCCCCCAAAAACAGATGTGCAGACAAGACACCATCACCCAACCTGAGATTTCCTCAAGAGATACTTCATGCTCTGAAATCTATACAGCTCTCTTGGTACATTTGCCATGAAGCTCATGTGATGTCCTCAATGAGTAAGCAGAGGATTCCTCCCCTTCAACCTGATTTCTGGCCACTTGTGTGAGTGCACCACCCAAACCTCAAGACTCTCAGTCTTACTATTTGCACTGAATGTGTGGTCCAGCAAACAGAAATCTTCATGCAAGTCAAATTCTGCTCCAGCACTGCCTATAGGAACATCTCCTCCTTCTCCATCCCACACATGAATTGGGAAAGTGATTTTTTCCTTTCTGCTTACAGCCAAACATTTTCCACTCTCACGTCTTAATGTGGTCACTTCTGTCAGCAAAGCAGGCAGCGCCCACACTTTAAAAATGTGAAAGAGTTCATTCTGGTCATCTGTCCTTACCCAGTCTGTGGTCTGGCAGTCTGCCACTGAGATTTTTCTCCAGGACCAATTTGACTTCACCCATTTTGTCTTCTAAATGGCCCCACCCCACCTGTTTTTCAGGCTACTCTCCTAATTGCAGACAATCGGGTGTTTTCTACCTATTTCCAATCACATCTCTTTAGATGTGGCAACTTCCCAAACAACATTTTGCTTTACATCCTTCCCTCTCCTCCTCTCCAAAGTAGGAACACACCCAATTCTTGTTTACGTGTACTTCACAGCACCTCCAGGCCACACACATGAAACTTAATCCCCTAAATCTCTCCTGCCTCAGCACACTGGGACAAGTTGTCAAATTAGGGAGTGCTAAACCAGCCAGCAGTTGCACAGTAATGCACTGTATTGTACTGGAACTAATCCCTCAGCAGAACAGGGGCACAATATCTCTGCTAAAAGTACTGTCAGCTAGAACAGGCTCAGATAATACAGTTCAGGGACTAGTCATCATCAGGCCAATGCCCTGTGTTATGCATGACATCAGACTTTACAGAATCGATTCCTGTCTAAACTAGATAACACTGTATCTCTTCAAAACGCATCCTAAGTTTACTTCTAGGGATGAAAAATTGTCCCAGTGATCTAAATATATATTATTTCATAAATAACTACATGCATTTATCAGGATGTATATATACATCCACACATCCCTTTTCGGCTACTAAACAGTTTTACCTCTGCGGCTGTTCCTTTAAAAATTTCTCCATTATTTAATTTTATCTTAGCAATCTCTAACCATCTGTGATCACGTCACCTCCTAATCTCATTTCATATAATAAACAAAGCCAATGATTTTAATTTGCATCTGCATGAGAAGAACTGTAAACTTTAAAAAAAGTAATGCTCAAAGTGTTTACCATATGCCTTCTCAGCACCTCTACAGAATAGCAATAAGCACACAAGAACTTCTAAGAGTAACCTAAAAAGGGCAAAGAATCAAATTATTCTTTTTTTACAGAAAATGAAGCAGAAAAAAATAATCATAGGTTAATCTTTCAGTCTGCAATGACTATCCAGAAGCTGTGTGTTGGAAAGAAAAAATTACTCTGGAGCCTCATGTAAAATTCTTTTCCATTAAAAAGGCTCTGTGGGGAAAGGGCTGTTTTCACCTTGCTCAGAAAAGCACAAATTCAAACCGCGTGCTACTCTGAGCAGGAAACAACCTGTAAACCCAAGGCTCTCCAATACTTCTCTTACTACACTAAGCCTATTAAATTTCACACAATTAAGTTTCACATGTGGGTATATTAAATATTAAATCTAGAAAGACTGGAAATACATACAATATTATACACATAATATACTTAGTGAGTATATTATGTGATACTTCACATAAAATATTTAGTGAGACATAGCAGGCAATATGAACTGGGAAATAGACAAAAACTGCCCAAAACCAGAAGAAAACAGCTTCTAACTATTACTTCAGCATCAGAATTCCCTCATCTTACTACTCCTTTAACTTTAAAATCACCAAATCACTTCCATTAAACTCCCTTCAGAGCAAGCAGGGAGCAAAGGAAGCTAAGCAGGTTTCATCTCAAAGACACCTGATACTTAGGCTTGCATAAACTTTTCAGTATTTTTGCTTGGACACACTGAATCTTGCTCTGCAATAGGCAACACTTTCAGATGAGACCACAGCTATAATGTCTGAATGCATTCATCTGAACTACACCTCTCAAAGAGCTTTAAGGATACAAAAAGGTCTGGCATATGAGAAACTCCAGGTTTATCCCCTGTTAACAGCAAAAAGAGTGCAGGAACAAATCTTTAGGCCCATAGCAGCAATCAGCATCTACACAGAGTTTCTAAATAGTGGCATCACTAATGGTGTAACTCCATATTAATGGTATCAATCACCAGCATTACATGTACTGGTATGAAGATGGAAAAATGGACATGCAATTACAGACATACAAATTATAGTGACCACACGAGACAGGGCTCAGCAGCTGAGACACTCAGCCACCCAGCACACAGCCAAGTCTTCCCCCCTGCCATGGGTCAGCTCCCATCCCAGGAACCTGCTTCACCTGTGCCAGGGGCACAGACACACAGCAGTGACCCAGCCAGGGCAAGGAGCCCTACCTTGGGGTGACTGGAACTCCATCACTCCTACCTAACATTTGGGCACTGCTCCCATTGGTGTTTCCCTAAAGCTGCCATGGTCTAGACCAAGCCCAGTGCTGCCAGCAGGTGTGTGCCCAGAGCCCACAGAAGACAGGCAAAGTGCAGGTGTTACTCAGCCTAAACTTACACTTCTTGGCAAGCACAAGTGAGGCAGATGTTTTGCACATGCACTAATGCTTACCTACTTCATGTACCCCAAAACTTCTTGGTGTCTTAACGTATTTCAATACAAGTATAATAATACCAGAGAATAAAACTTCCTGAAACAGTCTTGGATATTAAGAAAAAAATGCAGTAAGGACCATGGCAAAAGCTTAAGCAGGATCTACATAGTCCAGATTTTACTCCAAAGTCCTACTAAGATACCGATAAAAAGCTATTAGCATCCCTTCAAACCATGTGTGGCCATTAATATGGCCATTAAGCCTTAACTTAAAACATTCAGCAAAATCAGCCAATAAATTACCAAATGGGCTCTGAGGTATTACATTTTCAATTGCTAACTTACTGTAATGCAAACAAACAAAAAAAAAAATCCTATTCAAAAACATATGCAGAAAACATTTTGTTCCAGTGCTGCAGACTGTCATTTCCAGTTTGCATTTAATGAGAAAGCAACAAATGATAAATGAGAACAAAATTAAATTGAGGAAATATACCACTGCCATAATTAAATTTGTCCAGTTCTCCCATATGCTCAAATTCTACCTCTTGAATTATTATTTTTTTTATTTTTACTGACAAATTTAATTTTATGAAACAATTACCCTTTTCAGCAGCCTGAATCTGGTCAGCTCCCACAGCCATTAGCTGTTCATGCTGGAGATGACATTGGCAGTGCCAGGCTGAGGCAGTTCCACAGGCTGCTGCTCTGCCTGGGCTCCTGCAGAGCTGTACAATAGCTGTATCTCCGGGCAGCCGCCACAGCCAGGAAACAGTTTAGCACTGTGATTTCACATTAATGCTGTGCAATTCTGTAACAGCCTAGCAGCCTGTGCTACACAGATGGCATCCTCACACTGGCAGGCACAACCCTGCACTTTTGCTAAGAAAATGCAGAGGGAAAACACTCAGGCCTCTCTCACATAATTCCTACTGCTCCAAATGCTGCCTTCCTCACACCACCCCCATAGGAGGGCTAGCAGATCCTCCAGAGCACCAAGAAGACTTCCAAAACCTTTCTTGACAACATGAATGAATGTGTCCACACAAACCTTCTTTGTGCGGTTTTATTGTGAACTAATTTACTCACGAGTGAGCAAAGAAATCGACTACTTCTGAGAAAAATTTGACTTGAGAGAGAGAGAGAAGGAACAACTGTATTGCAGGGTTTGTACTGGCCTTGGTTATTTCTAGTTCAAGACAAGGTCATCTCTGATGGAAAAGCTGCACTACCATAAGCTTCCACATGCTTGCCAAGCACAGGACTGGCATACCTCCAGATCCAAGTGCAGTTTGAGTAGAACTAAACAGAAGTGCCTTTTCCAAAGGCAAACAGACTTTTTTTTTTTTTTTTTACATTGTTCTACTGTGCTACTTGCCTTGATTTTCTTAACATCTATTGTTATATATGTCACCCCTCTCAGAAAGGTAGGAGAGAGATAACATAGTATCTTAGATAAAATGAGAGCTAAGCAAATGCAGCAAAGTATAACTCATGAACTAAGACTTGAAGTATTTTTGGTTTATGAGCAAGAAATGAAAGTCAAGACCTTCTAAAAGTAAAATTCTAAATTAATTCCATACCATAGAGGAATGCAGGCACACCTGTATCATGCAATGAAGTGGCAGAATAGAGACCTGGGTCTCTTCAATAGGGTCACAGCAATCGGGGGTCAAACATGCTGCGGTGCTGAAAGGGTCAAATGCACTCTGGTGCTGAAAGGGACTACAGTCACCTGATCTCCAGCAGCCGATTAGCCTGAAGCAAGTGCCTCTCCCCATTAGGGAGCATGAACAAGTCATTCTCCAGAGTAAGAAGCAAAAATAAGTATTTCTGCTGCACAATGAACACAGCACTCAGCTGTACTACAGCTAGATCGGCATTAGCTCAAGGTCTGGACACCATGCTGTATGGAACATGAGAAATAAACATACACTGGAATATACAGGCTGCTCACTAGCCACCTTTCCTTTAAGGATTAACTCTGAACATATAACCACTGAGAATCTTTAAAATAAGAGAGGAAAAAAAGGAACTCCAGAAGGTGCTAGGTCATTTCAGTTTTTGAGAGGTAGCTTCCAGTCTTAGAAAGCCCTATGTACGCTTTCAGCTTTTTGTCTGCTTACACTGCACTTGTGGACATCATCCCACTGTTGGCAGAACAGCAGAGACATCCTGAATACTTGGTTCAGAAATGAACAGCAGGTTTCTTCCCCATGTGGTCTGGGAACCTAACATTTCCAAAAGTCCAATCAGAAATCAAAGAAATGTCCTCTGAACAAACACAAGAAATGCACCATCAAGGGAAACTGCAACCAAGACATTTACCCCAAGGAAGCAGAACCACCTGTGGCTATGGGTTTGGATGGCTTCTCCATATCACTGAAACTGTAGTTTACCAGAGGGTTCAACCAGTCTGTAATTTGATAGCTGTGCCCCACATATATTTATACACCAAGTCCAATATCCACAAAGCAAATTAAGAACAGTACTGCCTTAAACTGCATATTAAATCTGTCCCTCTTACAATGACTGCACTTGATTCTTGTAAGTTAAAGGTTTCTACTGAAAAATATATTTTAGCTTTTATGACTATTATGCTCATACACGAAGGATGAAACACCATCTTCTTTTCACTAGCACTAACAATAATGAAGACTAGAATAGATTAATATTATGAAAAAATTTTGGCAACCTGATGATTACAACACAAAGAACATAGAGGTCACAAATTCAAAAGAAAAGGAAAAAGAAAGGTCTTTTGGTGTGTCCCCAGATCACTGTCTACAACTATGGGTCTCATGGATACAAAGAGGCCAATTAAGCCAGCAAGTAACCCTTCTGAGGGTAAAGATTCATAAAGAAAGCAACTCTACATACAAAAGAAAGAGAACGACACCCTATATTTCTTTTGCAAATTATGGAGGTTTTTTTCCTCCAAAATATAGCTCTAGCACGAAACTCAGCATCCTTCATCATCCCTGATCTGGGGCTGGCAGCTGTAAGGAGTGGCTGAGTCACACAGCTGGGGTAAAGCTTACCAGAGCCTGGTACTAATTATATAACAAGGGCAGCATCAGGAAAAGGAATACACTTCCTGTAGCAACTCCTTGCAGTATGACTGAATGCTTAACAGTGCTTACATGTGCTAAACAAATACCATTATAAGTAAATTCAGATTAAAAAAATAATAAAAGAAAAGTTTAAGGAAGGCTTTTTGAAGAGTGCACAGCCCAGCAGCCTAGGATCCCTGAGCCAGGATAACAGGTCCTGTCAGGATGTTAGAGACAATTTGCTTCCAGAAATTTTAGTGTCAGAATTCAGCTGACCAAGTAATGCACTGTCAAAAGTAATGTGGTGAATATAGGCTATCCAACCACCCAAACCACCACAGTCACTGCTGCTTTACCGAGCTACAGAATAACATTTATTTAGGTCCAAGGGGAAAAATGGGAAAGAATTAAAACCAAAACAAACAAAAACCTAAACGAAGCCAAAAAAAACCCCAAAAAACCCAAAACCAACAACAAACATCCATAACACCACTGAACAACATGAAACCACAAAACCATGGTCTGAGTACCTCCAATCTTAAATTCAGTCACATTTAGAGCTCAGGGATTTTGAGATAATTTGGGTACCTCTTGTATGCCAGCACCCAATCAGCCCAACATCCAAATACATTAAGCCTGTAAAAAGAATATCAGTCAATAAAAATGCGGCTGGTGTCAACTCTGTTTAGAAAGCACACTCGTAACTAATATTTAACTACCAGAGTCAAACTTTACTAAAAGCACAGTTTTGGGAGACAGCTGGTTTCAAAAACATTGCCAGCAGCATCATTACATCAACAAATGACCCAATAATGCCCACAATAAAGGCACGGATGACAGTGGATTTCTGGTTCAAAAGTTGAAAACTCCTTCTTGCAGAGCAATAATATTTTTGCACACCCTCACATACAAAAAAGATTTATCTGCCAAGTCAAATGAATAACTTAAAAATACAATTAGTTAATGCAATTAAGTGAAATATTTGAAGAGTAAGTACATGCATTTGGGAACTTCCTCACATTACAACTCATTCATGATTTTTTAAAGGCATTGATAAATACCACAAATATATTCGGAAACAAACAAGAAAAAAATAGAAAGAAAAAATAAAAGAAAAAAGAAAGAAAAAAAAAGTTTCTTCACTATAGAAAAATAATTTTTGAATAGAGCCAAGAACTGATGTAATGCACGGCTATCCAGAAGTCAAAAAACTGTCAGTCATGCCAACACTAGGCTTCATTCAATTTCTTCCTCTCCAGTCAAATGTATGTCTGTTACTGAAGTTCACTACTTCTTCCAAGCAGCCTAGATTTTAAAAATAGGTACTGTTATTTTTTAGCAAAGTTAAAAGGGTTTTCTATGTCTGCAGCAAAGTAGAACTCTTAATTGTCTCTCTTAGCCAGATTTCCTTTTTAAAAACCCACACATATTCACTTCTGCTTCCAGCTCTTATAGCTCTAGTCCACAAATTATTACATGTTCATGGCAAGACTACTACAGCTCTGAAAATTGTTTTCATTTCTTTTCCCTCCATACAGAAACACTGTCTTCCCAGTTGTATATTCTCAAGTTTAGGGCAGTTGATTGCTTTATACCTCTGAGCCACAAGTCCAGTAATTACACTTCACCAACTCAAAACAAACACAAAGTTATCAACACACCTATAGGTAAAGCTACAAGCCACTTCATAAGTAATTTTAAATAGTAAAACAAAAGAACAGAAGGGTCAGGTCAGTTTAAAAAAATTACAAGTTGTCATTAATCACTACTGCAATGATTGCTTAGCTAACACTACTAAAATAACCAGAGACTTCACAATGGGACAAGACAGCTAAAAACAGTGTTTCAACAATCCCTGCTGAATAGTGCCTTTACTCTTAACTTTCAAAGCAACATTCCTGGAACAAAAACCACTGTATGACTTTTCTGCCACGCCTTCAAAAAAAAAAAAAAAAAAAAAAATCAACACAAAACCCCATGCTGTATCCATAACACCCGATACACCAAGTTCCAAAGCAAACTGCAGAAAATTTCTTCATATTTATTGTTGACTGTTTCTAATGAACAGAAGTTGCTCTGTTCCAGAACAGAAGGTAGACTGTTCAAGCAGTGACTGAAAGCCCTGAGCTGGTAAATCCTAACCCTGGAGTAAGGAAAAATAACTCACTTGCTTTATTTAGTAATGTCTGTTTTCAAACTTGCAAAACAGACAGAAACAATGTTAGCCACCTTCTCCAGTCACACTGTTTCAGCTACACATTGAATGTCAATGTGTAGCTGAAATTTAATTCCTTTCTTCATGTCTATCCATTCTCTTTGCAAGGCTGCAAAATCATTCACATCAGCAGCAACAGCATCAAACAGAGATAATTTTTCCATCCTTTTTGCACACCCTCACATTCATATCCTTCTGTTCCTGTGCAATGACACTGTATTAAGCTGCATTCTAAATCTGACTACCTCATTGCTCTTTCTTGCCTTGAAAAACTTAGTTAAAATCAGGACAGTACAGGAAACTAAACTAAAAATTCAGTAGGTAGCATTTTCCCCACACTGACCCATGCTTCAAACAGATTGCTCAGTACAATGCTGGATGCTCTTTTTCTGAAAGCATTTCAGGCAAATATGAACTGTCAACCCCCAAACTCTCCCCTACTCTTCAATCCTTGCCAAAGCTGAGAAGTTTGCAAGTCTCTCTGTGCTGATCCTAAACAACACTCTCTATGAAGTTTCAGCCAGGTGCAAAGTTACGTTATCTACAGGCCATAATCTTTTGTTCAGCTAAATGCAGGCTGACTTTCAAATGTCATAGAGAGGGGACGGGGAAAAAATTATTAGTGAGAGAATATTTAGCATTTATATGGAATACCAGTGGAAAGCTGAAATAATTGGAGCTTAAGTAACACAAGAAGTCAAAAGAATGTGATTTATCACAGTTGACTGGTGAAGTAAGTTTGGAGTTGGTACTGCTGTATCATCCAACATCATCTGTGTACAAAATCCACTGGAATCTAGAACCTCACAGGAAAGCCAGTTTCCACACAAAAATTTAAATCCCAAAGGTAGAAGAAAAAGAGCTCTCCTCTGCAACAACACCTGCAGTTAGGGCTGAGCTGCTGCCATTTCACACGCTCAGCCTTTTACTGAGTCCAGAAGGGCTTATATAGCACTATACAAATAGTGCCTACAATATCCAATACATCACTGGAAATTTTAACCTAAGAGAAAGTGAAAGAGAATGCTTTGCTACCTCATCAGAAAAGCATGGGCTGGTTTCATATTCTTCAATTATGATAATATAGAAAATAGAAAAGACTGTGTGATTTTGTAACTGTTTAGTTTCCACACTAGGGCAGGTAGCAGCTCTTTGTTGCCTCGGCTAAACGAATTCAGTGTGGAAATCATTATGGCAATACAGTCATTCTCCTGGTTTAATTGCTACTGGCACACAGACTTGCTCCATTAGCAAGCTTACTGTTTGGAATTACCACTAATATTAATACTGGTACATTTCACCAAAATATTAGCTCCAGGTCAGAGCACATCCATGAAAAAAGTACACCCTGGCCATGCACCACAATGTAAACTAACAGCTGCACAGGACTCATGGCATACAGTCCGAATAAAGTTTATAAAGAACCAACTACTTTCTTGCTACTTATACCTGCTTTAGACAACCATTATCTGTGCTGGCCTAACAGCAAGGCTAAGCACTTTCTGCTTCATGTCCTAGCTGTAGGCTCATTTTTTCATTAGAGCTCAGGTTCCCTGATAAGATTACAAATCCAACTAGAAATCCAAAACTATTAATGCAAAGTCACTTCACAAAAACAAACAACCACCCACAAAAAGCATAAACTATATATATATAAAATATTATGCAGCAGGATAGTTCACACAAATTGAAAGCAACTATCTCCATTTTACATCCCAGGCCTGGGAGGCTCTGACTCCATTTCTGAAACAGATCCCTGCTGTGTGCAGCTGCTGGCCTGGGCACTGCCCTGCCAGTCTCCCTCAGCTCCAGTGCACACAAAGCAGCAACACCTGATCCTGGATCATTTCTGTCTGCTGAATGCTTGGCCACAGCTCCTTGGGGACATAAGGTAAAGTCTGTCCTGACAAGCTGCTTCAAGGTCAAAACCCATTTCTTTTGCCTTGACTCAATTAAATCAGCTCTTCTTGGCAACTAATACTTCTAAATCGGGCATCTCCCAGCTGCTCTCAGAAATCATCAATGCAAATCACTTGTGGTTTGTCTGCATCAGAGTTCATAGTCCCTCATACATTGGAGGTAGCACAGATGCTTTCAAATTAAGTATTCATACATTAACTGTTTCAAATTGCCTTAGAAATTTATGTTTATGGTAACTGTCTTGCTGTGTCCTGATCTGTAAACCAACTCAGATGGTTACAGACCTGCTACAAAATTTGTGACCAAGCATCTCATTCCTCCAAGCACTTAAGCTCAGACAACAGAAGAGCTGCTTTGGCTTAAATGAGGCCTAAGACGACAATGCATTAAGGGAGTGCCCAAAGGTTTTCCAGGAGCTAAGAAGTAACTTCACCAGGAAATGGAAAACTATAGAGTGAGTTCATACAAAACAGTGTGTCAATGGCATACTGGTAGTGCCTCAAGGCCAGGGAGGGTATTACATTAAGGCTAATATAAAGCTTTCATAATGGGTCACACATTTATAAAAAGCTACAGACAGACAGATCTCTACAAAAATCTGTAACATTACAGCTGTTTCAGCTAGTTTTTCTCACCAGCACCATGAAGCCAGCTACATTAGCACAAGCTACAAACTCTGCATTGCCAACTGCTGTGAGTCAGGCAGCTGCCTTCCAACACCTCTGACTTCCACTCCACGGCTGCACTCAGCTTCAACCACTTACTACCCCTGCTTTTACAGGAAGAGAGGAAAAGAGGAAAAAAAGAAGAGGAAAGGACAAACATCATTCCACAATAACAAAGCTCCAGTGTTTTGGCCAACCTTGTTTCCACTTAAAAGAATTTTTCTTAGCACTACAGACAACATTTGAAGGGTGGACAAAAGAGGTAAAAGGCCATTTACTCCAGCACATGCTATGGAACCAGATACTTAGAAAGAAAAATGGAATATTTAGACAAAACTTGTTAAGCTAATCAGTGTTTTACAGAAATTGTCAGCAAGTATTAAAAAAGTCTTAAAAGGGTGTCAATAAATCAATACTTTTTTCCCTGGAATTTACATATTTCTCCAAAACAGGTACTTATAATTTTTCCTAAGACAGTCTGCTTTTACAATTTGTGTCAAAGAGAAAAAACTCTGAGCTGTTTAAAATTTTAATATTTTGCTACATCATGCTATCCAAACTGTTAGTTGTATGTTTTAAGGGATTTGATCAATGAATCTGATGAAAAGCTAAGACAAGAAAGATAACAAAGAAGGTTATTTCAGCTTTTTAAAATTTTTTCAAACAAAATACTGTCAGGATTGAGTATTTATAGAGGTTTTTTGTTATTGTTTGTGGATTGGTTTGTTTGTTTGTTTGTTTTTCAAGAAACATGACAGCTAAGCAGGTACTATGACCTTAAGATCCTCCCAGAAAAGTCAGGTTTGTTTTCTCCCTGGTTTCAACTATAGACTTTGCCTGCCCATGCCTTATCACTTGACTTTTGTTTACATAGAAATACAGAACTCTGTCATCAAATGAAGTGCAACTGTAATGCAACCCTTACGTAAGCTCTATCACATGAATAATTAGCAAGGCATAGAAAACTACAAATAGTTTATTTCCCAACTCTACTTACCATAAGAGTTAACCCTTTCTCGACCACTGAACTAAGGATCACTGGCTGGGAAATGGGAACAAGATAAATTGAAACTGTGAGAAAGACAGGACAGGAAGCAGGATTACCTACCGCAAATGAAAGGAGAGGATTTCTTTGACTCAGCATTTGAGGTGTGGACTCGGTTTTACTTCAAATATAATCATGTTTTTAACAGGACACAAAATTAGATTCTCAATCAAATCCAGTGGACCAGTGTTACACAATACATCATTAAGTGTCAGACTGGACAAAAAATTTACACAATTTTGTATCTTTCCTATACTACCATCCTAATCTCAAGGTATCACAGAGTTTTCAGTTCAGAGAAACAAGACTTCAGCCTGCTGTTCCTGGGCAGCCATTGCCCTGCATTAAGTTGTTTATCTCTGATCTGCAGCAGTGGTGTTGGCAGAGGGGTGTTGGCAGAGGGGTCTTGCAACAGCAGCAAAAATGGAGCAACACAAGGACTCAGCAGCTGAAAAACAGTCCAACAGTGACACTCCACCTAAAAATTGCTGACAAAGTAGAAACTACTTCAGTAGCTCTAGCAATTCTTGCTGGGACTTAAAAAAAAAAAAAAAAAAAAAATCAAAAAACCCCACCAAAACCCTACCCCACAATGAAATCTGGTATGTGTAGTCCTTTTTTACCTACCTTAGCTAACAATGGAAACTAACTAGACCAAGACTCAAGTGTGAAAAAATAGGCCTAAAAAAACCCTTTCCTTTTAAAAAGAAAAAGCACTAAGCCCCACAAGAGAGCTTCTTGTGTAATCAGTAGTTCTCATCTAATTTTTGCATCAGTCACAAGCACACTGAACTGAGCCAGTCAAGTATGCAATGGCACATAACAAGGACATCCAGAAAGACTCATGCATTAAATGAAACAATTTCTGGATGTCTTTGAACCTTTCAGACTCCACAATGAAACTGGAAAGTCGATGGCTCAACACCATCTGGGCATCCCTATCTAGCCATGGAGGACTAAAGGGAGAGCTTTGAATGTCCATTTCTTTTGGAAACAAAACTTCTCAGCTATTTCCAAAGCAACTGAAGATACACCACAGCTTTGTGCTCCAACTGTTCCTAGATCAATACGCAATAGGAGCCTCCTCAGCACTGAATGAATACTCAGAAGATGGGTTCATTGTTACTCCAACACCAGAGCTGACCCTATAAACAGCAGTGGACCTCTGTATCTTAACCCTGTACAGAAGAACAATACCTAAAACAAGTCACACAGATTATTAAATTATTTTCAGTCTTGGAAGCGAAGTGTCCAGTGTCCCCTAACCATACATTAGCTCAGGCTGGCACCTAAGCAAGGGCCCATAGAAGGTCTACAGCATCACCCACCCTGACACATAGTAGTACATCCAGAGGATTCCCAGTGCTGGTAACAGAGAGACCCCTTGAACACAAAAGTATCTCCTACCTTTTATTTTTTATTATAAGAATGGAAAAATAACATGATGCCAATTGAAGTTACTTGTGAGCAAAGGAGAGTACCCCACACACATCTGCTGTACTGGAGTGACCAATCCCCCTACACCAAGGGGGTGGCAAAACAGGAGAGCAACCATCACTACAGCAGTGCAGCACATGGCAAACAGCCTGTCCCCCTGGATATTCCCTGGACAGACATCTAGCCTTGAACAAATGAAGTTTTCTTAAGGTGAAAACTGCATGTATAAATTATAGAATACACATAAAAAGGAGCAGTTATAGTTGCCCCGCTAAACTACAATATTTCCTTGACATATCTGATAAAATCAGAAAGTCAGTAGCTACAGTCTGAGAAATCAAAAGCATATAAATTCAAGAGACTCAGATATGAGCTTTGAAGCATTTCATGCAGTCTACCAATACATTCCTCTCTTTTAAACAGATTGAACTTCAACCAGACAACTCTTACACATACTAGGCAAATATCCAACAATACAAACCAAACTGAATGTGAACTTTGCCCAGTGCTCCACGTGCATTTTATGAATACATAAATCTAAATAAATAAATCTAGTTAAAAATTCATTTTTCATCCACAAAACAAAAAACTGATAATGCACAAATTATAATTAATTTCCAAAGAGTTATAAGAAACCACTCCAAGGTAATCAATGCTTTGGGTTGTATCCACAAGAGTATCACATGCTCCATGTGATAAACCACTGACTATTGTACACATTTCTTTCTGCCAAACAGAAGATACTGTCTGAACAAGCCAGAAGAACTGAAAGAATGAAACATGAACTGTCACAGTACAGGACAGGAAAAGAGATTTCTCTATGAGATGACTGAGGAGAGCACATCTGAAAAGCAAAGAAATATTAAACAATGATGGAAGGCAATTATTCCCATCAGTCAGCTCAGTCAAAATAATGAGTAAGCTTAAATTGTGGCAGAGAAAATGCAGACAGGTGAGCACCACATACTCCTGCTGGGAAAAAAAAAGGAGACTGTTAGGTCAAGCTAAATCACACTCCAAATGCCTTCACAGCTCCAATATCACATGTACCATGAAATAGTCTTCAAAACAGGTAGGAGTCGGTCATACGAGGAGAACGAATAGACTTTATAAAGAAAGAGTATAGAAACCATGCAAACAACCATGAAAAGCCTCTAGTACTTCACCCTGCGTGTGCTTACAACACATTATCTCCTAACAGCAGCCCTATCACCAGCACCACTGGCTGACTGTCAGTCCCTCAAGAATCTGCTCTACCATATTCAGAACACAGCTGGAGAAGAGGCTGCACCCCCTTTGCTGAAGGTGTCCCCCACATCTCACCTTTCCAACAGACCACAGGCACAAAACTCTTCAGTATCTTCTTGGCTTCCAGGCCTTGTCTCCTCTCTTTCCGTGCAGAAGAGAAGATTAAAAAGACAAAAGGCCCAAGCTTATTTCTGAGGCTCACATTGGGAAGATGAGAGGAACTGGTCATAAAACAAAGCAAGAGATTTCCCAGCTTGGCATAAAGAAGAAATCTAAACATCAAAAATCGGAACAGTCAAGTACTGACTGCCCAAAGACATTGATGAATCTCTATGTCAGAGCTTTTTCCTAGACCTAACTTTAGACAGAGCCTTGCAAAACTTCACCTGAATTCAGTTTTGACACTGCTTTGCTGGATCAGATGACCTCCTGAGGTCCCTTCAAACTTGGATTAATCTAAGCTTACCCTTCCAAATCAGGAAGGCTTTACTGTTCATGTGGACATTGTCACACCTCTGTGAACACATTCTGACATTTGAATGGGATCATTCAATTGTGCTGAATTCAGGCCCTGGCACCCTACATGCAGCTTCAAAGAATTACAGACAATTGGGGTGGAAAAAAAAAGGGAATGTCAAAGTTTATTCACCCACTCTACCTTTCTGGACCAAAGTACTGTCAATTAATCCAAAATCTTCCTAGCAGTTACCAGTCTGAACTGTTTTGTAGAGTTTCCTGTATGGACAATTTCACATCTCCATAGACAAAACAGGTTTATTTCCCTCACTAGTCTGTTCATTCCACAATATCCATCCTTAAAATGGAAAAATATTTTCTCCCCTCTTTTACTTTTCTTACTGAAATTTAAATCTACTACGTTTTATTGACTTCACCTTGAGCATGAAGAGAATAAAATACTCTTCCACTCTGTACTCGACTCTTGGTATTTTAGGATGTGTCTCTTACAAATCTTCACCCTAATATCTGACATGGAACTAGTCACATTTTTCTAAACAAAGAGCCCTTTCCCTCTTCTTTTCAATTCCTCTTAGTCAGTCCCTATTTTTCATGAGTAGCAGGACCCAAAACCTACCACTGGACATCAGCAATACTGAACAAAAAAAGGATTTCTTTGCGCCTTCATAAAGACTCCAGTTTCTATATACACTGAGTTTCTCCTTTTACTACAATACAACACTGCCATTCCATGCTTATGAATAACGTGTACATTGCTTGAACATTTGCCTACAGCAGCAGCAGAGAGTGCACCAGCCCTGTTTTTCATCAAGTATCTTCCAAGATGTAGGTCAACAACATTCTGTGCAAGTTCCCTCTTCCCAGAGTCATTTCCACACTCAGCAGTTGTGAGAGTTTGAAATCAATAGAGGCATGGGCCAGCCCTGTTCTTGGGGCTGCAAGCACAGAACAAAGCACTGTCATTTGAAGGTCTCAGTTGTAAAATGTTTCTTGAAGATCCTTTTACAACCTTGACAAGCCTAAGATTCCTCTTCAGGACCTACCAGGGCTATTTTTGTTGACATTTAGAGAACAATGAAAAGTCCATCTGTTCCTACAAGCCTTGCTAACAACAATAATGAAATAGATCTGCAGCTATATTTTAAAATGCAGAGCCAAGATAGTGGGTTGACCAGCCAATGTAGATCACTTTGAAGACTCTGTGAGGAAGACAGAGAGCAAACAAACAAACAAACAAACAAAAAAAAAAAAAAAAAAAAAAAAAAGACATGCAAAAAACAAAAAACTGAAACAATGAGTCAAACAAAGATTTAAAAACTCCAAAGACCTCCCAACAGCAAATTCAATTCAGCCCAATTCAAACAAAACCCTTTTGGGAGTACAAAAAAGAAAAAGGAACATTTAATTAAACTAATGTTTAACTGTCAAATTGTTTACTTGCAAATACCAATCCAGTCCTAACTCTCAACTAATTTTTAGAGCTTACTGAACACCAATCCACTTCTGTTGAACTCAGAATTCTGCTTGTAAAGATGAGAGCTGCAATTCTATTGTTCCTGAGTGATGGGCTGACTGATTAGATTAGACAGAAGCATAAGCTGCACTTTAAGTGATATAGATTGAACAGGTGGCCTTCCCTCTGATCCACAGCCTCTTCAAACACAAGTAGAATCCTTCTTGTTTCAATCAACTCTAGAAAATACACATTCATATACTTAGTTATTCTTAACCCAACCTAAAAATATTTTTCTGCATTTCAAACAGCTTGCTCATACACATCAGCCTTTCCCAAATATACCAGTAATTCACATGAATTATATAATTTTAACTAAAAAGATACAGATGTTTAGATTGTATCAACATCTACAGTCAGCAAAGTAATAGGTATAGATAATAATTTTACTGAAAAATTTGAAGGCTTCACATTACAGAGACAGAGCCTAAAAATGATTTTACATGTACTTAAAATTAAAGATTAGACATCAAAAAGAATGCATTTGAGACTAGGGAGTGAAATAAACCTTACCTGGACAACTTATGCAGAGTGAAACTAAAGCAATGTATGGTTTGCTTAGCAGGTAACAAAAAAAAAAAAAAAAAAAAAAGAGCAGTCAGCTACTTCCTCCAGATCAAAGTGTCTGGTACAGGAATAAGTTTTTTTACTCTTCACAGAAATGAGCAAAGAGGAGAGGGAGAAACAAAACCATATATAGAATCTTTAATTGTAAGACTTTTCATAGAAGGTAATGAATAACTCAGGTGTTTTATTAGAGTTGGTTTTCTCATGATATTACATCATGTATTATTTATATCGTGTTTACTTTGAAGCTACATCTTTGGCATGAGGATCTTATGACATAATTCTATGATGACAATAAACAAAGTGCCAGGGGAGCATGGGGAAGGAAAAGCAGGAAAAGAATATTAAGAAAAAGACAAAAGCTTGCTCATATTCTCATACAGGTGGAAATGGGTACACAGGGATAGTGTCCTATGAAAGAATCAAGCACAAACTAAGACAGAGGAACTGCTGCGGTTGGTAATCAATATCACAGAGAGTGATTAGTAACTCTAAGACTAAGGGATAATGAGCTACTCAAAATGACACAAAAGGTCTCTGGACTCATCTCCCAATTAGTCCCATGCTTAAGGGAAAAAATGTCCAAAATGAATGCTAAGGATTACTGACAAAGTTAATTAGGCAAGTATTTTGAATAAAATATATACACACATCCTAAGTCAGTCTACCTTTCTATCACTTTATTCCAAGAAGTCTCACACACAGTGTGGTACCAAATACTTAAAGCAAAATATGCCACTTTCTACATTTTATGCAATATTAGAGGTTTTACTGTATATGAGAAATTTCCTAGCAAACCTGCTAGTTACCCCAAAATTATACAAGACTGTTTTTCATCAATTACAATATATTTCTAGAGGATAAACTCTTCTTTCATGCTTTAGCCTATTACCGACGATTTACAGAACTTCTTAAACAACATTGTTAACAAGTCCTGTATTTAATAGAGTTCCTTGACTGACGTTAGTGCTTCACAGCTATGCAGCTTTCCAGTCTAATATGTCACCTTAAATTTGTTTTAGCAGTATTAAGCAAAAGCAAACTAACAATTAGAAATTGAAGGAAAAAACACCTCATTGAAAAAATACACAGCCTAAAGATAATAACCAAGAGGCTGGAGAATTGACCCAAGATGTGGAATACCTTTTTTCAAGGCCACAGATGAGCTTAGACCCAGTAAACAGAGAAACCTCTTTGATCAAACTCTTCCATTATCAAAAGAGAACATAGGAGAAAAGATAAAGTGTCAGACTTTGCGATGTCTCACAAAAGGGAAACATTTTCTGTCTAGTCCTATTATCAGTAACATTCCATGTCTTCAGCTCTGTAGTTGAACTGGGCATGCTACAGTCCTTTTACTCACCTTGAAAATACTCATTTACTCATGCTTTTACAGGATCAGTTATGCCGAACATAAAGGAAAAGGAAAATAAGTATCCTTCAAAGGTACAATATCCAAGAGGAAACATTTCAAGAACTCTGAAGTATTTGAGAGCTAGCATGGAAAGATTACATTAAATCTAAAATGTCCTGCAAAGAGACAGTTATGTGCTAACCAACTGAACTACGCAGAGTTCCTACAGCAGCATAAATGCAAGAGCCAACAGTGAGACACTAATTTACCTAGACAACAAATCCTTTAGTCCATTTTTAAATTCGACAATGGAAGTGCACTACTCAATCTGAATGCCTATAAATTGCTCTGTATAGTAGAACAATCATAACCTTTTACTAAGGTCATGTTGCTCTCAGCTTTCTGTGTTGAAGCTCCAAAGCAAACAGGCTCAAGTGATAAGTCATCCATTTTTGTTAGGCAGACTTAAAAGATGTAAAGATGGTTTAAGGGTGCACTGTCCCAATCAGCATTTGTCAACTGACTTAAAGAAAAAAAAAATTCTTTACACAGAAAAATAATTATTCCAGTTGCCAACTATTGCCAATTATTGCAGTTGCCAACTCTATCAAATCTGCTGAGGATACTACTAGAATAAAGGGACAGATGGTACTTGCTCCTCACTCTTTATTTCCGTTCAGATTTCATTCAGGAAATATTTTATGCTAATCAACCATAAGCTCTGAATCAGCAGGTTTTCACATTTTAGAATACATTTTGAATGTTTTGTTTCTGTATGCATCAAACTCACTGTAACACTACCCTTATCTTTTCAATATTCTCCATTTGTATCTTGTTGCCATAATAAACACATCAGACAAGGCCATTTTTGAAAAATAAGGCAGCATTTCTCCCCTCATACTGGAGCAGATATATTTCACTAGGGAAAAGTGGAAATTAACAGAAAACTAAAAAAAAAAAAAAAAAAAAAACCCATAAAACAAACAAAAGAAAAAAAAAAACCACTCCACAAGGAAGAATAAAAAGAAAATGAACAAAGATTTAAAACTATTCAAGAGAAGAGAAAGAGAGCACAATAAAAAGGCACAGCTCATGCAGTTACTCTTGATAGACTTGTTCAGATCGGGTTTAATTTCTAATTAAACTTTCTTGTTCACCAGTTCAAATGACACTTCTTGAAAGTGTTTTACATGGAAATAATATTAGCATAACAAAAAAAAAAAAAAAAAAATCTCTTGCCACCACAGATATTTAGTATTCCACTGTATTTTCCTTAAAATAAGAAAAGCATCTAAAGTTGCTTGATTTCACCAGCAGTATTCAGGCAACAGAACATAAAAGCAAGAATTTCAACAGCCATCTTTGAGAGGGCAGCACGGGCAATCTATAAAAGGTTTAAAGCAAATCAAGGGAAAGCAGAGGGAGGGAGCAGCACTCTCTTGATCCCATGCACAAGGGTCATTCTGCTGCTACAGAAGAATGTACAGATGTCACACAGTAAACCTGACAATGTGAAGCCCTGAGTTCAGTAATAAAGGAATGTCTAGGCCACCAGATCAGAAGTAGTAAAGAAATTACCATTAAATGGAAATCAGTGACAAACTCACTATTTTTCTCAAAGCAAAGTAAACATCTATGTCCTCTACAAACTTTGGGAAGGGACAGGTTAAAAATATAATTCATCCAAAAGCATGAGCAGACTGCTGAGGTACACCACTCATTGCTTTTTTTTCTTCCTAAATTCAAGATACCCATCTTTTGGCAAGGAATACACAGCATTAATGGAAAGGTCCAAGTAGGATTTCTCTCCCCTCCATCCAAGAATGAGTTTGTATTTACAACACAAGTGGTGAAAAGGGAAGTTTGTTTCCTAGAAAGCAAGATCACAGACTTCAGCCTGCCCCAAGCAATATCAGTAACGGGTGATCGAGTCAGATATTATGAAACCAGAATTAATTCAGCAGCAGATGGTGCCCTGTCTTTTCTTCAGCTAAAATGCAAAACATACCAGCAGGGTAAAGTTTCAGAGAAGGACAAGGGGATGTTTGTTTAAGTCAGAGAGCAAAGAAAAACATCAAAACTAACAAAAAGATATGCAACAGGAGCTTTCCAAAACAGGATTTCTTTTGTAGCTTTCCATTAACAGACTCCATGCAGAAGAGGTTTTTTTCCCAAGACTTTGCTATTTAATGCTGCTGATAATTCCTTTTTCATTAGGTGGGGCATTCTTGTGTTCTTACAGACTGCTGAACTTCATTAACACAGCTACATATTTTCCCAAAAAAAAAAAAAACCACTTTTACAACAGCTGAATACAGATGGGTAATAATTACTGTCTATTACAATAAAAAGTTTGGTTCATTTTAAGGAACCAATGGATAGTACTGTAGTCTATTGCTGGTGCTTATCTAGTTACAGAATGATTTATGAGAATGCTTAGCACTGTATGGGAAGCATGAAATGAGTATCTCCAGAGCTTATAAAATATACCACAGCATACATGTCCATTCATCTGGCATCTGAGGATCTATTCATGGTGGGAAGCTTAAACACACCTGTAACTGTTTGCACAACAGCAACCCAAGAAAGAAAATCAATCTCAGCTGCCATCAAAGTGCTTCAAAACACACCTGTCTAAAAAAGACAGGTTCCTTTCACTCAGTTCCTTCTTTCCGTGTGTATCTAACAGTAGCTGGATCTAGCACAGAGGAAAACAATCTCACTAGAAAAGCTTAAAAAGAAAATGCTTAAAAAGAAGAATGCAAAAATGTGGAAAGGTAGAGGCAAGCATGACAACAAACAGCAGATTCCATATGGGGAGAAAAAAAAAAAACACAGAAACTAGTGAAGTAGAAAAAAACCCGACATAAGATAACCAACTGATCTCACAGTTCAAGAACTGGGGGTATGAAAAGAATTGCATAAAGTTGCAATGGATGAACATATTCCAGTTGCCAAATCAAAAGTCAACACTGTATCCTAACGCCATGCCACACTCAGCTTTAGTTGTAAAAATCTCTGATCGCCACTAACCTGAATTAGTAACCAATGTATTTTTCCAGCATACTTCATCTACCTTTTGGAAAACCACAAACAGAAGCTGTGGGGTTCTAATTCATCAGCTGCACTTATTACTTGTACTGTTACTAAAAACATTTACCAGTAGATCCATTGTATTTTGCACAGTTTCCATACCTGGCAAACATCAACATTTCACTTTTGTGATGCAGTGTCACAACATATTGCAAACACCCAGGGTGGATATGAAAAGGAAATTTTTTAGTCATCTCAAGGCAGAACTGGGTGCCCAGATCCCAGAGCCTCTCTACACACATGAGGAGGAGAGTAGCAACATTCCTGTTCTTCACTTGAGGAATGAAACAAAGTGGATGTCAATCACAGCAGATGAAGCAGTACCAGTGAGGCACTTTTGCCAAAGCAGGGAAGAAGGCAGATAGACACAGACAAACCTAGGATGATGAAAAGTGGAAACTTTCACTCTGTTCTTTACAGATATTAAACGTGCCTGATTATAAAACACCATCTCCTGAAGCTTCTTTGTGTTCTGCCCATTTGTTTCAACTGGGCTCCACCTTTCACAGGAACATGCCCAATGCCAAAGCTCCTCACCTTCACCAACTGGTACTCCATGATCTTTTCTTGTCCACTCCACCTGAGGTATCACCCGAGCATGTCAGAGTGACCATCTTCTCTTGACTGCTGGCCAGCTTGTACAGCAATTCATCTTTTCACATTGTACTTATTTCTTCTTCTGTTTTAATACAGCCTCTCTAACAAATCAACACTGAAGCTTATCATCTATACATCCAGGGCCTCCAGTGACTCAGAGTGGATCAAGGCCATCTTTCCCCTTTGAAGGGTAGAAGACAGACATTTCCTTCCATCTTCTACATTGTTATTTGGATCCTTTTATGGAGAAGACATAGCAGACACCTTTCCATGCTTGATCAAGTACAGTTCTCCATGCAAGACTTCTGGTTAGACTTATCCAAACATTATCATTCTCCAAAAGTTCCTTTGTTTAATATGTATCCAAAAACGCAACTTTGTCTCCTTAGATCACCACTGCTAGAACATCCTAACAGCACAGCCCCAAGCCACACGGAGCGAGGACAGGCACTAACTGTTGGAGCCATTTCAATTCCTGTGACCCAGTTCAGGTCTCTTGGTAAAAGGGTAAAAGTGACTGCACACTTCTGAGTGCGGTGACCCCATCAGCCCCTCCCACGGGTCACACAACAGCTCTAAAGTGCAGTAACAGACCTGGACTGCTGGCTGTTGATATCATTCTTAGGTGAGAACTTCATCTACTCAACATGCCAGAAGCCTACACACCGTATAATGCTGGTGGACACCACTAAAGTGGCAAGATACAAGAATTAGAAACTATAATTTACATCCTTTTGTGAACTTGAAACAGTTGCCTGTGATGTTGATAACATTTCATAGCCTTCTTGTCAAAAGTTAGTCTTCATATGTTGGAAAGACACTTAAAAAAGCAAGACAGAAATTTTAGACTTACAAAAATGATAGTTTTTCACATTTAAAAGAAAATTCTCTAATTAGATGACTGTTTTCTATCATGTGGACTCTCTCTGAAAACAGACATACAGTCATACAGAAGCTTTGCCAAAGTTGCACACCATCATCCACAAAGTCCACAAGTCTTTCAGTGGTGGGTGACTAGAGAAAAAATGTTTTCTTAATTGAGGAATTTAACATTAGCTACTGGATTATCTGCCAAACTATTTTCAGCTTTCATGCTTCACTAAACCAGCGCTCATCAGTCACAAACCCATTATTACACCGAAGAAAATGGGGAGCAATTAGCATACAAGATGATAGCTTAAAGCTGGTGCTAATTGGAAAGAATTAAGTATTTTTCATTCCTACTGGATACAATTAGGTGAGACAACCAGGTTCTGGAAAAACAATTTGCTAAACAATTTCAGTGATGTCTATTCTGTAACCTACGTTTGAAGTCTAAGCAAATTCATGCCTTTGCAGTATATCCTGCAACCATGAGGACTGCAAACTAAAAGCTGGTCCAGCTGTAGAGCAAGCCTTGTTCAGAAACATATAACCCTAATTCATCACAACTGTGGAGATCATCACTGAACTAAACTCAAGCTGCCAAAAACAGCTGAAGAGCAAAACCAACAAGGAAACAGAATGTAATACTCATAATGCACAGTACAGCATGGCACCAATACACACTGAGATGCAAAATCAGTTGAATTACAGGACTGCACAAAATATACAATCAGAAGTAAAAGAAAACCATCTACAAAGAGCTACTGGTGCAAAAACAATTATTGTGCGTGCTTTTGTTCATGAATGCTAAACAGAGAGGAGGAAATCTGGTAGATGAATAGTTAATTTGCCAAAAGGAAGAAAGCAGACAGGAGGAAAAATGCAATCCTTCATTATTAGTGAACTGCACTCGGGCACAAAATGTTAGTTAGACAATTATACTGCAGAAATATACCTTATAACATTAGGGATTTGTTGTCAAGAACTACAGCTGGGTAACTTTAATTTACTTCTACAAATTCTTTACCATGTACTACTCCTAATCTATTCATCACACACCTACAATTAAAAATGTATTTCTACCAGTAGGTTTTTCATTTAATTCCAAGCTGCAACAAACCTCTGTATTTGTAAATGAACTTTTACATCACTATTTATTTTGGCTCAGTACATATTTAATATTTTCTTCAAATGAAATGAGGGCAGTCTGTAAACCTGTAACACACCCTATTTTTATGATCACACCTATCTCATATTTTCCTTTTTAAAAATACAGCCTAATTATGCTTTAGAACAGTACCTCCCTGAACATTATGTGAAAAATGCTTCAACAATAGCATTCACAGAAGCATCTCTCCCAACAGAAAATACTGCTGCAATCAGACTTTAATGAACAACTGCAGCATCCACCCCACGTTACCATGCAGGGGTGGTGCTTCTCTGTTTACTGAAAATGTTATGGCACCACTCCCCCTACACCGTGTACCAACACTAGCACGCAGTAACATCACTTATTTCTACAGCCTTCAGAGAAAACAAAAAACCCCTCAGAAACCACCCACTTCATCTTCCCTTGAATTCTCTAATGCGAGATTGTCCAAGGACCCACTGAAACAAACAGACCTTCCCCTAAGGTCTGATTGCTTGTGTTGTAAATAATCCAAGTGTGCCAGCATAAAGAAACTTCTTCAAAGTAAAGAAATAAATCAACAGACAGTATCACAATTAAACCCCAAATATTGACCTACATATACATAGGCAGACATAAATATATGCACACACACATGTATTTCTCCTCTTGCTTCAATCATGTAAAGACATCTTGAAAAATTGAAGCATCCACAGGCTAAACTGTAAGCTCTTCAAACAATAAAACAGTATTTTCACATAGAAAACCGAGAAGAGACAAGAGCTCACTAATGAACAGCAGATTTTTATCTCTGATTAAAGAGCAATTTGAATTAACTGATGTTTTTAAATTATTTAAGCTCCCCTCCCATCATGACTTCTACATACACCTAATTCCTCTGTACTGTGAGCCTTATGGGAATCCATCCCACTGGTATGTGAGGTTAGACACAGCCTCCGCGGGATAAAAGCCTTTATCTTTCTAAAAATATCAGCGTGCCAGGATCCACTCTGGTAACGCTCGGCGATGCACCGCCACAGCCCAGGGGCTGCTCCGCTCCCATGAGTAAGCACTACCAGCACCGGGCTATAATTAGTCCGAGTATTTTTAGGGTCACTGCTCAAAATTAGAGAGAAACGACTGAGAAAAACCTCAGAACGGTGGGGGGGGGTTCCCCCTCTCCTTTGGCTATTTCCTACCGCTGCGAGGAAGAAGAGGCTGGGCAGGCGCCGGGAGAGGCGATCCCTCTCTGCGGGAAAGATGTGCCCGGCTGCCGCCCCCGGGCCGTGGGCTCTGGGAGCCCGCTGGGATCCTGCTGGGAGCCCGCCCGGCCCGGCCCGCGGAGCCGCCGCTTACCTGACGGCCACCCGCACCGAGCTCTCGTCCGCGCCGGCGGACATGGTGCTGAGGGCGAGGGGCGGCCAGGCCCCGCCGGGAGCTCCGCCGGGCCGCGGGGGAGGCGGGGGCACTGCTGCGGATCCCCCTCACCTCCTCCTGCGGCTCCGAAACCTCCTCTCCACAGCCATTTTAGGTGACTGAATGAATAGGTAGGAGCCGCGGCAGGGCAGGGAGGTTCGCACCGCTCCTCCTTCTCCTCCTCCGGCCCGCCCCGCTCGGGCCCGGCCCCTCCAGCGCCTGGGCGGGGATCGATGTCAGTCAGTCAGTCCGCCCTGGGCGGGGATCGCTGTCAGTCAGTCCGCCCTGGGCGGGGATCGCTGTCAGTCAGTCAGTCAGCCCCGGCGGGCCCAGCCCCGGCCCCGGTCAGCGGCCCCCGCCCCGCGGGCCCGGCGCCTCCGCCCGCGGCAGCCGCAGTGCGTCAGGGCCCCGCCCCGGGCCGCCAGCGCCGGGAGAGGCCGAGGGACGGCGGTGTGTGCGGGTGTGTGCGGGCGGTGAGCTCTCCACACAGGCACAGGGGCACCGCCTCCTCCACACCCACCCCCGTCTCCACATCCCCCCTCACACACCCGCACCCGCCCTCCGCGCCGTCTCTCCGCGCGCACCTGTTCGCTGTGCGGACACGGGCTGGTCGCCTTTGCCTTTCCGCACGGACACACAGCTCCCCTCACGCCCGCTCGCCCGTGGGGGCTCAGCGCACAGCACTGTGCGCTGGCAGCTGTGGGTGTGCAGAACGCCTCTGAGATGCCCGGCTGGCTCCCGGTGCCGTTCCCGGCTCGCAGGGCACACGCGTGGCCCTGGGGGGCCGCACTCCGGGCTCCACACCCGCACTGCCCCACACTCCGCTCCACCCGCGCTATCAGCGCCCACGGCTCCTGCACACACAGCGCACAAGGGCTCTGCACACCCCTTCCCCTCCTGGGAAAGAGGGGCTTGTCCTGCTGTCGGGGCTGGGTCGTTCCCCCTTGCACATATTCCCCTTTCCCAGGCAGGAATGGGATATCCTCATTTCTCTTCAGGCTCGGAGTGGTCCTCCTGACCCTGGCGCCCGTGGGAGCACACACTTCTCCCACCTTTCTGGCGGCGCTGGCAGGATTGTTTGCTGAAGCTGCTCCAGCCAAGCATCTCTGTTCTCACTTCGCTAATGAAATGCCTGGCTGTGAGCTGGAAACCGAGTGGGCGGATGACACTAATTTTTGATGCAAATAGTATCCCTGCCAGGAAAGAAGCCTGGTTATTTTGCCCAAAACAATTCACATTCCTAAGGAAGATTTTCCATCAGAATAGGCCCGGGTTTGAATTTGTAATATATGCTAAAAACCTTGCAGTTCTAGTTGTTTTGCTTCTGATAGTGAAGGTTGATCACGCCCAGGCTCCAGCCTCTTTCCAAGATGGGCAGGTGATCCCAGCCAGATGGGGCCTCCAGCCATAGCCCTGAATTTTTCAAAAGTCTCTCCTTCTCAGCAGAAATCCACTGTGTTATTGTTGCTCTGCATGTTTCTCATAGTTATTTTCTCTAACTTTTCTATTTTTACTTTACTTACTAAGAAATTGGATTGTTTCTAGAAAATGGCCCACCTGGAAGTTGCTATACAAAAAGATGGTCTCCTTTCTTCTGAATTACACAGCACCAGCTCTCAAATCCCCAACAGCATTTGAAAATATGGGGAACTTAGGCTACATACCATATTGCTGAGGTAAACTGAGATAATATTTATCCATAAGGCAGAAAAATGCAGACACAGATAGTTCAGTATGGAATCATTGGGGGAATCTGGTATGGGAAGAACAAAGACTGCATTTCCCTGGGCTTCTCAACTCATTATTCTGTATTTGATGCCATAGGCCACATGCCTTGTTTCTCCTTTTGCCATGATATTTTGTGGGATGAGCAAGATAGCAGATAAAAAAAAAAGCTCCTACAGGTGAATTGTGTTGGCATTCATACCAGTCTCAAAATGAAAGTGATAGGAGTTTCATAGTTCAGGGCATTTCCATCTAGAGGGTACTGAACACTTGTGACTACCATGCATCTGTGGGTATTGTACTGAGCTCTTTAAAAATACCTGCAGCCCACCCACAGTGAGTGGAATCTATTTCTGACAATTTATGTACACCAGATATACAAATCCAAAACTTATCCAAAAGTATCCAATGCATTTTTTTTTCTGCTGGCACAGTTACAAGGTTAATGTATGAGCATACTCAAGCCAAATTTATACTTTGGCAGTATCTTCCTGCATTTGTTTCACCCAGCATCTTTTGCTGGATGGGCCACAGTCCAGCAAAGCTCATCCACATCACATTGCCCATGCCCATAAAATCCTGCTAAGTCAGTGTCTCCGGTTTGCCATGTGAGCTGTGCTGAAAACCCAGCAGGCAGTAACAGCTGCAGGATGCTCAGACTCAGAATCATACTCTAGACCTTTCCAGGGCCGTTTCTTTTCTGGCTGTTGTGTGGCTATTAGACATTTGCTTCAGCTTGACATCATGCAGCCCTGTCTCTTCCATACTGAAGAAGAATTTAGCAGATCAAAAAGTCTAGTAGAAGTTCTCCTGAGCTTGATGTTATGTATATAAATGGATTGGTATCTGCAAATTTCAAACCTTAATGACGAAGATTTTTTTATCCACATTGGTATTAAACAATTTTGGTGCTACAGTAAAATTATTCTATTCCAAGTTACAGTTATTTCAGTCCTACAGTATTACTCAAATATTTTGTATCTTGGATATTTCACTCCAATTCCAGACTCTTCTGAAATTTATATAGCAAGTGACATTTAGCTTCTTACCATGTTTCATGCAAATTGCCTTATTTGTGTCCATTCAAATGTAAAGCAGGAAAAAGACATAGGTCCTGTTTCTATGCAGGACTTTTCTCTGTGTTCCCTGTTTCCAGAAAACATACAAGTCTTCTGTCAAAATGAGCTTTTATTTTGTTTTTTCTCAGCTTGTCCAATGTAAATAAGCAAAGTATTGTACTGTTAACTTGGCTGCACCAGGAAACTTAAAACAAATCTGCTCTTCATTTCATATAATGTGAATGACCTGTGCCCTCCAGCATCCTATTAATTTCCTTGAAGGATTAACTTGAATAATTAAGGGCACAGTATCTCCCTTCTTTTTATTGTCTAAGGACATAGCTAAATTGCCAATGTCTTGTTTATCTTTATATAAAGCTATATAAGCTGGCTGATAAATTTTTACAGATTTGTCCAAACTCACAGTGAATGAATGAGGGTTTCCTAAAGGTCCCCTCTCCTAATAGCTACACCACCACATGTACCAGCCACCTCTGGTCATTCCCTGATCAGCTGCAGACAGAAGGGGGACAAACTGCAAGGCTGGGGAGCAGCGGGGGAGTTTACAGCTCTGGTCCCTGCTCGGTGCTTAGAGGACTGCTGGGAACACCCCTCATCCCTCCCTGGCAGCCATCCCGGGTGACGGCTGTCACACTTTCACTGCCTCCATTCTCCTGCCATATGACTCAGCACCATGAGCCTCATTCACTGGGCAACCAAACAAAAACCTGTGTTTGGATGGGTGAGTGCTCTGCCTGACACACAGGACACCCTGCACAGATGGTCAATCTGCCCACAGAGTTCCTGTAAGCCTCAGAAGCTGCCTAAAATCACTGAGCTGCACACAACCTGAATAAGCCAAGCAGACCCCCCCTTAGGAATCAGAGCCCTGTGCTTTGACCTCTGTATGTTTGCAGACAAGTTGTATCAGCTATGCCTGTGCTGTACCAGTTGGTTTTGAAATTATCTAATTGAAATAGACCACTTAAAATGGAACAATTTTATTTCCACTTCAAAATTTTAAACTGATAATTTACCAGTGCTAAATAAACCAATTTAATCAAAGATTTGACTTGTTAGTTGCATATTTCTTTGACCTGTTGAACATTTAATTTGAAGAAGAGAATCTGTTGAGCTGTGGAGGTGGCTTGGTTTCATTGAGAGAGGCAATAATATATAAATCACTGATTTCTGATTCATCTGTGTCAGATAGATTAATTGCACTGTGACTGGTGGAAGGCTTCAAGAAAAATCCTTAGGTTTTGTCAAGTCAAATCATTAGGTTTTGTCAAATTAAGCACCTGACCTGGACATCTGCCCACCATTATGGAGGGCAGAGATTCTTTCAGATACAGACAGTGGAACATGAAATATTCAAGTGCTATAAAAGAGCAATATTGAAGGACATTGCATCTCATCATCTGCATAGTTCATGGTGTTTTATCAAATTCACAACACAAACAAAATAATCAGCTAGTATGTAATCTCATTAGTGACTGTTGTTTTCCTGAATGTATATACTAAATAAACTCTTCTTTGCTACATAGAAGCCACAATTTATTCAGTAATTTTTGACACACCATAAAACATTAACATTAGGCAAATAGAATATAATGTATACATTATAATGAGCAAAATTTATAACATATTCATTCATCCAGTAGTTTGAAAAATGGGGATATTTTGGCTCATATAAGTGTCCACAGATTTTCTCTATAGCTTTTTGTTTGTCCATGTCTGTCTATGAACTGTGTGACCCAATAACTCCTTGTATTCCAGTACCTTCTGATACAGGAAAGGTAACTGGGCTCCCATGAAACTGAGTTTCATGGGCTGTTGCTGATGGAAATTATGTCAGCAACATTCATGCATCAGCAATAATCACTCCATTTTCTCTCATAAACTCTAAACTCTTCAACATTAATGTATACAGTGCTTCCAGCTTTCTACTTGGCAAGTGAAACCTCTGTTTGTATTTTATGCTTGATGCCTTGGGCTTACATGAACCTTAGGCTTTTCCATAGTTGTCTTTTGAAAGATCTTTGCTACAAACAAAACCAAACTTCTAAAAACTCTTACATCTTAATTTTTAAGAACTTTCAGGAAGTAGTTTTTTCTTCTCTGGCTGGCTTCTCATTTTAAACTGCAGGTCTTGGAAAGCAGTCAAGCCTATAAAAGACATTTAAAATACCTTTCATTTTCTTGCTATCACTCAGTAGACTTTTGGTTAAATAACAATGAGTAAAGAAAAGTGTTAAGCCACTCTTAACTGGCAGGCAAAAATATACAACAGGGGAGCCTTTGCTTAGAAGAAGGCAAGCTGCTGAAGGAAATTATCATTTGGCTCATGACAGGATAGGGGGAAGTCATCTCAAAGTTGAGAAGGAAAAAAGGAGTGCAAGGTGATGTTTATGTAATCAGGATAATAGCAGATAAGGAAAGGAAACAGACTGGTTTAGTCTGATGTCTGTGGAGAGAAGAAGGTAGAGAAACCAGAAAGGATAGGGTGGAGAAGGAAGAGGGATTTCTGGAATCAAAGCCAAGCAAGGGCTCTGCAGGGTTATTTCTGGAGATGATCAGCATAAGAGAAAAAGCAGCATGAGGCACCTCTGAAGTGAGAAGAAAGGAGGTTGGCGTTTTCCATCTATCTTCCAGAAAATGAATGAACTGTACAGGAGAAAATACAATGAAAAGAAACATATAATAAAAGGATCATATCTGGAGTTGAGCAGAGGATTCAGTAGGAATAGAACCACTACACTTGATGAAGAAAGAATTTCATTATGTACAAATGCTTTTTACTCAGAAAAAATTTACTGTGTTAACTATATTGTTGTTAACAAAGCAGTATAATTTCCTCTGCTCCTGGCAAGCCAGAGTGGTTGTGTTATATAATAAAAATGTGCATTTACCCATACACTTATTTATCTTTGTTCTGGGCCTAAGTAATGCTGTAATTTGTACTACTATAACTGCTGTCTGTAATAAGATGGTCATATCAGGGTCATATATATTTTGATATAAACATATATATTGTGTTATATCCCATGTAGCACAAATAAACATTAGATCCCCACTGAACTAGTACTGCTGGAATAGAAGAAATATATGAAAAAGAACAGGGCTAAAACATATCCCTGGGGAAAACCTCCACTATGTTGTCTTACACAGATTCATGATTCAAATCAGTGGATGTCACTAAGAATGAATATGCCTTTTATGTCACTGTGTTTTGAGGATTTCTTGGTTAACTGAAAGTTGGGATCACCGGTTTTGCAGTAAAATCTTGCAAGTTCACCCTGGCACTGGAAGTCCCTTTAAGTATTAAAGGAAGAATCTAAATAATGGACATGATGAGGAAAATACCAGAAAGCAGTCCTTACAATAATGTAATTTAGTTCAATCATTTATGATAATACTATTAAAATTTAGCACAGTATGAAGATTAAGTCTTAGCAGGACAGGACCTTACTGCGTCTTCAGCTGGTTAAATTCCTCCAAGGTTAGCCGAGTCCTGCAGTTTTTTTGCAAGGGACTTAATCCTGAGGGTCAGAATCTTGTGCTTCTAAACCTGGCCCTTGAGCCTGATTCACTAATACTTTGAAATAAACCAAACATGATCAGGATACCTGAATGTTATACTGTCTTCATGTTATTGCAAAAGACTACAGAGTAGTAACAGTGTAGTAACCAGCTACTTTACAGACCTTGACCAAAACTTGTACAGCTCTTTCCCTTTCTTGTACAGAGAAATTGAGGCAAAAAGGACACGTGAATTGCAGATGCCTGTAGAAGAGATGGTTGTCAAAAACAATATTAGGGCTGACTCCTATGCCTGTGAAAACACTATTAGACCACACCTTAACAAGATGAATTATTAATACAAAAGTTGCACGGGAAATTAATTTCTGGTGCCTCTCACCAAAACCAGCTGTTCAGACTTGAATGTGTCACAGTTGCACAACATGTATATTGCCTTAAGGATACAGTTACCCAACGTGATGGATTTTTCATTATGTCCTTCCTAATAGTATCCTCATCCTTCCTCTGTCCTTCCCATTTCCCTCTTCACTACCGTGATTTCAATTTTTGGTTCAGGCTTCTGGAAGGTTCTAAATGATGGGAGTCCTGTATTTGTATGGTGATCTCAGCATTAGTGGTCACAGGGCAGACTCCTCTGGGCAGCATCCTCTGGGTAGCCTTGCCAATCTGCCCTGGATAAGATAGAAAAAAATTACTTTATGTATTTAAATGACAAGCATCAAACCCTAGCACATTCCAGATGAAATCAATGTTAAGTTACTCATCTGTGGTAAAATATCCAGATGAAAGTAGTTCCAATGAGGCTGGGAAACTTTCTGTTTCCCCACAGAACCTGCTGATGACTACTAGCAGAGGTTACTTGCTGGCCATTCTATTATTGCACTGTGTAAACATCTTATCCTGCTGTATGGTGTTCCCAGACTCCCTCCCACTTCTCTATTCACTACCTATGAAGTGTCTAAGACCCAGATGGTGAGTTCTTTGGCTTAGAACTTGTACAATTTTTTACAAAATCCTGTTTCTTAATTGGCATCCTTAGGCATTACCACAATAAAACCAATAAATAGTAATAACAAAAAAAGAGGGATGGAAGGTGGGCGAAGACATGACTAATTGCCTAAACAATACTTGGACCACAAGCCACAGGCAACATAGGAGCTTGAGGAAGAGCAAGTGGGTGGAGAGTTACCTGAACAACAGAGGGTTGGGCAGGTAAAGAACAGATATTGCAAGAGAAAACTGAGAGTCTTTATTTTGATAGCATCATGGAATTTATAAATTAAGGGATGACAGCTGTAGATTAAGCATGGCACTGGTTGCTTTGCTCTGTGTGTGTGTGTGCAGCCTGGCTTGGCACTGTCACACAGATTCATGGGAAAAAATCTTAGTTGAAATGGTGGCATAACAAGCTGGGAGATGTGAGAAGCAGGAGTTCCCAAACAAGGTTTGCAGAAGGACCACGTGCTGTACCATGGCAGCTGCAGCACCAAGCCTCGCCTCCCCTTCCCATGAGGAAGGCAATGCTTCTATCTCAGGCCTGGGCTTATACTTAGGTGGAGAAGAGGTATGCACTTATGCAGGTAGTAGCACTGGTCAAACAACAACTCCCCTTCCCCTGGAAAAATGCAAGAAACTGATCCTTTTTTGCCCTAATATTTACTTTAATTCATTTTCATACCATTCAGTGTGTGTATATCACTTAGAAACGCTTAGGCCAAAAGGTGATACTCACAACAGTGACAGACTAAATTTTATTAAATGTATATCTTATGGACTGGGAGCATACATATAGTTACTCCTGAAATTGAAGAACACTTCTTTGCACAGTGCGTAATGAACTTCCAGAATTTGTTGCCACAGGAGGTTGGGAAAGCAGGCTATTAGCAGGCATAAAAAGGGATTAGACAAGATTTGTGAACAATGCCTCTATTGACAGATAATAAAAGGAACAGGCAATTCCAATGTCTGTAAGCTTAGGAGACTGGACCAGAGGAAGAGGCCAGATACACATGCTCTCCCTGAAAAGCATCTCCTATGTTCTCAGGCTTTGCTATCTGGATCTGCCTGCCCCGTCTCTGTTAATGTTGTGCTGAGCCTGCGGGGCACTTTCCAGGCTCTGCTGGGGCCTTCAGAACCTGTGGCTCATCCGGGGCAGATGGCCAGCACCCAGGCAGCTACCCCACTGTCATCACGGGCATTGGGCAGCAATACCACGTGCAGAACATTTCCTAATGCTCTGATGGGTTAAGCCCTAAGTGGTGCTGCTCTCAAAGAGGGCCAGGAACCAGCATGGTGGAGTTGAAAAGGAGTTACAAAGAACAAAAAGGAACTGGCTTTAATAAACCATTCACTGAGGAACAGAGAAATACAGATGAGGACAGAAAATTCTGTTAATACAGTGTGAATTTGATAATTGTTTGGGATGGCACCAAAGGGGCTAACTCTCCAAAAAGTTAGAGAGTAAAAACAGGTATTCCTTTATTGCAGGGGAGCTACCAAAAGGAATAGTGAACATCAAACTAGACATGACTTTTCAGCTCTTTTTCCAGCTGAAGGCTATAAATCCATTTGATTCTGGTCATACCATTTCTGAGTACTTCTACTGCCCTTTTCTGGTTTCATCTAATTCTGTTACCTCCTGCCTGAAATCAGGAGACTGGACTGGAACTGTACTCCATGTTAGGCTGCACCATGGATTCTTACCTTAGCACAGGGATGTTCTCTGTTTTTCCTATTTCATTTGCAAGTCCTGAGGCTGTGTTTGTCTGCTTGACCAGCACTGAGCTGGAATTTGTTATTCACCACCTAATATCTTCTTCCTGTATGGTAATAGTGAAATCTTTTTATGTTTTGCTTTTCCTGTAAAATGAAAGACCATTTTCTCCCTCTGTCTTTGTGCTCTGAATTTCATTTACCACTTTTATCACTGAGTCATTCTGTATTAGGAGATTTTTCTAGATATTTTCATAACTATTAAAGTTATTATCTCATTGTCTGGCTTTTCATGGAAAATGTAGATCTTAGCAAATATTCTTCTGAGACTCAGGTAATCAAAACATTGATGAAATTAAGGCTGTTTATAGAAAAATATGAGGAATGAGGAAGACCTGTAGTATGTGACAGACTGGTACAAGCAAAAATACTTAAATTAGCTCTGTGTGTGTGTTTGTGTATCCCTGGTTACATAATAGCCACAGAGCACATAAATAAAGAACAGAAATACCTGGAGGGAATGAATGAGGAACATAGAGGACCTCAGGAATGAAATTCATTACAGTGATCTGTGTACATATCCAAAATCTCTTTAGGAAAGTAAGAAATCCCTCACTGCTGGGACAATGTAAGCACCACTAGCAAAAAAGGACCAGGAGCAGCAGTGGTGTCCATTCAGAAATGTACTGTGACCTTATATCTCTGGGCCCAAGGAAAATTACCAATCAACACAAGAAAGAATTCTGGTTTGCTTTATGCTTTTCCTTCTGCGTTTTCTGTTCTTTCAATGAAGTCCTACTGTAACAAATGTGGCAGTGTAATGAAAAAAAAATAATCCCTCACAACCATTGAATAGTAATATAGCAGAGAAAAGAGCACCACCTAGTGCTAAGTGCTGTTTCTTGATGCTGAGGTGTCTCCATACACTCTTACCTTCTGGATGTCTTGATTTTAGTGTTTTCCCGCAGTTCACCCATCCAGAGAGGATTTAATCCTTAGCATCAAGGAATATCCAGGTTCCTGATAAGAGCAGCTGGTTCATCAAGAGCTCAACTCTCTCGGAGTTTTGTGCACACGAAGGTGATGCCCTAGGGCACCTCGTTAACATAATTGTGGTTATTTGTCTGATTCATTCAGGCTGGATGCTGCTACCCTTACTCACCCATTGGAGTTTTGTCCTCCACAGATAAGTCTCTCTGCTTTCACTCTAGTGAAAATTAATCAACACTTATGGGACAGGCTTAAGATACCAGAAGACCAGTCTTCTAATGCTTGCACTTATAAAGACAAGGTTTCATTGCATTTACAGTCTGATCCTACACTCACATCAAATTTTCAAGCTTTTCTTGCATATGTGGAATTTATACTTTTGTTTGTTTGTTTTCCAGTAGTATTTTTCCTGTTTGATTGAGGGTTGTTTGTTTTTATTTAAAATATTCAAGAAATCTTCAGAAAGGCCATTGTTTTACGTGAAAGTTGACTTTATTATCATGATGATAGATCATATGCAAGCTTAATTATTTTTAAGCATTTATAGTTAAAATCTATTATTGTTTGTTTTCTCCTGTTTATCAGTCCACATTGTGTTACTGATCTTATTTTTGGTCTTCAAAGCCTTCCACTTGGTATCACAGTACTGAGTTTTCTGTCATAATGTAATTAAAATTTCAAAAGAAGACAAGAAGCAGGTAAATCAACTTAGAATGATTCTGCATCAGCTATCGTTATGTATTATTTAAATAGCTCCAGACTTGAAGATACATGTAGCATTGGTTATGTGAGTTATTTGCATATAGGTGTCTATAGTAAAATGCCATTTAAATGTCTTACACCATTAAAATTTGGGATCTCCAGTGACACCTATGGCCAGATTAAACTTCTCTAATAATGGAGTTATTTCTTCTTCTCTTGAAATTATTCAGTATTCACCACCATTTTAACAGGAAGATGATGAAACTCAGCTATTCTAATTCCTTCCACATCCTCTGATTTGCAAAACATAGTTTGGCCCATAGAGCTTTTTATTTCTGTCCTTTATAGTCCTACATTTTTATCTTATCTGGCAAACTTCACCAAGTGTAATCTTCACCTTAAAAGAAATGCTCTGTGACACTAGAGCTCTTTCTACCATATTATCTATAGTCTCACTGTTGCAAATATTGCCACCCACTAATGACCATTTCTTATTTTAATTTCTAAAATATCAAGTGATTGGTTTGGATGGCTTTTTTATAGGAATGTTCTGTTGTTTTATTGAGGGGGGGTTAGTTTATAGGGTCTTGGTTTATTCTTACATATTTTTGTCCTTCACGAAGAGAAAACAGCAGAATTTGTCTGTCTGCATGTGTGTGTGTGTGTGTGTGTATACATATATCTAAAATACTTTGGAATGGGCTGGCATTTTGCATCTTTTCTGTAGTAACAACTGTGGAGAGCATGGGAGAGTCTGTGGGGAGTACCTCATTGCACGTGGGTTTAATTCTGTCACCACACTCAGCAATAGAACTTAGCATCTATTCATAGCTACCCTACTGGCACAGTAATTAACTAATTAGCAGGGACTAATTGTTAAAAATATGGTATTGCAACTACAGTGAATTAAATAGCCTGTGCACTTCTAACTGGGAGAATTATGAGTTCATACTTTTTCTCCTCAGGAAGCAAACAAACTCCAGAGAAACGAAACCAAACTCAGCAATTCAAAGCAAAATTATGCTTTGCTATGAGTAAACCAGGAGCAATAAGAGACTCTGGCAAGTGCATAAAGTTCAGGTTTATGGCCCCATGCAAGGAGAATGTGTAGCCCCACATTAATGTCACCTAGTAGCAGTTAAGATCCCTGCTGTCACCAAGGGCCTGATGCTCTGCCCTCCCCAGTCTGGCACCTTGGCTTTTTCTTTCAGAGGAAGCAGAGGTCACCAATCCTACCCTTCAAACTGAGTGGTGCTGGACTCCCTTTACACCAGTGCAAGGAGAGGGCAAGCCCTGCTCCACTGTGCCTGGCAGCTGTTCAAGCTTCCTTCTCCTGTTTGTTCTGCAGGGTAGAGGAAAGGAAAAAAGTATGCCCGTGTTAATGCCAACTTGGGAAAGTTAGTTATTCCCTAGGGACTTCTTTCTTTTCCCACACAGCATGCCCACTGTCAGGAAAGTTTGGCAAGGGTGAGGGCAGTTTCAAATAAGAAGCCAGGGTCCAGCTCTGCTGTGAAGATAGCTTTTGCAGGAGCAAACAAATGGCATCTATTTAAAAATTGTTACAGACCAAAGAATTTTTTCCCAGACTGTCTATTTGTTCCCAGTTCTGGTTTTGTTCTGTGTTTTCAGTGAGCATATAATTACCATGAATTATATGGCAGAACAGGGTGTGTTTAAGGCACACCTTGAACAAGCAGGTTCTCATTGGCTTGAGCAATGGCTTGAGAGGTGTTGTTTCCCAAGCACAGCTTGGAAACCGACAGTCTGGGAGGCCTCTGTTGAAAACTGTTTTGTTTTAAAACTTTAAAAAGTGACATATCATACCTCCTGCAATGACAGGGCACTCTGTAGCTCTTGGATTAACTAACCACAGCCTCTCCTTTTAGCAAACATGGATACATTAAAGATCACAGATTAAAATTATATTAAAGCAGATATAGATACTGACTGTCAATCATTTTTAGCAGATGTCTAATAAATCCTTCTTTTTATGTTTGGGCAGGGTAAAGTAATGATCTTGCAGATTTCATCACCATATTTCGGTTTAGTCCTAAGATTATTCATAGAATGGTTTTATTTTGAAGGGACCTTACAGATCATCTTGTTCCAACCCTCTTGCCATGGTCAGATCAGGTTTCTCAGGGCCCATCCAACCTGGCCTTGAACACTTCCAGGGCACCAAGATGAGACTGACTAATCTGTATCTCCTAACATCCTTTTTTCCTTTTTTAAAAATAAGGGTTATGTTTCCCCTTTTTTAGTCAGTGGCAACTTCTCAAATACGATGTATATTGGCTTACCCACTTCCTCCACCTCAGGACTCACAGGTGGATCTCATCAGGTTCCATGGACTTGTGCACCTTCAGGTTCCTTAGATGGTCTGAAACCTGATCTTCTTCAGAAGTGGGCAGCTCTTCATTCTCCCAGAGCTGACTTTCCTTTTTGCATCATTCCTGTGTTTGGGCGAAGTGACCTTTGAATATTAATCACCTTTCTCAGGCTTCTCTTCCCTCCAGGACTTTCTCCCATGGCACTCTATCAAGCAGATCCCTGATTAGGCCAAAATCTGCTCTGCTGAAGTCCAGGGTATTGAGCTTGCTGTGCACCCTAATCACCACCCTGAGGATCTCAAACTCCACCACTTCATGGTCACTGCAGGCCAGGCTGCCCTGGAGATTCACATTCCCCACCAGATCCTACCTGTTGGTGAGAGCAAGGTCCAGCACAGAACCTCTCCTTGTTGGCTCCTCTATCTCCTGGAGGAGTTACCATCAATGTATTCCAGGAATCTCCTGGATTGTTTATGCTCTGTTGGGTTGTCCTTCCAACAGATATTGGGGTGGATGAAGTCCCCAATGAACACCAGGACTTCTGAATGTGAGAATGCCCATAGAGGACCTCATGTGCTTCCTAGCCTGGCAGCTGCAGCAGACCCCCCTACAATGTCACCTTTCCCTGCCCTCCCTTTAATCCTGACCCACAGGCTCTCAGCTGGCTCCTCTTTACCCCCAGAATTTGCTCCATGCACTCCAGCTGGTCACTGGCATAGAGGGTAACACCCTCCCCTCATCTCTCCTGCCTGTCCTTCCATTCCAACAGTTCCATCACAGCAGCCATCCCAGGACACAAAATCACAGCTCTGCAGGTGTGTGCAGGTCTCTGCCTCCTCCTGTTTATCCCCCATGCCATGTGTGCTTGCACAGGGGCAGTGCAGTTGGGTCCCCAGTGAAACAAACTCCCTGGCTGGAGTGAATGGAATTCCTTTGTGCTGCCCTTCAGATCCTCTCCTGCTGACCTGTGAATCCACTTCAATGTCTGGCCATCTCTTGCTTTCCTTGGCAGCAAACTGGTAGGACTGGAAAGGACTGAGGTTTCCCTTCCCTGGCACCTTTACTTTAAAGCTCTCTTCACCAGCTGGACAAGCCCTTGACCAAAAATACTTTTCCCTTTCTCTGACAAATGGACTCCATCAGTAGTTCAGGTTTCTTAAAGTGGGACCCATGGTCTAAACAGCCAACCACTGGCTGTGGCCCCATTTCTGTAACCATTTGTTGAGTCACCAAGTTCGACTGGCCCTTTCAAACACCTTCCCTTTGACCAGGAGAGTTGATGAAAAAATAACTCATCCCCAGAGTTCCTCACTCTCCCAGCTCTGTAATGTTACAGCATTAACTTGATACCTCTATTACTCATTCTGTTACAGAAGCCTGTCATGAAGGCATCCTGAAGCTTTCAACATGCAAGGTGATTTAAAAAACTATGAAAAACTAAAGAGAAAAGCAAATCATTGTCAGACAAGCACATGGATAGATGGAGCTCACCTGCCTGAAAATCAGTGCTACTGCTCAGTCAAAAGAAGAGGCAACTGATTATCATTATAGGCACAAGACAAATACATAGGGGATATTTGTTGATATTTATTCTTCCTATTAACTTTTTTCTGCATAGATCTGCTCAGTCTAATTCCCCAGTTAGGTCAATACAGCAGCAGTTCAGAATTTTTTTCTGGGAACTTGTTATGGGTACCTTCCATGCTCCTCCCTGACAAAGTAAAATGTAGTAAACTCCTCCTGCTACCTGAATGGTGGTTAGCTCAGGTGGTAGATGGGGGCAGGACACAAAGAAGCCCCCAGAGTATTGCAGAGTATTTCAACACTAGTCCCTTTCACAGAGTTAAGGTTTTTAGACTGAAGACCCAAAGACAGTCTTTATGCTCTGAATTTCTCTATTTACCTGGTAAAACAGCGAGCACATTTTGCTGCTTGACAAACTGTGGGACAAAGTTCTAACTCACTTTCGTTTTGCTCAAGCATGAAGTGATGATGTACATGCAGGCCTGTGATGTGTACATGACATCCCTGTCACAAGATACCCTCAGACCAAAACCCTCAGTGACACTCAGAAGAGACCAAAGTTTTCCTGTGTCTTTGATGACGTGCTCCTTGGTTGTACAGAAGATGAGTGCTGTTGGTAGCTTGTACTTTGCCATGTGATTACCAATGATAATTACCAATAAATAACTCCTTCACATACCAAAGTCCAAGCCACATTGTGAATAACTGGGGTTACAATAAGCTACCCTTATGGGCATATTTTTATATAATTGTCCACTGTGGGTACATGTTCACACAGCTTCCAAACTGTCTTTCAAATTAAGCTAAACCACTCAGACATGTGACAGCTCATTCACCTGGCAAACCCTCTCGAGACCTACAGAAAATTTGGTCAGAATTTGATTTAAAACCAAAGGAACTGATGTAATACTACTTTTAAGAGACAATTCCTGCCTCCCCTTGGCTAGGCAGAGATATGTGCAGCCATGTTATTAGAAAAGAGAGAATTTGTCATTAAAGCCTTTGTGCTGCCTTTTTCCTCTAAACTCAAAGTTAGGACACAGCAAGAAAAATCAATGAATTGTGCTTAAGGCTCATAAGCCCAGAATCCTACTACATAATAGTACGATTCAATATTCACCACTATCTAATTTGCCATTCAGTCTTTAGTGTAATTCCATGTATTTCTCCAGAATACTCAATAGAACATTCTTAATTATACAGACTTTCCTGTATATTTTCTAACCGAACTACTACTTACACTATTTATTTTTAACCTGTGGATGATGTTCTTTGAAATGAATCTGAACTTTAGCCTGTTACTGTCATCAGCACCTGCTGAGCTATCTTCTATTACCCAACAAGTTTTTGTGTAGAAAATACTGTGATTTATGTACTGTAACACAACCCTCTATTTAGTTACGCATAAAACCTTATGAAATCTTTTCTGGGAAGACTGAAATTTTCCTAGCTTGACTAGTTTAAAGGTATACACATAAAATTAAAAAAAATAATAATCTTGTTTACTTTTGTTATATGGCATAAAGACAAAGTTATTTTTTAAATTTTGTAGTTGGGCTGTATTTTGTCATGTTATCTTGTTGTTAAGAGTTTCAAAGACATGATGTTTTTCTTAAAGGTCAAACTCCTGCACACTCATAGTTATGAAAGAGTAAAATCTTTCCAAATTAATAGGAAAGTATCCAGCACTCATATTCACGAAGAAAATATGAAAACTCAGATTAGCCACATATTGAAGGCTTGTAAGCCAGAAATATTAAGATAACAACAATCTAGTATGTGTTGTTTTCTAAAAATATCACTATTTTTAAGAAAAACTGCTTGAGGTGTGGCATTAGCAAGTATGAAACCTTGTTCCATTTTTCTTCATGAAAGTATCAGAAGTGCTTGAACTCTGCATTGGAAGCAGATTGTGCAAGCCATCCCCAGCACGTAGAACCTAGTTTTGAAGCATGAAGAAACAGGTTTTGAATCACCAGGGAAATGGTACTGAAATATCTCCAGGTAAGAACAGGCGGGGAAACATTTCATCATGTTCTGTAACTCGTGGGTCCAGCTGTTTGTGGCACGTGCAGCAGCACTTTTAAGAAAACCCATTTTCCACCTTTGTTTACACAATACATGTGGCATGCCATGAGAGTCATACCAAGGCAGCATCTGCTGGATGCAGAGGAAGAACTATGCAAAAAAGGCAAAAGCACTGTAAAACTTTGCCCACATATTTCCCAGGCAGCAGGTTAGGAACATTCCAATCTTGCCATGTGTTCAGGGCACAACTGATAATCACCAGGGCACACACTAAAGATATGCACGGGTGTAAGTCTGTGCTGGCAACGTTGACTGGTGCTGCATCTGCATGAGGCACATCAATAGCTCTCATAAATCTTGATTACAATGGAAATAAAGAGTAATTTCACATCCATGTGGGCTGGTTGGTACTCCACCAACAGCCTTCATGCACTGCTTTCTGTCCCACCCACAGGACAGTCAACAGTTCAGCTGTTCTCCTACTCTGGAGTCCCCTCCTCTGGGCAATGAGGAGCTGGCTGCTGTGGGTACTCGTGTCAGCACATGCCACACACAAAGCACTAGGTGGCCCTTGCAGTCCGTCCCTGTGCCCCACACACTCATTGTGTTTATCACTGGGCCCAGTGGGTGGCCTGGGACAAGTGTCTTCCAGCAGGACAGGAGGATGCTGGACATGCTGGTGTTCAGACAGAACAACCATAGCGTGCCAGAAAGGCATTGCCATGGTCATGGCTGGATGTGGCCAGAGGTTCCCAAAGGCATCTGGGTGTCCCATAAGGACCAGGGGTTCAAAGAAGTTCTACACCAATGGGTTAAAAAAGATGCATTAAAATTTTATTTGGCCTATACAAAACTGGCTGAAGGTGTTGATGGGAGCCTGGCTCTAATGGTTCACTAAAGGTGGGCAGCAACTCCCCTGGCTGTGGGCAGGCTCTTTTGGAGTGGGAATGAGGGCTCTCTGCCGTGGAAAGAGTGGCTTTCCAGCTGCTCCACCTAACCCTGTCAGATGGTGAGTCCCACCCCACTGCTCTGGCTGGGGAGCACATCCTTCATCTCACTCTTGGTTGACTTCGTGGCAGCCCTTGCACAATCCCTGGAACCACTGCCAGGCATCTCTGTGATGTGAACACCCTCAGACCTCTTATGTACTCAGTTTGAAACAGACTTCAAAGACGCACTGCTTCGAGTCTTCAAAAGAAAGTTCTACTGCCCCCAGAGGGGAAGCATTCCCTGGCTTCCCTCTTCCCCAACTTTCCCTTCCCTCCACCGCACTGCCAGCTTTTTGCTCCACTGAAGTGCAGCTGCCCTTGCAGCCTCCGAGGCTTTAACCTCACCCATCTGCATGAGATAGGAATAATGTTTCCTCCTTCCCCACTCACTTTCCCCAGCGCAGGGCCTTAGGGGCAGCAGGAGGATGCACTGGGAGGTGTCCTCATCCAGGAGCCCTGCAGAAGGACACCCCGGGATTGCTGCTGGCCCCAGCCCCACTCCTTCACTAGGGCCAGAAGGACATGGTGTTTGGGGAAGCCAGGCCCGGCAGCTCTGCTTCCAAAACAGCACAAAAGCTTAAGCCGGAACAGATCAGAGGAACCAACCTGTTTTCGCAACAAAGCCAATTCTCACCCTTTTAATCACAAATCTCCTAAGAGCTGGGTTTCGCCCTGCTCTGGGAATTCCAGTTCTGTGGAGGTAAATGAAGGAGAAATATACACAGATATATATATATTTTTTTAATAAATAAAAAGGAACTTATTTTAGTTTCACAGCCAGAGAATAAAGCCTGAAAATATGAACCAGAGGCAAGGCCAAATGCAAAGCAGTGCCGTGGGTGTGTGCTGGGCAGGTACTGCCTGTGCTGTGTGGCAGCTCTCTGTCCTGGGACCTTCACCAGCACCTCCTCTTGAGAAAGACATACCAGCAAACAGTTGTGCTCAAAACTCAGTGAACAAGCAGAAGCACAAGCACAAGAGGAAAAACCCTAAAATTCCAAAATTTCCAATTTCCAAAATACATGACCTCCCCTTATTACACCTTGGAAGACACTGTTGGGAGCATGTCCCTCTGTCTCTTGTCTTCAAACTCTGTGGTCTGTCAACAGACAGACAGCGTCAGTGATCTGTGCAGTGGAAACCTGTTTGAAAGGGAGCTCTGACAGTCTCAGATCTGCTCTCTCTGGAAGCTTTTCCAGGCTAACCTCTTCAAAGTGCAGGAGAGACACACCATCTGCCTGCTGGATCAGAGGAAGAGTGTATGAGATTTAATTAAGATGATTTTGCCCTCCAGTCAGGCTGTTTAAAAATTAATTTTATTTCTCGTACCTCTTTCATTAAACTCCTAAGCTAGAGGGAGCAATGCACCCTGAAATATTGATTCTGCCTCTCAGATGGCAGCAACCTACACTCATGGGTGCTCAGCCCAGGAGCTGATGCCCGGGATTGTTGCTGTCCCACCACTGCAGACTGGAGGAATGATCACGGCAATGGTTTGGATTAGAGGCAGAGTTTGACATTAATCCTTTACTTTCTTTTAAATGCACTATGATTCATTATCTCAGGCAGGATCCCATATCAGGTGCATTAAGAAAGCTTTGTGAGAGACAAGCTGAGGTTGTTTGATCAAAGCTATGCCCTAGGCAACATGAGAGTTCTTCCCAGCCTACTACAGCTGGTTTCTGTAAAGGCAGACAGCACTGGTTTGAGGGCTGGAATTGACTGGAAGGAAACTTAGATGTGTTTCATTTTTTCCCTAATTTTTTTTTCCCCCTCAGCTTATCAGTCATGTCAGTCCTACTAAACAAGAAATAACTAAAGGCCAAATTCAATTCATCTTTGATTTGCACCTGCAAAGCTTACATCATCCTCCCTGCATGCTTCCTAAGTGTGGCAGATGAATATTCAGCTAGGAAAATGTCAGCCTGGAAGAGGTAGGTCATAAAAGAGATAAGTCATAAAACTCTTGGGAAATGTCATGGTTACTGAGCCTTGCCCACAGCAGTGCTGCTCCAATTAAGTAATGTAGTGTGCAAACAGTAGGGAAAAGAATTTGGGAAGGAATTTAGGATTTGTGAATAATTTTGACTTCAAATCTCTCCAATTAAATATGCAGTGTATTGCCTAGTCAGTCACTCCCAAGGGCAACTAAGCACCTTAAAACTATATTCATATAAAAAAAAAACTGTTAAGTGCCTTCACAGTGTTAGGGGCCATGAGTACAGTCACTATTTTATGTGTTATGCCTGAAAGTAATGACAATTTTTAGCCCACTAATGGCAAAAAGAGTTGCACATATCACCATTGGAACTCACTCACTATCAATAATCTTCACAGGAAATTACTGTGAAGGAAGCAAGCCTGGAATGGAAGCAAACCTTGGCAATGCTATGCTGATAGGAGTCTGCAAACTCAGCAGTAATGTGGGTTCTTTCAAGTTCCTCTCTAGTAATCTAATCAGTGTCATTAAGGAAACCTTTTCAGGACAGCTGAGTGACTGCTGACTGGTGACTCTAAGCTTTATGGTTCAAACATTTGCTTTGTTTAGTTTCCTGGACACAGACATGTTGCTCTGTGTTTCACCAGCAACAAATTTGGCTGCACTGCTCAACATGGTATTCAACTCAGCATCACTTTTCATTCCTGCCAGAAGCCCACAAGACTGGAGTTCTAGCAGCACTTTCCAAGCAGCATTCCTGAGGCTTAGCACACGTGGAACAGGAAACCTGAGCCTCTAAGACAAAAGAGACAATACACAAAAGCTTGTGTATTTGTGCCTGAATCTGGTGCTCAGTCAGCTGCAGGACCATCTGATCGAGTTAAAGAAGCAAGACAGAAGATGAAGAATTCTTCCAGGTCTGGAGTATTGCTGAATGTTGCTGGAGTCCATTTCTGGTGAAACTCTCAGCCTGAAAGCTCTCCATGGCATGCAGCAGAGTTCTTACCTGAGCCACAGTTCTTACCTGTGCCATCTTCAAGGGCAACAAAGCAAATAGTTTCTGCTCACACATGCCTCATTCTTCAGGAGACCGTGGAGCTGTGCCCCTTCTGCCTCTACCCACAGGAAATGAAGAAAACCCTTGAAAAGATTGTGACAGCCAGATAGGATTAAAGCACAGGCCCAGATAGATTATAGCCAGTCTAAGACCTGTTTGGGCAGGTGGGTGCAGACAGCAGAGGTCTGCTGGCCGTGCTCTGGGCTGGTGTGGCAGGAGCCTGCTCTGCTCTGGAGACAGCCCAGCACTGCATTTCGTGCAGCCCAGCATCGTGTTCTGCCTGGCACTGGGTAATGCAGGGCAGCTCCTGAGGGAAGAAGTGAGTGAGTGGCTTTCAGGGTGGGCAGTGCTGACTAAATGTGCTTTCATGGGTGCTGGGCAGGGCAGCTCAGGTCTGTCTGTACTTGCTCCCAACAAATGCAGGAAAAGAGCTGGAGAGACTTGTCCTTCATGGCTCCTGGTCTTCAGTCCTTTCTTCCCAAGCTCACAGTAGCTGTTCTATGCAGGAGAGCTCAGCAGGGTGTGTTGTCCATGAAAGCACAGGGTGCCGCAGTCCTCTTGACTCCAGCAGCATAGGAGTTCCCACTTTCCTGCTGGCCAAGAGGGACTGGTTTGGCACCACTTGACACAAGCCATAGATGCCATCAAACAACACCCTGTGCCAAATAGGCACTTTCTGCTGGAATACCCCAGCCCCCATCAGAGGTAAAACCTGTCCTGGCTTCATTAGAGTCTGAATTTGTCTACTTCCAGCTTCTGTATCTCATTTATGTCTCTTGCAGCAGCATAAGGCTCTGAATTAGCAAAGTAAACACAAATCTTCAAGCACAGCTTTAAACAAACTGAACCAAAACACTTGGAACATGGCCTTACACTCACAGCAGACTAGGCAGGTATTTAGTGATACAGCCCTCAACTATGTCCTAGGTAAGAACATGCTTTGGGCCCATCTGGTTTGTTTTTAAGGTGCCCCTGAGAACTCCAAACTCCCCTGGAAATTTGGACAGGCAAAACAGGAGTGAAAGTCAAGAGAGTGAGAAGAATTTTTTTTAGGAAATAAGCCTTTTTTGGAGGGGAAGGGGTTGGAAATGTTGGGGCCCATGCCGGTGCACTAAGCTCCAGTTTCCCAGAGACACTCAGAGGGGCAGAGGAGCACCTTGATGGTGGCTCAGCTCTCACCTGTACAGCTCTGTCCTTGCCCAGTGTCAGGGCAGGGGAGAGGGTCCCAGGAAATTGACACTGCCAGATCAATTAAGGGAACATCTATTAGGCTAATTATTTAGAAACTGATACTTTTTAATACCTTTAAAACTGATGTTGCCACTGTTCTTTTTTTTTTTTTTTGGGGGGGGGGTGGTTTGGGGGAGGGCGGTGTTTGTTTTTTGGGGTTTTTTTGGGGGGGTTGGTTGTTTGTTTGGTTTTTGCGGATTTTTGGTTGTTGTTGTTTTGGTTTGTTTTTTTTTCCCCTGGATGTTAATGAAATCCTCTGCCAGACAGAAGCAGTTTTCAGCCCATGACTTGAAAGAGACATTGAACCTCCCTTCAGAAGTCCCTGGAAAGAAGTCTTTACAAAGGAAGTGCAGTTGTATTCCCAGGCCGGATTACTTTGCCTCCATTTTCATCTTGGCATGAAATACATTAATCACTCTTTTCTTCACCCATAATAATTTAAGCAGAAGTCTAATAAACAGAGTCCTCATCCTCTGATGCTCAGCAATGAGCCACATGGCCCATACATAAGGGAACATTAGTGATTAGACAAGAGTTGAATTCTCTATAACATGATTACAGTATAAAAATAGGCCAGCAAGAGACTGCAACAGCACCTCCCTGTATGCTCATCTTGCACTAGCAAGGATATGGGGATTTTCAGAATTTTGCTTCTGTGGCTGCCATTTCACACGGCTTATAAAGGGATTTTGGTTGAACAGCAGAGTTCAGACAAGGCATTTTGTTATTTAAAAACAGATAATAAATGTGGGTTACTTAGAAATACTCCGAAGGACACTATAGAAGGCAATTGTGTGCTTCTGATGAAAATTGTGGGCTAGGATTAAAAGAGTATTCTTTGTTTTTCACAAGTATGAGCTGTGTAAGTTTTAAATCTACCTAGCTTGGCAGGTATAAAGTGATGCTGGGAAGTGTTTGCTCAGCGCAGGAATGTCCTGTTACTGTGGGTGTACATCTAGCAGAACCCAGCTTTACCACTGCCAGCTGCAGCACCTTAGTACCTTGCATTAGTACCTTGACAGCTGCTGTGTTTTAGCTGTGCAGACATTACTCCTTGAGACCTTTCCTCAAAGTGTTTAGATCTATAAACGAAGCAGATGTATTAGACAGGACCCACCACCTCACTCCCTCTTTTCCAGCACCTGTCATCAAAGGGACCGGCCCCGGATGTCTAAGCGCTGCATCCGTCCCAGTGGGGACAGAAAGTGGGACAAAAGGGTGGGAAGGAAGACTTAGTGTAACCCAAATAATAAAGATAGAGATCTCCAAACATACCAGCACAGCAAACACCAACTGATAAAGAAGTATCTCATAAACTTGATGTATTTATAGTATCTCATAAACTTGATGTATTTATAGCACACTGCAGCTACAATTGAAGAAGAAGAACATTTTAACTGAGAACAAGAATATTGGATTACTGAATGCAATATTTTTGGTTGTTTTAAATATTAAATACATTGGGCTTGCTTCAATATCATATCATTTTAGGTAAGAATAATTTCTATTTCTCAGAGACTCAAGTCTTTATGGAAAGCATTATGAATCTGATCTATTTCAAATGAAACTCTAAAATCCAGCAGATATGAACTCTCTTTCAAAGACATTTCAATCTAAGTAACTTTTATGACAATATTTTTTTCATGCCGGAATTGATTAATAAATGAGTGGTTTTGGGTTTTTGTTTATCTTAGAAATGCTGTGTCAGAGACAGCTTGTCTTTATATGTTAGATGAAAAGGAAAGAAAACTAATGTGCTATTGCACAATTACTTTATTTCCAAGACAGGTTTCATTATTCTCTTTTTCTTACATCTGGCTCCTCCCGTGGGCTCTCCTGGACTGTTTTTTCCCAGAGCTTATTCCAGTCTGGTGTCCCAGCCTGGTGTCTCACTGGGAGCCCAGCCCCAGGACCCAGCTGGCTCCTCAGCCCTGCATCAGCCACCATTACAATCTCTTTCTCCCTTATTTAATTACTTGTTCAAAACCAGATTGTTCAGACACATCAGACTTGCATTGAGTCAGTACAGTATTTTTGAAAAGTCACTGTTACCCTCTCAGAGATAGTATCACATTAGGTTAAAGACACTAATTTAAAAATACAAAGCAGGTGCAGCAGAATGAGCTATAATCAGAAATAAACCATATAGAGACAGTGTTAAGATGTTCTTCCAGATATTCCCCACCTAATAGGAAATTTCACCTGTGGGAAGTTTTCAAACACCTTTGCTCTGAATATTTCCTGAGTCCTTTTAGCTCCCATGATGCAAGTCTTGTTCCCTCTCTTCTGGGAAAAGAGGCTCAGGACTTTGGCACTTCACATCACACCCATGACACCAGTTCTCCTGATCACAAAGCAGGAATGCCCTCCAAGGCATGGACACCAAAGCATTTCTTGTAAAAAAAGTGAAACTTAAGTGCAACCTCAGCTTTCAGCTCACCTTCTCCACTACCACGACTCCTGGTTTGATGCATGAGCCCCACCCTGGTCCTACAGCCCACCCAGAGACCCCCAAAAATTAATTTCTAATTGCTCTTGTCCTGGACTTCACTCTCTGCCAGTACTCTCCCACTGAGTGTGTGCAGTGGCTGCAAGGGAGGCACAGGGGACCAGATTCCAGTCATCTGTAAGAATCTAGTTCTCAAGTGACCACCATCTCCACTGGCTCTCCAATTGAATAATCCAGGTCCTGTACCACACAGTACCTCACCTTCCCCTGCCACACAGCTGGAAAGGGGCTGGACACAAGCCAGCTCTGTGTCAAGGCTGCTAAGGAGCCAACCACTGCCCTCACACTCCCAAAGAAAAACCTCTTTCCTCTGCTAGGCCATCATGAGCTCTTGCTTGTTCATTATTTGTGGCCTTGATGCTCTATGCATAACTGTATCTCACAAAAACCCAAACAACCTTTGGGAATGATGCTGCTGAGACACCCCATGTGGTACTGCTGACACAGTCCTCTGGCTCACTGCTTGGTGTAATTCCCTGGCAGAAAGCCCCAGCAAGGGGTGGCAGCTGTTGTCACCTTCCTGTCATCAATCAGGTACACACTGAAGTGGATTGCACGAAAGATAAGAAACCTCACAGCAGCCTTTGATGCCAGCCTGACCTAGGAATGAAATACTTGTTTTAACTTGAAAAAACCACAGCATCCATCCTGAGCTTTCCTGCTCCATCACAGAAACAAGGGTTGGGAAAGGACTCCCAGAGCACAAGCAGGCAGGTCCTGACTGCTTTGTGAATGACTCATAAGGAATAAGTAAACTGAAAGTAAATGCAACATGTTTTATTTGAGGTTGGAATAAATTACAACTGTAAAGCATATTTTATTGCTTTATAAATTGTCTGCTCTTAAAAGGCATTAATATCAAACATAAACAAAAACAAAGACACATTTGATTAACAGTTCAGTTCTCCCAAGCTTCATGAACAGCTCAGTAGGGGGATTTCTTTAAGTGATTGGCTCAGAAATTTGACATTGACATGCATTATCACCATTCATAAGTTTGAGTGGACTGCAGATGTGTTCATTTGCATTAAGATATAATATTCTCTGAAATATCCCATTTAATACCCAGTCCTTCATTCCCTACTCAGATACAAATCTCACTGCTTTTGAAAAATTCCTTTGAAACATACGTGAGGTTTTCTGTCCCTGCAGAAGGAGTACTTCCAAGTCCAAACCAGGAATGAGTCTGACCCCAAAACTAAGTGAAAAACAAACTCCTCCCAGGTTAAAATAGTGAAATCTCGTACACAAAAAACGTGTCCTTTCACTCTGAAGATTCCTGCAAAAACACTTTGCATTAGCTGAACACACTGATGTGGAGAATTCATATTTTTGTTGTACAGATACCACCTGCCTGAGGCAGGTATGAATTTTGCTCATCACCTGTACTCCTCTAGGTGCAAACAGACCCAGGAGATCCAGTTTGCCCTGAGCCTGGGGGGATGAGAGGGTGCTCATGGGGCTGGGTGTGCTCAGCACTGGGCAGTACCCAGCCCTGAATGCACAGACACTGTGACAGGGTCTCAGTAGCTCCAGATAGGTATGACAGGCAGCAAGGAGGCCAAAAAGTCACTTCCTCAGCCTCCTGGGGAGCCACAGCTCCTGAACACCAAAAAGGGAATGAACATTCATAAGCAGCTCTCATTGCACCACAAAAAACCTTCCGCCAAGGTCTCCTGTCCCACTTTGACCCTCTTGCACTGCCAGGGCCATGTGCTCCCCATGCCCTGGCTCCAGAACAGTGTCTCCCTGAGCTACTCCTGAGCAGAGAACATGCACCTCTGCTAGGCTGGGCCCCAAGAAGCAGAAAATGAGGTGGACTATGCCCTGTAAAACTCTCCAGAAACAGAAACGGAGACTCCGGCCTCAACTACCCTTGGAACAACACACAAAGTTTGCAGAAAATACCTCCAGGGCACCATCCCTTCCTGCCACAAAACTAACTTGAAAAATAATGAGCCGCTAGTACAGAAATTCCTTCTAAAACCAGCTCACTATCACTCAGAAAGTTCCTGTTTAGAGAAGTGTTTCTTCTCGTAGCAGCCTCTAAGGTTCTTGCCATGCCTACAGGAGCACAAGTAGCTGAGTGAGATGCTAGTGTATTTTACACTATACAGTTGAATAGGAATGGTTGTCTATTACTGGATCCAAGAAATATATGTCAAACTTCAAAGAAAATACTATTAGATTGATCCGGGTATGATTTCAGTTTTCATCAAAATTTCATCAGTAACATAGATAAATTTCGTATGTTTTATGCATAATCTCATTAAATAAAAAAACAGCAAACAAACTTTCTTCTACTAAACACCGTTTCCTCAGCAGAGATTTGTTTTGTGTCATGAAGGATAGTCAGTTTTGATCTCTGTAAGGCAAACAGCAGATTTCAGGTGCTGCACTTGCCCATAATAGCTCCCAGCAAGTCAAAGGACAGGTGCAGAGCTTTGGTGGGATATCTGGAGCTGTGCCAAACTGGGCCAATTCTTCAGTACTTTTCATTATCCCACTAATTCAGTGAGTGGATAACCCTGGTTTAGTTCCCAGCCACATGTTAAAGTGCTTAATGGAGAGGTGGGGAACAGCAATGCCCCTTCCTCCACCTCAGGTCCAGGCTTGGGAAAGGCTTGTGGAAAGGTGGCTTTGTGGCTTCCTTGTGCTAGCAGGATGCACTGCAGCTGGGACAAGGGTATATGCATGGTGTGCCCTGATTCATCTCATCTTAAAGAAACATCAATCAGGAACCTGCAAGCTTTTACACTCATCAGTCATCTCGGTTATGCTCACTGAGAACAGATTCTTGGCTGACTTCTTTTTTTCCTTAGCAGTTACGAATTTTGCTTTGAAGATGAGAAAGGGGAAAGCTCACCTTCAGGGAGAGGGGCAAGCACAGACATTTGCAAATTAAAATGCATACACATCAGCCACCCCAGCAGTGACCTCCATCTGCACTTTACGACACAACATCTTATTATCTTGAACCCTAATTTTTCAGCCCTTTCTAAGGTTCCTAGGAGCATTCCTTTCTATATCAGTGAGATGTCTCAAGGGGCTTTACAGAAAAGACTAAAGAAAGGAACCAACTCTTGTCACCAGGGTAAGTTACAGGGTTACATTCAAGCCACAGACTCTGAAGGGAGCAGACTTGCTCCATTTTCTGGTTGCAAATGCCATACCAAGCAGCAAGCTGAGCACCCTGACAAGGAATAATGGTTAGTGCACTGGACTGGGATTTGCTGGATGGAGTTAATTCACCTTCCTCTTGTACTTGAAGCAATCAGAAAAGAGTTTATATTAACTTCAGGGTGCTCAAACCTTTCCAGCTCAGCAAATGCCCATAAAATATTTCTCCTCTCCAAACAGCTCTTAGCAGTTTATGCACTGCCTCTCTAAGACTAAGAACAACAAACAGAAATCTTCTAAGGAATCACACTTCTGTGGGGGAAAAAAAAAGAACCAACAAACTTCAGGATTGCTACATTTTGGCTAAGGCTCATTTACCCATCTGCAAAGCCTCCTATCCCTCCTGATCTTCACTCCTGGGCTGCTCATTTGCCATGCACTTGCAGTCACAGAGAACAGGAGCTCTTAAATACATTCACATTTTACTTCTAATTCTCCAGCTTTCACATTCAGCAAGGCACTAAGGCCAGCACTGTCTCAGGCAGTTCTGTTAAAGCACCTTCTGACTGACTGGGGACCTGAACTGAAAAGCTGATGGGACAATCAGTGAGTGCCTCTGAAAGCAAGGCTGTTAACCAGTGCATTTGCTCACAGGGAGGGCAGTGTTCAGGCACTCCACCAAAATATGGCAGGTTTATTCATTAGTGGTTACCAAATGCTCTAACTTTTCACAGACCTTTGTAAGTGCTGAGCATTTCATTTGGCAGAACAGCCATGCCTGAGAATTCAGCATATTGACAGAAACTGCCATTTCCCTCTCCTGCAGTCCTTCCCATCACAAAGTGTCTCATGGAAAAAACAAGTGTCTATATTGTAATTATGCCAATGGAGGAACTAGGTCAGATACGGATGCCAGCTGGATCAGACTCATAGAGCAGCTGAATGATTTAGTCAAATGAAAACTGAGTCACTTGATGCCAGGCCCAGTGCTCCATCCACACCACCAGAGGTTACAGAGTAAGGGATACAAACAATCCCCTGAGGGAACTGTTGTATCATGAAGGGCAAAAAGCCTCTGAAGCTATGTGTAATGGCATAAAGCACAGGTATATTACATGTTTACCTCTGTCCCTGCTTCTCTGTCATGAGGGCGTGGGTTGCTCAGACAGTTGTCTTCTGGTCAGCCTATTATGTTACTCTCTATGGAAATGCAGGTAAAGGCATGTATACTATTCAGTAGTAGAACAGAAGTCTTGTTTTACATGGGCTGAGAGAATGTTTCTTATACTCAGGTGAGATTTTTGCATGCATCTGCATACTCACCCAGATACTGCCCCTGCTGTGCTCCATGCCTGAGTGTCATGCCCGGTTGCTCTGCGTAGCAGGCATGTCATACGCACACAGTGACCTGGTACAACAGCACATTCTGCAGGCCAAGTCTCAGGCAAAAATTCACCTATAAAACCTAAGTTTGTTGGTCGTTTCTTGCAGTGAATTGGGCTTTCACTAGGAATTAACATAAGCTGTAATGACTAATCTTATTCTCTGTGCACTTGCTTATTTTCTTTTCACAGTTCAACCACTTTCCTCCTTAATACTAAAACACTAAAGTCTTACATACCATTCAGAGCATTATTTTCTGCTGGCTGTGTTTTGCTATGCTCTAAGCCTCTGTCACAATGCATGCAAAGGATAATGGCTGAATTTGTAATGCTTTTAACTAAAAAAATACTTTTAAAAACATAAACCATAAATTATTTATTCCTCTTTGTCCATTGTTTTAAGCACTGAGTCTTCTCCCAGGATTTTACACAGTTCATTCAGTCTCTGCTGCATTTTAGGAATTCCCGCAAGCTGGGATTCCAGTCTCTGTTTTTCCTCACTCAGGGATAAACGGATAGCGGTGTCCAGCTGCTCGAAACGCCAGCCTCCTTGTCCATCAAACTGCAGCAAGTGAGTGTGGTACTTCCTGCAGCAGAAATTAAAACATTAGTAATGGCTCAGGGAACAGATGGCTTGTTTTTGCATGCAAATGTGGATGTATGTGTCTCTTTTCAAAGGTGCCTCCCAGGAATTTGAGTTGTCCAGTTCTGGATCACTGGTAAGACTTTTTTTTTCAAAGACTCATTGTCATCCCAGGACACTCTTTAAAAAGGGATTTGAGTATTTCAAAGCCTGTCACCAGGACTGCCCCAGGCCAATAGTGAAATTCAGTGAGTGCCAGCTGGAAGCAGCAGCACTGCTGTGGGCTCCCAGCCGGGGCAGCCAGCGTGGCTGGGCTCTGAGCCCCTCACCTGCAGAGAGGCTGCAGGAGTGGGCAGCAGGGCTGTGGAAGGTCCACTCATCACCTGCTGTCCCTGGCCAAGGTGGTGGTCTCCTCTTACTGCCTTCTTCTTAGAAATATTGTGACTACAGATGCCTTCACTACAACACTATCAGATGCCTCTTCCCCCAGAAGCTAGAACAGCAGCATCAGACAAGCTTCATTTCTCCTTCAGGAATTCTAGTCCCAGTTTATTTTATTTACTTCCCTTTCTGAGAGATGTCTTACCTCCTTAGCAGCAAATACAGTGAGGCAGGCATGATGCACCTGATCCTACTGATAAAACTCAAGTTTGTTCAAATTACACCTCAGTTTGTTCCCCTGTGTCTTACAAGGTTGGCTAAAGGTAACTTTACTCCTAAAACATGGTTCAGTTTGCAAGGGGCCAAAATAAAAAAGGCTGTGTAGGAGTCACAGATCTTTCAGTGAGTATCAGGGTGTGTGCATCGAAAATATTCAAAGGTGTACATGAGGAGTTTGTCAAGACCTGACAAAACATTTTTCAGGAGGTGCCAGAGGATGAGCAGAGAATTCCCTCAGAGCTGCTGGTATGACTGCGTAATTTATCACTATAAATTACAGAGGGTGAAATGCATAATAAAACACTGATTATAAATCCCATCCAGGGAATGTGACAGTTTTAATAAACTCAATTACATGGGACTTAAAATAGATTCATCTCCAGACTAATATTCACCACTTCTTGCATATTATCTTTTGTGATACCAAATGCTTAACCCACCCTTCTATTTTTCCCCCACCAAACTCCCAAAAAATCAAGAAGCTAAATGCTGCACATAGAGAACACAACTGTTAAAAAACCAGACACAGTATTCCTATGGAGGAACAAAGTATAGTTGAATCACTTGCCATGTTTCCCATTTTCTCCCTGCACTAGTAAACTTCCCCAGGACAACACCTCACATGTCACTTTTACAAAGCAACCTGGTGATACCTGTTGTGGCATAGACTAATTAAGACTAATTACTTCTTAGACAGCTGCATATTAATAACTGAAACACGTTAAAAAAATAAAAGGGATGAATAAACAAAAAATGAAATTAAATGGAATGAAAAAAAATCCATGCAAAATTAATTTACATAACTACTGTTGTAGACAACTTATCTTAGAAACTGCAGTTGATACTGACTAAACAAATGCCTGAGTACAAAGAATAAAGGCTTCTCAGAGTACAAGCTTGAGAGAGCTAAAAGCAAGGACTATGATAAAGCCCTGAATATACTTACCAAAGAGAAGGTCTGTGTGTTATGGAAAGCAGGGATATCCCAGCAGCTTTTGCAGCTTGGAATATCTTTCCTTCAACATCAATGCTTACAGCACTCGTACATTCATCCAGCAATGCATATTTCGGCCTTTTAAAAGCAGATAAAAAACATTACTCTTCTAGGTTTCATTCCCATGTGCAAGATTTAATTGAAAGAACAGGAAGTAGAGAGCTATTTCTGCCAAACAGCTGTCTCTTATTTACAGCTGGAAGTTGGCTGGAAACAACATGAAGTTTCCATGCATTATTCATGTGAAAAAGCAACTTCCAGGAAAAATGGGATTTATTTCCTGTCCCCTTTGAGTACACAGTGATCTAACTGTGTATGTCCTAGTCTGACCTAGTATTATTTTGTACTCTCATCAAGTTATGCAGTAGCTGAAGCCAACTCGAAGCTTCCTATCCACTGCAATGTAAGGACTGGGCTGCCTTTGTGTGCTTGCAGTCTCCAAAATCAAAAGGTTAAGGAGCTTGGCTTTCAAACTCCAAGAGCTTCTTGCAACAGTCCATCACACTTCAGCAACACTTGTAGGAGGGAAGATGTTTGTCCCCGAGATGTTAAAGAAAGAAATATCTGAAAAAGATAATGCTATGTTGCCAAAAGCAAAGCTTAAGAAGCATTATCCAAACCAAAGGCAGAGCTTGTATGAATAAAAAACAAGATTTATGCAGGTCCTATGCTAGACAGTGTGGCATTTTGCATGCAGATTATAGTCTACTACTGCTCAAACTGTAACAGGAAATCTGCAAAGCTCTTTCTCATTTTAAAATGCTTCCTAAGGAACGAACCATAACACTTACTTGTGGTAAAACATCCTGGCCATGCCCATCCTTTGTTTTTCTCCTCCTGATAAGACATCTTTCCAATCCATGATGGCATCCCAGCCTTTAAAAAAAGAAATCAAATAAAATGAGTCAGGACAATATACATTTATGAAGGAAATGCAGCTTCACTTGCAAGACCTCTGCAATCCGTAACTAAAATCATAAAGAGCATTTCACCTGAAGAAGAGACAGCTCAGGTTACTGAATCACATCTTCTGAAATACCTCAATGCCAATCCACTGGCAATCAACTGGAAAAATATCCCTTATATCATGACAATTTTGAAAGTTGAATTTAGACTTTTGGTCATATAGATACTCTCAAAAAACTTTACTTACCATCTCCTTGAAAAAACATCTTTGACCTGTATATAACTAGTAATTTTATTCTGTCATACTCACTTCATGGTACAAGTTTCTATTTTTTCTTGAAAGGTATGAGTGAAAATTTAAAAGCAAAGTAAAATAAATAAACTGTAAAAAATAAAGAGCAGTGTCAGACTGCACTCACTACTGTAGGCAAAGAAAACTGTCAGCAAACCCAACAGAAGCACAACAGTAGACACGGGGATGTATCTGGGAGCACAGACAGGCAGCAAAACTGCAATCAGACAGGGGAATATTCTATAAAAATTTCCTACTACTTTGTATTTAAAAATAACCCACAATTGCTCTAACATGAGATATCTTTATTTAATGTTCTGCATGGTCTCTAACTGATTTATTTCTTTTATCACTTTCAGATACATGCAACAGGAGTGTGAGGCATTTTATCTGTGATCTTTCAGCAGAATGGTGTTCTGTGAGTACTTGGGCATGAATAATTCCTCCTATAGAAAAAAATAAAGTAAAAAATTACCTTACTGAAAGTAAGTTTTCAGTCAAACAATCCAGATGGATAGAGTAGCAAAATAGACAAGTTCTCAAAAAGAAGAGTGTGGATGTAGCAAAAAATCTGGTAAGACATTTTTCTCAACAGATCATCTATTCATGAGACAGGCAGCTGAAGCGGGGCTGAGAGGAAGAGAGTATTTTTTCAGATCAGCCTCAGAAATATTGAAACTAAAAAGTTAATAATACAGCCAAACCCCCTTTTCTGCCACTGCCAAACTTAAAAGAAATATTTGCCAGAAAAGACTATAAATAAGATAAAGCAAGGAGAGTGGGCTGTGTTATTTCTGAAACCTGAACAAATGTGAGACAATGGGGCTTGTGAAGGTGCAGGAGGCTTGGTACTGTGCTTCGTACTATATCAGGGCTTGGCAGGACTGAACAAAACATCAGTGAAACATCTGAGGGGCTGTGTGACCAAAACCAGTAATTAATAATGACAGACTAAATTTCAAGATTTTGCTCTACAAAAAAATAGAAAATATAATATAATGTTTTTTAATAAATACTTATAAAGTTAGATTTAAAAACCAAGCATATGCAAGAAAGACATCACCTTTAGTGATCCTATAGCTTTTGCCTATTTTCCTTCCATTCTTGTTTAAGGATGCCAGTGGGTGCCCTTGCAGGAGCACGTACAGTGCTGTCTATCAGCAGGCTCCCAACAAAGATGGAGTTGTGTAGTGATTAACTGAATCCCCATTTGGATATACTCTGGTAAAGGGAACAGATACACACAGGCTGCTATTGCTGAGCAGTCCCAGTGCTGAGACCTCACAGGAAGCTGGAGTGCTGTTCTACCAACATCCTGAGCTTTCAAAAAGCACCATAAAACACCTGGAGTACTCCCTTTTGGCGAAAGGGTCTAGCAAGGGATTCAAAGAGTTTTTCACAAAAGCCATAGAAACAACTATGCTTCTGAAGACATTCAAGATGGTGCTTAAGTTCTGTTATTTTTAAGCTGAGAATACAGACAAGCTTCAGGACCTGTATCTGAGCTAGGGTGTGGGTGGGTGTGCATGTGTGCACATGTGCCTGGGGAAGCAGTGCCTGTGCTCATACAGCTTCTTCCTGATCAGCTGGTTTATAAAGGCTTTTTAAAAGACAAAAAGGGAATGAAGTTCAAAAAGAAGCATTCTCTTGTCAGCAAAACAATTCTACTATTTTTTCTAAAGGTGTAAGATTTAACCTCCATTTACCAGGATACAATGGTCATCTCTGTGGTTACTTCAACTTACATTCTAACTGAATATGACATGAGCATCTTGTCTCTTCCTGCCTAGCACCCTCCTTGAACTCTCCTATTTTCCACTTGAAATGCTTTAAACAACAGATAAGGAAGTGTACAGTTATATATTATCCCTTTAAAAAACTCTTTCTTAATGTCTAAATTTTGTCTGAACACTTAGGCACTCTAACTCACCCTAAACTGACTCCCCCCTGTCTGTGAACAATAGTGCTTCTACTTGTCTCCTGTCTCTTCCTGCTGACATGACACAGGTCAGTGAAGGTACTTAAGTGTTCTAGAAGTATCAGCCAAGTCAGTGGCTTAGGTCACCCCTAACTACATCCACTTCAGAAATGAAAAAATGAAATGGATCGCCCATGAATGCAGTGTAAATCTCTCAGCAGTGTAAGCACAATCCTGGCTTTCAGAGTCCAAATTCCTTGCCCACCTTCTTGTTACGGCTTTTGCAGCCATGAAGACAAAGAGCATGTTTAATGTGCTGGGGCACAGTAACAGCAGCAGAAATACACACAACTGCCAGCAAAAACTAGTGACAGCCTCAGGAAAGCAGCATTTCTTTTTCTTGCACGGCTTCTTTTATAGTTCCTTTAATCTCAATTTTCTGAAGGAAAATGCAAGCTGTATTTGGCAAAACCCACATGGGTTACTCCTGGGATCTGTAACCTTCTGTATCCTTCTTTCTTGTGAATCCTTGCATTTTCATGTCAGACTGAGCATTCAGCTGCCATGAAAAGATAAGTTTAAAAGTCCTTTTTCAGATCTACATTCCAATGCACCTTATCAGACATGGACTGAAGGACAGAAGAAAAGCTAACACAGCAGACTGCAGCCAGAGAGTCCTGGCTGCTGAGTTTTCAGGCGTGGAAGCCACTTTCACAGCCTATGTAAAGAGAGCCCAGTGCTGTGCAGCATGAATATGCAAGGACAACTCGGTGCTGAGCAAAGAACAAAGAGACCATCAATCCCAGCTCAGCATGACACTGCAGGATTTGTGTCTCTGGATTTCAGAGCCACTGGAAAAGCTGGCAGAGCTCTCCAGAGTTCCTGCTGGTACCAATAACAAAAGCAAATCCAGGGCTAAAGCGATCAGATGAAATAATCTCAGAGAGAGGAAATGGGCTTGTCCGTCTGTTTATACGTGGCCTAGCACAAAGACTCCTGGACAACACCCAAAGATATGACAAATGCACAAAATAATGAGGAATAATTATAATCTGGGGTGCTGAGAAACCATAAACAGGTTGAACTTGCTCAGTAATGTCATCAGCCCCAACCGGACAGGCCCAGTCACGCGTGCATGGTGCAGCTCTGCGGCCTCATGGCTCCTCTTGTGGGACAGGCAACAGCCTAGGGCTGCATCTCCAGTGACCCTGGCTGAATAGACACAGATTTTCAGAGCAGCTCAGAAGGAACTACTTTATGTGTATGTACTGCATATCTCCATGCTTTTAGCTGCTATTTCTGGACAAGCTTTTTCACCACACATGCTGAATACAACTTTCCTTTTGTATGACATTATGGTTCTGGTAGAGCCAACAACTTCGCAGATCTTGATGGGGGCACCTTACTCCATCAAGAAATAAAAATGTAAGTAACAAAACAGCATTCATCTAATACCCAGGTGGTGAGAAAAATATTAGTGTGGGTCTCAGTGGAAAGGGAGCTCTGTCCCCAGCAGCAGGAGGGGCTACTGCCAACAGCCACTGCACTGGGTTCTTCAAAGGCTTGTGCTCAGAACACCCAGAACAGTGCTGCTGGGAGAGGGATTGTTGTTTTGGTGGATTTGATGTATTCTGTTGATACCAACTGAAAAATGTATTGTGAGGGTAACATGCCAAATTGGGCTATTTATTTTACTTCTAATTGGGTCAAACCTTAATGCTAGAAAGAGAGGAATTTCTGTCATTGGCAGCAACAGAAACAACATCAGACATAATACTTGGAATGTGGTGATCTTGTACTGTTGCAAAGTGGAAGTAATTCAGCTAAAAACAGTAACATCATGCTAGAACAAATAATTTGAGTCAAAGTTGTGCACCTCTGCTTTTATCAGGCTTTTTTATAACTGCCCACAAGGAGCAGAACACAAAACAGCAAAGCATCAGATTATACACACATGACATTCGTGATCAATTAAAGCACAAGAGGTTTATATGAGATTTTTCATTATTTCAGAAAGAAAAAAAATCCATTTTTAATAAAAAACATTTTTAATTTAAAAGTATGATTTTAAGCAAAAGAATAAAATAAAAATTGGAATTTAAAAATATTAGTCTATGTATAAACAAAAAATTTCAACTGTTCACTTTCAGCAAGTATTTCTCTGTCTTGCTGGTTCAAAAAACCCCAGAACAGGAGTCTTTGTCCCAGACCAGCACAGCTTTAAAAAATATCTAAGCATATGAAATCCATGTAACGTGTCAAATCATATGTCACAGATTTCCTCTCTGCTCCTACTTTGGCACTTGTCTCCTGTAAATGCCCAAGAAGAAAAGGGAACAAGTAAGTATATTATGATCCTAAAAACTTCCTGGTATGTGGTAATCTCTCTCCCTGTTTTCCGGCTTTGGCCACTTCTGTCGCTTTAGATCACAAAGCACCTAAGACACATTTTTCCCCAATATCTGTTTGTGCAAACTTTTGCACAGTGTGCTCTTATCCTGAGCTTCAATACAGCACCAGTGAAAATTAACAGTGTCCTCTAGACTTTGCAATAGATTGTGTGCGTTGTGCATGTGCAGTCAGACAGGCAGAAGAGCAAGAACAGCAATAAATACTTTCTTTGGCACGGAAAGCAGCATGAGACTGATCCAAACCTGGGGTTTCAGTGACTGTAGCCAAGGCATCTTGGACATGGGGCACAGTGACTGCCTTGTCACCAGTTACAGGCTCCAGCTGCAGGGTCAGGAACCACAACCATGTGCACTTAGAGACTGCTGGGGGGTGGCTTTGGCCACCAAGGGTCACGTGTTGTGCAGTCCAACCACAAGTACCAGCACACAGTGAATACACACTCCAGTGACTTCTTGACACTGACAATTTAACTGCTCCTCCTTTTCCAGCTGCCCATTCCAACTTCCTGCTTTTTTTTTCTGCAATCTGAGCACCTCAGGGAAGTAAGTGACTCAGGAATACTAACAGGAATAGTTGTAAGTGTCAGTATAGGAAGGAGAGGCCTTCTCTGCAATTGTTCTGGTCACTGATTAGCTCTGCCTACTTCTTGTTTTATAGGATCAGATTTGAATAATAGCATTAATCAGAATGATGGCAGATTCTTATTTTCTATTGCAACAGTCATTATTACGTTCTTAACAAAGCATGACCGATGGTGGAGTAGTACCTTTAGATATACAATTGCTGTTGTAAATGAGTACTACTTCCCACTTTAAAATGTGCAGAAAAGACTCTAAAGTATGCACACATACTCTAAAAAAAAAGACAGTTTCTGCCTCTTTAACAGAACAACAGGCTGCCATCCAGGAATGGGAATTTAGACATTGTCTTGGGATTCTCAGTGGTTGAAGCACATTAGTCTGTGTTGTCAGAACGATCCAGAGACTCACCAAGCACACACAAGGCAGAGTACCTGATCAAAACCAGCACTGACAGCTGGCAGAGAAAGGAGGGTACATTCAACACAACCATTAAATGGGTCTAAAGACTCTTTTTCTCCTCTCGAAATGTTACCAACTTTGTCCTATGTCTGTTTAAAAGCATAATGATAGGGAGGAAATTGAAACTAGAGGTTAGTGTCTGACAGGAACAAAAGGATAAAAATTCTTGCTGTGCTTGGGGAGAAAAAAGCCATGAAATGCTCCAGTTCCTTAGATACAAAAGAAGCCTTTAGCATCTTGACATTTATAGCGCCAGTGTATATATACATATATATATATATATATATACATACATACATATATACACATATATATATATATATATATATATACACACATATGTGTACACCATCCCCAACTCTGAGAACAAACAATGCTGAGAACACCTGGCAACCTGAACAGCAAGCAGTAGATGGCAACATTCTACCGCCAGCCAGTGTTGCTTGGTTATTTTTAACTTGTTCACTCTGGTTGGGTGGTCTCAGATACTCCTTCTCATAGTACATAGTCCTGCTGATCCCACAAACTGGGGAGGAGAAAGCAGATCTGACTCTCTCTTAATCCACATACTTTCAAAGTTGATGCAGTCAGTGACATTACAATATTTTACAGCAGGTTACAGTTTTTATGAAAATCAAGGAAGGTAAGTGATCCCACAATACCAGGAAAAGACTGGCCATCACAAAATAGTGAGGATGTTCAGCTTGGGTGTGGATTTACTGGGGAGGGGAGCGGCACTCATCTCTTCTCCTTCTGTTAGCATCAGGAGCAACAACCATGTGTCTGTGCAGCTCCCACAACCACAAAAGTCTGAATCCAGTTTTGCCAATTCAGTAGCAAAGGTCAGTCACACTAAGACATACATGCAAGGAATGGATTTTGTCAAGTTTTTAACAAAAATATGCCATTTACCTCCTTCTCTTTGAACTATGTGGTACAGATGAACCATATGCAGAATAGACTCCAGATCTTGGTCTTGGTAGCCCTTCTCATGCATGTCTTCCACTGAATCTGGATAGATGACTTGATCTCGTAGTGTTCCAATGGACATGTAGGGCCTGAGGAACAATACAGGGAAACTGGTAACCTGAGGATGGCTTCAAGAGACCACATCTTGCTGATGGTCTATGAACAGAGTATAAGGCTTTAAACACTATGTTACTAAAACTGGATTTATCCAGTGGGTGCATTGTGGGTGAACATTTTTCTAAACTTAGCTTAGGGACAATGTATTGTTCCCACAACAGTTGATTACATGGTAACAACAAGGGTAGTGTTAGCATGGAAACACAATGACAGATCAGGCAGAATCAATATCCACTTCATAGCCCGTTTTGAATGCTTTCACTTGGAATCAGCAGAGCTATCCTGTATTCAAGGTTTGGTATTTGTAAGAGATTTAGAAATTTATTTAAGCACACACAGGTTAAAATCAAGTTTTAACAAAAAACATTGCAGCTCAAACTGGTAAAGAATTCCATGGTGCAGCAGGAGACACACAAGTCTGACAGGAGAGCACTGAAAACCTTCTTTGCACTGAAAACCTTCTTTCTCTACTATTCTGGAGTGCAGAATTCAGACTGGGCATAACTGAGCTGGCTCTAGAAGCCAGTGTACCACCTCTGAATTGCAAAGTAGTACACATTAAAGGGGCTGGTCACCTTAAACCTCTTAGCACCACTCTCCCTTTGCCAAGTACAAGGCTGTGCTGTATGTGAAGCAGCTTCTTAATCACCATATTTCCAGAGCAGGTTATACCATCTGTCCTATGACAGGTTATAGACTTTGCCAGAGTCCCCAGTCATGGCTGGGGAATGGCTATGGCCAATTGCCACAATGTCATGAGCTGGGCCCAGCCTTTGGTACAGCCCAGGACCCAAAAATCCTCCTAGTCTCAAAACAAAGCAAACTGAAAGAATAGTTTCACAGCTCTCTAAAAGATATCAGGTCATTCAGGTTAAGACACCAAAGACAACGTAAGACACATTCTACTTGACCATTTCCTTTGCTGGTCAAAGGATTTCTTGTGAAGGACAAATATCCATCCTGTCTCACAGACACTGCTGATAGCTCTTGGAAACTGGAAACACCACAGGAACAGTCTGTGGGATTTTGAGTTTGGAAGGGAAAGTCAGAGCCAAAGAACAGTCAGGCTCCAGACTCTGTCCTGCTTTCTGTGCCAAGTGTTCCACAACTCCCTCTGGGTTCATCTGCTAAAACAATACTAGTCTTATTAAAGCTGTAGTGACAGGGGATGATGATAGAGAGGAGCAGTCAAAACTGGGCTAGCAACGAGGAGGCTTCCAGGCAGCTTGTCTTGCCACCAAGAACTGCTTCCAACAACTTCACAGTGTGTTAAAAAGCAGTAATTTTTCTTCCCTCAAATGCTCTGGACCTGCATGGTGGGAAGGTCTCAGCTATGCAGGGGCTTCTGGCAGAGGTGGTAATACCTCAGCAGATTTCTTCTCTTCCCTTGGAGGTGTCTGCAGAAGGGTGGATCTATCCATTTTTTTTCTGAGAGTCCCTAAAATACACCATAGAGTAATGTGAAGGAATTCACAGTGCAATAAATGAAGAATTACAGAACTAAAGCTGCCATATAAACTAAAATTCACATGTAAGATGGCATCAGCTACATTGGTTTTAGTGCTGCAAACATCCACGGTGAACTGTCTGTACCCACCTATGGTTAAATTACTTTCACCACCAACTGGGCGAGGATGGGAAGGGCAGGGGTTCTGAACTCTTTGCTAATATTCGGTCATATTTGTGTTGTGGCAAGCACCCAGATGGAGCAAAACCAGGACCACAAGTCAAATACAAGCATTGCTTGCTCCTCTTTGCTCATTGTTCTGCTCTCTGCTTATTGTGGCAATAGCACTGCTCTGGGCTGCTGCTTGAACACTAGCACCAAGTGCAGTAAACCACTTACATTAATTGTGATATTGCAAAATCTCAACCCTAAACATTAAGTAACTTCATGAAGTAATGGGCTATTACATATCCACAATGCTCTCCATCTAAAATCCCAAAGGGCTTGACTTCTCGCATGTGTAGAAATCACTTCACTTGCTCCAGACTGCTGCCATCTCTGGGACAGAAGAGCAACTCCAGCTGGGCTCAGAAAGGTTTAAATCAGCGGGTAAGACTGTGTAATTTAAGTGAGGCTGCAAGTAAGGGCAAAGAGGACAGAGTTACCTATCATTTAATTTGTCTGGGGTTTAATACCTTACTCTTGTGAAGTATGATCCTGTAATGACTAGGAGCTCTGAGATTTAACCTATGGCAAAACAGGGAAAGCAATGCTCAAAGCCACTGTGCCAGGACACTTGGTGCCATGCTGTTTACTGAGTCACCAGCACTGCTTCCTGGCACAGCTGGATTTTTCTTCTGGCCTCCTAGCTAAAGACACCAGTACTACCAAACATGCCTTGCCCCATGTAGTTTGTAAAAATTACAGAAAATCCCAGCTTGCAGTGGAGTAACAAACCCCATCAATTACTAACTAGCAGAAAATAAGAAGGGCTCACAAGGAAACTACTGTTAAGAGGCAGGAAACAGGTGTCCAAAGAGAGAGTTATTGGAAAGAGCCTAATCGTATACTGCACAGTCAAAGTCCTCAACTGGAAGGAAGGAGACTTTAGTACTAGTCTTTTTTTACCCAGTGCTCTCTAAGATAAAATCCAGTAACTACCCTAACCATTCAGTAGCATTGTAAAAACATTTAAAGGGGATTCTAATCTTAATTAGATGCCTGCTCTCAGGAGAGCTAAATGGGTTTAACATTTAGCTCCCAGTTTGGCACCTAAGCTGCAGTAAGTGGCAGAAGATCAGACATACATTTACATACAGAGATTCCTATAGGTTAACTCTAGGTGGCTCCCTTTACCTACTACATAGATATTTTGGACCATTTTCCAAAAGCTCAAAATCTCTGCCTAACCATCTAGTAGATCCCCCCATATCTGAATTTTCTATCACCTTGCTTGCCAAGATCATAATTTTATGAGCTGCTATACTTTGTCTGGAATCACCTCAGCAAAACTCCAGCTATTGCAATACTCCTGGTTTAGATTAATAGTAAAAATTCCAGTTTTCACCAATAGCAAATCTTGATCAACAGTGATCAAAAAGAAACAACAGCCTCCGCTAATTAAAGTAACTGAATTCTTAACAATTCTTTGATGGCATTAATAAAATAAACTGGAAAAAAAAAGATGGTGCCACCACTACAAATTTGAGAAAATAAAATGTCTTGAATTAATGTGAATTAAGTTCTTCTTAAGTGGTATTGTATTCACTGCTCTCAAACAGAAGGTGCTATCACCAAAGACTTAAAGAATAATAAACAATATTTATCAAAATTTATAAAAACACAACAGGCTGTTTGCTAATCACACTGTGTCTAGTTCAAGGGATTTTAGAGCCAGCTAAGGTTTCAGTAACTGTTCTAAATATATAAATAATTGATCTGTCTTTAAACTGCCCTACACTGAACTTTGCTCTCCACTCATACAGAACTGGCCACAAACATCCTCTAAATATTTCAGATAGATCAGTTACTGAGTGGAAAATCCTACCAGAGCACTAAAGACCATAATGCCAAGGAATATAGTTAACAGGAAATGAAATGCACAGTATGAAAGGCTAAATTCTCAATGCATATAGTTAGAATCTAGTATCAAAGGCTGAAAAAAATCACACTCTGGCTTTTTTTTTTTTTCCAAAAAAGCTGTGCACATTTCTACAAGAAAACAATCTGGGAGCAAAGAATAACCAGAAAGGTAAAAGAAGCCTTTAAAGTGAGTGCTATTCATACTCAGGTATCATCTTGTCTCATGATTTTTCACTATTACCAAGATCATAGATAGACTATTACTAGAACTGGTCAGATGCAAAAAATGTTTAAGGTGAGCAATTCACATAATTATTCAGTTCATCTGTTTCTATCTTGTGATAGGCAGAGAACACACAAAAACACATATATAATTAAAATCAAACCCAAACGATTTCTACTAAATTTTAGCAGCTAATGCATTCTGAAATAATTATACCACCTGCAACGAGTCAATCAAATGAAGAGAAAATGCTCTCCCTCCTTTTCTTAAACTACCTCTGGCAGTACTGATGATAAAAAGATTATCTGTATGGATGATCATGAAGATCAATGAATTGAAGAACAATGAGCTGTTCTGGACAAGGTCCTAGTCTGTCAGTCCCACCAGGCATACTCCAGCCTAAGAGGTGTTTCTGAATTTTATCACAGCAGTGTAACACAAGGAGCAAGGCAGTTTCCCTCTTCTAGAACAATCCCAAATTATTCAGTTTTGTAGATGAGAAGTGACACCTTATTTCACAGTGAAGAGGAAATGTAGGCAGCAGAGCCTCTAGGCTGTTTTTGCTCTAGATTTCTACAGTGCTTAGTTGTCCATGGCGTAACTTTTTCCATGCACTGTGGTATGAATACACAAGTATTCATAGAGCAATAGTGTGTCTGCAGTGAAACACCTGCCAACGAGTGAGAAGGCACACACTGCACTGACTTCCTTCTCTTACCTGTGGTAAAACACTGCATTACAAAGGACAGAACATGACAGACAGAACAGAGACACGCCATGTATATGGATACACAGAACATTATTATAGACATTTTACAAGCATTATTGGTATGTGAGGTGGCTCTTCAAGGGAGCTGTAGTAATAAGCAGAAACTGAGATTGATAAGGCATAATTAATGGAAGATGTTAGGCAAATAACCAAGGCTAGGAAAGTCTTCCCTCATGGGAAAGCCACACTCCCATCTAAGCTAGGTAGGTGCACACATGATGAACTGAAGAAAAACCTGCTCTCAGGAGAGCTAAAACATTCTCCCATGAGACCATGACATAATTGATGGCTAAAGAACAATGAAGTGAAATCTCAGTGTTGTGGGGACTACGCTGCATTGTCAGCAGAAGATACTCATCTCACCTAGAAGTTACTCAAATAAGTCTGAGTTAGTTACCCCTGGCTCTCTTTGTAGTCAGTGGTGTCCTCTAGCAAACTGGTCCTGGGACACAGGCCAAGCAGCTGCAGTGACCCCAGCTGAAGACTTGTGCATTATGGAATTGGTGATCTGTGGAACAGTCACCTTGAGTGGCCATGGGCTATACTTTGCTGCACTGTGTTGGGTTGTGCTGCACATACAGCTTGGCCTTTGGGCCTGTGCTGCACTGCACTTTTCTCCTGGGTGCAGGATAAACTTTGTCAGCTAATCTTCACAGAGGAGCCTGCAAGCAGCTCCCACTTGGCACCAGCAATTACACTGCTGGCTTGTCCTTGGCTTTATCTTGAAGTGAAGCAGTATGTTCTCATGGTAACATCCTTTGGTCTGACAGCAGAAGTAACAAATGGCATTGTTTACTCCTAAGAAAATCCTACCAGAGTGCTCAAGACCATAGTGCCAAGGAACCTTAGCACAGATGGGCCCAAGCATAGCATATGCTGTGCTGTGACTAGAGGTCTGTCTGATGCTGCACAACTGCTGGGCTCCTGGCATCTGATGGGATTCAAGTACCACAGAACTGGTGAAGGGACTGGAGCATCTCTCCTATGAGGAAAGAGACCTGGGGATGTTTAGCCTGGAAAAGTCTCAAGGGGATCTTATCAACTTATATAAATACCTGGAGGGAGGGTGCAAGGAGGACAGGGCTGGGCTCTTCTCACTGGTGTCAAGTGACAGGATCAGAGCTAATGGGCACAAACTGAAACAGGAGATGCCGTATGAGCATCTGGAAACAATTTTTCACTGCAAGGGTGAGTGATCAAGCACTGAAGCAAGTTTCCAGAGAAGCTGGGGAGTCTCCATCCCTGGAGATATTCAAAAGCCATCTGGACATGGTCTTGGGCAAACAGGTTTAGCCTACAGGCAAACAGAGAACTAGAACCTAAGAAATGTGTCAGAGTGAGAAGACCAGGGAGAAGCTGGGAGAAGGCGGAATAACCTTGGAGCTGGGACACAGTTCTGGAGTTTTGGAACACCAGGGCAGGGAAACGGCAAAGCCTAAAGACCATGGGAAGAACTACTATCTTCTCTTCAAAAAGGAGGCATTGGCTATGTCTACTACCTGGATTTTTAAAAGCAGAGGGCACCACAATGGAGTTTCTGATTGAAAAGTATAGTAAGAAGGAGGAGAAAGGCCTTATTCCGAGCAAAGTTGATACCAGTTGTTATCGGAGCTTTCAGCTGTCCTTCCCTTACAAAAGCCAGGATCCTTTTAGTCTCTTCATATCAAGCTTTTTATGTCAGGCAGATTTCCTAGTTTATGATTCCCAGTGCTTCCCGTTGTTATGTAACCAAATTATTTCTCATTACTTGATATGCATAAGGCATTTGAAGCGTGCTTTATGATGCTCCTAGGTAAAATATTATTGAAATAGTAAACAGTTGCCATTCTGTTCATCTATCGAAGATCCTTTGTTGCACAGTTGCAGGGCAGGTGCATTAAGCTGGACGTAACTGCTCAAGCTGGATGGAGTAATGGGAGCTTAGTGCAGAAACTAGGTCATGCAAATGCAACCACCAGATTACTCCCTAACACGCAACTTTGTCTGTACCACTGCTAAGCTACACAGAGTTCTCAGTTAACCTCTAGATGAATTTGTTCCCCTGGCACTGCTGTCAAAACTGAATTTTAAAGGAAAAAGAAGTTGCGGATACCCCGTTTCCCTAAATGTTCAAGGCCAGGCTGGACAGGCCTGGTCTAGTGGAAGGTGCCCTGCCCATGGCAGGGGTTGGAACAGGATGGTCTTAAAGGCCTCTTTGAACCCAAGGCATGCTATAATTCTGTGAGCTGCTTGTGTCAGCAAAATCAACCTAACACAGATTAAACAGATTGTCATTGTTTTGCAGGATAGATCCTATTAACCCAGCCATGTATTCAGTTCTTACAATCTATTAATGGCTTTGTAATTATAAAATGTTTGTCAAACTTAACCTGACTATGTACCTAAAATAAAGTTCAAAGCTTATTTTTCTTAGCTTTTAAATGGAGTTTCATAAACAGTTTGGCACATACATAGATGACTGGAATAGAAGTTGAGTATATATAAACACATCTCAATTCCTCACCCACATCTGGTCCTCTTGGTATCTCCCATAGCCACAGCTTGCTCCAGATATGCCCCAGTCTGAAGGCACTGAAGGACCAAAACCCAGAGAATGCTGAAGTCCTTCACAAATATCAGTTTAACAGTAGCCCTTAAGTGTTGGATTTATGTAAATACATTTAAAACCTAAGGTAAACCCCAATGCAACAAATTGACTATATACTTCAGCCTGGAATTCATGCAACACTTTCCTTAAATATCCAGAAAATACCTGTAAACTGTGCTTTAATCAGCTGAGTCCTGTGTCTGGGCAGTAGAGAATACCCCTGTCATGGCTTGAGGGAGAATAGCAGCTAATCCACAAAACCATTTTCCAACTCTGACTATCACTGTTGTTGACTTTTGTACACAGCATCCTACCAAGAGGTACTGCCATTACTTGTGAGCAGTCAGCACATAGGCCTAATAATAAATATTCAAACTTTACATCTCTGAGTGAGCCTTCAGTGGCAATGGAGAGGTTTCACAGAGATCTTGGCAGGCAAAGCTTCAGCCAACCTACAGGGCAGCAAGGCAAGAACTTTTCTCTTCTAGATGAGGCAAGATGGAACTTCCATCAATCACGAAGGGTAAGTGCCAGCATTTCTATAGGAATGCCAAAGAGATGAAATGGAAGAAGCTGTGCCCTGTCCAAGGGGAGGGCCTGACAGCCCTCTCAGATGCCGAGCCACAGTTTCTAACAAACAGCAGAACTGAGGTAAGCTGTCTGGAACTGATTAATCTCAAAAGAGGAAAAATAAGATATAAGGCAGCAGGCAATCTTTAAAGCATATCTATATCAGAGTAGTATGCAAACTCTAGCACACAGTATGAAGTGTGCTGTGTTATGGTTTTTGTTAAAGCTTGTCTACTAAAGACCTTTTTCTCATCTGTCAGATAAGTGGTGAACTTTGGAAATAAACACATTGAAAAGGAGCATCATGAACTTGATAGCAGCAAGTCCAAAAGACAGATCCAGTGTGCCAGGGAGCAGGTATCTGTACAGCATGACATGAACTGATGGCAAAGTATCGAAGGAACAAGTCGATGTAGTGATGCACTATCAGCAAAATGCTGAAGGGCAATGACAATCTCTGGTGCAGCGTTGGCATGTGCAGAGTACAGCCCAACTTCACCTGACTCAACTAAAAACATCATAGTTAAAAACAGGGCAGTATTAGCTGACAACAAATTAGGATGTGCAAAATACAACACAGGACACACACATCTGAGCCAATCTAAATGAGATGAGGCAACAGAACTCAAATGGGCATATTTACACAGCACTTCAGCCAGGCTACTTCTCCAGCAGACCACACTCTAACTAGAAAGTAGTCTGATACAGAAGAACCACATAGATACATACTCCATTTGCACAAACTTCCATATGTCATATAGGGTATCTGAAAGTGAAACACAGCAATTTTGCAAGATTAAATTGTTTACATGATAGAGAACTATTTCAGTTTTCAGGAGAGTGGGCACTACTAATGACTTTGTGTATAAAACATTTGAGTTACACTGTAATCTTCAAATTTTCACGTGTTTATAATGTAAAAATTACTTTTATTTTATTATTTATATTACTTAAAACTGAAACATTCTTGCTTCATTCATCCACACAATGAATATCCTTGGACTACCTGAGGCAAATCACATGAGAGGTTTGGATTAGTCAATAGAACTAAGGAGAGGAAAAGTATCTCTGTGGTTGATGTAATTTTGTTTTGTATCCAAGGATATTTTTAGAATACAGAAGGGAAAATGCCAGACAGGAAAAGACTAATAAATGAACCCCAAATAAAATAGCAGTAATAGAGCAGATGTATGCCAAACAGCTTAGGAGGGCCAGATAAACATTTAAACTAACTTCTATTCCATAATGTCCTAGCATTATTAAGAAGACAGCAAGATCTAGGTATATAAGTTTTAAATGACAAAGAATGAACAACATTTGATACTAGCTTATCTTTGGTTGCTTCCCTTTTAGCATTTGATAACCCTGGTATTGAAAGAAAGTTTAGAGATCTACTTGAATGAGCAACAGCAAGAGAGAGAGGGTGGGTAAGTCTTTTACTAGAATGGCACACAGAATAAAAAAGAAACTATGCAAGCTACTGGAGAAACACACCTCTCACAAAAATACCCAAATTATAGTAAAAGAAAGCTGGAGAGAAAGAACAGTGACAATGGATGAGGAGAAAAAAGTACAGTATATTACTCCAGGCTCTATGGGAATCAGTCCTAAAGAAAGACAGAGAAAATGCTGATGGGCATTTTAGATATATGCTGTGCTAGGAAGACTTGAGAGTCATGACCAAAGGTTATGGAACTAAGAGAGACTGCATGAGACATTCCTCCACGCAAATAGGACAATATGACACAGCAGCCAGAAAATTATTAACAATTTATATCAATAACCCAGTGGTAATTAGAGCTTTACTGCAACTTACAGCGCAGAGATGTTAAGGAATATTCCCATGCTGTTGTCAAGGTAACCTGCAAGTATGTAGGTGTGCAATTTTGATGGCATTTATATCAAACTAAGGAAATGAGAGCCAACATGTGCAGAATCTGTTTCCTTACAACTGAAAAAGCCAAGACTTTTAGTTGGAGAGCAAGAAAAACTGGAATAAATGCTAGGAGGAACTGCATGCTAGAGCTCTCTAATTCCATGAAGATGGAGTCTCCTCCCAAGTATAAGACCAACAGAGTAGAAACAGCACAGTCTAGAGAAATACTACTACCTACAACCTACTTTCAGACAGGTTGTGAAAGTGAAGTGCTTCAGACACATCTCATGTCATTCTCTATAACTTCCTGAAAGGTGGATGTACTCAGGTGGGGGTTGGTCTCTTTCTCCAGGCAGCAACAGAACGAGTGAACACAGTCTTAAGCTGCACCAAGGGAAATATAGGTTGGATACTGAGAAAAAGTTTTTGCAGAAAGGGTGATAAAGTTTTGGAATGGTCTGCCTGGGGAGGTGGTGGAGTCACCACCCCTGGATGTGTTTAGAAAAAGACTGGATGTGGCACTTGGTGCCATGGTTTAGTTGATGTGTTACACCACAGGTTGGACTTGACGATCTTAAAGGTCTCTTCCAACCCCGTGATATAACACCATTCTCTATGTGGTAAATCTTCAGCATCAGTACTCATGTTACCCACTGCATACTTTTTAAAATTATTTATTATTCAAAATTATGTTTCTGGATTCTGATTTGAACCATGATTTCTTACCAACCAGAGTGCCACAAGTGTTTTTCATTCATGCTACATTCTTGGCCAATCAATTCAAAGAAGAATGCAAAGAGGTGGTTAACACAAATGAATTTTACTTTGCAAAAGAGGGACAGAGGGAAGTAGAAGAAGGGGTAAGAACATCCACTCTGCCAGTTACTGAGTTGTCAATGAGATGTGACAGCTTGTTGAGGTGTGACCAGTTCCTAGCACTGAAACAACAAGCTGCTTCAGGCCCCAAATGATGCTGGACTCCTTAAAAGCTCTTCAAGCCTCCATCTCTTCTGCCCACTCTCCTCTTGGACAGGCCTATCAGGGACAGTGGCAGAGTCCCTGAAATTCCTGAGCTTTTCTCACCCTGCCCCCAAAAGGGCAGTTTGTCCCATCAGCATCCACCAGAATTGTGACTGATTATAGATAAATTCTGCAAGGCCTAGTCCTATATAGTCCTAGTCCTATAAGGGGAGAAAAAAAACCCCTCACAATGATTCACAGCAAAGCATTAAAAAAGCAGTAAAATTATGCTAAGTAATCCAAAAAGACAGGGATTCTTAAGACTGTTTCAAAGCCTACAAACCACTACGTAATGCTAACTACAAAGGGCCTGCAGTGTGGATGAAATTTGGAGTATACAATGACCTAATTAATATTTTAATAAATAGTTTTGTATGTAGCTTTTGAACTTGATAAAGACACATGATTTCCCACACATTTCTGGAATACTACGCCAGAACATTAAAAAACAGAAACGAAAAAAAATAATCTTTTCAGCGAGCTCCTATTTACTGTTGAGTATTCTGTTACTTAGTAGTCACTGTATTCTACCATTCATGTCTGCAGACAATGTTTCCCACACTTCATTCAAAACGGGCTGATGCAGAATTAAACTCAGCTACAAGAATGCAGATACTTTAATGGTAACTGTGTCCACTAATGGAAAGCCATCTGCTATGTCTTAGAGCAGAAATGCAATGTATATACATAAACACAGGGATGTCATCCTAAACTTGCTGCTCTGATGAACATCCACCAATTCAAGAGCTTTCTGCTGTGCCACAGAAACAAAACAAACAAAACAAACAACCCTATCAAACAAAAGAGTGAGGTAGGCTGATACCAGGTTGATCCTACCACCTCCCAGACCCTGTCAGTCTGAAATATTTTCCAGAACATTTTCCAGATTGACAGGAACAATTTTCCCTAAAGTTATGATGAAATACAAACATGATGAAATGAAGGCAGGGTAACCTACTCTTCAGTCTAGAACTCACAGAATTATGCCTAACAAAAATAAACAAACAGAAGGTAATCCTGATGAAAGAGCAATCTGCACAGGGTTAATACGCAAAATTAACCTGAATCAGCAGGACCTTACAAAACAAACCTCTTTAATTTGGGAATTTCAGTACAGTTTACAAACCAATACAAAAATTCTAAATGTATACTGGAGCCAGGGACAGCAAAAAATCCCAAGTGAATGTGTGATTTATTTAGGCCACAAATAAAAGAACTGTTAAAACACTCACAGGTAGATTACAGGAAAAAAAAAAAAAAAAAAAAAAAAAAAAAAAAAAAAAAAGCCTGGACCATGTAAGGCAATCCACACAAAAGCCCTAAAACTCCAGCAGATCTGTTGCAAATCTTGTGTCAAAATGTACAAACTTCAATGTAAAACTGGATGCCCTTCAAATAATTCTTAGTATCTCAGATATTCATCGAAGACTTTATGCCCAAAGAACAAATATATTGGGCAAAAGAGCAATTTGCAATTTGCCCAATGTATTTGGGTGTACAAAACGCACTCTGACACAACTGAATTGTCCTCCAGAGTAGACTTCAGAATCTTCAGCCACACTCAAGCGGTAGCACTTTTGCAGAAGAGCCCTCTCTGTCACTCACGGTTGCCCCATTTACCCAGGCACTGCTTTGTCCCTTGGGAAGAGAAGCACAGAGCTCAGGAAGAGCCACAGAGCTGAGCTAAGGCAGTGTCCCTTGGATGCTGCAAGGACATCCCAGCAGGACCCTTCCTGTTGGGGATCCTACTAGGATGGACTGCATATGCCAATTCCCACACGGCCTTGGTCACAGAGGGCTGCAGAGGTTGGGTGAAATCTGACTAAAACTGTTTGAAATGTTTCCTAGAAGAGGTCTGCTGGACAAACTCTTCCAGCACTGCAAAGTCAGGGGAAGGAGCTAACAAAGAACCATGCTTATGGAAATGAAAACCCAGCAGATGTGATGCAATCCCCCAAACCAGCACCTTGGCAAATCCACCTGAATGCAAGGTCAGTCTGTTTGCTTTCACAGAATAAAGGGAACGTAAGTTAAGGGAAAGGGCTGAAAGCAAGCCAGCCACAGATATTGATATGAGTAGGGCTGGGATCACATAGAGGAAGGAAGTGGCTGAAACTCAAGATTTTCTTCAAGAAAAAATCCAGATCAGCTTTTGTTCTAAACCAGTTTTAAGAATGTTCTGCACAATGGGTATTCTGAAATAATGTTTTGAAAAACATTTAATAAAGCATTTTGCTCCAAACTCCTGAATAAAAGTCTTGACTGAATTAGAAAATGACAATGGCTAGCAATAAATTATACAGATATTTGAAAAAACCATAGAGCAGTGTTCTTTGCTATCTTCACCTGCAGAAAGGAAAAACTACTGATCAGTCCAGCAGATTCCATTCATCTCAATATCTTGTACTTTTTAAACAAGGCTAAAAACTGTTATCATGAATACTTCTTTTGCTCATGGGAAGAAATGTACTACAGGAAGCAAAGATTCAGTGTTTGACTTTGCTTTTGCAAAACAGAGGTCTCTAAGGAGATATTCTAGAACAAATTGCATAAGAGTACGTACTGAGAGTCCAACAGCATGTCAGAGTACAAAGAAAGCACAACAAAGCCAAGCTTCCATTAGTGAAATGAGCACATAGTATTAAAAAGGCAATCTGCAGATGCTGTTGGATTGGATTGTGGCCTTGCAGTGTGAAAGTTAAGTTTTGGTTACTTAGATACTTAAGAACCAAACCACTCTCACTGGTTTGGATCCTTCATTTTAAAAGAAATCAGATTTGAGATATACTAGGTCTATTTCAAATTTCCTTCAGACTCCAGTCCATTCCCATCATCCCAATTTTCCAGGACTTTAGCCATCTGAAGAACACAGTCTCCAACACAAGTGTATGTGAGCCCTTTCCAATGACTAATGATGTTGCATCACCAATGAGAAAAGATCTCTTTTAAAAAACACACTTCACAACACCTGAGGTTGTGCTTACCACCTTTTAACTTCAATGTACACATCACAGATTAGAAATATGAGAAAGAAGGGTCAAAATTCATGTAATCAGATGAGAGGCATCACGTTCAGCAAGACACATACCTTTGTGGTATATAAAACATGTGTTGTGGAGGAGGCTTGTAGAGAACTCCTTCATACACAGGCCATAGACCACTTAAAATTCTGAAGAGTGAACTCTTTCCACAGCCATTGGGTCCAGTGATTAAAAGATTCATCCCCTCCTCGACCTGCAAAGGGGATGAAAATGCAAAGATGCTACTTACTACACAGTGTATGTGCCACAAGAGAGTCTAAGACCCCTAAGAGGGGTTATATAAAATTATCAACCAATTTCATTGATTAGCTGCAAGTATTCATGCAACCATTCCAGAAACAGTGGCATTAGATAAAATATGTGGGCTGAGATAATGAAAATAATTTTTATTATATCTGAGGATCTCTATAAAGTAATGTTTACAGTAGTATATAGTAGTAATATTTATAGTAATATATTCTATTATCATATACACATAATTTAATATGTAATATGATTATATTACAACAATCAATACATCACAGTCATAATCAATTGTTCTAATGCAGATTAGGTCCAATGGTGTTAACAGTGTTTCAAGCAGTATTGTGCCCATCTGTGATATTAACTGCAGGTATGAGAGCCCAATCAAGTGATTTGGAAAATTAATTTCACATTGCCATTTCCCACTTAATTACCTATGTTAATTTGGCTGTGATGCCAAGTGATTTTTTTTCTCATTTGCCTATTACCCTGCATATATATGAGTGTATATTTATGCATAATCACAATGTCATTATCTATGTTTTACAGAAATATATTGACTTCTGTATCTTCTTTGCTTCTGTCTCTTGAGACAAATAAATAAATAGAAATGTCTGCTTGATCATAAGGTTGTAATTTTACAATTCTAAAATTCCTATGCTGATGTTGTTGCAAATTTTGCCATAGCTAGGACCCTTTCCTCCTGGTTCCTAATTCAGAGGAAAAGAAACATCCTGCTTTAGCTAAATTAAAGATCTACTTTTAGAATTGTTAAATTTATTTCTGACAGCTTCAACTCTTTTTAAAAAGAACAATATCTGCACTGGAACATCAGATCAGAATTCATATGGGAGTAATTCAGTAAAGGTCACTCATTAAAATTGTGAGCAGGTACCAAGTGGTGTCTGGAATAGGTTTTTTAAAAAAATACAAGTTTCTACTGAGTACATGCTCCTCAGCTGGACTGGTGAACTGTGCTGTCAACTATTAGTCAGCACTGCTCTTTGTGGTGATCAAGAAGAACTACTGGTTTGATTTTTTTCACTGTTGCTGTGGCCTCAGGCTTTAAAAGGAGCCTTTGTGAGTAAAGCATCCCAATTTGATTGAAATTAACTTAGGACTCCCATATACACCTTTGAAAATCTCAGGTCAGTTTGTCACCTGGCAACAGCAACAGAAATCCTCCCTTTTCTTTCTCTGAGCAGGACAAATGACATATGTCTGCCTCTATTGAGCTACTATGCCTACCTTTCTGGACTTCCCCTTTTATCCATATGCTCCTCCAAGTACTTAACATAAGGTATATGAATTCTGTGCTGTTTATGTTAATGTGATGGCAACAATCAGAAGATTCTTGCATATCATCTTACTTTGAAGTTTAGTCTGGAAACCACCACATCGCCATTCGGAGTAATTATAGGAACATTTTCACAAATAATTCCTTGATCAACATCAATTACCTTCCCTAGAAAGAAAAAAAACCCAAAAATTAGAGTTTGTGACACTCTCCATTAAGCAATCACTTGTGACAGCCTCTGTGCACAACTGAGTATATTTTCAAGTAAGGACTGGTGTTTCAAACAGCTCTTTTTTGTGCTCCAGGTTCCCCTAGTGGAAAATCTGGATAATTAATCCTAGTCCAAAAGACACTGTTAACAGTAGCCAAGAATGTGCAACAAAACCTAAATTTGATCCTAAACACAACACACAGTATGCATCATAAATATGTCATGCACTGTAACAATGTGTTCATTCATATTCTACTTGTATCTTCTGTATTCCGATTTAAAGAGCCGTTTAATACCAAGCAATAAAAAGTTCAGGAACAGCCTTAGCCACAGGCAAACCAGTTAGCCTTCTTTTGAGGATTTAATTAGGAATCACTACCAGCTCTGAAAGTCAGAGCACCTTTCAGTCTCCTCCAGCAACGAGAGCAAAGGAGAAAACATTTAATGGCTTGCTTCCATCTCTTTTTGATGCCAGAGACTGTAAACGTGTCTTGTAAATATTTGCAGAAACTCATATAACATTCCAGTCAGGTAGATACACTTGGCATTTGGATTTCTGGCAAATTAAATATACAATCTCTATTGGACATCTGGATACTCTGCAATACAAGGACTTTGATATTAACTGTCCTGGAAAGAGTAGAAGAATGAAACTAACTTCTCAGTCACCTGTTAATGGTCTTGTCTAACAGAACCCAACCAGCTGGATTCCTAGAAAAATATTAGAAATTACCTTTATAGACAAGATGCAAAGGAAAGATATTTCTCTTTGTATTAGAAACCTGTTTATTTATAACTTAAACTAATCTGAACAAAGAAAAATGTAACTAAGTTAGTTAGTTAGTTATAGAAGGCTCTGGTAGCATTTCCTTCACTAAAGTTTAATCTTACATTTTTCATTTAGAGGCTCTTTGTTCAATTGCTTTAAACATTGACAAACTATAAAAACCTGGCCAGAAATTTTTATGCCATTATCAGCCCAAATGTGCTTTTTTCATAAAATAAATTTTACTTAAAACAGCATGAGATTATGGGGAAATAAGTGTTTTTCTGTTAAAAAGATATTACTTTGACACAGCGGAGACATTGTAGTTAAAATAAAACAATGATAAAATATATTCAGCTAGTAAGAATTAAGTGAATTTAATTCTCATTTCCTAATCCTAACGTCACAGCATTTGACTGCAACTTTAGCATGCTTTTAAAGTATATTTATGTGTAATAAGAAATACAATTTGACAGTATTTGTATAAGACGTACAAAATTCTATTTAATTTTTAAAATTTTGAATTATTAAATACACTATAAGGCAATATTATTATCTATAAAATATTATTATCATTTTCATATTTTCACACTCCTACTGACAACAGTAAATGCAAGGCACAAAACAGACATTGCTTAGTTACAAAGACTTATACTGGATGATTCAAAAGGAAGTAAGTATTATATGTTCAAAGAGCCATTGGGGAAGCTGAATATTAAGATTTTTCTTCTCTAACAATGCAGACACATCCAGGCAGATGTGAACAAGTGTATTTTATCCACACACAATCCATTCTTCAGGGATTTCTGAAGTATTGAGACCGAAAGAAAGGAGGAAAACCAGTATTACAATAGCACTTGTCATAAAAAATGTGGAGCCTGTGGCCTAGATTCATCTGGCCTAAATTCCTCTTAAATCTTTGTGCACAATGCTTGGTCTTGGCTAGCTGCCTCTGAGAGCTACAACTACACAAGAGCAAGTGCTAGTCACCATGGCTTAGGAGGAATTCAGACTGGATGAAAAGCGACTGTAGTGGAATGAAACCCTGAGAAAAGGTTGCAGAGAAAAGAGGAGTGGAGTTTAGATATAAAGGGAACATGAGGAACACACTTGTCTAAACTGTATTTGGTTTTGGTTTTAAACACATTATCTAAAAAGAGCCCCCAAATTCCTTTGTTGCTCCAGGAACTACAAACCTTTTCTAATGTACATGACAAAACGCAACAGTTATAAAATGCTATTTCCTTTAACATCAGCCAAGTATTACCAAGATCTACAAGAATAAGGCATCAGCTATTTCCATACCTATCCACCATGCTGCATCATACTTTGTTATGATGAACCTTGTCAGAGTACCTTTGAGAAATAGGAGCTGAAGGGCAGCACTGTTGAAATTGCTGCAAGAAGTTATTTCACAAAGAGCCCTTTGGGGCCTATAAATTTACTGAGGCTTAACTTTTCAAATGCTAAAGGAAGAGAATGAGGCTTTTCAACACCACAGAGGGCAGCAGCAGAAATGGTATGCTTGGAAAATGAGGAAAAAACCATTGCAAAAGCTGCCTTTGAGTACATCAGAGAGAAGCTGAATGCAAGAGGCAGAGAGTTGGCACATAATGGAGCACAGTAAGAAATGGATGTACACAAAAAATGTTCCAGGGAAGGTGGAGACAGAAAGACAGTGACATCAGAAAGACATAAGATAGGGTTAGGAGGGAAAAAGTAAATATTGATCAGATCGTTTGGGAGGTGAGGAGAAGGGAAGAATTGTCATTTTCAGCTGAAGATTCCCACTATGTTATGAAAAAATATGCATAGGCTGATCTTTAATCATGGAAAACATAGTATTTTTGGGAAAAAGTACTGAACCAATCTGTCTTTTTCCTCCCACCTCAAACAAAATAATGGGATAGTTGAAGATGAAAACGTCTCAGCTTTCTGAAAAAAATGAACGGTCTGAGGAAAACAGGTATGGTCAATGCAAGAATACTAACATAACCATCATATATAATAGTACAGTTAAAATGCCTTTTCATTGAAAGTTTTTAGAGAAAACATTTGAGCCATTTTGTGTATTAGAAAAGCACACCATAAGGACAGAGTTAGAAGGTAGTAGGGGGTTAAAAGGAAAGGCAACAGGGTCTCTGGGGCATTAAGGCTGAGAGGCTGATTAGTTACAGAAGAAAATCCTCTGTTCACCTCCTGTCCCACTGCTCCATGCCTCCCCAGCCACCCCTGGGAAATTCATACAAATAAGAATTAATTACCTTTGATTTCTAAAGGCCCATCAATGTGTAACTCTGCTTTATCTTCAATCCTGCCGTTGTTTACAGACCCTTGAATAACAGTAGTTCTTTTGTAGATGCCTCTCTTCACCTCATCAAAGACTGAAAACATGTTGTAGACACGGGCAGTGTAGCCTGCTAGCTCAGTGACCTGAGAAACAACAAACACCTCATTTCAGTTATACTTTACAAATTCTACAAATTAAATGTTTGGCCAAATATCGACATGAGCAACAATGTTGATCAACACCTATCAATTTTGATTCCTTGAAATTCTGTGCTAATCCATATGCCACCTGTAGCTCCTACCAATCAGCTGAAAGGACAGTTGAGTTAAGCCCACATAACCTATGATAACCCAAATAAATGAAGAGGTTGTAGAGACTGCTCATTTCTGTAGTCTTCAATGAACAGAGAACACTTACTAATATATCTGAAAACAAAGAGGCTGGTACACAAGAAAAAACAAAATCTCTGCATTTTCCAGCAAAAACAGAAGTCCACAGAAGTGAGAAAAAAAAATGGCATCTGTAATTACTTATGTTTACTTGCTTGTATTTCTGAAAACTCTCGCGGGAGAAGTGTGCTTTTCTGTGTAAAAGGGGCAGCACCAGGGCATCCTACCCTAAAATACAGTACAAACCAAAAATGAGTCTTCTATCAGCTACATGCTAAATCTGACACCTTGGAATAGAACTGGGCATTTTTAAGATGGTGAGGTCTCTTAAAAGGCTTTCTCTTTTCTTTTTTTTTTTTTTTGTTTGTTTGTTTGTTTATTTGGCACAATTTTCACCTACTGAAGACAGAAACAACAGATCTCTGGACTTGTAATTTCATTTTCAAGAGCTATTTAAGTGTTTCCAAAGAACTGCCTCCATCTGCTGGTAGTAAAGAATTAAGCCAAGGCCTTTTATTTTCAATGTATGATTAGATGGTTTTAAAAGGTTACATTTTTATACAAAATGCAGAGAGGACAAGAATAGCAACAAAATTAGATCAAGATTATAAAATCCTTGGCTTGCTGTGGTTAAATACTTATATCCCATGACTGAGTTCACCCACTATGGTGTATGTAATTCCAAGATTATATGAAATAATTGGAAATAATTCCATAATTCTTCTGTAAGTTTCACTATTTGTGCCAGACTCAGAAGTGAGCACCAGTTCTGGCCACATGGCCATCATTTCACCAGAGGATGATGGAGAGAATCCTGCATGCGATAAATGAAACTCCTATGCCCCAGGAGAACCATAATATGCAGTAAGCTTCCACACCATGACTGCAGAAACTCACTTTATGCAAACACTAAATACTACCACCTAAACTACTGACTAAGAAAAGTTGAGCCTACCTCATCTACACAGTGAATTACACTGACTTGAAGGAGGCTGCCTTGGTGGAAGAGGTGGGCAAGAACTGGAACTGCGCAACCACTTGACATGGGTTGAAGTACACTGTCCTTTGGAAACTGCCTGAATCACAAAATGGGAATGACAATGTAACTGAAGTACTGCAGTGTCTCTTGAAGAGAAGTGTAAACGTAAAATTAAGATGGAAATTCACAGAACTGCTCCTTGGTCTCATGCTGTTTGGATTAGTATGTCCATGTTATAGACTGAGTGAGTTTGTTCAGTTCGTCCTCTACTGTTTTGTGCCTACTTTTTTGCCAAAAAATAAAACCACAGTTTTTCTAAGTCCTCATTACATTATATACTCATTAGATACTTTAAGTCCTCATTACATTATATGTATATTATATAAATTACTTAATTGCTGAAAACAAAACAGATATTACATGAGTGTATAACAGGTTATCTGGCAATATCTTGAGAGCAGAGATAAGCAGGGGAACAGCTAGAAGAGGTCAAAAATCACAACCCAATAGAAGAACTCCTGAAAACAGCACAGACTCTGGCTTTGTCAAAGTCTGTATCTGAAGGTGCCAAACTACCCCTCCTCTGACAATTTACAAAGCTGTAGCTGTTATGGCTGGATTCCAAACAACAGAATCCACAGTCTTTGATTAGCTGCCTAGCTGATGTGTCCCTCCTCACACTGCACTGGGAAAAGGGGTTCCCACCAAAGGAATGAGCAAACCAATTAAAATATGAAGAACAAACATTCAGAAGGAAATGTTGAGATTAACAGCACTGCCTCACTTTTCTTTGGCTTAACAGCTGGCATTTAAAGAAATCCACAAGAGAGACAACAGATCAAAGCCCAGCTCTACTGGAATTTGGGTAAGGACCTGAAACATCTCTGACCTACTAGATGAACATTCTGTACTTCTACACTATTTGTACTCTGAAGGTGAACTTTTTCCTGCTAAAATGTCTTGGTTTTGAAAAATTACTTACAATTTAACAGGTTCACAAGATACTAAAAACAGCCTTACAGTTAAAGTGGCCCAGAAATAAGTATTCAATTCTCCTTGTTTTTCATACAGAAAAGGGTTTCCCCCTGAGGTGGAGATACCCCATTTCTGGAAACATTCAAGTTCAGGTTGGATGGGACTCTGTGCAATCCAATAATAGTCGAAGATGTTCCTGCTCATGGTGAGGGGGTTGGACTAGAAGATCTTTTAAGACTCTTACAATTAAACTATTATATGCTTTTATGACAATTCCAACAGAAGAGTCCCAGTATACTGAAGACAGACAGCCCAAATTCAGCTCTGTGCTCCAAACAGAAGAGGAATTTGAACCTTTATCAGTGACATTCCAGGAACTTCTATTGCTCTCAGACGACACCTGAACACAAGTATTAAAAATGACATCTACACATTGCACCATACAGGCAACTGTGCACTTTAGACTCTTTGTCAACTTAACCCTAAAGATCAAATCACTGTTTCAAACATCTCCATGGATGCAGTTGCAATAGAATTTGCCTTTAAAAACTGCACTACTTTTTTTATATATTTTATTAAATATAAATATTTTTTCTTTTATTCCTCTTCCGTTTCATGCATGCAGAATATACAGTACCTCTTTGTATGAAGACATAATCCTTTCAATAGCATCTGCTCCAGAGATCAGCAAATTTCGTGATGTAGTAAAAGCTTCTGTTCTTTCACTAACCATTGCCTGTTTCTGGCCATCTTCCAACTCTGAATGTAAAAAAAAAAAGTTTTGTTAAAATATTCTGCTGAAAAATATCTCTATATACTAAATTATTATTGCAATGTGAACTATTACAGAGCAGTTTTTTTTCTTTTTTTAAGAAGAAGTTAACTCTGTAAAGACAACCTTTCAAAAAGAACTTCTGAATGTAACATAGCTTGGTCAAAAAGAATAAGTGGGAGCATATGGAATTCACCTTGTTAGGGAAAACATTCAATTATTTTATCTACATAGATCATTATCCTTTTAATATATCATCATACAACATAAATTTTTCAAAATACGAAAAAAGTGAAACCTAAGCAATGATCTCAAACATATTTTTAACATGATTTTTAAACATTTTTGCAACTACTAATTTTCAGCCCTACTTATTTACTGACTTCATGTAGAAGGAAGCATTCACATTTGTGTCAATCTGGCAACATGATTATATTTCTGTAAGAAAGCAATAAACTCTTTTGGTATCAAAGGCATGGTTACAGTAGGATAACTCTTCTTCACAATGAAGTTTCTCTCTTCATCTGACCTCAGAACAAAGTTGTGAGGCTTTATTTATGACACTGCATTCTATTAACAAGAATACTCTTGCTCCAAAGAAAGGACTTGTCTCATATCAGCAGCATTAGGCAAAGAGAAAACAGCAGCAGAACCTATCAAAGATATGTGGGAAGTATATTTACATATCTACATATACCATCTTGCTACCATGGATCCCACAGATTCAACTTGCAAGGTTTGCTTCCTGAAGGAAACAAGATTTAAAAAGAAGTGGCTGACTATTTTGAGGCTAAATGTTGTTTCAGTGTTTATAACTGCAACTACAAATCACTGGTGGAGTAAACCAGTGGTGTAATAAACCACTCTTAAAGATTTTCCACATAAAAGATTTGCAATGAAAGATCCAAAGGGTCTTCTGCATCATATAGCTTTATATGTATCTCCATATACTGCTTAAATCTTTTGCAGAATGGGATCTGAATATTATTTTTTTCTGAAAGTTTGTAAAGACTTTTTTAAAGTTTCTTTTTTAAACTAAGCTGATGCTAGGAATCATGCTAGGCAGGGTAAAAGGTGAGTCCACTGTGGCAACTCCTGTACTAGCAGTTGTTACTAATATACGTTTCCACAGTGCTCATGATCAAGAAAATCTAGGAGGAATTCCTTGCAGGTAATGCAACCATAAATTTCATGGGCTAAGTCAAGCGATGCTAGAGAAGAGCAAACAGCATTTTCTTACTCTCACTTCCCTGACAGATCAGATTATAGAAATCTGTGTCTGAGAATCTACAGGCAGTACCAAAGCCAGATGTATCTTTCTGTGTTTATTAATTAAATCTAAATGTTATTCTGTTTTTGTTTACACATCCAAAAAGTTCCTACATTCCTACATAAGTAGGTCACTGAAATACACTGGAATAATTATTCAATATATAATTATTTAATGATATAATAATATATTAATTAGTTATATACTAATTCTTTAACTATTGTTTAATTATTATTACAGTGAAATACACTGGAATAATTATTTAATATAATAATTATTACACTGATTTAATTATTTCATTGTATTTCACTGAAATATAGCAAAATAATTAATGAAAAACTTTTTAAAAATGCTACATCGTAACTCTTTATATATATGTGTGTATATATACACAGAATATCTATCTTACCTTTCTTGCTTTTAATTATGATGTTTTTTCAGTTCTACATGAGCACACTGTCAACTAGTTGTATGCAATCTTGCTGAGATACGAGAGACATGCATTTAAAAAAACTACAGAAAAGCTCCTTCAAAGGAGAGATTACAAAATTCTTACTGATGTAGCTCTTACTTTTAAAAGTTATTTCCATTTCAAGATGAATACATTTAGTGAATAGGGAGAATTCAGTTATTCATTAATAAAAGAGGATTTGAAATTTGTTTACCTCTGACAACCAATTTTTGCTGATCTTGTTGGGATTATAGCACATGCAGCCTATGCTATGTAGAACTACCACAATTAAATCATCCAGGAATCAGGTATGGTTTATCTACATTGACTCAGCATTCCTCCTTAATGTAAATGCAGTATTTACTGATGGCTGCTTCCAGCACCCAGGCCAGCTCATCTAGCAAGAGCTTAAGGATCTCTACAAACCACTGTATCAGTCAGTTTAGGGGTATTAAAAACATTCAAATTATATAGAATTCATGAGCATTTCATAGCCCCAAAAGACAAGCTCTTCTATTATATAACCCACCAAAATATTTTTTCTTGAACTTTTTGTCCAAAACGTTTTTCACATGGCTGTCTTCCTGTGTTTCAAAGTGTCACATTTTAACAGACTGTCTCTGCTTCATACAGAAACGAACGTTTCCATTTTCCCCTTCATTTATTTAATTGATAGCCAAACTTATTTTATAAACAAAATAAATGTTCACTGTGTCTAGAGAAATCAAAGTCTTGCTTCAAAAAATAATTACTCTCCACAAACTGAGACATAGCATTTAGAATGTGAATGATTTCATACAAAAAGATTGAGATATGCTATCAAACAGAAATCTTGTCTTTGCCCCCTAAATTTTTCATTGAACTATATAACAATATTTTTAAATTTCAGTCAGAAATATCACTGTCAAAGAAGATTCTTTTTTCTTATTACTGAGGATATTTTTTTTTATTTTTTCTTTCTCCTCCCTGAAGAAGTGTACAAAATCTATGGCTTTCCACCTGTAGTTTCAAGTCTGGCCATGGTACTAGTCTTGTACATATCCCTGACTCTTTTGATTCATCCTAAAGTGATAAATTGACTACCTCTTCCCTCAGATGTGAACAAACTTATGTGTGATCTGCTGAGGCAAAAAGCACTGTTTTCTCAAGCAGGTCAATGGTAATTTCAGATGTGCTTGATTCTTTGAATACCTGCAATACCTCAAACTGATCTTGACAGTGCTGCCAGTATTGTTTGTGAACCAGCACTATGGTACGCCCCAGGACTCAATAATAAACTCCATGTTTTCATAGTTTATGTTGCTGGTAGCAAATATAATTCTGCTTCACAACATGAGCGGCTGCTGCATCTTTGTTTTATCCCACATTTGAAATGTATTTAACAAAGAACAAATATGAGTAATAGGAATGTTATTTGGTTTAGCATGAATATGAGTCCTTTTTTATTCATGCTCTAATACCAAGGAGGTATTTACAACATGTGGTTAAATGCTCCTTTTCTTAACTGTACCCATTCCCATCTCAACAGAAAGGCTCTTATCACTTGTTCTGTTGTGCTGATAACCTTCACTGTGAGGTGAAATGCCTTTGTACAGCCTCTTCAGTTTGGAACCAGACATGCTGATATTTCAGGATGCCAGCCAGGGTGCTGGTGTAGTGCCCTCCTAAGCCACGTGATGGGCAGCAGCCCAGGAGCTGAGCACCCAGCTGTGCACCAGCACAACTTTTCAGCAAGACAGCTAAACCACGTGGGCTCACAGCAAGCTCCAAGCTCGTCCACTTGGACAGTCCTGATTTGGAATACAACTTCCAGGAAAGAAACAGAACTACCGCACAGAAAATAATTCATTCATTCCAAACTCAAAGTACACAATTTAGAACTGATCCTTCTGAAGACTTTGTAGGATTCATGTTATAGGAATCCTAAGAAATATTTGTGCATAAGGAAGCTGTTAAACCAAATTAACGGTTCTCCTTAATACCTTTTTTTTGCTCTTTCTCTCTCTTTTTTTTTTTTTTTTGTTTTAATAACATATACAGTAACAACACTATTTGAGTCTCACTTCACTAAGAAAGTTGTGATAGGGTGTCAAAAATTATACCATCCTAGCCTGGAATCTGAGTTTTACCTTCTCTCATGCCCCTGGCAGTTAGGGAAAATCAGCGGTTTCCAACAGGTCAATAATAAGAGAAAAATTGCCTATAATTACCTGTCATTACACTATGGTTTATGGAAGGAGAAGATAAGCACTCTAGGAAAGTTCATAGTATCACTTTGCAAAAGGAGATACTGTGAAAATCAGCCTGCCATTCCAACAGTGACTAGTGAAAAAGAAGACTGCAATAATTATTACAATCTCGTGCGATACAAGGATCCTCTGACTTTATATTATCACACACTCCAAGTTGGATCATTTGCTCAGCTGACTTGCTATGCTTGCAAGTTATACCTAAGGCACAGATGTTGTAAGAAAGTCTATGAAAAATAAACCAGTGTGAACAGCACTCAAGGGAACTATGGTCTTTTGAGGACATGACTTTAAAGAAACATTTAAAAATGAGGTAAAAAATGGTATTACCGCCATCTGCAAATCCTGTTGCAGTGATGATGGGCACAGCAACCATGATCATACCACAGCTACTCCAGACATACTTCATCAGGAACTGCTCTATCATGATGTACCACAAACGTTTGGACAAAATGAGATTCATTTGATCTGTCAAATCCTTGTAGCTTTTTTGCAGTTGTTTCAATTCTACCTACAGTTAAAATAATAAATTAATTTATACAATGAAACAAAGATGCACATGCAGTACAAGATACGTTCACAAGTGTACATGAAATAATCAAGTAGCCAGAGTTGTCACTTCTGAATCACATACGCTCACTGTGCTGCAGTCTCACAGCAAATGTTCACAGCTTTATGGAAGTGAGTGGATCTGGTTCTTATTTACACCACTGTCCCTCGACAGAACACTGCCAAGTTTTCAACTCTTTTAAGATCTCTAATACATACAAGAACAACATAGCAGTCACAACAGTTGATTCTATCAAAGTAAGTTTGATTTCACATCCCTTTAATAAAGCTGCAGCTGTAGAGTTTCACAGCAACTGAAAATTATATTGGAAAGCATCTGGGGATCAATTATCTTCAGTGACCTGAAGTTGCAGTTGATTCCTGAAATGTTGCTTGTCTTTGCAAGCAGTCTGGGGAAAGAGAGAATTATCCCAGGAGGTTTAACAAGTCAAAGACAGCTGCAAATCAATACAGTATGTATTCAGTTCAAGCCCATATATGTGGGAACTGAGAAAATGTTTCATTTAGCTGCACTTAAAACATTACAGGCAGCTTTTGAGAATGATTGTGTCTACAAAAATAAACCGTTAATGTTATATAATCATTGCTTGAACTGAGAGAGTAATACTTCAGCCTGGTTTCCAGCTTTCACTTTCACCTTGCATGACAAAACTTTTTTTTCCCAATTGTGTTTGAAAGGTACTACAGCCAAAATTCACTTCTAATAAAAACATGAGGAGTCCCTTAATAAGGTGGCTTTAAAACAAGCTACTAGTTTATGTAACTGTGATTGCAGAAGTACTGTACTTATGCTATTTTAAGACTGGTGACTACATCTTTGCTTGGCTATGTGAAAGAGTGTCAGAGGTTGTAGTGTGCTCTGAGCCATCACAGTGTTTCCCCCTAAACTTTCTCGTGTGCCGTGGTTGCTATTTCTGCTGAATTAAATATGATGGTTCATACTCACGGTTGAAAAAAAAAGTCTAGGAAAGTTAGTAAAAACAGACTGGGTGGGGGAAAAACTGTAACGTAGATTAGTTTTCTAGATAAGATTCATCTCCAAAACCAGAACACTGCCGGAGTTCAAGGGAACTGTGATCTGCTCCCCCCGGACACTCCTTGTGCGACGGCATTTCCTAAGAAATGGGAAGTGCCAAGCTGTAAACAAGTTTAGATGTCAGAGGGACCCAAAGTGCTCCAGAAGAGCATAAGGGGAAGCATGGGTCCACTCTGGCACTGCAGGAGCGACCCCAGCGCCTCCAGTTTCTCTCCTCCTTACCTTGTGCCCTCGGTAGAAGGCAATCTCTTCCACGTTGGCGATGATGCGCGAATGTATAAAGCGCAGGTAGCCCTTCTTGTGAGCCTCCTCGGCCACCAGTTTGCCGAACCGGGGCGAGCAGGCCTTGAGCACGCGGGCCGTGGCGTAGACGACGAGCCCGGCCAGGAGCGTGGGGCCCATGGGGTTGGCGCCCCGCGACCGCGCCGTGCGGATCAGCGTGTACGAGGTGAGCACCACATCCAGGATGGGCTTGGTCAGGTTGGAATAGAGATGCGCCACGGACTGCGAGAACATCATGATGTCCTCGGTGAGGGACTGGTCGGGGTTGGCCAGCCGCCCGTCCATGCTGATCACTTTGTAGTAAGTCTGGTTGGCGAAGTAGGTGCGGTAGGCGCGGTCCACCAGGCGCGTGCGGAAGGCCAGGGCCAGCTTGCACTCCAGGTACCGGATGGTGCTGTTCACGAAGGTGGCCGGGATTGCGATCATCAGCCACTTGATTAACTTGAAGACAAAGCTCCTGGGCTTTTTCTCCACAATGCTCTTCACGATTTTTCCATCGAGGGCGGCCACATAGATGGAGAGGAAGGTCCTGGATACCAGAGCAAAGGAGTGGAGGCAGAGCAAGCCCAGCTCGGCACTAACCAGCTTCGGGAAGAACAGTTTGCGGAGTTCCAGCAGCTGCCTGAAGAATTCCGCGTCCACGGCCGGGGAGGCTCTGCCCGGGCCGCCGCTGAGGTGCGAGACCGCCCGGCCCCGCTCGTCTCTGCCGCCCGCCCGCCTCACTCGCCCGCGGATGATGGGGTAGAGGATTCTGAGCCCGTACGCGGCGGCCAGCAGGCACGCAGCCCTTTTCGCGGCGCCCGCCCTGCTCCACTGCACCCTCCGTGCCGCCGCCTGCAGCATGTGGGCCATCCTGCCCCGGGCAGCGCCACCCGCCGCTCTAGCGCCGGTGCCTCATGCCCGCCGGGAAGGCCGGTCCCGCCGGCTCCTCATCGGGGCGCTGGGCCCGCCCCGCGGCCGGCCGCCCTGCCGTGACAGATGCCGAGTGAGCGCTGCCTCCCCGGGGTGACGGTGCCTTCAAAGCGCGGCGCGTTGCACAACCGAGCCCCGCGCGGCGCGCCCGCCCCGCCGACCACCATTGGCTGCGCCGCGCGGGGCGGCACCGGCTCCGCCACCGGCTCCGGCAGCGGCCCGGCCCCGCTCCGCCACAACCGCTATCGCTCGGGGCAAGGCCGCGGCGGTGGCAGCGGCGGCACCGGGTCCCCGGCGCTCGGCTCCGGGCTCACGGCGGGTCCCCCGGCGCTCGGCTCCGGCCGCACCGTTGATCCCCCGGCGCTCGGCGGGTCCGCGGAGCTCGGCCCTGCGGCGCGCCCCCGGCTGCGGCCGGCCCTTTCCTTCCGCCTGCCCTCGGAGCAGGCTCCGCCCCCGGCCCCGGCCCCGGCCCCGCCAGCGGCGCGGGGGGAGCGGGCGGGGGGCGGCGGGGCCGGGGAGAGCTCGGGGCTCCCGGCGGGATGGGCAGCGGGTCACCCCCGGCGCTCCCCGAGCCTCCCCGGGGCGGGAGGGCTGTATAACCCCGGCGGGGGCTCCCCGGTGCGGGAGGGGCGCGGCACAGCCGGGCCGGTGGCCTCGGGCGGCCCCGGGTCGGAAATCGGCCGGGCGGCCGCGGGAGGGAGCCGGGCCCTCGGCGTCTCCGGGCAGCGCCTGCACACTGCGCGTAATTTATTTCCTGTCCTCCCGCTGAAAGGAAGCCGGTATTGTGCGTTGGCCGGGTTATTAGCCCAGAATAACCCCGACCGAGTCGCACGGCCCCGGCGGTAAAACCCGGCTGGTTTCACACAAAGGAATCTACAGTGGAGGCAGTTGTCTTGCTGCTTTATTTCTTTTATTTTCTTAATTACTTATTTTTACTGTTTCACTTGTTTGGAAAAGGAACTGAAATTGCAGAGGGAGGATCAGAGTACTTACAGAGTACTTAACCCTAACTCTGGTCCTTTTACACTTTGAAAATATAGTATTGTGGTAAGTGCACAAGATAGTATCTGACAAAGCGTTCGTTTAGAATGTGCGTATAAAAGTACGTTTTTAAAATGTGATACTAGGCTTTTATGGCAGTGGTAAAGAGCCTGGTTTTTCTTTAAAAATGGAGAGTGAGGCCACCTGCCTCACAGTAACTCAGCAATACTGTGTTAAATAAGTCACATTACTGTTACAAAACAACTCCCCATTGAACATAGTGCAGTGATGGTGATTAGATAGCAGGACAAGCTTCAGGATGAAGGAATGGTATAATTGATTTGAGAGCAAGTGAAGTTTGCTTTTAAAAATCAGACACCATTTACCAAACCATTCAGGTGCCTTCTAAGAGCTCCAGTAAGCCAAGACCAGCAGGACAAGAAAGGAGCAAGGAAGATCTTTTTCTCATTTCTGTGTAGGGGGCTGCAAAAATTCAGCCCACAGTGGTCTGGACAGTTGGGTAGAGAGGATATGGGGTAATTTTAAGTGTATTATGTTTTTGCCAGTAAGCACAAGCCAAATATCTGGACAGAGGCCCTTCTAGGTATTTTCTTTCCTAAATGCACAACTCAAGATAAAGCTAAGGAAGTGTCAAAATCTGACCTAGTGCAGTGCAGAAGACATTCAGTTAGTAGGTAAGCCTGATTTCACTGCAGATTATTTTGTCAGTAAAATAGGTTTTTCAGTGCACAAAGATACAAGATATACTGGCTAAGAAATTGCTTTGCTTACAGCTTGTTATTTTTTTAATCCTGCTCTCCACTGGATACTTCCCTTACTGCCTTGTGTGTAGCACAGCATACTCTTAGATTTTGCCAAACCACAGCTATTTGCAGTATTCCATTACTCTAGCATTTTCTTACCAAGGGGAAAGTTCACAGATCTCTTTCAGTTCTGCATATCTGCTGACCTTTCACTTCACAGGATCCTGGATGACTGAAACTTCTGGCGATTTGGTGGTTAGTGCAGACATACACCCCACAGTCAGATCTAGTGGGAACATTGAAGTGAAGCAAATCTAACCACATAGTGTTTCACTCAATAAAAGGAATGTATTTCCTTCTTTTGTAAGCATGAAGAAAAGACTGAACTGTTGTTTAAATACCCTCTTTCTTCTGTTCTTGCTGTCTCAGAATTTTGCTCTGCCACAGTCCTCCTCAGTAATCCATGTACAAACTCCTCTTTGTGGAGCACGGCCTTAGGTGTTAGATTTTTCTTTTTTTTTTTTTTTTTTTTTACTGCTGAAGGCAGGCAACTTTACTACATTTACTCATAATAACACTTCTCAATATTACTGGAAAAAGAACTGCCAAAACTGCAGTAATATCAGTGCAGTGTTCAGTGCTCTGTTGTCTCCATGTTTTCTACTGAATTTATAATAAACTTTTGGATATATATGTAATCAAGTAAGTTTGAATAACTGAAGCTGTGGAATTGGAGGGATGTTGGTACTAAGTCCAAACTGTTTGTGAGTTTTTCCTTTCTTAAGGAGATACTTGATTTTTAGTGTCAAGTGATTGGGTCTTAGTATTTTTTTTTTTCATCACATGCATTAAAATAACTTGTGTACATTTTTTTAAATATAGGAACCAATAACTGAGGAGGAAGAATATATGGCAGCAATGAGTATCAGGGTGGCTAAAGTCCATGAATGTTTGTGTATGTAGGAACTAGAGTGTAATCATGACAACTGATGCTTCTTTTTTGTCTTCTGTTTTGTGCCCACTGTCTCCCATACCAGCACTTCATCTTTGCACAACTTTGTGGTTGTGATGAAGGTAGTGGAATTGGAACATACAGGCTATTACACAAGAGATATCAGTCAGGCTTACTCAATGACCATTTTTTCTGCCGTTTAATTTAGTGTTTGAAAAAATAATGTGCAAATTTTTAAGTAAAAGACCATTTATCTTATGTCTTATATGATCCTAACAGAGGGTGCTCCAATAGCTGTAACATCAGTCTGCAGTAAACTGAAATTTCCTTGCTGCTTAGGGAGTTATCCACTATGCCATAAGGACATAAAAAATAGAATTACTGAAAAATAGTCATAAATTCCGTGTTTTGAATCATTGCTATTTAGAACCTTTAAGATTTAGATGCATGTAGATCACGCATACAGTACATAGCGGTTTCCATATCGATGAGTGTGTGAAACACATAACATGAATCCACACAGAGCTTGTTTACAATTACTAATACTGAACTGTAAATGATGTCCAAAATATGATGTACTCTAATGTGGTAAGCTAGGAACATCTGGTTTTTCCTTTAATTTTGAGCTGTATGTTTGCACAGCAGTGTGGGAATTGCAGAATTTCATTTGAGTCAGATTCAACAGAGTGTGAACATAGAAGCCATTAGTCAAGTAAATACCTTTCTCTGAAGTAATTCCAAACTTTCTATTTACTTTAATGTCATCACTTACATAAGTACAGAAATACACCCACAGAATTAGTTTGCAACATGAAGGCACACCAATGGCAAATTTGTGTATTTATCAGAAAAGGGTGATAAGATACCCTGACCTTTGGTTTTGAATTTGTGTCAGCAGAAATTATCTGTTTATTTAGTCTGGTTTAGAGAAGCTACTGGCTATGATCATATACCTCAGTAGAATATTCAGACACTATAATTCCTTTAGGATCTGGAGATTTAAGACAAGCAGGAGCTTTAGCTTTAATGGAACAGATGTGGAAGCTTGTTAAAGTGTCAATGTGGTGAGACTGGCCTGATCCTATCAAGCAGTTGATTCTAACTCTTTTGGTTCTAATGAGACTGTAGGGGTGCTCAGAGTAGACAGAGCTATGTTATCACAAGAGAAGAGAGAGGGAACAGTCCTATTCTGTTCCTTGGTTCCTGAGTGTAAGTATCACAGAGATGGTGTAAATGGGGTGCATTCCTGTACCAGAAGTCCTTTTTCCCTTATTCTGTCTTTAGGGAGATACACACTTGCTGCTGCAAATTCGAAGCCTGCATGACTTGTAGGTTCTAATGATTTATCCACAAGAGATTTGAGTAATCTCTCTGACAGGACAGTCAATAGCAGACTGATCAGTAACAGTTCTGACTTCTGAGAACAGTGATATTCTAGAGAGAACACAGCTCCAGAAAGAAATATAAACAAGTTGTTTCCCCTTTACAAAGTGAGAGGGAGAGGGAAATAGGCAAGAGTAGAGGTCAACGTCATGGTAAACTGTTGAGTGATGTTCTCAGACAAGGAATTTCACTTTTAATATTTAGGCTTTAATACCTAAACCTTTAATATCTAGATTTCTCTTTCTTGTTAAACTTACTCCATACAGATAATTCAGCTGAACTAGGATGTGTCTCTTTTATGCCTTCAGAAGTCTCAAATACATTATATATGTTTTTCAGGTTTTGCTTTAAATCTGTAAAGGTCTCTATTTTCAGATCATCTGAAGAAAATTCTAATGCTATTATTAAACTTATTAAACCTTTTCTCAAGTGCTTCGTAAACTCTTTAAACAAGCTACATGCCAAGTGCAAGAGTACAGGTGTAACTGGTAAAATCGTGTAGTTGGTTTCAGTTAACAATGGTGATACTGGCACTGCCCACAGCAGTGTTCTACTCTGTAAAAGTGAAGGCAGGAATAAATCCAGAAAAACCATCTCTTTACTCTTGCACCCCAAACACAGGATCTGCTGACATCCTTTTGTCATGCCTCAAGAATTTGAGGGCTTGCAGCTGGTGAGTATGACAACAAAAAGATCATCTACTGCAATTTGCTTATTAACTCTTACTTGGGAGACTTCTAATATTGAAAATAAGCAAACAGGCCAGTGCTTCACCAAGCACAGTATTCTGTCTCTAACAATACCCCTAAGCAGATACCCAAGAGAGAAAAAAATTGCAATTTAATGTGATGCTGCAGGTTCATACTTTCCCAACCTCTAAAATTTTAAGCTGTGAGAATTTTGTGAGACTGGGAGGTTTTTCTATTAAACATTCCTTACAATTACTTGTCAGTCTCTCTTTAAATCCTGTAAACTCTTACCTAAATAGGAACGTCTGATAAGCCATTCCTCAGATTTACCATTTCATATGTGAAGAAACACTCCTTTCTGCTTAATTTGACCCTGTCTCCCACAAGCTCCACTTCATGTCCACCTCTGCCTGTTCTGCAAGAGGCATTCAACAACAGAGCTCACTCTTGCTCACTCCCTTCCCCTCACCCCGCAACTTTCCCATCGCCCTCAGGAGTTTGTCAGCCTCTATTTCATATTAGTCCCCAGTGCCTGAGTGCATGAAAACAAGAGACATAAATAGTCTCTTTGCTCCCTTTTGCATTTTTTTCAATGGCAGGACTTTCCTTATTATTTTACAACTTATTTTTTTAAAAAAAACCTTCAGTAACAGGTGTTGTCAACAGCCTTAATTAAATCCATCGAGACAGCAGCGATCATTCTTTCTTACACATGTTCTACAGCAGCTTCCATCTATAGAAGCTCCACTGGCTTTTTACATGTTGGCCTATATTGTAATTCCTGCTATTTTTTTTGTGCAGAAGTGAGCTTTCTGGATTGCCACAAAATTCTTATTTTTAAAATTATGTCACATTTTCTACCCTCTGGTCTCCAAGATGACTCCAAATTCAAGTGGTCCTTTCCACGGTGCTGCATTATAGAACTCTTCATTGAATACCATTTAGTCCTGGTGATTTGCTAGTCTTTATTCTGCCTTGATAAGATCATTTTCACCTCACCTGCTGTTATTTTCATTTTGACAGATTCTCACTGAGTTCCCCAGGAGGGGTTCCTACATAAAGTTCTGCATGGTTTCCTCATCAATGAACACTGACGCAAAAAGCCTGACTTTTCCATAACATCCGTGTCTCTTCTGGGTGCTCATGTTGTTCCTTGGCCACCAGTTGTCCCTTTAGACTTTCTAGCAAGCTTTTGCTCCTAGTTGATGTAAAGAAAAATTATTTAGTAGTTTGGTTACTTTGCCTAGTTGTTTCCCATTTTTTTCTGGCCTGTTTGATTGTATTTATATTTTTGTCTGAGTTCATGTTCCCCTCTGTTATCTTCTTTATGCTATGGTTCAGACTGTCTCTTCATTTCAAGTCTGGTATCTTTCAGTTTTTTCCTAACCCCTTGTAAGGATTTAATTCTCTTATCTCCCTCTCCTGTTTTGCTTTTGACACTGTTCCCTAGCTGGAGTTTGGCACATCTACAGAGGATTCTTTGGTCTTTATTAATCTTTATAGAAATACTGTTTTTATAAAGTGAGGCATTCTGCACGAGACTCTGTAACAGATCTTGTGCACTGTTCTCCATCAAGCCAAGGGTGGCACTTTGTCTGGAGAGTTCATTCTGTGAAAAATTACTCCATCTAAATAATACCACCGAAGAATGGCATGTGCTTCATACAGCAATGTGTCAGCCTACTGCTGTCAGTGGTACTGTCCTGGCTGGTGGCTTGCCGGTGGATCCAATCCCATGTTCTCCCCAGCAGGGCACTGAATTTCAACCCAGATAGATTAGGTGCTTCTCTCTGAGCTGGCCAGTTTGTTGTGTTTGGAAACTATTTAGCCTCTCTATAATCTTCTATCTCTCCATCTTTTAAAGGATAAAATAGGGGAAGGACTTTTCATCAGATTAATTGAAAGAAAGATCTGTCTTTCAAGAGGAACTACTTTTAAAAGAGGAACTTTGTTTTTAAATCAAGCTTTGCCTGCTGATTTGAACTTCCTCAGACTCTGTTGTGATTGTGCAAAATCACAGCCACCTTTTAAAAAGTACTCTTCATGGAAAAACCATCAACCAGGTTACTATAAAACACCACTAGGTCAGTTTTGCTTTATTTCTCCATAAGCTGATTTCTCAAGGAAGGGAATGGCATAGAGTATTCACTGGAAGAAGGCCATGCAACTCTGTAAACAAAGTTTAAACACTGCATTTGCCAAAGAAAAGCTTCCACTTGGAACAGAGTCAGGCTTTTTTTAGTCATGCATTCCTAGCATTCGATAATTAGGTCAACATTTAGAGATCTAAATAAGCATATCCTGGTATTTAAAAGTGCTAGAAATTCTCACCTTGGATAGAGATGGGAAAGCATTTTAGTTTCTCTGCATCTTTTATGCAGTTTTCTACAGATGGATCTAGTTACCTAATGCTAGATATCAAGATCAAACAAAAAAATCAAAGTTAATTTTAAATTAACTTTTTAAGAATCAGTAATGTTGTAAAATATTTAAACCTAACTGTGAGATTCACCAGTTTGGGTTTGTTTTGGTTTTTTTTAATTAACATTCATCTCTTTGGTAATGCCTTCCTTAATAATGAACACTAGAGTAGGACACTTGCTGGAAAGGGGAAGATGCATTAAGAAAAATGAGAACTATTTGCAGTTAGTTCTAAGAAATTGCTTGGAAATGCAGCTTCTCTCTGTTTCTCTCTTGCTGTCTCTTGTGGGTATGATTTTACATAAACAGTGTCTGTTCACTCAAGGGAACATGTATAGAGAAGGAACCATCTTCAAACCTTGAGGGTACAATAATGCCGCAGACAGAGTTGGCACACACTTTGAATTCAGTTTCATTGCCTGAATTAGCTGCTTCCTCTCTGGGTGTGTTGAGACATAAACTAGGGGCCCAACTTAAGTGCTCGAATCACCCATCAGAAGACCTCCCTCTTTATTTGATTGTACAGGAGTTCTGCAGGGACCCATTCAAAGCTGGGTGCCAAAAGTTGCACAGTCAACATTTCAACACAAATGTCCCTGGAGAAATGCTTTCTTAGGCTGCTTTGGGCTGCTTTGATATGTCTCTTCTATCTAGAGCTGATCTGATAATGAAGAAGCATGTCAGAGAGAAAATTCAGGTGCTGAAAGCTGTTCTGAGGAAGATCCTGTGTAATACTTTCTTAAGAAACTTCAGTCTCTGACAAATAGAGGAAGCCTCTTTGTTCTATACTTACTTCACCTCCAAGAGAATCAGCTAAGCTCCATGAAATTCATTCTCTTGACCTTTTAAAAATTAATAATTATGTCCTACAGCTCTTTGAATTATACCATCATTCAGAAAGTCAAAACAATTATTTCAAACTTTTAAAATGTTGACAATCAAGGCAAAATATGCAAATACTGGAAATATAATCATATTCACCTTAGGTCTTATTTAATTTTTTACTTTGCCCTCCTCAAAAAAGAACTGTTTTTTTTTTTTATGACTGTTTGAAAGGTCATTAGCTTTATTTGTAAGAAATAATTTGAGGACAAGAAGATTTATTATGTTGAAAAATAATTAATTGAATCTTTCATGTAACTTTTCCTGGATTCTAAAAATAGCTGCTAACTACCAGATAAATAAGTTAAACATAAAGAAAATCCCACTTTTTTCCTTTAAATCTAGACAATACTGTGAAAAAGTAGGAGTAAGGGTGATACGGAAAATATCATATATTAAAAAAAAGGGATTGGATTATGTTATACATGAAACTACATCTTAGACATAGTATTAATGAGTTCAACATTTACACTAGATGGAATTGAAAATAAAAATTAATATTTGAAGTGATGAAATTAAATTTTCAGTCTGTCATCTGTCATATTAGCTGTAGAGACAAATAGACTTCAAATATAGATATAATTTATCACAAAGTTATTAATCGTGTTCTTACAAGAAACAATTATGTGTAGTTATCAGATTCTATAAACATCCTAGCCAAATTAGGAGCATTAGAAATAAAAACATCTTGGCTAATTTTTCATTTTAGACTCTTAATATCTACTCTGAACATTCTTCACATTGTTGTACTAATGCTAATCAAACTTTAGTACTTTGAAAAATGTTAGGCTAAAGATAACTCAGGAAACACCACAGGAAAAGATTTATATAGAATTTTGATGATTGTTTTGTAAATGGGAGCCTTTAATTGCTGAGACAATGGCAGTGAATTATAGGGAAGGGAGCGAGTGGAGCTGTGCTGCTGCCAAGGTTCCCTGAGTGGCTCTGCATCCCTCCTCGAGGGTTAGTCACCTTTACACACAACAGCTCATCAGGAGGGACCGAGGGCAACAACATCTACCAGTAGAAAATACTCATCACTTCCCCTGTTGCCCCTAAAATATGTGGGGAAGAGCGGGATGGAGAGGAAAGTGCTCTCTTGTCCTAAAAATCACAGTGGTTGTAGCAGAAATAAGCTGGACCTGAAAGACAAATCAGTTCACTTGAGACAAGAAGACACTCATGACTCCCTTGGGAAAAGGTGATGGCTTTGGCAGCAGCCTGCATGGAAACACCAGGGGTAGAAAAAGGGCAGCAGCAACCAGAGCATTGCCTCTTCCCCATCAGCTGTCTCACTTGGCTTTCTGCATCCTTCCCTTTGTCTGTCCACCCCTGGACCACCCTTTCCCCCTTCTCTGCCCGCCTGGGGTAGGGACAGCAGCCGCCCCGGTGCTCCCAGGGAGGGGAGGCCCTGCAGAAGGGCCCTGTGGCCGTGCTGGGAGGCTGCAAACCCTCCCTGGGGTGGCCATTGCCTCTGCCCACACTGCCAGCAGCGCACGGGGCAGTGTGCTCCCTCCCTCCCTCCCTCCTGCCGCCTCAGCAGCAGAACATGAACTGGGTCGGTGGCAGTCGGTGAGTGAAACTCTTCAAAGCCAACAGAAACAGCTCCATGCTGTGTCAGTGTCCCTCACGGGTCGGGCACCACCATGGTGTGTTTAACAACCCCGACGCCCCCTCACAAACCAGGCACTGCCATGTTGTGTGTGGCAGCCATGGCGGCCCCTCACAAACCGAGCACAGCCATGGGGTGTGTTTCAGGCCTTGTTTCCCCTCACAAACTGGGCATAGCGATGTTTCAGGCCTCATTTCCCCTCACAAACTGGGCACAGCCATGGGGTGTGTTTCAGGCCCCATTTCCCCTCACAAACTGGGCACAGCCATGTGTTCAGGCCCTGTTTCCCCTCACAAACTGGGCACAGCCGTGGTGTTTGTGACCAAACGATTGTCTCTCCTGGGACCAGCAGTGCCCAGTGTGTGTGTTTCAGGCCCGGTGTCCCCTCACAGACCAGCAGCCATGGCGTGTGACAGCCCTGGAGTCCCCTCGTGGGCCGGACAGTGTGAGAAGGTGCAGAAGGTCCCAGCCCAGGCAGGGGGTCACATTTGGGCTCAGTGTCTCTCCACAGACAGGAGCTGGCTGAGGCCTTTCTCATGCCCTCACAAAAAGCAGTGGTTACTATTTGAGGAAAAGGATGTACAAGTACTGAGATCCACTGAAATAATAAAACATCACAAACTGAGTTGTAATGATAAATAAAAAACAGATGATGTTGTCTTTCTTTGGGCACTGTGCCTTCTGCCATTCTACTAAAAATCTAAACCCCACAGATTTTATCAGCCATTGGGAAGCAGCATTGCTGAACACAGCTTTATAATCAAACTAAAAGAACACCCTACCCATCTGGAAGTCTTTCCAGCAAATTGGGTTTTCTGAATGTTGCCTCTGTGAAGCAGGAGGAAGGGAGAGTTTCAGTTGAAAAAAACTCCAAAACAGCAACCCAAACTTTGTCCTAAATGCCCTTCTGCCATACCCTCTGTAAGAAAACCCAGTGTGTAGGAGTATTGCACACATACAGCAGATACAAACCAACCTGCTGCTTGCTGCTCCTGGTTCCTGGGTGAATCTGGGGTTACATTTTAGGTGTCAGAAAATCTACACATCACTGGGCTCCTCCCCACTGCAAGGGTGAATGTTATACCCATATGTTTGGAAAGTTTCCTCTAACTTTAAGCAAAAGGTAATTCCAAGGGAATACTCCATATTTCTAACCCTCACAAAAAGTCTTAATCTTAACCTAAGGACTGCAGCCATGCTCACTCTGCTCATAAAACAGTGTCCCCAACTTCCAATTTTATGCCCCAAGTCCTATAGGCATTTCACATAAGACTGGGTTTGACAGGTGAAGTACTTAGAGGTATAACTGTCTCCTATATTGCACAAACAACAGCCACTTGTAGTGTCAATCTACTTTGCTTTTCTGTTTTACAAAATGTCCCCAGTATTCTGGAAAGTCCCAAAAGATAAAAGCTCATATAGTGCTCCTTTGGTTTGTTTGCTAATATAGTTTTGTAGCTATGTTGCAACATGACAAAGAAAACTAGAAAAAAATAATATATTGACAAAGATTTCTTAAGTTTTAAGAAGTTACAGATTGATTAAATGTGTATTACAAGTCAAATGACTAAAAGCTTTTTCTGTTTTCTTTTTTCATGTTAAATGTGTTTGGTAGACTAATATCAAATGTGATGCTATCCTTACTGGAGTAAACTGGGATCAGTCAAAATTTCTTCAACAGAGATATGTTGACTTTACTACCTGAAGGTTTGACTAACATAACATAACATAACGTAACGTAACGTAACGTAACGTAACGTAACATCACATGTATTTGTGTCCTAAAACCTCCGAACTATTGATGAGAAGTTCAAGCCATGACTCAAGATTATGCTGTTGCAATTACAATAATTATTTGCATTTTTCAGGAGCAGAATCATATTAAAGCAAGAAAGGAGAAAACAAAAGGTAAATAGTTTCAGCCATATTGGATTTTATATTGTTGTATAAAACCTTTAGTATGTTCACTTAAAACTTTCAAAGCATTTGGAGTGACACTCAGAACAGTAGCTAAACAGTTACAATGCATTTTCCTGACTTTTAGGGGAAAAGTCGTGTTCTAGATTTACTAAATTGAATTACTACAAGAAGAGGAGGGAGACAGATAAGGTGTGAATGTATGAATTGTGCCCAATTTTGGTTTTCCTGGCTTACTTCTGTTACCGTGTTGTGTTGGTGTGTGGGGACACAAGGGACTGCTTGGAGCCTCAGGTGATAACTGCGTGGTCAGCCGGCCTCACACACACACACACAGCCATTCCTCTGGGCCGTGTGACAGGAGGGTGGGCTCGTTAAAGTCCTTTAAAAGGAGGACAGCTTATTTGTGGTTTGAATCTGAAAGCAAAATAAGGGAATCAAACCTATCTGTGGCATAGCAGACATTTCAAAAGAAAGACAACAGCAAGAGAAAATGGCTATAACCACAACAAGTGGAGTCAGTCTCCACCTCAGCAGCAGGAAAGAAGAGGCAGTATAGGAAAGCTCCCCACTGAAGCTGATACCCCCAAAACCCAGAGCAGGTGCACAGGCATATAGAGGTAGAGGAGTAGCACTGTATAGAGGCAATTACTCAAATTAAAACATTTACATATGGGAATGTGGGACCAATCAGCAGCTTGTCCTCATCACCTACTCAGTTTCCTGGAGGTCTGTGAGCCCTTTGTTTTCTCAGGAATTACTGATCTAAGCCACATAATTTATATTACAACCGTGTAATTTGCTTCAGTGGAGAGGGAAAACTGGAAAAGACAGGATTGTTTTTAGTAATGTAGTACTAAATTACTAAACACACTGGTAATTTTCTAATTGCTATTATACAATTATTAGTAATTTAGTAATTTAGAGGTGATGGGGAAAAAATATCTGGGACACTGAAGGGAAGTGGTTACAATTTGGGTGTGTGAACCCTAAAGTAACATGAATTTTGAAGTGTTGATTTGTACACAGGATGATTTTACCTTAGTGAAGATATTCATCTTAACTGAAGAACAGATATTTTCCATAGATAATGTCATCCTGGAAAGCTAAAGATAATAATAAATTATACTAAAAAATTAGTTACCAACGAACATGTCAGGTATATTAGTTACATGTCACCTGCAATCATGAGAGGAATTACATTTCAGAAGAAAAGCCAATGCTATTTTTGGTTTTGGCATAGCCTTCAGTTTTCCATAGCCTTCATTCGTTTAGAAAAAAAAAATCTGTTTGTGCAATATGTTATTGTCCTGATACATTCAGAGTGTCAGTCATATCTCTCTTTATTTGTTGTAACAAAAATTCTCTCTGAATTCCCCATCCTAGAGACTTTCCTTTTTTTGTTGTTGTTTTCGTTTTGTTTTGTTGTTTTGTTTTTTGTCAAAAGACTATTTTCTTTGTCAAGAAAGACAAATTTGGGGAACAATAAACTCTTTGTGTCATTATAGATGGCATATCTGGTGGTGTATATAATCTTGCTGATTTATTTGCTTATCTTATATGCTTCCTGAAAAGCCCCTTTAAATTTTTCTAGGACCTTGTCTGTTCCACATTTGGTATCTTTTATTTTAAGAAATATTTTTAGTGGTTGTACACAAGGTTTAGCATTTAAGAACTAAATTTTTGGCATCAAGATAACAATGATTTATTTTGAATATGACCCAATTATATTTGCATTCTTTTTCAAGGCAATAAAAATAAATTAAGAGCAAACAGGGCATGAGAATTCAGAGATACTTAACCATGTGCTTTTATATCAGGAATAGTTTGCTAAATCTTGCTTACTAATTTCAAAAGATTTACCTATACTGGTAATGTGTTGTTGAAGCTTCTGTCAAAAATTTATTCTCTCCTTTAAAAAAATAAGGAATTCTTTGAAAGAAAGAAACTTAAGTCAAAAATGAAGCTCCTGGAAGTATCATCTCCTAAAAGATCAGCAGTCAGTTTGGATCTTGTTAATCTATATGTGGTGAACCAGATATCAACTAAAAAAGACAACACTGGTGAGTTTGGGGTGTTCTGACTTCTCAGAATTAGTTATTCTTAACTGTTAATGCTGTTATTTTAGTTGTTGTTCTTCTGTTTTACAACTTAACTCTCCAGTAAGTGTTGTTTTATTTTAAAAATAAAAAAATGTACATAAATACTAAAACTATGGCTGGATAAAAAGTGAGGGCATAAGAGGAATCAAATAACCTTGGCTCCTGCCTACTCCACCTTTAAAGGCTTGTGCAGTGTCCCAGCTCCAGGCCAGGCCAGGGCTGATGTTTGAGGTAGCCAGGACAGGCCTGGCCAGGACCCTGAGGGGACTCTACACCTCCTCACGTCGTGCACAGGGGGCCACAGGGGAGGGAGTCCCATCACGAGGGGCAGCAGCACTGGGAGTGAGTGCCCAGGAAACGTTTTGCTCCCTGTGGTGAGCCCCTGCCTGGGAATCATCACTCTGTTATTAGTATAATTTCTTATTTCATTGCTGTTTTCAGTAAATTGTTCTTATCTCAACCCACGATCTTTACTTTTTGTGCCTCCAGTTCTCCTTTCCATCCTTCTCCAGAGAGACAGGAAGAGGGAGAATGAAAGGGAGAGGGAGATGGAAAGGAAGGAGAAGGGAGAGGGAGCAAGCAGCACATGGTTTGAAGTGTTTCAGTGGGAACACTCAATCGGAGAATACCATTTCTAAACCACTACACACACTTATTACCTTCCCCATTCTATTCATTAATTTTACCCCACATCCATTTATTTTCCTCTTTGCTGTTGAATGGGTTTATTTCCCATCCACTTCCTTTTTTATAACTTTGGGAGCATTTGAAATAGTCTTGTAAGTTCTACCCAGATTATCTTTCGTTATCCATTATTAAACTTCTATTAAACATCACTAAAACTTGAGTCCTAGCTCTTTAAATGTAAATGTGGTACTTAAGGATATGGTTTAATGGTGGACTTGGCAATGCTGGTTTAATAGTTGAATTCAATGATCTTAAAGGTCTTCTTCAACCTAAATGATTCTATGATTCATGTCATCTGTGACATATTCATAAACCAGATTATGAAACACTTTTGGTCCTATTCTCAGAAGAGTAGAAGGTGACAGAGGAAGAGAGAAGAGAGGAAGGCAACAAAGCCTATACACACCAGTGGCTGGCTAAATAATTTTATACTATTGTGCCATTTAGAATAGAGTTTTTTATTGTTAGTAGCAAAGAAAGAAACAAATATGACCTTAAATGGATTAGGAAATCTAAAACAACAGCTTTTGTACTCTAATGAAAATTCAGGAACCTCAAAGCTTTCTCCAAGCCCAGAACTGACATAACATTCTGACATTCATTGCAGAGAACATGAGGAAGCCAGTCCACGTTGATATCACTGAAGATGAAAAAACCCCTATCAGGAGACATAACTTAGAGCTTCCTTCATCACCCCTAAGTACACAACATAAGTCAAACTTAGAAGATCTCCAGAGCAGGTACTTGTCTAAAATAGGCAATAGTTACACAATAGTGAGATTCTGGGAGAGGCATTTCATGATAGTCTTAACTTTTGGGGTATTAAGAAAACATAAACATACCATTGCAAACAGGGAAGTTTCACAACCACTCCAGTAATTCCAGTGACACTCTTACTGTGAGAGAGTAATTAATAAATTCTGATTTAAAAACTGCACATGAAGCTGAAAGATCTTTTAAAAAACATTATGTGTATGTATTCATGTCAGGTACATACACTAAGTTTTTCTCAAGGAGCAGGTTATTCAAACAGCATTACCCACTTACACTATTTTCCCATCCAGCTTTGGACATCCTAAAGTGACTGACTCAGACAGAGTTCTCATAGCTGCCTAAGAATCAGGCTGTTTTAAGATGTGAGGAAAAATATTCCTAAGTTATTTTGAAATTAATACTCAGAATATTTTAATCTTTTGGATCTTGTATTTCATAGGCTGTTTTTATTCATTTTACAAGGTTACAAAAGCAAGTTTTGAACACGAGAAGACAGCTTCTCTCAGAAAAAGGAAAATACCAGCATAATGTATGTTTATTATTCTTGTAAGACTAAAGATATGCAGTAATAACTGTATTTTTAAGTGATTTTTCAAAGAGTAGCCAAATCTCATGAATACTGAAATACATGAAGTCTTCTTTCTCTTTAAGACTATATTGATAAATTATGTCCCTGCTACTGCATACATGTTTATTGAAAAAAAGCTAAAAATGTATTTATATCCATCTCTCCTCAGGATAGCATTTGTGCGCATTTTTTTGATTAAGTACGTACTTATATGTTTCCCTGGAACAAGCCCTTATTGCCTTAAGTTTTTCATAAAAATCATATCAGAATGTAAAAATTTTTCTCTTCTTTTGCTTTCTATACAGAGATGTAAAAGATATGGAATGGTTTGATTACTTTGAACTTTATGCTTAAATCAAAACAGTTGTAGATAAATAAAATATTTCTGTTGTGTTTTGTCTAGCTGTCACATGTAACAGCATTAGGCTATGTTGATTCTAGTATGGCAAATGAAGACAACATGGCAAGAGTTTTTAGTGCTTGTCCATTGTCCTCCTCTGGTTTCCAGTTCTCTAACCATACACAGCTTTCAGAAGAAAATTTAATCACAAACCCAATGAACAACAATTGGGAACAAACCTATGAAAAGAAGCTGCAAAACCAGGTTTGGTTAATATTTTACTTCCATGGAATTATTTTAAACTAACTTTCATTTGTTTGATGTGTAAAACAAATGTAATGGTGATGGTAATTATGATTGATCAACATTTTTTGTAGGCTGGTGGCAATGAATATTCTGTATATACATATATATTTATTTTATTCTTCTGAAATAAGCTCAACTTGAGCTTTTGTTCACTGAGCACTCAGTATTGCTGATATCTGCAGAGAGAGAATTAGTCACATACTGGTGGCTTTCTTTCTGGCTTGTAAATTTAGTTAAAGAAAACTGAAATATAGTTTAGAAATACAGCTTTCTTAAACATACAGTTAGTGTAACTGGGTGTTGCATGATCCCAGATAATCCCATTACTTAATTTTTTATCTTTTAATGTCTCAGCGAGTAATACAATTCTTACAGTATTCTTAGTGCTCTGCCGTTGAACTCTTTACTTTTAAGAAACAATTGAAAGTTATTTGTTCTGATGCATGTTACTATTTTTTAAAAAATTTGTGATTCTTAAAAGAATCATCCTTAGAAAGGTGATACCAAATATAAAATGCTTTATTTTTAACAAATAAATTATTCATTGGAAATAATAAAAAATATTCCACGTGTTTCACCAATGGTATTCTGAAGTTTTGAGGTAAGTGAGGAAGAAGCTCCAGGAGTTTCAGAAGGGGAGATGATGGGTTGTTCAGGGAATGAGTAGGGCAAAACCCACAGGAAGCTGACCTGAAGAACAAAGAAGACCAAGAAATATGTTTTCAAAACACAAGGACACCTCTACGTGGAAGAGAATTATTAGATTCTGGAGGCCAGTTTGGTTGAATCAGGGAACTCCTGACTGAGGTCAAATGCAGAGAGGAAGTGTGCAAGGAGGGATGGGCAACCCAGGAAGAAGACAGGAGCATCCACTCCTTTTGGAGGGATGGCATTAGGATGCTGAGAGGATGATTAGAGCTGAAAATCACAATGGGTTGGAAGAACAGCAAGGAGGATTTCTGTAGGTGTGTCATCAAAGGAAGGAAACTTCTGATGCTGTCCTTTGCTAAATAGAGTTGAGACCTAGTGACAAAGGACATGGAAAAGCCTGAGGTACTAAAAAAATACTTTGCTTCAGGTTTTTTCAGACAAGATCTGCTCTCAGGCTCTTAAAATGCAGTCAGGATTTGTGGGGAGTTGTATGAAACAGTAGGAAAAGAACAAGGTAGAGAATCTACTGTAACCTGGACATAGAGAAATACTTGAGACTGGACAGTCCAACCAAGTATATTCCAAGGGTGTTGGATAACACCACAGATATTTATCAACCTTGTAAGGCTGTGGTGATCAGAGAAGCTTCCCAGTGAGATGAAATACACAAATGTTATGTCCATCTGCAAAAATGTAAGTGTGATCTGGGGAAGCATCATCTCATCTCTGCCCCTGGAAGGATTAAGGAGTTAAGCTCCCAGAAGCAATTCCAAGGTACATGAGGAACAAGAAAGTGTCTGCAAACAGCCATCAGATTTCAAGGTCATACACTGCTTGGTGGACCTAATTGATTTCTGTGATGGAATTAGTAGCTCTGGGAATGAGAGAGAACAGCAGGCGTTATCTACCTTGACTTTAGGAAGGCTTTTGATGAAGTTTCCCATGGGATTCTAGTAGCCAAAAAGGGCAGCTATTAACTGGAAAAATGGACAATAGGATGAGAAAAAACTGTCTGTTACTGCCATGCTCAAAGTAGCTATCTGTTGGCTAAAGTTTGTTTGGCAACACGGAGGTTTGGGCTGTAAGGAGGTTTGGGTTCTGCTGTAAAGATATAAAGAAATAAAAATAGTGGGAAAATATCTATATTGTTTGGAAACCCAAGCTGAAAGTTTTAAAGACTATAACAATTATGTATATTCTCAGTTTGACAGCTTCTACTGTTTTCTCAGCCAGGAAACAGCTTCGATCAAGACATTTGGAATACAAAACCTCCAAGCCAGTTTATTTTCAGAAAGCCTGATACAGTGCCTCAGGAACTGATCAAGCCATTTGATAGGTAGGCAGTGATTTTACATTAATGAGGGAAATAACAGTTAAGTTTAATTAAGAAAAATACTAAAATAATAGGAACCTTATTGCTACTTGGTTTTTTTCACTGACTGTTTTTCAATAGAAATTTAAATTAAATGGAAATACTAAAGATACAAAGTTATTTAAATTTACTAAAAGGCAGCAAAATCTCAATTTTGGGTAGGCAGTTTGAACCATGGTCTATTTTTTACAGTATCACAGACGTGATAGTGTTGCTGAATTCACCTTGAATGATAGCACAGATTTACTAAGAGGCCACGAGGAGGGGAAGCTTCCCCAGAGGGAAGCTGCCCCAGGTGTTATTAGTTTTGGGCACTGTTGCAAGTGCTTTTCTGATGATCTTATAATAGCAATTGAGCATCTGCACCTACATTATTTATACTAGGGATAAAGCATTTTCCTTCCTTCTCTTTCCTACTATATGGATGTGATCCTACTAGAGCTTTCTTTTTTCCCTATAATTGATTCAATAATACTTCTATGAGAATATGCACTTTGTTTTTAAAAGAATGGATGGAAATCAAGAATATATTTATTTTTGTATGCACTGATAGATTAAAACCAAAAACCAAAAACCAAAACAAAACAAAACAAAACAAAAAAAAAAAAAAAAAAAAACAAAAAAAAAAAACAAAAAAAAAAACCACCAGCCTTAAATCAGTGATGGTTTAGGGCCAGACTCATTTGTACTGAACATTTTATTTCATTTTCTTTCCAGAGACTCTCCCTTGGACCTACAGGTCTTATGTAGCTAATCTTATTTTACTCCTTCTGTTCCATAAGTCTGCCATTTGGTTGAAATTTCCTGTCCATCTCTAGCTTAGGCTGGATAGAGACATAAAAAGACCATACAGTATTTTGCTGCTCCTGAAGTGCCTGCAGCCTGTTTGCTTGGGGAGTCAAGTGACCAAACTCATTGGCCAAATAATAACTAAACACATCAGCCACCTATACTTCCCCTCTTCTTGTACCTTCTTCTGGCTTTCTCCAGCAAAACCTAAAATGAACATAGCATTCACCTTGCTGTATATTTGAGTGAATTCCAAATTAATATATTTACACTGAGCCCTATATAACCTTATCTCAACTTCATCTCTCATTTCTCCAGTAGCAATCAGGCCTGCACTCATCTGCTTATGACACATCTTCTCATCTTCTACCCATTCACGGGTCACTAACAACACCTCCTTTCCAATTGATCTTTAAATCCATTTCTTTGTATTGTCCTTGTTTTGTTTTCATCCATTGTAGCCATAAATTCTTATACCTCAAGAGATCACAATTCTTCTGTGAAGGGAGTTTCTTTCACTGTATGTGAAAAGTAGAGTGTAAATGTATATAATTGTTTAATGTAACATACTGATGATGCAATCAATGTGCATAATTCTGAGATCTGTGGCACCTCAAGGTTATTAAATATGAATTAAAAGTTTTCCTGTCATATTTTATAATTTACTCTTAAATTTTACTTTACATTACAAAATATTCAGCTGGAGTTGAGAAAGACTCTCTGGATTGCCTCACAAAATGGTTTTATCTTCTTCATGTAGATCTATCCAAGTATCTTCAGGAATAAACTCTAGTGTGTTAAGCCTTCTAAAACTGTCCTGGTGAGGTTTCTGTAACTAGAGGAAACTAGTTCCTCATTTAAGTTCCATAGAATCTTTATTCAGTTCCAAGTATTTGCCAATCAAAACATCACAGGCATTTTCTCCACTAAGAGTTTTCTCTTACTACATTTCAGTTTTCAATTCTACTGATAGCCTTGCTCAGAATCCTTTAAAGAAAGGGCTTTTTTTGAATGGCCTTTTTTGTCAGATCTCTGTCCTTCAGAAGAGTCTCAACTTTTTGCTCAGAGTTTCTGAAAGGTCAGTCAGCAGATCTAGCCAGGAAACAAAACAGTGAAAATGTTAGATTAAGAGTCAAGTAAGTGAAAGCATGAAAGCTTTCATGTCCATGATGCTCACATGATGAAATCTTCAAAACCACTACTCCCAGAAGTGGGACAGGGAAGCAGGGGCGTAACAAAATGTCTGACTGGCCTCCTGCACTGGAACAGAAAAATTCTGTGCTGAGTCAGGATTACTGATCTCAAGTACAAATGAAAGTCACTTGTTATGGGCTTTCAGTATGGAATAGAAATATAGTCTTAAGCAAACTACTTTCATGAGTGGAAGAAACTATCTTCCTCTTTATTTTCCCCCCTTTTTCTCTTTCTCCCCGAAGTGGCTGCCTTTGGTCAGCTGGTGGAGCAGCAGTGACATACTGTGGCTGATTTTATAAATCACAGTTCCCTGTCCAGGAGGATGTGCTCCATGGCTTTGTATATTTAGAGACATCAAGAAATAGAACTTCTTTTAAATCAATCTTACTATAAAGTAGATATAGAACATAATAAAATACACACTTTTTTTTAGTTGAAATACTGTATATTTAGGACAAAATCAAATGTAATGAGCAGTGAAGTTTTTGGGATTTTTATCATCACATTATCATTGTGTTGCGTTGACAGTCAGTATTTTGTTTATTTGTGTACACAGCAAAATGTGGTTTGTTTTGTTGTTTTTGTTTTTCCTTTTCTACCCATTACACCTCATTTCCTACCCCCAGGCCTGACCACATGAAGTCTGCAAGGAAAACTCCAGTGATAATAGTCAGTAATGAATCAGAAAACTGTGAAGGAATAAAAGAACCAACAATTGATGATAAAGAAACTGCAGAACTGAAAAATCCCCAAGATGGAAGTGGTTGTTCCTTTCTGGCACTATTTGAAGATGAGTGTCAACCAATCCATAATAGTCCTTCCACAAAGCATTTTAATCCTTTTTCTAACCAAAGCAATACTGACATTTTTTTCACTGTTTCTGACATTAGAAATCAAATTACCAACAGCAGTTGTTCTTATGACACTAATAGGGTTTGTCCTGCAATCAATGCAAACGAAAATTCTGTAGACAGAGACCTTGAAGGCATTTTCACAGCTCCAGAGCAGGTTTTCCTTAAAAGTAACAATGTATCAAATACAAGCTACAAGGAAACCGGTGGACTTCATAAAATCCACCTGCAGAACTGCCGTGAGGGACAGCACTACTTCATATCTTGTGAAAAGAGAGAAAAAAGAGCAAACCTTGAAAAAATTGGTGCGTGTCATATTTTAAGAACATATATTCTGAGTTTTATTCTCCTTTTAAAGACATATGTTCTTATAACCAGAGATGTATCTGCCCTGACTGAAAATGTCATGAATCTTCAGAATGCAGTCACATAATTTTAAATCCAACTATTTAAATTATTTTAAAAACTTGACAGAAACTTTTATATTTAAATTGCATTTATTCCATTGCATTTAAAAATCAAGCTTTACCTTTTTTAAAATTTTAGAGGCATTTGCTTATCACCATAATCAGCAGAATAGCTTAAAGAAGAATGTGCAGAATTATTCAAGGAAAAAAAGGTGAGTGTCATGGAAATTACCAATCTATTAACCAGCCATAACTGCAGAGGCCTTGCTGAATTGGAGAAATCCTGCTAAGAGCATAGGAAGACAAAATTCTCAACAGTATTACTGAAGACTCAAGTTTTCTCAGTGAAAATAGTACCATACAACGTGAATGAATTTATGCACAGGTCAGCCCATCATGCCTCTGTGTATCTCCCCATAAGAAGTACACAGAAATTCTGCTCCATGGGGCCATTTAGAGTTTCTGAAGTTAAGCTGTTGATTTGTCTTGTCCTCCGACATACTCTGTCTCATTCCACTGGCTACAGAGCAAGTGTCTTCCCCTGGCTATGCGAGTGCTCTGTGTTTTACTAAAGACTTGTTTTCCAAAGACTGATACATAGAACCTCCCATTTTACAACACAGCACTATCTTCTGTCATTGCTTCAATTCTGTTTTGCATTTCAACAGAAATGAAGTTTATGAAAAACATTCTTGGTGTTATATCTCAGGCTCAGAGATAAGTCCAGTGATCTCAGTAGTGGGAAGCATTTAATGGTTACTGAAGACAAAATAAAAATTTAAAAGTCACCAATAAGGACTTTAATTCAGAAAGGCAATAAAAATACTGGGGGAAAATCACTTACCAGAGAACTTTGTGTTTGCATTCCTCAGTGATGAAAAGTCTGTGAGAGAAACAGCCTGGAATCAGAACCATCTCTTTGTATTTAAAGAGGTAACCTATAAAAAGATGTAATTTTTGTCAAACTCAGTGTTTGCATGATTCATTTGATTAATGAGGTGGAGAAGGATTGTCAGAAACTGAATATGGCTTCACTGAATTAACTACCGTGGAAGCTTCTTTTCCATCATGGTTTATATAAAGAATTCAGAAAGAACTGCTGCTAGTGACATGGTTCAGATAAACAACCCTTTCAGGCCCACAGTTCACATGGCTTCATTCACACTTCTGCTGATGCCTGAAAGACATTGTGTAGGTTACCCATCAACACCTAGGATCAGGTTCTGCAGGCAATGCCCAGACATTATATGCAGGATACTTCAGTATTATAAAGGAGCTTTGTGCCAGTATATGTGTAAAAAGCATTTCAGATGTCTTGCCTGTAGAAGCCACATATGGTACTACTCAGGGATAAAAATACCTCTTAAAATAATTTGTGGTACAGTGCAGTGACTCCTTTATGTAATACAGAAACTGAATGTTCCTCTCTTAACCTGAGATGCTGATCCAGCTGAACCCTCACTATTAATACCTTATTGCTTTTGACAGTTCACAACAGCACAAGAGAAAGGATATAAGTTTGGACTGAGTTCATATCTTCATAAGATGGAGATGGGTTAGTACTATTTATACATCATCACTTAATTTTTTTTTCTCTACATGTGAAACTGAAACAGTTACTTTTAAACCTAGAGAGAACGATCTTTTTAGGATGTTAACTTTGATGAGGGCTTGTATTTCTGATTCACACAGCACTGTAAAAAGACAACCAGGTAACTAAGAATTAGCTGTGTTTGCTTGTCCTTGAAGAGATATTCTCTTCCAGTAGACTATGTGCTGTCACATCACGTGCGGTCAGAGGGAGGAGAGTAAGCTGGGCAATCCTACATCCTTCCTACATCCTTCCTACTCCCTCAGTAGCTGTAGGGTCAGCTGTGCTGGCTGCATTTCAGAGCAGAAGATCTGTCAGGGGCCTCCAAGAGAGAAATATGTAACTTGCATGGCAGCCAGTGTGCACATGGAGTCTGCTGCGTTCTCTTGCAGGCACTCCTGTGCACTCCAGAGTCCCTCCTCCTTTTGGGTAGCACAGTTCTGCTGCTGATTAACAGCACAGCTGAGCCTTTGGGGGTCCCATTCACCCATCTCTGTTAAGATGTGTTGACCTGAGAAGAGAAGAATTGGCTATTGCTAAGAACTAGATTGACTAAGATTTTGTTCTTTAAACAGTATCTTAAAACTGCACCAGAAGTAGTAATGTTTAATTCTACATGCTGTACTTGAGAGTTGGATCTTTGGGGAGTGTTTGGTGAGTAACTTTTCTTTCTTTTTCATCCAATTTTTCAAGATGTGGAGTCACCACTCAGCATCCAGTCTCACAGTTACTCTCCAAGGCAGACTGAGCACTATTCAAGCTCTAGTCCTGACACAGTGAGTAAATCCTTGTGGGCTGGCAGGGCTTTATTTGAATTATACCTCTATGCCTGAGAGCACCTAAGGGTGGATGTAGCTGGAATCTCATTTTGTTCTGTACAAGATAACTTCATGTGTGTTGAGGAAAAGGAAGAGCTGTAAATTTTCCTAAGTAGTTTGACAGACATGTGGTCTGTTCTCTTGATAATGACTGGCCGTGTGGAATTACAGCAGCCGAGGCAACCCGATCCAGTCTCAGTTCCACATATCACCTTGATTATGAAGTGTGGGAAGATGGTAAGCAACATTCTCTGCTCTTCCTGTACCCATAGCTGCCTTACATTACATGCCTGTAAAGCAGAATGATTTGACACACTGTGCTTTCAGTCATTCTTGAATACAAAAATGCCATGGTGTAAGAGTATAAATTGCATGTGAGAGTGAAGGTCTGCCTTGGCCACCTTCTCTTCACCAAGGGCCACAAGTGCATCCTTGGGGAAGGAATGAAAAAACCTGCAAACAACCAAAAGCAGACAGTTCTGGCCTTTCTGTTTATTTCACTTAGTTATTAGCAAGTCATTACTTTAGTCCTTAGTTATTAAACTATTTGAACGGTTACAATTGCAAAATTCTGTTCAAACAGTCTGAAGAAGAAGACACAGCCAAAAAGAAGGAATACCTGAATGAACAGTCCTTGAAGGCCTATGATGCCAACCTATTCTCAGCCTCAGCAAGCAGAGAGGCCCCCAGGGGCTCTCACACTAGGTGTGTGTATATGCAGCCCAGCAGTATTTTGGCTAGAGAAGAAGCGCACAATCTTCAGGAGAAAGACTCTATTTTTTGTGCCACAGAGCAGGAAAATAAAATTCACCCAGCCCTGTCTCAGGGCCCGTCACGCCGCACCCTTAAGAGGGAAAGCGTCACTCGCAGCACCAGGTGCGATGTTTGGTCGCAGACCGAGGGCTGTGTGACAGAAGTAGAGAAGGTGGATGTGGGCACCCAGTGTGGCGCCTTGAGGATGTGCAGCTGTGGGGGATCCGTCCCCGCTGCCCGCAGCCCAGGCGGGGTCCCTCCTCCCCGCGCTGCCGGTACCGCAGGAGAGCACAAATGGCCCGGGCAGGAAGTGCCGCAGCCCGCGGGCACCGGCAGCGCGGCCGGGACAGACGCCTTCTCTCCCGAGGACGAGTACCTGAGTTTGGCTGGCAGCAGGACCCTAGAGGTGCTGAACTACATCGATAAAATAAAGGAGAGAGCTAAGCAGTGATCAACTGTGGCATGTAACGAACAACAGTTTTGTCCTGTTCTCAGTGTATTTCATTCATTTGGCATATTCTGATTTTTCTAGCGTGGTTAGGCAAAAGATATTTTTACTGTTTGTTTGCTTTAACTATCAATAATTATGGATTTCTGTCTACCTAGTACTATCTCAGAGTATGGGGTTTTATAGATATCCAGCTATTAACAAAGGATTTTACAATAGCCTAGTAAATAAAAACATTAGGAATTATATTGGTTTCCTCACAATCCATACGATTCTGTAGTTTGAAATTGATTATGTTTCTTTTAAGAAAGATGTTGTTCTACTTCCAAACATATTTAGTGTGGTTCTGATTCAGAGCCATTGTCTGATTCTCGCCCATTTTAACAGAAAAACTTGCCTTTGTCATGTGTTCATACTAAACACAAAAATGGGAAACAACAGAAAAAGTACATCTGCACATATAGAATAGAATGTAATTTACAAAGAGCTATTTTTTAAAATGCTCAATTTTCCCTCCACAGCATTCATTCATTTTCTAGCTGTTAATCTAAAAAAAATCTTTCATGTGTTTCTGTATTCTGTCTGCAAATGGAAAATCTGAACTACTTGCCTCTTCATTTCAGTATTTGTGTGAAGTTACAAGTCACAACAAATAAAAGTTTCTGATAATATTGTTTCTAGGTTATATTCTTGCCTTCTAAAAAGTTCTTGGTTAAGGTGTCAGGGAAATTCACTGTTGCTGACATCTACTTACAGATCCATACACCTTCACTTCTGTATAGATATATCTCTATGTTAACTATGTGTGTGTATGTGCATGCATGTATATATAAATGCCTGTCCTGGCATTAGCCAGCTAGCCAGCTCCAACAGGCTTCCTCTTCTTCACAAAGTGGGCTTGGGCAAAAGCTATGCTGGAGACTTCCTTAAACAGAACAAGAGATTTGCCTCTATAAAACTAATATGTTGTGCTTTCCCCTTGGAGTCTGCTGTTAAAAGATTCACTGCCCTTATTCCCACCAGGTCAGGGTTTTTTCAACATTTTGTAGAAGGGGTGAGTGTCACCCAGTCTGGATGAGACTTGTCACCATTCTTTGTCTCTGTTCTCATCATCAAACTAGTGGCAGTTTTTGCTGCTGGATTTTATTTTTGAAGCTAAAAGCCATTTTAAAAAGAAGGTCTACATTGCTCAACAGTTTTGCAGGTTTGTGGCTATGCTATTTTTAAAAATAGCAGCTCAGAAATTTCAGTGGACTTTTCTGCACCTAGAAGAAAATAGCATTGTCTTTTATATGTATAAATTGCATACATAGGAAGTGGTTTGCACAGCCAGACTTCTGAACCATGCAACTATCACGTAGCCAATTCACTGCCCACTTCCTAAGGCTTGACATAAGCAGATTTTCTTTTTTAGGATGCCTGAATTTATTGTCAAAGCAAACTCCCTAGTATATTTTTTTTTTTGGCTGCAATATTAATCTTCTTCACGGGAGATATAATTTATTTGAATAACAGCTATGATTTTCTGAAAGCTCAGCTGTTACCAGTGGTTTCTAAAGCATAGTTTTTCACTCGGTATGACAAAGATTCAGATTGTGCCACACCAGCAGTGGCCCATGCAGCCTTGAATGTTGCTTTCCCAACAGTCCCTCACACCTGGTACATACCTGCTAGTCCTTCCAGTGGTGTTTGTCCAGCTTCCCAGCCTTCCCACAGTGTCCCCAAGGCACTTGGCCTGCCAGCCTGCAATACACTGTGGCAGAGGCCAGAGAGTGGCACATTATAGCTAAAAGCTCCAGGACTGTATGATTTAGACTGGAGGGGTTTTATTACCCAGAAGATGTAAAATCGCCTCATCCCAAAGAGTTCTTTGGTGTCTGGGTTAGAGAGGTGCTGCTGACCCAAATAGAGATGAGCTGCCATTAACTTGCAGTGGAAGTTCTGCTCCTGATTTCTCTAATGGTGGTATTGTTGCTGGGGCTTTAAAACCGTGGTTAGTTTTACACTGAAGCAAGTATCCACTTTCAGGCAGATACTCCAGATGTGCAGAGCTGGCCTCTGAGACATATTCCCAGTCTGTGCCTATGAACCTATGGGACAAAGAACGCAGGTGGGAAAAGAGGGACAGTTGCACCATATGGATGTATGTTTGTAGGGTTTCAAATGCTCTTTATTAAGTTATTGCTCATATTTATCATCATTTAAAGCCTCTCAGTGGGTATTGCTTATTTTTACTTCAGCCACTGATACAGAAGCTCCCACAATCTGTCCAGTTCCAGCCAGGTTTCAGCCTGGACTGCACTGAAATCCCACTGCTCAGTGGCAGAAGCTCACCCTCTGACTAGCTGTACTTAAGAGCTGCATACCTGTCTCTAATGCAATAATTCACCACTTGAGGATATCAATCACTGTAGATAATCATGTTTCAAAGCCTTTGGATTAGAGTATATAATTTCAAATTACATTCCCATTTTTACCTGTAATTGCAAAGCAATCAGAAGAAAGTAAACTATCTTTGTAGTGGTTTGTGTCCTGGCAATGATGACAAATAAGGCTGCTCTTTTTAGCCACTAGAGAAATATTTAAAAGTATTTACATTACTATTTTGCATTAAAAGAGACTTGTGCTTTCTCCATAGCTCAGCACCCGTCTGCCCTTCTGCTCAGGTGCTTTCTTTCCCCTGATTTTTTGTGGCTTCAGGGAAGAGCTGAATTTAGTTTAATAGGGAGTAATAACCTCAAACTGTGCTTTCTTCAGTGATAATTCAGCAGCTGATGCCATTAATCCATCAATATTTGTAGCCTACAGTAATAAAGGTCATCTTACTAAATGCATTCAGGCACCACCAGCTTTCTCTGAGGGAACACCTGAGGCAGAGGCACCCTTTTTCATCCATGTCATTCTTCCTGGCAGCATGCTGAGCCTCCAAAGAGGCCATGGAAATACACGTTTTTCTTTGGTAAGCATAAATTATAAGTAGAGTTTTGTTGGGGAAAAGGACAGAAGGATACCTGTAATTAACCAAAAAACAGGAGCATTTGTTTATTGATGGCAGTCAAATGCTTCTAAACACAGATTGAAAGACTCTCACTGAAAATACTATGGTAAGCTTCAATCAGAATCAGTTTTAATATGCAGCTTGTAACTTTATTTTCCTTTAAAATCAGTTCTAATTACAGTAACCTGCAAGGTAAGGTTTTCTGGGAAAGCACCAAAAGAAGTTCTGTCATTAATAGGCAGTTTGTTGCTGAATGTTCTGCCAAGAGCCTTCACAAACTTTGTGGAAATTCTTATTTCATTTTCATGAAGGATTATCATTATAGGAAATGAGAGGCTTAAGTCTTCATACAAGTAATTATTTCTCTGGTAGAAACTGGGAATTGGCTTTTTAAGGGTTTTAGCAGATAGCAGATTGAGGGAGGAGGAGGTTTCCTGGAAAAAATATTTAACGTTCTGTAACCAGTGCCTAGTCTGTCCTGATGAAAATCAATGACCTTTCTGCAACACTTCTTCAGCCTCCTCTCCCTGACAGCCCCTGATGGGTTAGAGGTGACAATCCCAGTCACTCAAATCAGAGCTTGCTTCTCCAGGGCTGGGGCACTCAGGGCTGGTGATGTGGAACTCCAGCCAGGTTCCTGACTCTGAGCTGAATACTGAACGTTTGCCCCTCTCCAACCATAGTGCAGTGACTCCACCCCCTGATGGTGCCACAGCCCTCAGGATGAGGAGCCAACAGACCAGCTCATGGTGAGCTCTCGCACAGCACACGGCTGCAGAGGGTGCTGACACACCAGCTCGGAGTGAGGTGATGGGGAATCCTGGGGCCAAACACAGAGGGGTGGAGAGTGAGTGAGTCAAGATAAGGCAGGAGGCTGTTGAATTATTTAATACAGCTGAGAGAAAACATGTCAAAATCAACTATTTGTACCTGTTTGCAAAGAAAGTGCTGTGATTTTCTGCCATTGTGTCACACTCAGCACATGGGTGCTGGCCTGGCCCAAGGACCCAGAACTGTGGCTGATCATAGGACAAACCAATGCATCTTATTGCAGAAGATTTATTTCATTTCCTGGGCTGGAGTAATTATTGGGAAGCAGGAGGTCTGTAAGGAGCTTTGCTCTCCAGAGAAGCTGCGCTCCATGCAAACAAATGAGTTTTTGGAGAACCCCAAACCAGCTGAAGCTGGCAGGGATGTCCAAGCTTTCCCACTCATAGCAGGGCCAGCTGGAGCAGGGTACTTTGGGCCACGGCCATCTGCTATCACCAGACACGCAGCCTGGGGCTGGGGGGAACAAGCCCTGCCAGGTAGGGGACTCCAGAGAAGCTGTGCCTGCTCCACAGCAGCTGCTGCAGATGGAGGCTGCCACTGCTCAGCTGTTTTCTCCCTGTGCTCAGAGCAAGGCAGGGGCTTGGGGCTGGAGGAAGGGGAGCTGTAGGTATATGGGGAGGGAGGCTGGGTGCTGCTGCTGCCCTGCCCTGCTCTGCCCACTCTTCCAAGCAAAACTCCTGCCCTTCTTGCCTCTCCTCACCCATATTTCTGTGCAGTAATGAAGAGCAGCCATGTTTCACTTCAACACAGCTCATCCCTGAGTGCACAGCCACAGAGCCTCCTCCAGCAGCCCTGCAGCCCTGAGCTGCCCTAACTACAGGCACTCACCACACGCCCACCAGGGACTGTGGGAGTCCCAATGCCCCCAAGTGTATCCCTGTGAATTCCACCAGCCACAAGGAAACTTGACATACAGAGAGAATACAAAAACTACCTCATCTGGTACCAGGCTGGGGGTGGAAGTTAGCCTTCACTCAGCTTACAAAAACTTTGCTTCCTCTTGACTTTTTTCCCATCATTTTTAGCAGCCCATAAGAGGACAGCAGTGGGGACACCAGCCCCAGCTTAGTGCCAAAGCTGTATGGGGCATCTGCTTCTCCCTCAGCCGACTCGCAGGTTTGGGTACCTCAAACACCAGGGAGAGCACAGGAGAAGCCACACAGCATGAGACTGACTGACTGCAGTCACATCTTGTGACAATCCAGTAACAGAGTACACTGACCAGACATCCTGGGCAATGAAGGAGCTCACTGGGAGCAGTCAGTTTTGATCCCATCTCGTGAATATATTAAAACAAGTACCAATTTCACGGCAATGTTTATTCCAAGGCACCACTTCCCAGTAGAGACCTGGCCACTGTTGCAGACCACAACTGCCACTTTAGGGATGGAGAAGTCATCTGGCACTTGCAGGACAGCTCTTTATGTGACTGCCAACAGCCTCCCCTATGCAACTACAGCTATGCTGAGGGACCCTGAGCAAAGGCTTCAGGTGGAAAATCTGTATGAGGGATTTGGTGACAGCTGGATGGGGACATGGGGGTCTCACCAGCCTCAGCTGTGGAAATGGTTTGGAGAAGGAAAAGCTGAGGGGCTGGGAAGGCTGAAAATGCCACATTTATAAGGAGAAGGGCAGGATGTGCCAGCAGAGCAGGGCTTGGCTCACCCTGTTCCTGTGCCTTGTCACCATGCACGAACTGGTGGATGCAGCTGGGAACAGAGAGCTGGCCATGGAAATCAGGACTAATTCTCTCTCTATATGTGGTTTTGATAGATTAGCCAATTAACAAAGTGCACTGCAGCACTCAAGAATTGAAAAAAAAAATTAAAAATTGAAGACTAAACCTATGAATCTGAGTCCTGGATAAAATCTCCTAATTTTGAGAGATTTAGATCTTGAATCAGCTGCATCCTCAGCCCAGTGCTGCCTTCTGACTTTGCCCCCCTCTACCCAGGACAGCTGAACACTGTCCCCTGACATCGTGCAGTGGTGTGGCAGAGACACTATGCCCCCACACTCACACTTCACTAACCATCCTCCATACGTTATGCCCTAATTCCTTCCTCCAGCCTCTGCTCAGGATTTGCTTTGTGTTTTTTCTGCTCATGTTGCCGAGGCAACCTGATCCAGTCTCAGTTCCACATATCACCTTGATTATGAAGTTTAGCTAATCCAGACCCCTCTGTCCTCAAACTGCTCATGTACCTCAAACTCCCTCCCTGATAGGCCCCCAAACTCTCTGTTCCTTCAGGCACGAAACTCCCCCACCTCTCCAGCCCCCTTTCTCCACCTTTAATGATATGTAAGTAGCTCTCCTTCCAACGGGGATGGACACGATTCACCGCTTTTTTGAAAGTGGAGGGCCTTTGTTTTCCCTTTTCACACCTGAGTCCCCTCAAGGGATGTGCTCCCTTGGCATCAGTGCACTGCAGCTTCTACGCTCCTTACACGGTGCATAACTCCTGCATCTCGGTAAGGACCTGTGTATTCTAATCTGAAGAATGATCCACAGAACAGGGCTGGTTTGGAAGTCTTTCATTTCCCTGCCCCTTTCTGCCTGCAATAAAAGGCAGCACACCCCCTGTGGTGCCAATGTTAATGTGTTACAAGACTGTGGGTAGGTCATTTTGGATGTGTGCTCCTCTTTCTTCCTTCATACAATATATCTTACTGCTCCAAGTATGACCCCCTGCTTTTCTGTTTGGCATTAATGATTCTATCTGAGCTTTCATGGGATATCACAGCACCCAAAATCAGAGTGTGCAACCTAAGGCAAAGGTTTCACACATCAGAAAAACAGATGGATCCCTGTATCCTCCTGAAACACAGATCCCAGCATCTATAAAAGTATCCAACCAAATTAAACTCAAACAGCCCTCCAGATTTTTCTGTCAAAATCAAGATGCAGAAAATATTCCTGGTAGTTCTGCAGTTAACTCTCAAAAGGCGAAAGCTTTCCAAACCTCAGGTCTCTGCGGAGCTTCTCAGTCACACACATATGCAGGTACTGGGAAGGTAACACATATTAAACAAGAGAGTGAAAACCTGCCCTGGAGACCAGCTAACAAAGAGCCCCAGGACAAGACTGTGGAACTGCTGATGGCAAGTGTGTGTGACTGGTTCCCACAGAGTTTAGCTGGACGCTTGATGGGCCAAGTGTGTTAGACTGTCCATCAGAAGAGTTGTGATGCCATTCATTTTGGGTCAAGTAGAAGTGAAACTGCAGCAGCTGAAGCACCCGAATATGTTTGTGCAGGGAGTTCTGTGGGGGTGAGGGGTGACTGGAGGGACACCACCTCAGGGGACAATTGGCAGCAGGTCTCTTCAACCAGCCCAGAGCAACTCAGCAGATGACCACTGAGATTAGAGAAAAAGGACTTTTTATTTAGGCTTACCTTTAAGTTTCCCACTTACTTCCCACAAACTGTAGGAGCCTTGAAAGAAGCACTTTGTGCCTTGAACAAAGCAAAGGCCACACAGACAGCACTGATTTTAGTTCAGATGAAGCATCACCCAGCCCTGATCCTGAAAACTCTCAAAAAGATTTGCAGCAACTACTGCAAATGTAACTCTGTTAAATTCTACAGAAGGGAGAATGCATTTGGCAAAAATCAATCCATCAGTAGTTGCCTTGTAATAGTAGCTGGAGCAGAGAGAAATGGCAGAAGGCAAAAAAAATTGAGTGTTTAACAGCAGAGCCACCAGATTTTCATTATTCCATAAAGCTGCCAAGTAGTTTTGGTGACAAGCAATATGAACTGCAGTCACTCATCACCTTTATAAGCACTATCAGCCAGAAACCTAGAAACAGAAGCTGTCAGTGCACAATGATAAGCTGCCTCGCTCTCCTCTTGGAGATACAGGATTGCCAAGCAGTCTCCCACTGCCAGCTTCTCCCCATTGGCTGTGATTTCTCTGCATCCTGGACCAAAAGGCTACAGGCTCTGGATCTCACCAGGATTCAGCTGTGGTACCTGTGGTGAGTGGATGTAACAGAACCATTTTCCATTTGATCTCGTGGGCGTGATTCCTCTGTCACACTGGGGAGAGCAGCCAGGGCAGCCCCAGCACAGCCCAGTCACGGTCATGCTGCCTTTTTTAGCCATCAAACTGATTCCAGCAATTTTCTTAATAAAACAGACAGAATTAGGACTGTTCCTCATTGGAAAGCAGCAACTCCTGCTCTTTTCCCAGTCTATAATCAAGTCTGACTGTGTAAATTGCTGTAAGGAAACCAGTCTTTTTGGGCAGAGGACATTGCAAACCCATGGTGGGACACAGGAACTCTGTTGTCAGCTCTGCATAGCTGCAATCAGCTCTTCAAACAAATCCTCCAGAAAGGAAGGGACACTTACCTGGTGTCACAGAACCATGCTCTCATTTGAAAAACATCATATTAAGATCATATTCAAAGCTATTCTTACCCTTCCCTTATTTCAGGCAAGCCCACACCCTATCTGAGCTCATTTTGCTGAGCAAAGCAAAGCTGTCACTCAAAAAGGCGACCCGAATACTCAAAGAAAGGAAACCTTGAGAAAAATTCTGTAATTAAGTATCTCACCTTTTATTTTGTTCATTTACACTTCTGGCACTGACAATTCTTTGAAGATATTTATTTTTATGTAAAGACCAAACTTCATTAAAGCAATCATAAATCAATTAAATAATTTTACATCACTTAAGTTTCAGAAAATGTACAACACTTTCATACATTATAGGCTTGACCGGTTGGAAATGGAAATGGCACATATTTGATACGGTTAAGAAATGACTTGGACAATCCAGCAAATTGTTTTGCCAAAACCTGTTTTGTACTGAATACCATAACCCATGCCCAGGGAATACAGTGTGCCTGATGGCACCACGTGCACATTATTCAGCATGGAATTACTGCTATCAACTTGGTCCCCAACAATGTCTCAAATATTCTACATGGCATTTGTCACACAAAGGTCCAGTTAACCATTTTGTAGAGGAGTGAGACTCACAATGGAAAGCAGAGACATGACTCGTGCCACTTCCCAGTGACGTCCCGGACCAGCAGGACACTGAGCACATGGAGAATATCAAGCACATGAATAATCCTCTCAGTTTCAGGGGGACTGTTGGAACACCAATCAAACAGCTGGCAGGCGTGCACTAGGCAGGGCCTGCAGTGTAACATCCCAGCACCATGAAACCATCTCGTTTCACATCTGCTGAGGATCCAAGAAGTTTCTCCTGCAGAAGTCACGATGATGGTCATACATTCAGTTCTCTCCAAAGTCTGTGTAATGTTTAAGGCAGCAAGAGAAATTTGCCTTTATTTTAACACTTCAAAAACAGATGGTTCCTTTAGAAATAGGTGGACAATATTCATAATTCATCAGTATGCTCCTTATTTGTATAAATATGATGAAAGGCCAAAGCAAATTCTGACAGATTTTTTTCTCAACAAAATCTGAGTGTAACTGAACTGGAGCTGAAGCTTTAAAATTACATGTGCAAGATCATTCATATGTAACATACTGTCTAGGGACAATGTGAAAAAGCAGGGATTTAGATGAAGTCTGTACTCTTGAGGCCTGACTCTTATCAAACTTCCCCTGGCATGAGTGAGCTCTACTGAAGCCAACGAGTGAGCACCTCTGATGAGAGGTGTGAGTAAGATTAAAAACATGCCACTGGTTCACACTAACAGGTCATTGTGGCTAAAGTATATTCTCATATACAGAACTCTGCAACACTATTAACAACCATTTACAAAACACTACAGTGATGGTTATTGGCACATAAAAAACTCCTTCTCTATATGAAAACATACACAAAATAGATAAGAACTGCCTTTTTTTTTTTTTCAGACTTTTAAAATCTATATATAGTTGCCTTTGAGGAATTTTAACCCCCAGTATCACAAATAACAATATTTCTTTAACAATGTTCACCTAGAATTTTACTGTGCTGACATTTGTAACACTGCCACAATCTAGACCACTTGTGGATTATGCTTAACTGTACTGTACACAAGGTGATGAAGATTGATAGAAAACCACTAAGATTTTTGCACAAAAGTATGACTTGTTAAAATCCAGAGAACAATTGAGTCACTTTATAGGCAGCAGCTACATGTAAGCTGTAAATGTTACCCGCAATAAAAACACATTTTGCCATAAAGCACATATTGTGGCATTATCTGCTTCTGGCCTGGTACACAATGCTTGATTTTCTTCCAATGCAGAGTAAAGGGTTTTGTTAGCTTGATTCTCTCAGAAAAAAAGTGCACGCATATAAAGTGCTTTGCAGAACTGTCTCTTCTGCCTTGATTTCTACCCCAAGATCATTCTCTGCTGTAAAGATTCTGCCTCTTTTGCAGTAGTGATGTTCAGCCAACAAAGCCCCTTATGCAAATAAAATTTCAAGACAACCATGTTTGAAGAGTATCAACCAGAAGAAGAAAGCTGGGTAAAAAGTGGAGAAGTACAGGGTCTGTCTTTTCCTTGCCCACTGAAAGCCTGTGGGACTACACCCAATATTCCCATAACCTAAGGCAAGACCCCTGTTCAGGGCCTGTACCAGCCCCTGAAGGTCAAAACTTCTCTGCAGTGCTCAGCCCAAGTAACTACAAATGGCAAAAGAGATTTCACTGAGGAAAAAGGTACTACTGGCTTTTCCAACTCCACTCCACGTCCTTACCTCCACACAGGCATGGGAGAGCAACACTAGAGTGCTTCTTCCCCTGACAGCCTCTCCATTCCTATCCACAGGACCAAGCACAGTCCCTGACCCCCACCATGCTGACTCCACAAGGGAGACAAGTCAGAGACTGCTCCTGCTGGCTACAACACCCATCTCTACGGAAACTTGACTTTGTGATGCTTTTGATGCATTGTTTCCTTCTTCTCCCCTCCCAACCCTAACTCCTACACGAGTGAAATGCAGCATTATCAACCCATGCAAAAATAAGTTAGTGTTGGAATGTTGGTCCTTTGTGATTTATCCTTTCTTGCCCCACAATTTCTGCCAGCATTGTCACTGCACCTCCCAAGGAAACATCTCCAAGAGTGACCAATCCAAGGTGTCTACACAGCAATGCAGCTCCAGCCCCCAAAATGACTCCTGGGCCTTGCTTTGGTTCTATCCATTTTCAAAACAGGTTTGGTTGTCTTGTTAAAAGATTATTTTGATTAGCAAAGTACCAAGGGGAAGAAAAAAGTGCTAAATTATCTCAAATTACTCAGCATGGTGAACAAACTATGATATGCAAATTAACATGAATTAAATTTAAAAAATATTAAAAATGCATCATGACTTGTTTCTTTTATAGTTGGTGTTACCTCACAACATGTAGAGTTGGTAGATAATTTAGAATTAAAATATCTCAAATTGTTGCGTGTAATCAATATGTCCAACTCTACCAGCAGTATTACTCTAGCACTCCTGATGCACAGAATACCTGAATTAAATGTGTAGTCTTTGTGAAGAAACAATTTCATATCTTCTGCAAAAAGCTTTCATTAAAAGAATATTGTGCTTAGACATATTTTATGCTACTTCTTAAATTAAAATCTTCTAATAAGAAATTATTCAGTTACACTGTATTTTTACTCTTTTATCTGGAATGTTTTTAAGTCTATCTTTAACAAAAATCTCTTCAAACTTAAAATACTCATAAAAATATTTGCAAAATAGAAACATATTTATAATTTTCTTCTTAAACTCTAAATATTCACAGATTCTAAAAGTAAAACCCTAACAGCATAGGATTAATTTGAAGTATCTGATCTCATTTTTCATACACATGATGCTTGGTACTAATGTTCAGTAAGGTATAGAATGGTGTCTTGGTGTGAAGAAACCCTAAAAGGAAGACTTAAATCCCGCTCTCCGTGGGCACAGAACAGGGAGGGACAATAAAGAAGCCAATGTACTTTGTACCCTCATGGCCAGTAGCAGTGAGGAATAAAATCCACGTTTCAATCCCTGTGTCTTGTGAGAAAGGACAGGGGATACAAACCTTCAGAAAACCGTTTTCAGTGAGACTGAACGTGTGTGAGAAAATGAACCCAGTGCTGCACGCGACTCAGTGCCCCTTTGGGAAGGTCTATGAGACAAGGCTGGCAGAGAGAGATGTTCTTCTGCTGCTAAAAAGCCCCAGCACTGCCTGCAAAACAGAAGAGGCTGCTGACCCCGTGACAGTGACCTCTCCAGCAACTCCAGTTAATCCCAACACCTGCAGCGTTCCCTCTCCCTGTGGACACAAGTGTGAGGTCAGCGCTGACACGGGGCCGGCGCTGGGACACCTGGTCCTGCTTCCAGCAAAACCAAGCAAGGGAATGTTCACAGGTGTGAGGGTGAGTGTGGGCTTGTGCTTTTGGGGCCATCGGAACCCTAAGTTCCCATCCCCAGAAGGCAGTAAATACCCACTTAAACCTATCAACTGCATAAGCACAGGTTGGCTGTTACACACTTACTCACACACTGCTCTAGGTAACAAAACTGCTTCCAATACAGGTCTTCAAACACAATTTTTTGGTTTCAGAAAAAAGTTAATTTCTCCTTGAAACGATTTTGTTCTTCTCTGTGCCAAGTATCTCTTTTTCTCATTTTAGGTACTGCACCTTCAGTGAAGGCTTCAAAGAGGTGGCAGCCAAATGGAGACATCCTGCAGTGAGGGCATTTGTAGAGAGGTCTGAGGACCTCAGCATTTTCAACAGATAGATCTGGAGATCTCAGCATTTTCTACAGCTGGTGCTTTCAAGCATAAAAAAATTGTGCGCTTAAAAGGGAGGCAAGATGGAAGGCATGAGAATCCCCCTCTCACGCACAGGAGACGTTCAAGGGTGAGCTGCTCTTTGCAAAGATTCATTTGAAATTCCCTCTGTCTGCTACGTTTTTCCCTTTAAACCCCAGTCAAGTCACAGAGGGATTCCTTAAAATGTTTTCTTTCCAAAAATAGTATTTCTCTGATTAACAAAAAAAAAAAAAAAAAAAAAAAAAAAAAAAAAAAAAAAAACCCCACAAAAACCACCCAATCCCTGAAGTTCAATAAATGGAGAGCAAGAACTCCCCCCATAGAAGATTAGATAACATAATGTCAGACATCTTTACAACAACAAAACCCCATGTTATCCAATAAAAATAATTTAGTAACAAATGTCCAGGCTTGGTTTTGATAGCAATCCAACAATAAAAATATTTTTCAACCCAAGAAAAACCCATGAACCAAATCTATAAAAGCTAATGAACCTAATGACTTCTTTAATCTTTACACAATGAAAAATAAATGCATTTTTTACCAAATAAATGGGCGTCAGCCCACAGGCAGAGGAATTTTTCCACATTCTTTCATGAAGCAAATGTTTCAAAGACAAGAATTTGAATTGTTGATGATTTCAAACTCATATCTTTGAAGACTTAAAGCAGTGAGGACAGGACAAAGAAAAAAACCCACCATAATATTTTTATGTAGCTGCATAAGATTCAATTTGCCAAGGCAAGCAATCATGGCAGGTGAATAAAATACCATTCATATTTTCATTACCATGCTAAAGGCAGCCAAGTTAGTTTTGTGCCCGACATTTTCTTGATAAGTTTGCAATGCTTTGGTAAGGCAATTAATAGGAGACACAGGCTTCTGCCCATGGCAAATATTTCTCTTTAGCTCCAGCAAGACACCAATTGACTATGGAAATTTGAAGAAATATGTGCTGGGAGTCATTTACTCTGCACATATGGAGATAAACTGAAGGCAATAATTTTTCACAAGCTAAAGGCGCAGGAGGGATGACCACTGTGCATTTAGCAGCCCAAACCCTCTCCTCTCCTTCTCTTTCTTTTAGCTAATGGTATTTTTGTGTTCAAAACTAGGTGCAAACCAATATGTTCAAATGCTGAAAAGGAAAACAAATATAATTTTTTTAAAACTGAAGCCTCTATGTTGTACCTAGCAATATATATCAGTACATTTGTACGTGCGACCACGTACTGAGCTCTGTTTTCCTGCTGTCAGTAATTAATTTTGCCAGTTTCTCTCACAAACACAAACTCCCAACTGCAGCATGTACTCAGGAGCAGCAGTGGATGGATAACGTGATGTAGCACAGACACACACCACCCTAGTGAACCCCCATCCAGGTGAGTATGGCTCTCTACTTGCTATCTCAAATAAATAATGAAAATTCTCTTTGGGTAAATTTCAGAAATGTCCCTCTGATAGATAGAGCAGGTGTTTGTATTTTCCAGATCAGCTAAACCTTTTAAATGGTTACTGTTACAGCAGCTTATGCATTCATCCTTTGTTATACTGCACAGCAGAGCTTCTTCCTTGGCTCCTATGGGATGGGGATCCGACAGTTGTCAGCTGCTTTCTCATCAACCACTTGATTATTTTAGCTTTTGTCAGTATTGGAGATAAGGACAGCCCCTGACCATCTAGGATAGCCTTCTGTGTTCATCTGGTACAGTGCACCCTACTAAACATCTGGGGATGGAGCAGTGTCACACACACTTGGTAAAGCCACATAATTGTGGAATTCAACATCTTTTGGAAGCCATTGCTTTTAGTTATCAAGAAAATGCTAGCATATTGAATTTCCTCCCAAATGGAGCATTTCTGAACATGAAGGCATTTTTAAACACACAGTAGAAAGGAGAACCAGACCAGAAGCAGGGCAGTGAGGTCATCAGAGAGCTGCTTTTCCCCCAGAAGGCTTTTAAATGATTAAATACACCAGCAGCTGAAAATTATTCCACATCAGAAGCATCATTGTCAGAAAGATGGTAATTACTTCCCTTCACCCGAATATACTCAATATACCTCCCTTCATCAGAATCTGACATACCACATGTACATAGCCTGTTTTCAAACAAAGATTCAATTTCCTCCAGTTTTTTCCCTTTAGTCTCAGGAAGGCAGCCATAGATGAAAACCAGTCCCAAGGCAGCAAACCCTGCATAGAGGAAGAAGGCTCCTGCAAAGTAAAACCATTGTCACAGTCAGTTACAGAGGTTCCCATCCCTCCTCTGTGCCAGAGCACAGGGGGTGACAGAAGCAGCAGGCTGTGGCTTCAAAAGAGACTGTAAAAGCAAAGGCTGGAGTGGCAGGGTTACAACAATGAGCTGTGGGTGTAAGAGAAGGACTCTTTATTGCTCCATTCCTCAGCAAAGTAAATTGACAAAGGCAATTCTAAGTCACATGAAAGAAAATACACATCCTTTCTGGGCAAGTCGCTCTGCTCTTAAAATAAACAGCAATTAGACAATCACATGCCGAAATGAAAAAAACCAAAGGAAAGAGCTTTCATGGTTTGTCTTGACAGTGAAGGACACATTAGGAGAAGTCCTCAAAATGAAAATTTCTTGCAAAAGAAATAAGTCAGGATTAAAATAATGTTTGTGACTTTTGCATGTAATTATTATTTAAAAGTGTTTGTGGTGACAATTAATATTGAGGAAGAGCTTGTTCCTGCCCACAATCCACCATACCTAGAGGGGCAAAGGACCAACAAACATTTACCTAGTGTTGCTACACTGATGGCTCAAAGGAATAACAAGCAGAGCTGAAAGGCTCTGCACTAGTAAGGATGTGAAGGTCACATCAATTCCCTGGCAGATAAATGTGATTTAAATGACTTGTACTGGAGTGGCTGAGCAGTATTCTGACAAACATTCCACAGGCTCCCACAGACAGCACCTTATCAACAGCTGTATTTCTGCAAGTACCATCTGATACTGGCCTTGGATGTCACCATAAAGTGGAAAAGTGCAGATGCTGTCACCTTAAGTGGGAGTCAGCATTATTTTGTTAAATCAAAAGTGGGGTTTTTTCCAGCCTCTCTGTTTTAATCGGGTTCTTTTAGGTTTGTCTAGATTCTCAGTTAAGGACAAAAGTAAATGTTTCTTATGAAATCCAGACCAAATTCTATGATCCAAGCAGGTTGCATCAGATTTCTACTCATTGAGAACACTGCTTTGACACTTCATAGCAAAGCCAGTGGAGGGACCCAGAATCCAGAGCAAATCTCTGTGCCAATGGCAGCACTGCACATGTGGACACACACTGTTACTTACCATAGTATGTCAGATATTCAGCCGTATGCAGAAATGTCAGTGACACGAGCACATTGAAAACCCAGTTGACTCCAGAAGAACAAGCGTTTCCCGTACTTCTAGCCCAAAGTGGATAAATTTCAGAATTGACAGTCCAGGGCATAGGACCCATCCCTAAGAATTAGGAATAAAAGGATCAATCTGACTTTAATGGCTGGACTCAAAAATATATTTAAAACGTAGCTTCACTATTTGACATTTTAAACTTATATGTGAAAAAAAGTATTTTCTTACCAGGTGCAAAGAAAACCAAATACAAAATAAGGCCCAGAAGTGCTGTCCAAGAGTACGGAGTGGGGCAGAAATTGTAAGCCCAAAATAAATCTTCCTTTTTGAATATGGTTTCGTTTGAACACCTGAAAATCAACAAAACTCCTTTTTATTAAAGATTTTTCAAGGCAATAGTTGACATTGCAATATAAACATCGCAAGTAATGTCTTAGTAAAAGCTGGCTAATGTACATGTAAGATAAAAAAGCTTAATCCCTTGTAAATTTATCAAGATCTTTGAGCAAAATTCTGCACTCAGAAATGTGTTTTTTTTTTCTCAAGCCTGGTCTTAGGAAGAGTAATCAGCAGAACATTCCTGAATTTAAACACTTGCCTTATATTTACAGATCTCCTTCAAACAACCAGTTGTTACTACAAAGATGGTGATACCAAAGCCATCAAGATCAATTCACAGGAATATCACACAGCACAAAACCAGCTGCAGCAGCAGGACTTTGAGCTAAAGATGCTGCACACAAGGATATAAGGTCAGACAGAAGTTAGTCCTTATGTCACTGCTGAACCAACTATATGCAGCACACTTCAAGTGTAATCAGCAATGTCTATGGAGTGTGGCAAGTCAAGTGAACTTATAAAGAAAACAGATGTGTATTTCCCTTCCTACACAGCGAAATAGCTTAGGAGAAGGTAGCACTCGTAATTAGCTACTGAATTAAGAAATTGTGTCTCTATTGCAAGGACCATGTGGGAATTCCATATTTCAAGGGATAGGTATAAGATCAGGTATTTCCCTCTGACTGCCAACAATATAACATTTTTAAAGGCATACTGGCAACTTTATTTTTTGTTATAAATTTTTTAAATTTAACATTTGTTTAAAGGAACAAGTCATAAATGTAACTAGTGAAACTCTTCAGCTGCCACATCAATTGCTAGAGATGAAAAACCCTGTACTTTCAGGAGAGAAGACTTAAGCAGACACTACTCTTTCATATGCAAACAACGTTATCTACTTGCAAAGAAGAAATCACAGAGAGCTAAACATCTGCCTGAGTTATGATTTCCAGATCAGTTCAGCACTTATGTGAAGGATATCTCCCTCTTGACAGTAGGGAAACCAGAATGAAGACGCCTGCATTGGGCAGTAGGTGGACAACAAGTTGTGGATGGTGGAGTAACAGCCACCCTGCAATGCTTCAGAGTTGAACAGCAATGTGCTGTGCACTGATGACCAACCCACCAGCACCCCTAGGGCAGAAATCTTCCCTATGTCATCACTGATGAAAGGACAACATATAAAGCAGGATATCATGATGAAGTCCCAGATCCAATTTCAGGACAGCTGGAAATCCAAAGCTTCAAAATATTTATAAGAGAGATGTTAACCCTAAAAATACTGGAAAAAGGCATGTCTGAACCTTTAGACAAAAGGGTCTTTTGGTAAGACCCATTAGGGTAAAACCCCAATGCTTCCTTAATGGCAGTAACCTGTAAGATTTGCAGTTCCACTTTGCACTCGAGCAGCACCTGACCAAATGGAGAAATGTTTACCCCCTAATCTGGGGTTGGCACTGCAGCCTGTGCCAGTGTGCACCTTTCCACCCTTCCACTCTGCCTTGCTGATTTCCCCTGGAAAGGCCATCTCATTCAAGGCATCAATTCTTCTTCACTCTTGAGGGGGCAAACACATAGAAAACAGATCAGCTGAACATCCCTCTCAAACACGTCCTTTGTGCCTGGATATAGACTGGCCCACTGCAAGAACACAGGAGCGCTCGGTTTCACACTGCTTTAACATCATCACTTTTGCTTCTTTTGCTGTTATGCAAATTTCTTTTGCAGGTGTTTGTAATGAATACAAGCTGATGAGCACTTTTAAGCATCTTGATGCTGAGATGAGTTTCTCCATTCTGCCCAGCCAGATTGGCAGCTCTGCAGAGAGGGCCTCACGCTTTCTCTCAAACAAAACTGTAAACAAAGACATATCTGGTTTATTATCCTGCATCCATCTCCATGAGCACAAACCAACATGCTGATTCATGCAGACACAATTGCAGGCAGGTCAGCATGTTTCCTTCCCCTGCCATCTTTCCCCAGTTGTGTCCTACTTTTGACAGAGTGGAACACAAATGATACAAGGGAGAACCAGACATCTCCAAAGCCTCCTGTGACTGAGGCCATTCATCTATTCTCCGCTGTCTGCCCCTAATAGAGAGGAAATTTTGTTGCAAAAAAGCAGATTCAGTGCAATGAAACGGGAAAAAAAGCACTTGAGACTAGATTAAATAGAAACCTGGCAGTAATAAACTGTGCTTTGTTTATCCTTCAGTTGTAAACCATCATGGTACACATAGTAAAAGCGAAGACATCTGCATTTGCTGGCATCTTGCAGTGCTGGGAATGTTAAAAAAAACACTCTGTCAAGGCTGGAGATTTGTTCAAGCTCTATTACTGTGCTATATCTACTTCTCTACCACTGTTTCTATAAGATCTATTATTTTGCTGAAGAACATATTTATAATTAGCATATAGTTTATTGCCAGACAAAATTCTGAATTTTGTCCTGCACGAAGGGAGCATATATGATGGAAATAGAGGAGCAGCTACCCATTGTTTCATAAGCTGAAAAACAGAAGAAAACCAAAGAATCATAGAATGGTGTGATCTGAAAGGGACCTTAAAGATCATCAAGTTCCAACCTCTACCTTCCATGGGCAGGGACACCTTTCACTAGACCAGGTTACTCAGAGCACTATCTAAACTGTCCCTGAACACTTCCAGGGATGGGGCATCCACAGCTTCCCTGGGCAGCCTGTTCCACAGCCTGTTAACATCCTTGTTGATGATCTGGATGTGGGAATTGAATGCAGTCTCAGTAAATTTGCAGACAACAGCAAGTTGGCTGGGAGTGTTGATCTGCTTGAATGTAGGAAAGCTGTACAGAAAGACCTGGACAGACTTGATCAATGGGCTGAGGACAAAACTGCAGGAGGTTCAATAGGGCCAAATGCTGGGTCCTGCACCTGCTCTCAGCAACCCCGTGCAGTGCTACAGGCTGGGGCAGGAGTGGCTCAAGAGCTGTTTGGCAGAAAGGAACTTGGGTGTGCTGGTCAACAGCTGGCTCAATATGATCCAGCACGTGCCCAGGTGACCAAGAAGGCCAATGGCATCTTCGCCTGCATCAAGAGTATTGTGGCCAGCAGGAGGACGGCAGTGATCATCCCACTGTACTCAGTGCTGTACTGCACCTCGAATCCTGTGTCCAGTTCTGGGATCAGCAATTCAAAGAGGACATGGACATTCCGGAGCATGTCCAGCCAAGGGCAACAAGGCTGATGAATGGTTTAGGAAATAGACCTTATGAGAAATGGCTGAGGGAGCTGGGTTTGTTTAGTCTCAGGGAGAGTCAGGGGGTGTCTCATCGCTGTCTGCAACTACCCAAAAAGAGAATATAGTCAGATGAGGGCTGGTCTCTTCTACAGTGACTGAAGTAAGAGGACCAGAGGAAATGGCCTTAAGCTGAGACCGGGGACATTCAGATTAGGTATTAGAAGAAGTTTTTTGCCCTGTTAGGGTGGTCAGACATTGGAATAGGTTGCCCAGAGAGCGTTGGGAGTCAGCATCCCTGGAGGGGTTTAAGAGGCTGGTGCTGGGTGATGTGCTTTAGTGGTTACAGTGGTAGTGCTAGACTGATGTCAGACTTAAAGGGCTCTTCCAACCTTGATGATTCTATGGTTCTATGAGGTTTACATGGGCCCAGCTCTCGAGCCTGTCCAGGCCCCTCTAGATGGCATTCCTTCCCTTCAGCATGTTGACAGCACCATGTTAATTCACAGTTTCACTAATCCTGCATTTCTTTGTTCTAACACAAGTAAAACTACTTAAGGACTGCTCTTATGCCAGCCCTTTGTGCCTGGGTTATCAGGATCATGATAATCTACAATTTGCCAGTTTAAGTCTCAAGTGTAACACAAATATATTTGATTTACTAAAAATCTCCTTCAAGGAGATTTTTAAAGTCTCCTGTGTAGAGTGCTGACTTTTATATCATGGCAATCCACTGAAAAATATAAATTTATGCCAAATTTATTGACTCATATTTTTATCTGAAGTCTGTCATGGAAATGACAGAGGACAAAAAAACCCCATAATTTAGAGTAGCTGCTATTTGGATGGAGAAAGGCTTTTGTGGATGATGCTTGGAAGCAACTAAGATTATTTATCCACAAACAATTGCTCATCCTGTAGAAGAATCTGAATCTTAACATTTGGATTAATTCTCATAAGTTCAAGCCCCTCTTCTTCTGCTAAAGTTATTTAGTTGTCTGAACAAACCCCCAACTACCTGAGAGGGCAGAATTTAGCAAGGTACCAGATGAACCGTATAATAACTTACTGGTAGTCAGGCATGTAACTAAGGAGAATTCTGGAAACCGCCTCTACCCTGTCCACCAAGTGGCCTCTCAAATCCATGTACATTCAAAATTACATTAGCACAACCTGTAGAAACCTGTTAAACCAGGAGACATAATTTCACTATAAAACAGCATATTCTGTTTTAAAGAAAAATCCTTGCTTCTTTTTTGTACACGCAATAAGATGCTGTCTAAAGCATCAAGTGAACTGCAACTCCACCTGTGGGCAACAGATTAGTTTAAACCTGACTAATGTCTGAATCAATAATTTCTAAGCTTTCTCACAGTTCCCTAGCTACTGTCATCCACGCCTCAGAAGCTCCACACCTCTCAGGAGAAGTTTACATTTATCACTTTGACTTTATAGTTTACACAGAGAAATAATTCTTCCATTAAACCAGATGTTACCTAAAAATATGCAGATGAAGCTTCTTACACCAGATGACAGCAACTGAAAAACAAAAAAATACTCAAAAAAACCCCAAACCAAAACAAACAAAAAAAACCCTCTCAAAACCCCAGATAACCAGAAAAGAACAAACAGATGCAGATGCAGCGTTGAAAAACTACTGCCATGAGACTTCATGGGATTCAGCTACACCATTGCTTAACCTTCATTGCATAAAATACAAATAGAGTTTTGAGACACTTATTGAAGCCTTTTGCTATAACTGGCAAAGAGTTTAAAAAATACTAGCAAATGTTTCAAAAACGTGGAAAAACAGTTTAGTTCACAGCAAAGAAAGCAAACTGCACCTCAGCAGATGACAGGTGCATCTGCATGTGATGGAAAAAGTCTTTATCGCACTGACCGCCCCCTCTCACAGGATCTATCCATTATAACTACAGACCTGATGATCTTATGAGCCTTTCCAGTTTAAATGATTCCATGATTCTCAGTCATGTCAGAACACATACCTGCAAGAGACTTAACATACTGTTCTGATTTATCTCTGTCCTGGCTACCTGATCACAGATGAACATAATTTTTAAATATTATTTATTTACCTAAGAATCTTTATGTTTGAATTCAAACACTTTCACAAGCTGAGAAACTTCAGCTTGGCAACTGCATCTGAATTTGCCCAACAAATAGATTGCTGGAGCTGTTATTCAGTCTGAATAGACTGAGCAACAGCCTGAAAAGGAGCAATTTTTCCCCATGACAAATAGTTACCCAAAATTAATCACATCAAAGGGGTTCTTAACTGTTTGCTGATCTGGACATTTCAGTACTTCTGTAACCACATATTAGTGGATCCTAGTCCTAATTCTGATTCTGACTGGACATACTTTGTTCACCCCAGTACATCTTAGAGTTAACTAGTAATAATTAAATTTTATTATTTCATAATCATAAATAATTCAAATATTATATTAATAGCACAGGAACTTGTGAGAGGTCATACAACTACGGAACATAATCAACTGTTCACTTAACAAACACCTAGTAGTCGTAAGTACAGAATTTTAATGCACAGAATTCAAATTAAAAGCTGATCAAAATGCAAAAACTTAATTAGTTTTGAGCATAAGCATCCTAGCTGAATGTCACTGTCCTTCATGCATTTCTGCCTGTATCTTGGGTTTTATGACCAAAAAAAATTGTATTCTATTCCATCTGTTGAAACCTGTTTATCTGTTTTATCTCCAGGAGAGAGGGGGTGACTGCCTTTCTGATAACAAGCCAGCTGTTGAGACTGGGTGGGGCATTGTTTCTTATCTCTGCTCAGTCTTCCACTGCCCCCATGGGAATATCTTCTGTTAATGGGGCCATTAAAGCTCACCAATGGCATGACACATTTCATCATCCTATTGTGAAATGCTCTGCTCAAGAGCACAAGGGCAACCATTTCTACAGAGATAAAAAGGAGCCACAAGTGCCATCAGGCACTCTGGTGTTCCCACAGGACTCCCAAAGGAAGACTGGACCCATCTCTGCACCCCTGGCTCCACAGGACCATCATCTCTGCTTCCAACAGGACACATCTGTCACTCCAGGAGGGCTGACTTTGGACTGTTTCCAACACCCTGTCCAACAGGGCATCAGGTTGTATTTCTGACTCTGTCAGAATTTTCTGGGATTCCTTGTTTGTTTGGTTGGTTATTCTTTTGTACTACAACATTTGTATTTTTAATATCCCTAGGAAAAAACTGCTATACCTATTCCCAAAATCTTCGCCTGACAGCCTTTTAATTGCAAATTTATAATAATTTGGAAAAGGGCTTACATTCCAAGAGAGACTCCAATCTTCCTTGGCAGACACCTGTCTATCCAAACCAAGACAGGCTGTGATTGTTTCAACTACTTCAAGCACTAGGTAATGGGTCATAGTTTCAACATACTGTATTTTGTGTTTCTTTTCAACATTGGATACTTTCAGGTACAAAATTAGCTGTTCAAGTGAGAGAAAACAAAAGAAGGAATGTGGCTTCTTTCTTTCATTTTTTGGTGAAATGCTTCAAAACTGCTTTATTTTTCAACAGAGACATGAAGCAGACAACAAAAAAAAAGGAACAGAAAGATCATATATTTTTTTGTCTTGATTTTGCAAAAAAAAAAAATCTTTTTGCACTCTTTTCTGGAAAAGGATTTAAAAATATTTTAATATATTTTTTTTAAATTAGCATCTAATAAAATATTTTAAATAAAATCCTCAAATATCTAAATATATTAATGCACAAATTGAGTGCACAGAAGTGCCATCTACATCCACTTATATCCAAGTTTAAGAGTACACTCAACAAACAGCTGGCAGAAAACAACTTGGTTAACACCAGCTAATGTGCTGGCAGGTTGAAATTGTAGCTGCAAAAATAAGGTATTTGCCAGTTAGAAAGGCATGAAAAAAGTGCGTGTATGATGTATAGCCAGAAGACTGCTTCAAGGTTTATAACTGACAAGTTCAGTGATACCAAGAGCAGTGAGTGATAATTACAAGATGGAGAATAAAATAACTGTGTATACAACAAGTAAACAAGAGTGCAATTCTTTGTGGTAATTATTTCCAGAGAGGTTCTGTGTAAAGCTGAGTAAAAACTTTGAAGATACCTTTTTACTTTTTTTTGTAAATACAGTGATTTTTAAAAGAATATTATTCTGAGGAATTTTTATCATATTAAAGTATGGCTCAGTAGCATGATATGCTGATATTTAGTGGCAGAAAGTATTTCTCACAAACATCAGAGAAAGTTTCACTGGAATTTGACATCATACAAGGTTAAAGTTACAGCAAGGCAATGCTAAAGGTGAAGCAAAGCCCACAGCTGTGAAGAGTTTTCATGAGAAAACAGAAGAATATATTTTTGCAACTTGTAACATAATTCTGTATGTTTACAAGCTAAAAAAGTCTATAACAAAGCAACAATAAAAGAGTGAACCATTTCATGTAAGGCTCAGAAGGCAACAGCAGGCAATGTAAGATTTCTGCCCTTTTCCCTTCCCCCTCAAGGACACACTTCAATAGTTTACAGGAAACTTACATGTATGTACTTTAAAGATTGAGCCCTTCAGTAACTTTTCCTGCTTTTTCATATGTAAAATACACTGATTCAAAAAATTAAAAATAAACACAGAGTGTTTCACAACCACTAAACTGTCTGACAGTTCTTACTGAAATATTCTTAGCATGAATATAAATCTTAGGTTTGTCCCTTCAGCATATCCTGTTGCTAACATTTGTGGCCCTACAAGCAATTGTGCCCAGTGGTCCACTGAGATTTCACCTCTCACCACAAAACTTTTATTTGTTCATGTCCTTGAACAACTTTACTAACCCTAAATCCTTTATTCTCTTTCAAGGCGAGTTCTACTATTTCTTGTAGCTTCCAAACTAATGATGTGCATGAGAACCCAAACAACTTCATAAATGCTTTATAAAAGGTGGGCTCCAGCAGAGTGTCCTCAGTAAGTCATGAAGCCTCCTAGATTCCAGTGCTGTTTTTAAAAAGTCTCTCAGCCAATCCTCAAAATAAGAAAGATCTAGTAAGTGATAAAGAAACAGTACAGTTCAGCCCTAATTCTCATACTGAAAGACTTCAGTTAAATGATGCAGTTCTCACTATTTCTTTCAGGTATTATCAACTCTTGAAGAACTTCCCAGAGGTGCAGATCAGCAAAGAATGTTTAGAAATTTGAGTAAATATGATGGAAGTGATACTACCCAACATTTTGAAGCCTTTGCCATGATCAATATGTATTTTAGCATGACAGCAATATAAAAAAATATAAGAAACCCACTGCATTCTAGCGGATGGAGTGGAAAAAAACATTTACAACACTTTTATACTCATGTATACATGTACAGGTCTCAATGGAGATGTGATGTGTGTGACGGGGCTGTGGTTCAGTGATGTGACTTGAACACAGAGTGGCCAGTGGGACACGAGAATTCCTGTTCCCACCACCTTGGTGGCTGCCACATAAGCTCCATTTAATTGTGTTCACTGCAATCGAACACAAACTGAAAAGAAACATCTCATGCCACAGTAAGGGCACAGCCACATGGCAAACCCTTGCAAGAAATGACATCCGGGAAAATTTAACTGCTTGTGAAGTAGATGCCATTTCACAAATTTAAAATATAAGCACAAAGCTGTCTCTGCATGACAACCAGCAAAAAGGTATCACAGAGACATTCTGGAAACAGAATGAGCTATTATTTCCTTCCTGGCAGCCATCATGGTTGAGAAAGGCTTGTTGACTCCCTGTGACCCCAGAATGTTTTTTAAAGATTGTTTAGTGGCTTTTCTGTGGTTATACAGAAATAGTTCACTTTCGGAACAATCAGTTTCAGCAGTGAGCACACACATCCAGTCTGGTTTCATCCAGTCATTGCCAGCTTCCCCTGCTTCTCTGAAAGGAGGAAGTGTTCATTAATAATTTGGCCATTTCTTCTGAAAGACAAACCTTTGGGGAATTTCAGAGATCAGCACTAAGTGGCAAGTGTCTGTCAGTCACCTTGGGGGCTGCCAGAGCTAACTTGTGCTGCCCGAGGCTTTCTAGCAAAAACCAGACCGATTTAGTCATTCCTGCCTACAGGCAGGCAGGCTTCATTCTGGTTGGAACTCTTTCAGGACAAAAATGCTTATAAATGTAAGAGATTCAAGTATTTTTTGTTAAAGACAGACTGGCATTGAACGTAGATAGACTAGCTCAGTAAGAATTGTAAGTGCACTCGCTGCACCTCAGTGCTCCTGGTCTTTTCCTGAACTGCAGCTGTTCTGCTGCTCCTGGTGTTTTTGGTGGAAGTTCTGGGTCATCCCTGCTCTGACATGTTTGAGAGCTTATGGATGGAGCACCAGACTGCAATCAAACTACTGACAGAACTGGAGCAATAGGATAGGAGAACTACTTGCTTTTCTTTCCAGATTTAAAAGCATTTAGTCTCTCTGATTGCAGCATTGACACTCAATAATAAAATTACTCAAATAACTGGTCTGAAAATTATGACGTCAAATGCAGCACTTTGGAATTTCATGCAGGTTTACCATAAAATAAATATCCACCTGATGTTTAATCTCATTTGTTTTTTCACCTGAATTTCATTTTCTTAATAATTATAATTTCCAAAGTTCTTTTGGTTTTAACAGAAATGTCAAACAGTTGCCTAATCACTGCAGAAATATCAGTTCTTCCAGGAGCTGCTTCTTTTGTATGCTGTATAAAGACAGATGACTCCAATGAATGCTGGTGGGAAGGGCTGAGTATAGAGCTCAATAATAATATCAATATTTTAATATTAACTGAAGAAATATTAACATAACAGCATGCAACAACTGCTGGCATGGCATAAGAAAGTCTATTCTCTAAAATACAGGCAAAGACCAACTCCAAAGGAACAAAAAGGAACCTTTTCCACTCCATTAGTCAAGGAACTACAAGACAGCTCAAGGTGACAATTTTAGATATCAGAAGTTGATTTAAACAAATTCCATCCAGACTTCCTACTTTTACTTAAACTTACAAGTAACCTTTATTGATGCTTGTGCTGTCCACCATGTGCCAGTGGTAGTGTCAGAGCAATGTCATCATGACAAAAGCATCCCTTAAGTTACAATTGTCAAAAGCATTTTCAAGACTGTGGTAATTAAGGACCAAAGAAATCAAGGTGGTTTTTGTAATTTAATATCAAGGTAACTCAGCACAAATATTCACTGGAAGTTCACCCTCCCAATGATTGTTCTATATTACAATCCTTTTTTTATTTTTTTTTTCCTGAATGCTTCCAAACACTTTAGAAAACAACAGACAGAAAAAAATGTATTGCTTTTAACTACCCCAAAGTTTTAGACCTACAGAGGTACAGTAAAAACTGTACTTTCATGTTGAAACCTGGTATGTGAAGTTAGCAAGGAATGGCAAGATTTTGTAGTTCAATTGAGAAAAAAAAAAGCAAATCCCACCCAAAACCCAAACTCAAACCACAGATGAGATGTGGTGACACAATTCCAACATAACCTGGGTCTGCTCTGTGGCTGCAGGCACACTGCTGAGGCTTTACAGATAGTTTATTGCTTATTCCAGACAGCAGACTCTGTGCCTTCCCAGCCAAACCAGGACTGTTCAGACACGATTTTCCATAGCGCTGTTCACACCTTAAAACCTCAGTTAACCACATATTTCAGTGGGAACTGAAGAGAGAATAAAGTATCAATCCTTTTGAAATTTTTAGTGAAACAAAAGGAAAGCGGGGGGGAACTTTCTAAATTTGCTCTTCTTGTTGAATCTGAAACAAAAAAACCACATAAGGACAAGGAGTTTAAAATAGAGATCAATATTACATGCATTAGCATGTAATAGCACTTCCCTGCTCTATTTAATTTCTAGTTACTGACATACATATAAAGTTTATATTTCAATAGTTCTAACAATAACATTTTGACCACCATAACCTTCCATCTAAGTACTGAACTGTGACATCCATTTTCTGTAAAAGCAATTTAGACACAAATACTACATTTTAACTACTGCCAGAAACTGTTTGCCATCACAACTGAAATCTAACCAGACAATACTTGAGATCTTGCATTCGTTGTTTCAAATAGATGATGGAACAATATTTTTTTAAACAGAGCTTTTCCCTGATTCCAGTAGGTGGCAACAGCTCTGCCCTAAAAAGCTCAGAGAAACCTGTTTCAGAAGGAGAATGAGGCACTGCATCCCCACCCACCCCTGCTGAACCAGGGAGGCTCTGAATTAAATCACCCAACAGAGTTCTCCAAAGAAGATTCCTCTGCTGTCAGCCCTAAAATTCACTGCAAATCATTAATGTTGTAACTGAAAATAGAGCCCTAAGGCTCTAAGAACACTTAAAACAAGATAATTATTTCATGCCTGATTTGTGAAAGCGAGCACTTAACATAGAGTGTTGCTCTGCTTTGATTTGTGCAGGCAGGTGGAATACCCATGCCTAATCTAACGAATTTTATAAACTATATAAATAGCAAGGGGTTACAGTATCTCTATTTTATGAAATTTATGAACTTTGAGTACCAAAGCTGTTGATTGTTATGCGCAACTCAGTAGTCTGGGATGTGACAGTCGAAGAACTCAGCAGGAATCAAAATAATCATCTATCTTTCATGGCCTCTGACATCTAAAAAGAGTTTAGATGTCTAACTAAAACACATCAATAGGTGTTTTTCAACAATAGTTATTTTTCCAAGAAAATATGCTAGACAGGAACACACCCCATCTGAATCACAGGTCTGAAGAACTCAATAATCATGCAGAACCTCAAACTCGTCCCTTTTATGTGACAGCTGTGGAAAGCTACAGGACAAAAGGAAGTCTGTGCATCCTGCAAAGAGAAGAAATGCCCAAAGTGCTGCTGTTGGGAAGTACGACCTGTCACCCCACAGACTGCCCCCTTCCTAGCCTGCACTGAGCCATGAGCTGAGTTAAAGTAAGGTCACAACTTTAAATCAAAGGAATCAATAATTCCAGTTCATTTTGTGCCAGTGAGGGATTGATGTTACTGCTTCCATTCTCACGGAAATGAACCACACAGGTAAACAGCATATCCAGTTATTTCTGTGACTTAAATTTATCAAACATATTGAGTTATTCAACAGTCCTACAGCATAAATGTATTGATTTATTTTCCCTCAAAAGTAAAAAAACTCTAAAAATTTCATTCTTTTAAGAAGGGAAGATATGAAAATTTTACTGTATCCAATGTTGTGATTATTGAATTATTATGGAATAAAGGTATATAAAATGTGGATTAGGGATGCTGTTATAGGTACAAGCTGCTGTATGGAGGTCTGGGTTTGGCGCTGTTGAATGGTGTTTATCAGTAAAATGGGTCTTTCAAAATATTTTCCACCCTCTGAACAGAGAAAAATTAATTTTAGTAAATCCATTTCACAGTAAAAGCCTAAAGGAATCTGCTGAGACAGTCTTCACAAATTATACTTATTTAAATTCAAACTTCAGAGTCAATAACCAAATAAATGTGAAAAAAACAACTACTGGAAATTCTCCACTCAGAAAAAAAATTCACAGGCTCCCAAATATGAGTCAGTTCCCCTCCCTCGGCTGCAAGGCAGAAGGGGAAATCCCCATGTCTCTCCAGCAGCAGCTCCCTGCATGCTCACACTGCTCTGCCCCTCTCAGTTCCCCTGGAGGAGCAGAGCAGGGCTGTGCTCTGCCCCTGCTGCAACACGGCCCCAGCAGTGAGGCACCGACATCTCCAATCTGTCCCTAAGAAGATGAGCAGCTGGAGAAACTAATTAGCAGCAGGCTCCTATGGGCAATAAAAGACCCTCTAACGTACATTTTATAAGGGAGAGAGAAAAGCTGCAGGAATTATCCTCATATTCTAAGCACACTGATGAAAGACTGACAATTCTCTCATGCACGCTGGCATTTTTTTTCTCCTTTGCTTTCCTATCTCCTTTCTCAGCTAGGAGCAAACATGCTTTTTAAATAGGGAACAAGAGTATTTTCCTTTCAGCTCTCCTTCAGCTGACCAAAGAATGACTGAAAAAACTGAAAGCTTGCTTCTTCAGCAGATGTTTATTTAAATTTTGAACACCATACCATCTTCTTCTTTGGACCACTTTCAAAATGAAGAGCACTGACTCAAACATTTTTCCATTTAAGTAACACAATTTTTCCAGACATCAGCATTTGATAGATAATGTTTTAGCTCAAAGGCCGCTTTTGTTTTTATATTCCAATTACCTTAACGCTACAAGCATCTGAAGTAGTTGTACCAAGTAACCCAAATTGCAGCTGGCATTCCCTACCAGAATGCCTTTTAACTAGTAACCTGGAGAAGGATCCAGAAGCATGTTTAGCAGCAAAGTGCAACAAAAAGGAATGGGTAGAGAACAAATGTACAGACAATGTTTCAAACTAACCAGTCCTGCCTTAAAATCCTATTTTGTGCGGGCTGTCTCCAACAAATAAATTCTGTCTTCAGCACAAAGACTAAACATCTCCCAGTCAGAACACACTCACCTCATAACAAGGCTTTTTAAACATCCAGAATTTGCCACTGGTTGAGTAGAAAAATTGTGTTATGGCTATTAATAGTAATTCCTAAGTAATTATCTGAAAGGAATGTAAATAGTTTCAGTTTAGATTATCATGTTGCTCTGCTCAGTATTTTAGACCTAAAATGCAGCTATAATAAACAAAGTACCTTATTTGTACAGGCATTAAATCAAAATATAATTATGTTATAACAATAACTTAAAAAAGTCTTCCCTCTTTAGCAAGTTAAACAGTAAAAAAAAAAAAAAAAAGACAAGACTATCTTCTATTAAAGTTATAATAAAATTCCACCCTCAATTAATTACACCCTTACAATATTTCAGTACATATATAGATTTCACCATCTTTATATATGCTTAAAAGGAGCTTATTATGGTTCTCAGCTCCACCATGAAATAATTTCCTTTAAAAATAATTTTAAAATGTCGTGTCTTAAAGACTTGAGCAGGAAGAGTGGCTGAAAGGATGTGAACATTAAAATTCCACTTATTTTACTACCTATTCCTGCACCACCAATAATACAGGCTCATCAAGGATTAAGGACACAGTATTCTACATTACTTTATCATTCCACTCTTCCTCTTTTCTCTTGCCAGTTAGCAGAAATGGCTTTCAGATATGCCTACGAGATTTTTTAAGTTCCTCTTCTACATCCCTCTTACAAATCACACTGGCATATGCAACCTTTGGACTGTGATTACGTGTCTGATAATCTCCTCCCAGGAAAGACCTCGTGCCTCAGAGTTTTGGCTGACAAAGACTGTAACCAGTTTCAGATCTTCTTCTAATTTCTGTTTTCACACATCTCACTAATACATACTGGATATTATTGTGCTGAAGTACATACTCCTAATCAAACAGGACAAATAAGATTGCTCCCTGCTACCCAGCTGCTCCAGGTTTTCATACTTACTAGCACTGGGGAAGATAATCAGAATATAATTCTGCACATATCTTGATTTTCTTTTCTAAACAATATTGAGGAAGAGAGGGGGTGTTTTATGTTCTAGTTCCTCGTGAAGTTATGCATATTTAACCAACATTTACCATATTGTCCATCAAGAGATTTCTCTAAGACTACTGGTCATAATCACAACTCTTCTGAGTGCTGCAAGCATACATGCAGATGTGAATATTCTCTTGATCCTGCGACTTTCCTGAATCATTTACTCCCTCTACTATTGTTTTTTACATGGTAAATATGAGAACCATAATCCTACGTATAATCTTCATCTATTGATCTGACAACTTGGTAAAGAGAAATACTGGTTTCTCTTCTAATTATTGCTGAGTTAAGCAGGAACTTTCAATTTCTAAAAGGTTTTCAATGCAAACCTTACAGAAAGGTTTTAAATAATCATTTCAGCAATAAGTTCTGATACCTGTCTTTCTGCATGACAAAATGACAGCATGTCCATGACCCATGGACAGCAGAGTGCCTAATTCCTGAAAGATTGCTCTGGGGCTAATCTTTCCATGGTAACGGCAAAGGTCCACAATGCTGTTTCCCATGACGTACTGAAAACAGATTCTAAGTCTTCAAATGTGTAAATACACACATACATTCTTTTTGCATTAGTAAAGCAGTCACAGGAACTTTTACAAATGTATCTGTCATGATGCAAAACAAGTGTAATGAACTTACACGTCTGTCCTTATCTACAGGGGGGAAGAGTCACACGGTATTTTTAGAAAAATCTAATGTTCTTACAAAGAAAAAATATTCTAATAATTTTAAGAGTCTCATCTGCTATGCATTAGACAACAGGCAGCGCTGCATGAATGTAAAGCTCCCCAGAATACTCTCGAGGATGTGACAGACACTGGCATGTCCCCTGTTGGACATAAACCAATCTGTTGTCTGAGAATCAAGTTAATGAACTCCCATGAATTTATTTTTTCTAAGCAGTGGAATCTAGTTAGCATCCAGGCTTGAATGCCAAGATCATTAGGCACCCTCCTGAAGCCGGGAAAGAGGGTTTGACTGCCTGCCTGACCCACCTCCTCTCACTGCACAGGCAACTTAAACCCACTTTCCCCCCAAACAGATTTCTAAGACACATTTGAACCCCTCAGCAAACTAGCAGATATGAGCAACACGCACACAGTGAAACACAACAGCATTACTGAGCATCTGTAAACATGCCATTAATTTTACATGGAAGGAAGATGCTCAGGAGATCACTGGCTAGAGGAAAACAGAGCTTCCCAAAGACAGAGCTCTTCTGCACTCTTGCCTTTACACTGAGTGCCCTTAGAGAGGGGAGTGCTTCTTTAGACTGAGAAAAGCAGTATTCTCCATGAAACATTAAACTCCCCTGGCAGGGAGATGTTCCTCTAACAAAGTTAATAAAAATGGTTGAAAAAAGCAAATCACTCAGCTCCTCTCTCTTTATAGATTTCTGTTCCTGATCGTTCTCCTTCGGGGACTGTGGAGACTTGCCAGCTAATTTTGTGGACAGGATGGCTTCTAGGCTTGTCTCTGATCTGATGATGATGTTATTATTTCTTCATAATTGTTTACTGTATAAAATCAACATCATTCTCTCCAGAGGAAGATTGCTCAGAGTTGCTCATGAGAGCATTTTAGCTCAGTTGTGGGCCTGCTGTCGTCTTGACAACATACTCATGTCAAGGTTAATGTCACATCAAGGCACTGTAAGTACCTCCTTCCCTTGCAGTTATTCTTTCAACTCTAAGGGTAGTAATGCAATTTAAAGTTTCTTTATTCTTGGCTGACCTTTAGGAGTATTGTAATTACACAGAGAAATTTAAAGAGAGAAATTTGTCTGAGTACTGTGGGAGTAATTGTAATTTTAGGGGAAAACCCTAAGTTTTGGTTTGTGTTCAGAAAGCACAGCACTGAAAGCAATCACATCTACATTTTGTCCTGGCTGAGAGGGACTCTGCCCATGACCTCTGTTGTGACACCTGAGTTTCATATTGGAACCTTCCCATTGTATCCCCATCTGTACATGTGAGATAATGCTTTTTATTAAGTTCATGGGGATTTCATAATTCAATGTTCATGAAGAACAGAACTGCAAGGCTTTCTGTACTACTGCTTAAGTGCAAAACTTCCCTAGATCTTGGAAAACAGAGTCCCAATGCAGAACCATGAGACTACACTGAAAGAAAAGATACAGCTCTTCTTCTTTTATTACGAAGTAAATAATTTAAGAACATTCTTGCTCACTGTCTTGGAGCCATCCTTTATGTATCCCTGGGCAGAGCTGGAGGCAGCAAGATCTGCATGTCAAGAGTTATTTTGTAAACTGGTTCAGAAATACCAAGGGCAGCAAAGCACCTGCCTGTGCTGGTACCCTGGGCAAGACACTCCTCTCTGTGTTGTTCTAATACCAGTCGTGCTTATGTAACTGATTAAATAATGAAAAATACATCTCTACTGCTTGTGGTACATGCCTGATCCCACAGGCACACCTGCTGCACATTGCCCATGCTGCTTAAGCGCTGACTTGGATTTGGTCAGATTTATTCTTGCACAGTCTCTCTCCCCCCAGGGCCACTGCCAGCCACTGAATTCCCAACATTCAACAGAACCCAAACGCTATATTCTTCTTGAAAAATATGTGGATGCTTTAATTGTCTCCCTGGGTTTCTATGACAACCACAGCAACATAAACAGCCTTGCTGGCAGCCACAGGAGACTGAAATCTCTGCTCTATTCCCTCCCCTTCCTAGAAGTTCTCAATGTAGAACATACCGTAACCAAACAAATGCAATTAACAATGGAGGTGGTATCTAGTACACCTGGCTGGCACTGGGGAAATGTCTTGGAAATAAAATATATTACAGTATTTTATGGTAACAGTCAAAGCCCGCTACATCAGCGTTATCAAAGTACCTTGGGACCAACAGTGAAAAACAGTACAAAACTATAAATACATAAACAGAAGTTTTCTATGTCAGTCTGCATGGCTGCAGAAAGCTTAAAAAAATATATGACAAGGCCTTCTCTGTAAGTGCTTCTGAGCACCTCTCACCTTGGTGGTAGGTTACACATCAGGAATGGATAAGCCCCTGAGTAAATGTCAGGACAGCTGTGGTTCAGATGGCTGCAGCTCCCAAATTTCCAGAAGGAAAATCATAAACAAGATGTGATCACAGCAGCAGTAAAATGCTCTGCATGGCACTATCAGCCTGAGTCCAGCAGCAGCTGTTTCTCTAATTCCTGCATCAGCATCATCAGAGCTGCTGCTTCTGCTAATGCTCAGACATCTGAGGTCCAACAAGTCCCAAACAAATAGCTCAGACCTTTCTTCTCTCCTGAGCAAAATTAATGACAAAATAGATTTTCCATGAGCCAAGCATAACCCTGGAGGTTTTAAGCAATTTAAATTCATTCATCTAATACCGGATGGCATGAAGCCACCAGGACACACAAGAGTTACAGAAGAGGCTGCTGATAATTATGGCTATCAGCTGTCCATAGTTCACAAAATCATCTTTCAAATTATTATACTACATTCTGATCACCATAATGCTGTGTATTTTTCAAGTAATTGCCCCTGTACATCTAGTTTGTGACAAAGTAACTGCGAAAGAACGGGCAATTTCCTTCACCAGTGCTGTTAGCTTTTCTCAGGCACTTGTTCTCCCAGTGCTGCCAGGGAGATACAGATGCCTCTGGCTGCTCTGAGACACAACTGGAGATGTAAGTACACTGTTTTCCCTGCAGCAATCTTCCCTTTGCAGGGAAATCCTATGGCTTTGTGGGAGTGATTTTGCTGTAAAGCAGACTCAGGATTTGCTCCCCCAACGGAGCTGGGGGGATGGTATGTGAATGTGAGCCCTTGGAAACAAAAATCTATAGGGATTGCCCTGGGCCAGCAAGCAGAAATACAGGTATCTGTGAGGAGGAGGAGCAGAAGGAAAAGGCAAAATGCTTCTCTCTTCCACGGGGCTTGGAAGGCACAGAAGGCACCACCTGACATTTCAAAGCTTGAAGGATCAGCTTTTTGAAAACTGCCTGATTACACAGACCAGGTGGAGGCAAGAGAGAAATTAATGAAATAAACACTAGAAATGGTAATGAATATTTAGAAAAAGAAATGTGGATATTCTACTGGCATTCCATCTTAAGGCAGGACTTTCATAACGGTGATTACCAATATAACATATGTAAAATTGTTTCATTTCGTCATGAAGGTTTTTAAGCAGGGTCCCCATGCTGTGGAATTTTTGTACATGGAAAGACTGCATTTTGTAACATGAAAAGGAAATATTTCTTCTTCTCTATCTAATTTACTCCAATAGGTTGTACAGCAAAGAGTCTGTGTGAGACTGAATCACAAATATGAAAAAAATTGCTTATGCCCACATTTACTACGCTAAGCAATAGCACTAGCTAATGAAATAATGTTTAATTTCATCTATCAACAATTCATAACAAGTTTTTGTTTGCATGTATGCTTTTCTGCATTCTAGTGTGATTCTGCTAATTACAGACAAGTTACTTAAAACTACAGTATCTAGGAAATGAATGTTGACTTGGAATATAAAGGGGCATCTGTTACCTTACAAATAGGAGCCCACATGCTGCAGATCACATTGAGGTATCAGGCAATATGCAAGGTATGTTCCCTAATGTGACACTGAAGCTAGTCACAGAACAAGCAGGTCAAATGATATTTTGTAGTTTTCACAGTTATTTATTAACTGTAATAGCTCCAAAATGATCACAGTGCTTTTAAATTAGGATTACAAAAAATATAAGCTTCTCTTTTTTGCACCTGGAAATAATTACTAAGCCTAATGGTACTGAAATCAAAATGAGGGCAATTTTAGACTAATTTTAAATTAATGATTCTACAATTAGGAGATATTTTCATACTTTTCATCCTCTGTCCAATATGACTCAGTGCCATTAAGACAGTCGGGTTTAAATTCTGAGAATTATGTATGAAAGTTAAAAAAAAAAAAAAAAAGAGGCCCAAACCACCACACAAACCTTTGCCTATTCCCTAAGTATGTTCATGGTGTGTGGGTGGCTGAGATAATTATGTCGAGGTGGCTTTATCAGAAATAATTACATAATTCCCTTGTGGCTCTGAACTATTCTAAACCTTAACCCAAGCCTTAATCATTACTGAAGTATTCATAAAGCCTCTACCAGACAATGCTCCAACTCACAAAGCCATTCCTTAGAAATAGTCAGTACTTCAGAAAACTTGAAAGTTGCTGCGACTTCACAGGAAACTTTTGTGCTGCTTAAGAAAGAGGTGTGATATATTTTGCAGTTGCACCTATGAATGCACATGTTTTTACACTCAAGTGCAACATAGGGCATGACATCCCTTTCAGGCACAGAACCACAGAAATCTGTGGCCAAACCCCATGCTTTTGACAATTTGAACTTTTCAGATTTTGCTAATTTTAGTTTATTCAGCTGAGCTAATTGTTTCTTTGGTAGGCCAACATTAAAAGTGTAGTTTAATGAATGCATTTTAAAAGAAAATTAATTCAGAGGGCTTTAAGTATATAACTGGGGAATATGCCACTTCAAATGAATGAAAAACATTAAGGAAAGGTAATTTTCCTCATTTCTAGTGTACTTTTGCCATGCTTCCTAAGTGACAGACTACACCAAAAGGGCTGCACACATCAGGGTCAAAGCTTTAATTTATTGTTAGGAAGTAATCACCTATTTTTTACAATGTCAAGTTATTTTCTTCTTCCCAAACATATTAAGAATTTAACACTATTTATAAAAGCCAAATTGTTCTCGATAGTATAAAATACACTCTCTGTAGAGCATAAGGCTAAAAAATCTTGACAAGTGACATACCTGCCCCAGGCTGCTTTCATTGTAGAGTCTTTATCAACAGGAATGCATGAAGACTCAACCACACTTGATTTATTCAATTTGTAGCAGAGACCACAGTCTGGATCTAACATACATCCATTGCAATAACTGAAAGAGAAAAAATAAATACTTAAGCAACACTTCATTCATTTGTGGATGTCAAAATCAACAGCATCTTCTAGTAAGTCTTGAAATGCACATAGTTAAGTTGTCAGTGTTGGAGACAAGACAAATAGATTCTCCAAAAAGTATCACAAATTGCTTTCACCCTCTTCTGTAACACAATTTGGTAGTCCATCTGCATCTATCCTGTGATACCCATCAAGTTGTAGAAGAATTCATTCATAGAATAAATTTTAATTGAAAAAAGGCAGATTGGAGTTGAAGAAAAAGAATCATCATAGAATGGTTTGAGATGGAAGAGACCTTAAAGATCATCTAGTCCCAACACCCACTGCCATGGGCTGGGACACCTTCCAGTAGATCAGATTGCTCAGAGCCTGATCTAACCTGGCCTTGAACAGTTTCAGAGATGGGTCATCCAAAAGTTCTCTAGGCAGCTGCTTCACTGCCTTATCACCTTCGCTATTAAAGGGTTCCTTCCTAAGATCTAATATAAACATTTATCTCAGTTTGAAGTCATTCCCTCATGTCCTATCATACATCATTCCTAATAAGCTAGAATTAGGAACATATAGATGTGAGTCAGCCAGAGATCATAATACCACATGAGCAAACTCAGCACCTGAATTTCCACTACATTTGATAGAAGGAGCCATTATGTCCATGGAGGCAATTCACATACAGGGCTCCAGTGCCCAAAAATATCCCATCTGCCTATTACCTGTCACTGCAGAGTGAGCAGTGCTCTTGCAGATTATTCCCATGCATCACACTTGCCAGCTCTGTCTCTGATTTCCTTGGGAGTCTCAATAAGCATGAGATGCTAACATTCAGGCAAAGTTTCCTCAATGCCATTCTGCTAGTTGTTCAAGTGACTAGACAGCAAAACTTTTCTCTAGATACCACTGGCTGCACTGACCACATCCCCACTGACTCTTACTGGCAGCCTAGACACCAAGGGCCCCACAGATATTTCACTGAGGAGTCAGTCTAAAATCTGTCTGTAAAAATCTGAGTGATGGGGATGCAGGTATGTGAGCTACAATGGCATTCCAAAACTCCCCACGAAGTGCAAGCTACCTGAAAGCTGCTGGCACAAAGCCTTGCAAACACCCACTCATTGCTCCTGTGATTAAACTACACAGGTATTTATCTTTCCTGGAAGCCATTTCAGATTTAGACACACATTTTCACCTGTAAAACCTCTGATATATCTAAGGGATAACTTTAGGTGGTAAAAATAGAAAAATTAGGAACTGTAAAACATAAGAGTAAGTCTGGAATTTGAAAATAAAATTCAACTTTGAAATTCAACAGCTGGAAACATATAAATAAGGTGACGAAAGTAGCTTTAACATACACTCCTGTAACAACAAAATCAAGGAGATCATATTTTCTGAGTATCTGTATCACAACAAGGACTTCATAAATTAAGGAATATACTGCTTAAATTGCTTTATCATTATGAGTAAAAGTAACTGTAAAACAAAGTCTCAAGAAACTAAAACAGTAAAGCAGATTATATGGATATAAAAAGTCTGAAAGTTTATGCTTAAAATCCAGTTATTCAAACACTTTTTATTCTAATGTTTCTAAAAGAATTATAAGGTCAACTCACATAGCAGATGGCAAAAAAGGGCTTGCACTGCATTAAGAAAATGTATTCATTTGGATTTTCCTGCTTCTCCCAAGTTTCAGAAAAGTGTTGTCTTTGCTATTGTGTTTTTTCTAAATTATTAATTTACTGCAGATTTTCTATGTTGTCTACATTTAGAATATAAATCTATTTTAAACACACATTCCTCTGCTTAAGTGATTGGTCAAATTCCAGTCTAAACAGTGTGGGGTTTTTTAATTAGGAAAGCTGCATTAAATCTGCTCTCAATTGAGATATAAATCGCAGAAAATATTTTTACATTGAAGATTAATCAAAACTTTCAGATAAAATTCAATCATTTTATCTAACTGCAGTAAACATTTCTTAAATATAAACGAGAAAGAGATAAATGAGAAAACTGAAATTCTGCAATTAGCAATTTTCAAAGGAAAGCACAATAGCACTATTACAGTAGTGAGACTGTTGCATTTTGTTACATTGCTATTATTACATCAATGGGCAGTAACCAAAAGAGTTTACAGGAACAGAAGACTGCAAGTGAATGAAACATTTTTTAGAAATCACAAACGTATTTAAGTATGTAATAATAATATATATATACACACACAACATTTTCTTATATTGAAAGAATTTCATGATTTCAAACAGGATTGTGACATATGATTTTCAAACTATAGAACATTTTCCACTGAAATGATGTTATCAAAGTGTCTGTAAGCAACATGAATTTCTAAAAAGACACAGTGATTAGTGTCATCTTTATGGTGTTGCCAGCAGAGGACAGGACAGGGACTGAACTGATGCCTTGGGAAGGCTGACCTGGAACAGAGACTAGACAGTGCTAAGAGAACTAAGTAGGTATTTATTAAAAGGCCTTAAACGAAACACCTTGGGCAGTACAAGAGCCTGGCCAGGGCTACACCCAAGGTGGACCCAAAATGGTCACAAAATGGACCACCAATCACAAGGTCTTACACTTTTATAAGTTTGGGTCCATTTGCATATTGGGGTTTAATTGTCCAATTACAGCTTCAGATAATGAAGTCCCATCCTTCTTGTTTTCTCTCTTCAGTCCACTGTTGTTTATGCTTTTGGGCCTGAAAACCTGTAACAACTGTCCTTGGTCTTCAGCAGGAAAAGGATTTGTTTTCTCTACCTACTCTGTGAAGAGAGCTTACTAGCACTTAATATGAGACTCAGAACTACACAACTAGGCAGCACAGAATCTGAAAAACATGACAGCTAAAACTTAAGGCATCAGGACAGCTCCTGATTTCTCTCAATTTCCTCACAAGAATCAATGCAGAGATGAACAGCAGAGCTGAATTTGCAGTGTCTGTTCCATCCTGCTGGGTAACTCCATGTAACCTCACGTAGTGCTGGGTATCAGTAACCAGTCGAGTGGGAAGCACAAGATATCTTATTTATTCCTCCCTCCCATCCAGAAAAAAAATTGAGATATTTGCAGTGTCTGTCTGCATGGCTGTTAGTTCAGCTGATCCTCTGGCTTTCTTGGATATTGTAGAATAATTTAGGTTGGGAAGGACCTTAAACACCATCAAATCCAACTGGTCTTGCTGTTGGCATTCAACATAATAAAAGCCGCTGGATTTCACGTCTTGCCAAATGTCAGAGGTTATACAGAGTTACTCATAACAAATTAAATAACTTAAAATTATTATTTTCCATGTCTTTCCTGAAGTTTGTCTTTCAAATTGAACAGTTAAATAAAAGCTCTTTATAAATCCTTTAGGTTTGGGCTAGGATTTCCTGTCATTACCTATATAGTGAGTTCATACAATCAGACTCTGACTTCAGATTTTAGAGACAAGACTAATTTATGCCAGAGGAAACACAGAAATCCAACACACAAGACCTAAAGCCATCTCAAATCTAACTCCCAGCAGACTAAGAATAGGCAGTTACTATTCAGAACATTTAGCATTCTTCTATGCCCTGTTTTATCACTGATATAAAATTTTATGTTGCCTTTGATGAGGTACATGGTCATTGCTTTTTCCAAGATGAAGACCAGTGTTTTCTCCTCCAAAACCCAGCAGATACATATTACAATTGTTTCATAACACAATGAAGAATTCTCTATCAGCTACTAAGTCTAATGATAACAGAAGATGCAGCATGAAATAAGCGAGGAAGATTTTTTTTCAAAGAAACAGTTAAAAAAACCCAATCAAAAACAGCATGTGAATGAGGCTGCTTACTCTAGAAAAAAAATATAGTAGGTTCAGTTTTACGCTCTTCTTCCCTCTAGCCCCATTATTATTTGCTAAACTATTTAAACAATGTGAAATTGAGCACATATTCTGACATATGTGTTCATAGTGATATAAATAGTACAGGATATAGAATACACTAGGAAAAGAAATGCGCAATTTAATACTTACTGACATGAAACTATCTCCTACAGAGCTTATTCCTGTCCTCAGAAGTACCTTGTCTGTCCTATCAATATATATATTGAAATATATGTCAGAAGATGGATCTTTAAAAACTGTTACTTTTTCAAATCCACACCAGAGATCAGTTATGGCCTTGAAAGCTCCATACAAGAATACTCTCAGATGTCTTGGTAGGAAAGGAAATTTGCATCCAATTATAAACAGGAGATATGCTTCCTCTAGTTATCATGAGACATTTATATTTGTGCTAAGTTTATGAGCTAGTGTCTTGACAATAAGTTCATCTGTGAAAAGCCAGTTCAAAATTCCCAGGAAGGATGGTTGTCTGTAAGACTAACAATTCAAGATTGAAATACCTGAGAGAGATTATTTGATTTTGATGAAACCAGGCAGCATTACAGCAGAAAGGTTTTATGATGAGCGTGTTTCACTCCCTGCCTGCCAGCTGGGCTCCTAGGCAACCCAACGAGAAGGCAAGTGTCTAGACTTCAGATGCTTCAGCCTATGAGGCAGAATAACAACCAGGACTCTCAGGCTCCAGAAGTCCAAAAATGCCCAGTGGCATCAGTGACATGAACTCAAAAGAACAAAGCAGCCCGGCTTCTCAGTTTATGGGGAACTGCCATGCAATGGGATTTCTGGGTTCCTACTTAAACAACCCATCATGTTTACTGAGGAGCTGACAGACTGTTAGCAGAGTAGATATCCCCAACTCTGTGATTCCTCACTGATTCTGCCAACACATCCAACACATGCCCCCTTCATCCAACCACACAGGAGTAACTGATACCTAGAAAGACTGACAGCACTAATTTGAGGTTCTTTCATAGCAATTTCTTCCCAGCCTGAGCAGCAGCAACTTTCAGAATGCTCTGCTCTGGATCAGCCTGCCTGATTAACTGTTCCTGAGGTTAGAGGTTGATCACAAAGGTGACAATGCCATCCTGTCTCACAGAGATCTTACACTACATGGATGAATTACTAATTGACTAGCTGTGTACATTTTTCTTGATACCAAAATTACTGTTTTCTTTCTTTCTAACAATGCAGTTTACTAGGCTCTAATGCAGTCTCTAAAAATATTGAATAAAATCTCTGACCTGCCAAAGCAACTCTCCAGGTGCTGATGAAAGGTTCATAACTGCTTTTCCCCCCGCTTAGATTACTCCATAGTTACGTTCGTTTCATCATTACATTTTGCAGTTTAAATTTGCAAAATGACCTTGTAAGTAATGACTCTCCTACAATTCTCAGCAGTCTTGTAACTTCAGCTGCAAGTTTTACCTTGCCACTTTTTGTTGTGATTTAGCACTAAAAGATCTTTGCCCAGTGCCTTTGCTCTGCAAATACCATTTCTCTTTTTCTCACATTATTTTGACTTTTTCAAGCCAAACCTCAATTCAAAACTTTCCATCAATTTTCATTTTTGCCACGTCTTAAAGAACTTTCAACTTTGCTTCCCATATTCTGTTATCCAATTACAAAATGTATCAGTATGTTCCTATTGTCCAGCTACAGAAAAGCAAACTGAACCTGATAATGTATTCTGGACTGCGTAGCTGTACAGAATGTAGCACCTGTTTCCATAATACTCTACTGCATGAGTAGCAGAACAGCCACTTGGAGTATCAAAACATCCCCAAATACAGATTTTTCTGTGGACAGACTCTTTCCACTTCTTTCAGATTCATCATTCACACTGAGTACATGCTGCAGAATCAGCCTGAGTATGTGAAGATGGCTTTTTATGGGAAAATCTGATAGATCTGCCACATGCAAGTTGTATCTGATGATCCTTATGGGTCTCCTCCAACCTGAGATAGATGCAAGATGTTTTGCTCATGTCCTGTCTTGTCCACAGAGCAAATTCCACTATTGTGAGCTTTTTTAACCTACTGCTCCTGCTCTTAAACCAGCACAATGATGCAAATATTCATATTCCTGAAGTTGGTTTTCCTTGCAGAACTGCAGGAACAATAAAAACTGTCTCAGGCAGGAAAGACTCAATGTAGGGACAGGAGGGTCTTGTAGTACCTACTGTGGATTAGCACATTCCACTCAGAGAATATAAGCTGCAAATCATTGCAGGCTGGAAGGAATGTCACTTTGACTGTGCTGCTTTCTCCTATTTCCAGCTTGCTGTTTGCCACACTTGGAAGCATGATCCTAAGCCAAGTGGATCTTTTATCCTACCCTCACATTACTCTTTGCTCTCAAGGTTGGCTATGTACACAGTCTCTGCCTGACTTAGCATGCAGTGTAGTTCCTTTCCATCTCCTTACAGAACAACAACAAACTGGGATCAAGCTTTCCTTGCTTCCATTCTTGTACTCTATCTACAAGACAATGTGTCTTCCTCCAGCCTCGACCAAGAGAAAATGGCCAAGTCAGCTGAGCTGAGTATCACTGGTCAGGCCAGGCCTGACTCATCAAGGGACATGGGCAACTGATGACTCCAAACAGCCAAGCTGTTGAGCTCAACAACAACAAAAAAATCAAGCCAAGGACTTTCAGATAAATACTGCAGTAGACTTATTAGCTCTGTTGACATGTTAGGGTATTGATACTTTCAGCCAGATATATAACTAAGAATCTTAGGGGGTTTTGACAAATGGTTTACTTCATTTTTATACACAAACCCATCTCAGTTAGGTACCAGGACCATGTTTAAAACTGCCTGATGCTTGTGCCTGAGGGCTGGTGCTGTTTGCAAAGGCTTCACTGCACCTCAGGCATGAAATCAAGCCTTTCTTTATACTTCTGATGGTTCCTGTGTTGCTTCCAGAAGTGAAGCACTATATTCAGGTTACAAATAACTGGACAAGAATATAGGGGACGCTTTAAGCAGTTAAAATGTGTGCTAACTGCAGATACTACTTCCAGCTGTTGTATCTGGGACACAGGAAATACAATAATTAACAAAGAATGAGAAAAATCCACTTGGACTTCAAGAGCACTTTCCTGCTATTATTATAAGAGACCAAGTAACAGAAGTTAATTTGCTGAGTTCTACCAACACTCTGTTAGGTAACACATGTATCTATTTAGTGGTGTCCTGTAGTAATGCACCCCACACCCCCAGAAGGTGTTTCTGATTAGGGAAAGAGTTTCAGTTTACCTTTAGACACTTTAGGAAGTTAAACTAGAAAGTCCTGTGTTTTTCTCATTGTAATTGGCTCAGCACCAGCAGAGGAGCATGGGTTGGGCTCTGAGAGTGTTGTTAATTTCACTGGGCCAAAAGCCAAACTGTACCTCCTAAAATATTCAATATTTAGGAAGGAGCCCAAAGGAAGTAAGAGGCTTTCTGGAGTGTTTTTAGCAAGGTATCAGAGGTTTCTTGGACACCTGTGTGTGGCTTTTCTTTAGTTTTCTGTAACATTTGCTATTTTGATACTTTACTTTATTAAACCTTTTGCTTTACAAAACATCTCTGAAGAGCAGTCTCACTAAGATTATTTTAAGCCAATCTGCAAGGGCTGGACTATCAGAGATTGATATGTTAACAGGTGGTTTATAAGACTCTGGCCACGTGTTAACCTGTATCAGTGTCCATAAGGAAAAGCTATTATTTATAATCACAGTACTTGGATGCTAATTGCAGTACTGTAATTTACCACACAGATACTCCAAGAGATCTAAATCACAGGTATGTTCAACCCTTTCTCATCTTCAAATCAGGCTCCTGCTCCATCTGTTCCACTGAGATGATTCTTTGGTGTCCTCTCTAGAGTTCCAGACCAGCTCTGAATCATTACCTTTCCTGATATGCCAGCCACACATATATATATATATATGTGTGTGTGTGTGTGTGTATATGTATTAGCTTTCTTTAAACATTCCATAAATATTCTTCACAAAGGCTCCCATTCCTCAACTATGCACCATAATTTATACAAACTCACATAAATTGTTTTCAGCCTCTTGGTGTTTGCTACTTCTGCTTTAGATGTGGTGAGAATGTGAAGGTTCAACTATTCTTCTCACCTATCACAGTCCTATGAGGATGTCTCTACAAACCTTGCCTAGTCCTGAGATCATCAGGGCTACCTCAGTACTGCTACAAGCACCTTGGCAGCAGACTGTGCTAAAATGCTGACATCACAGGAGAAGTGTCCTGATCTACTTGCCTAGAGGTATCAATTGTTTCTCATCTTTGATCATTTTTTTTTTCCTGAATTTATAGAGCCTCCAACTACAGAGCTTCTTGATTTATTCCTGGAACTGAGCAACACAGACAATAAAGACCAGAAACAATTGACTTATACATGCTTTTATTCTGGATATAATGGCTGTCTCTATAGCATAATTTGTTTTCAAAACTACTTTTCCAAAGAGACCCTACATGTAGATACTATATTCTCAGCTTCCAGGCAGATCAGATAGAAATCCTGTTCAAACTTGATTAAAATCATTCTTGTGTGACTAAAACCTGCAGACCATGTAAAGTATAACATCATCACTTTGGAAGATTTTAAAAACATCATTCCCTAAACATTGTTTTGGGTTTTGTTAAACAGCAAAGTCTTAGAAGTACTAGCAGAGATGTGAAGTGTTAATAGGTCACTAAATGAATAACCTCATTTCCTCACTAATGCAGAGTTTGAGTCAAAATATGCGGAAAACTTAGCAACAGTTACAGGAATTCCATTGCACTCAGACATAATAGTTCAGTTAAGTTACTTTTCAGATCTTTGTGTTTAAATTAATGAGAGGAGTTTTTTCTGATTCACTTAAAAATGCTTACTACATGGACTGACATATTCCTTCCTATCCTTTATAATTTCAAATTAAATTACAAGTTTTGATTGATAGGACCAACATGCCAGCACAGGGAAAATCATTACCAAGCAATACGTCACTATATTATTTACTTAATAAATTTCAAGACTATGTTGAGGTCATTTCACAATTCTGCTACATAAACTATTAGAATTTTGACTATACTTCATAAGAGCTGGCAAAAGCATCCCCAGACATGTTTATCTCTTTATATATTCATAATTTTCTGACCTCAATGGCCAAAACACATTATTATATCTATTATTGAAGTTCTCAGTTATCAGAAAGACCAGTAGCTCAGGCACTTTGACATTAGACAGAGAAAATGAGAATCACATTTTAACAAGTACGGGTTCCATGATACAGTGACATTATAAAAAACAGCAATGCCTAGTTTGCTGATAAATCAGATTGTCAATGAGTTCTTAATAAAATAAAGAACAATACCTAATACACCTACTTGTATTTAATACACCTCATTGTATTTAATAGCCTTAGCATCCTGAGGCTATTAAATACAATAAAAACAGCTTCAGTTACTAGGTTAGCTAAGCTTTTCAGGACTGATGACAATTACATGCTTCTGCTACATTCATAAAGAAAATATATATTTCTGTCCATTAGCTAACTTACTAAATGGCTACATGGGAGTAGTAAATATTGTTGCCTTCATCTTGGTGGTGTGTATTTGTACAATGAGCTAAGGACTATGAACCACATGAGGGTGACTAATTCAAAAATGAACAACAGAGTCCTTGTGTGCCCAGCACAGCTGGCACCGCCTGTACTATTTTAATCTGAAGACAATCTGTTCAGGAAGGATTCCGAGAAACTCTGTGTGCACAGGTATCATTTCCCTAAGATATGAGAGTTGACCTAAGCTTAACACAATATTTACCATTTTCATATTGTAACTGACAGGAAAAATACAGGCAGAACAGGTTTGCATTATGTCTTCTAGAGCAGACCAAGTTTCAAGAAGTGCAGAGATAGACACGAATGGAGACAAAATGAGCAAGAATACAGGGCAGCAGGACCACAGTTATTTTACAGAAATGGCTCAATGTCCCAAATAGTCACTTCATTGATTCTTTAAAGATTGGGAAAAGGTGGGAGAGTAGCTAATACACATGCCCCAACCTAAACCTCCTTCCAGAATCAGGCAAGTTCCCAGTAAAAATGGGAACATTTATAGTATTGGTAGTTGGAATAATAACAGGAATGGATAGTTCATCTTTTCACTTCTGAAGTCACAAATTTTGGAATGTGTCGTTTTGTATTCTTAAATTTACCTTTGATATTTCTGTGGCCTTGATGATAAGTACGATCACAGCTGCTGAGGAGATTAAGATCAAATAAAACAGGTGGTCACACTGCAAATATCTACACAACCTTATACAGCTGAGTGTGAAAATGAAATTTGATTAATGGATGATAAGAGAGGAGCATTTACCCTGCTTCTCCTCAGTGAGATACACACCCACTTTCAGCTGTAAGGAGGCAAAAAAAAAAGTGTTTGGAGTGCCCTGCTGAATTTGTGGTATTTCCATGATTCAATTTATTTTTTTTCACAGATTACTGAATTATTTTTTGGCTGCTCAAATATAATACTGTACATCTCTACACCAAATAAAAATCATTTATTTGATGTATTTTATGCACATAAAATCAATATCTTAGTGGTTTGTTTTCTGCAAACATGTACAGGTACCTTGTAACTCCATTTGCATGGCACAGCTCTTTGAGAACACAGTACTCAAGCCCTATATGCTTTTTTGAATTAGGACAATGACTGTGCTCTTTATTTGCTAGTCTTTCTATCTTCATGGTTATTCTAGCAGCAGGAATTAGTCTGTGCAGAGGAATATGGATCTGAAGGAACAACAAGTAAATAGATGTCTGTAGTAGTTCTAAGGGTTCTTTAATGGACACCCACACTTACTCTAACCCAATGGATTTACCAACATAAAAAGCATTTTTTTTACTCTGCAGAGTATCAGTGAAACTTCCGTCAGCAAAATAAATTCTACTGACATTTTCACAGCTTATAAATACATTTTGACACAGACAAACACAAATTATATTTAGGAAACACCCCCACACTCTGAAATGCCCAAACTGCAAACAGGTTTAGACTTTAGGTTTACCTTACCTCAGAGAAGCACTGTATCCCCATAAGAGGAAGAGAACTATAAGCTGCATTTGTGCAGGCACATATTTAAAAGCAGTTAGAGGGAGACAGCGTTATGTGTTCATCTTCTGAAGTCCTGCTGCCTTTTGCCTTTCCCAAACTTTCTGAGACCTCTTGAAGACTTGCAAGATACATAATGCTAAGCAATCTGAGACACCAGCAGTTTTACTAGAACAAGCTAAAATATGAGTTAAAGAGCAAGGGACCACTGCCATTAATTTACTTCCTTTTAGTTTGATTGATATTCTGTTTGTAACTGTTTCCACAGTAACACTTGCTGCCCTACACAGTGAGTATCTGTACAGTAAAATCATTATTCTTAGAGTAGCAAAGAAAATATGCAAGACTGATGTTATACATACTGATATTATACAGAGTAGACTTTTACTTCCAAATCCTCAGGTTTGGGAATCTTTTTGATTCAACTTTTTAACTGCCATTGGGGAATACCTCCAAGGTCAAAAAGGAGAGAGGTGAGTCACAATGTAAAGCTCAGCCTTCATCTTTTCTCTGGTTTGCAGTCCCCATCCTCCTCTTCCTTCCAAGACCACTATGCTGAAGTTCTTCTAACCCAAATGGAATACCTAAACCACCATCTACTTCCTTGTGACAAAACCAATATTTTATGTTTCATTCAGCTCACTGACAATGTGCATAGAAAGTAGGCACACAGTCATGTTTCCAAGTCAAATATAATATATGCTTGTATGTCAGAAATAATTAATAATAATATTCATGATGCTGAAGGAATTCTTCCTTTGGCTCCATCTGGATCACAGTTTTGTGATGTTTTGAGGCATGAAAATTTATACAGTTTTAGGTTTACAAGTGTGAAATTTATTATTAGGCACATCAATCCCTACTTTTTTGTACAAATCTTTTAAGTGCTGGGTACTGTAGCCTAATTCTGTGCTTTGTGGGCAAATGCATCCATTTATTATTTTCAGCTCTCCTGGCTTTTGCGTATATCTCTGCTAAAGTATAGCATAAGATTAAAATAGAAGCACCTAAAGCTTTCTCATACGCTGCTCATTATTTCCCCTCCATTCACTTCCATCTTTAAACAAAGAGAGTTTCTTCTATTTCAAAATACTCTCAAATGAAAACATTTAAATTCTATTATTGCTCTATTTCCAGAATCTTTGAATTTTTTATCTTACCTGCTTTTGCACACTTCACATCAGAAACAGAAATCACAACAGATTACAAGTATTCCAGTGGTTCATGAAACAACATGAAACACCTTTATGAGAACTAACTGCTATAATTTTTCATGCTTTTGCCCAGAAGTGCACACCATGAAAGCCATGAAAATTTCCTTCCTGAGTGGCTGTGGTTAACTCAAACATGAAAATTCTGTTGAATATTTTTCATTGGTTTTTAAGTTGGACCAGTCATATTTCTTGTACATTAATTTTATATGGTTTCAGGTTACATTAGCCATCTAGCTTTATTAAATAAAAAATTATGAATTCTGTAAAGGGTGCATCTCCTCTGTCCAGATAACCTTTCCAAACAGTTAACTGAAGTACTAGGCAAATCTTTCTCACATTTTTCTTTCAATGTAATCTGATCCCAAAAGCAGAGCATCTTCTCCCTTTACCTTTAACCAGATTACTTGCCATTTTGTAGACAGGCCCATCTCAAAAATTGCAAATTATAACTGATGCTGCAGTAGAACACAAGAAAACACATACATTTTCAATACAGGAATCATTATATCTGACAGTATCCTGTGTTGTGGCTATTTGGAACTATTTGCACTTAATGAAGACCTTCCATCCCCTCCCCAGTTTTCTATAAATCTTCATATCTTCAGATTCTTTCACCTAAGACATTGCCCTGGCATAAGAAAAGTCATGAACTGTACTTCTAGCCAATATTGCTACAAAACTAAAAGTGTACATCTAATTTCTTGATATTTATTTCTACTACAAAAAGATAGATTTTGAACATCATTAAGAATTTCTTCAACTATTGAACTAGACTTCCCTAGTTCTCTGAATATGGAATTTTCTAGTTTGTCAGATTAAATGAGCATAAGAGCACTCACAGGTGAATAAACCCCACCAAATATAGAAAACTACACATTCTTAAACCCCCAGAAGTAATGCTATTTGAAACTATGTCTGCATATGGAAAATAGGTCAAAACCTGCACATTTATTATAATTGTTTATTGGTATGCAATTATCTGAACATTACTTCTTCCCACTCAGGAAAACAACAGGCAAGGAACACATCTTCTTGAACAGTTTACAGCTGCTATACATGAAAAGTAGATGAATAACAGCAAGCATTTTTATAAATTCCTTATAAAATATTCCTGATTTTGTGTACCCTGTAACTTGTAGCAGGTGTGATATATTAGAAGAGGTGTATGTGGAATTTGCCACTTAACCACCTTATTTAGTCCAAGAAATTCCAAATGAATACCCAGAAAATTTAATCAAAAACTCTAATTTTCTCTACAGAGGGAAGTTAGGATTTTAAATTTAGCTGTCCAGTTTAGTTCCTTGTACTAGGCTTTGTGAATAATTGTCTATTACTCACACTAAGTTGTAAAACTCAATTAATTGGAAACAATCTTCAAGAAAATTAGATGAACGACCATGAAATCTCACCTGTATTTTGTGCAGGTAGAGTTTTGATGTGAAGGATCTGGTGGATTAAGGGTAATTCTTGGCGAGACTTGAGCTGATAGCAAAAATCCCGAAGCTAGGATAATGAGAGCTACAGCAGTACCTAAAAATACAGATAAAGAACAATGTGACACTTTTCTCCAGAGCACATGAAATAGTTCTCTATTGAAGTGAGCCCTGAAAGCAAGGCACCCCATTACTATGCATAAAGCATTCCCTAAGGAGTTGTGATGAGAACCTAAGAAAAATACCCTTTGCTACATCAAAATTAGGTTAGATATTAAAGTCAAGGGCACCAGCTTTCATGTCCAGACACTAAATTAGTAGGTTGAGACTCTTAATCTGTGGAATTGATGACCACTTGAATGAACAGGTATTATTATTTTTGGTGTTCAAAATAATGTTGTAAAGGTAAAATGTATTAGTGGCTTTGAAATCACCATACTTCTCTCCACTCCCACACCCAGACTTGCAGGCTTTTCTGTAAAACAGAAAGCAGCATCAGCTTTTTCATTGACTCTACTTCCCTTTCTGAAACTATAGAAATTCGACTATTCATAAGAACATCATCAAAAAGTGCAACATATCATGTTTCAAAGAGCACATGTAACATTTGCTGAGAAAAGTCCCCTTCCATCTTTTTGCTTCTGTTTCCCCCAATAAATTCTTTGTGTACAAGCTGGACAAAATGATGAAAGGAAGATGACAAAAAGGGTTCATACTTTGTGCAACAGGCCATTACTGGAACATAACTCATAGTTTTCCCACCTTGTTTGCCCCACACACAATATACTGTATTATTTTAATGAAAATTGATAAATGTCACTAATCATGATACTACTGCAACTGCCTCAAACTCAGACTTATGAAACTTTACCTCTTACTTGATGACGCATTGAGATCTCTGTTGTATAAGTTTTCCAGCTGGCAAACACCACATATGTGAAAACCTTCCTCAGAGATAAAAATAATATCTAAAGTACCAAAATTTTTGTAATGTTATCCATGAATATTCCTGTGCAGCAGCCACCACCATTAGGCAGGAATGGCTGGACCATATATTGACCTGAACTGAGGCAACTAAGACCTTAAACTTAGTCACAAACTATATGTGCAGAAAGCACCTTCCCACCATAAGATATTCCATATGTGTCTCTCTTCTGGCTATGGCTGGTAGGTACACTAATAATCCCAGTTTCCAGGGCAGGCAGGATATTGCACTAGATGTCCTGTACTTTCAAAATGCCATAAACCAGACAGCAAATGTATTTAGACAGGGTCTATAACCTTACTTATATTCATTCTAAATACACTCTTTTAGGTTAACCAAATACACTAACACTGGCTTCCTGTATGTCTGTAAATATCTTGTTTCTTTAGAAAAGAATATGTAAACTTGGCAAATTAAGTTTACTATGTTTTCATTCTGTGGATATTTTGCTATGATGAACAAAATCAAACAATCACAGTACATCATTAGCACAAGTGGGAAAAACAAAGAGGAAATATCCTGAAGATATTTTAGATCCCCTCTGTACAAAAAGAGATACAAATTGTACAATGCCAAAGTACCTTTCAAGCTGACAATTTCTGAAGGGAAAGAAGAAAATACAAATAAAATGAGTAATACTTGTCATAATTCCTGCATGTTTTCCAACTAACACCTTTGAAGAAAGAAATTAACTGAAGAAAAAGAGCAGAAGAAAGATAAAGAAATGATACAGAGAAGATAAAGATATAAAATGGACAGGAAACTAAGACAAATCATTAATTGTAGTAAAGAGAACTAAAATAGTGGGATTTTTTTCAGAAATTTACTACAATTTCTCACAATGCTATCTGGAGAGTTCAAGTTTTCAAAAGTTTCTAGTATTTTGAGAATGATAAAGATATAATTAATGAAATCTAAAGCATCTCTGCCAAATGTTTTCAGAAAGCAGGAAAAGTTGCAAAAGATAACAAAACTAAATTACAGTATGCAGGCTTTTAATCAAAATATTCATGTTAATCTCTACTGATTATTCTTGTAGGCTTTTTATCTAATAAACACCTAATCAATTAGCTTTTATTAAAAAAACAAAGCCCCACATTCTTGCAGCAGCAGGCAAAAGCAGTGGTTTTGTCTTCATTTTATGCATGGGAAGACTGGGGCATACCTAGCTTCCCCAAAGACCAGAGAAGCTGCCAGTAATAACTCAGTGTAAATTGTAATGTCCTTAGAAATGTAAACCAAAGTAGAGCAGTAACATATGTTTACCCATGAGAAAACTCAACATGGAAAACAAATCCATCAGTAGATTTAGTAATTTTCATTCTATTACACAGCCCTCTTGCTAAGGAAAACACATCATATACACCACTACCTAAATCAAATGTTGCATGAAAAAGTTCTAACTAGTACAGAGGGATGATGTATGATTTCATGACTATCATTATTTGTATTATCCTTAAGGAGGGACTGTAGGATAAAACCACAACAAGTATTAGAGTTTGGCTCATGTGATGCTGTAGACAGACAGCCAGCAACCAGACACAAAAAAAAAAAAAAAGACCATTTTTACTAAACAATTACTGTGTATCCAGATATCATTAACAAATAACCCTTTAATGTATTATGCTCCATTGTTAATTCTGTGTCTTATTGCTATATCCTCCTCTGATCCATGACTAACATGCTTTGTAAGAAACATTTATATCTACATTTCAGATGTACAACCTTAGAATAGGTTAAGCAGAGCCAAAAAGCAAAGAGGTCTGATAATATGAAAAGTCCATGTTGGTTATCACAGCTATACAGCTGGGTCCAGATAAGCAATAAACTCTTCGAGGGGGCTCACCAAATATATGAGATTATTGGGGCCAAATAACAAACAAACAAACAAACAAATCCTCTGTTTCTACAGGCATTAAAAGAGAGGTAGAACCCAAGAATCAGAAGCGTCAGTGCAGGGCCAGGAGAAATCCACATCACAGAAAAACAAGACAAGACTGTCTGGAGGCACAGAGGGACATATAGGGGAGATGTATGATAACTAATGTGCAATAGACTAAAAGTAGCAATTTGAGATTTTTTTCATATATTTAAAATGTAAGAAACATGCTCTGAGTAACTGTACCAAACAACTTGTGTCACTGTGCTGTTGCTGCTCTGCCTATATAAACACATTCAAATACTCGAGTGTAGATTAACTCAGCTGAGAGCTGGGAATTGCACATCCAGTGACACAGCAGCTGGTGTCCCTCTCTGCTGTGTTGCACTAACTGGAAATTTGGATTCTTGACAGCAACAGCAGAACAAAATATGAAGACATTAAACCTTCACAGCTAAACATTTGTGAACACTATTTCAAGAGGAGCAGGAACAGTTTCTCTTTACAAAACCCTGTTCTTGGAAACATCTGAACTCTCCAGACATTCAGCCAGAGGCAAGTTTTGTTCACAGATCACTTCAGCAAAAACGAGCACATAAGGCAGGAACAAGCAGGGAATTACCATCCTAATAACAGGACGCATTGAACATAGGAAGGCTGCTTCTCTGCCTTTCCCTACTTTCAAGAAAAGACTATGTGATGAGTTATGGTGTTCAAGTATTTGGACAAAATGTACAAAACCAGAATTCTATCTTTGCATATCTCATACAGGAGGTGAATTAAAATCACATTAATATATGTAAGGTATTTACTGTACTGTATCTGAGGTAATTATGCAGAGAACTGCATTACTTTTTACAGCATACTGCAATGACTATGCAATATGCTTTCTCTGGTACACCTTCATCAGATGGTTCTGAATTCTAACTAATAAGCCCAAAATTACATGTGAGATTTAAAAACTAACAACCTGTGAAGTTTCAGGCATTTGATTCCTTAAACTGGATAAAAAGGCTAAATGAAAACATTGTCAAACATGGTTCAAGGAGAAAGTCACCTGAAAAAAAACCCAGGCTGTCACTTAAATTAGCCTCTAGCTGTGGTATTTTACCAATAGTCTTGAAAACCTGTATGATTTCAGAAAGAAGATGGCATCAACATTGTAATTTTAAAGAGGATTGCTTTGAAAAAAATTGCACTTGATATTTTATTTTCCTTTCATTAATAATTATGAGGAAAATATAATACACTAATTAAACACTCACCTGTTAAGCTACCAAGTGTAAGTTTCCGGCGACCCATTCTTTCAACAAGCCAGACTCCCACAAGAGTAAAAATAAAGTTTATAAATGCTGTCAGTGCAGCCAGCCAGATTGCAAGCCTGTCATCTTCCACTCCTGACATCTGCAAAATGGTAGCACTGTAGTACCTGTGAAGGGAGGAGGAAACAAATAAGAACACCATTTATTTCAATTTGGCTCTTATTAGAGTTTCTGATTTAAATTGAAAAAGATCATAACAAATATGTGGTGTGACCTCCCGCATAATTCAGTTGAAGACTGACACACAATCACCCTGGGAAATCAGGCATAACCAAGGCATAACTTGCACCTGACTAAAGTTTTGACTGGAAGACATCAAGACGCCAACTGCCATTCTCTTGGCTGTTTATATTTTTGACAGTCAATTATATTCTGCTAGGAATAGGGTTTGCATTTTTAATTTAAATTAATCTGCCTTTCATATCCATCCACTGCTTTATGCTCTTTTTTGGATTTTAGCAGTCTATATATCGTCTAGGGAAAGACAGCTCAAAATCAAATAGATTTTCAGTCCTCTTAAAGGTCATACAGAACTAATCTATGGCATCCAACATGTTGCAAGTGACACTTGCATCCTCTTGGTTTTAGTTTTGCAGTCTTATTTCAGTGCTACTGAAGTGCACAAAACCCTCTTATGGCATTACTTTTGTCTTAACCAGAAAATGATTGCTTTGAAATGCCTTAGCACCACAGGGATGTGAATCTGCACCCAACCAGGAGCATTTGACAGAATGTTCTACTTCTTTCTAAACTGAATCAATTGTTCCACACAAACAATAACTCATAAAAAATTGAACTGAGGAGAATGAAAAGGGAGGAGAAAGGAAGCCTTCCACCATTTTTCACAGCAATCAAATGAACACAGGCTTTGTGCCCATGTCCTCAGGGAGAGCTAAATAAATGCCCAAGGAAACATGAGTACTTTTGTTGATGCTGTAGAAGCACTTTTTGCTTCTATTAATTTATGCTGACTGAAATACTGAATATTCAAGCCCTCAAACACCTTGCAGTCAATAGGCTATCACATAGGAACAATCAGCAAGAATGTCAAAGCTTGTTTTTTTTTTGTCCTTGGTCAACATGTGGCTTGCTTTAAAGTCCCCTTGTCTTAATGCCCAGATGTGGTAGCCTCAGGAATGTTACTGGCTCCCATTCCTCTATTCCAAGCACATTCCACTTTTTACTTCAAATCAATAACCCATGATGGGCAATATGCTGAGATGCCCTTTAGGACACTACCACCCATAACTGACCATGACTATGTTGGATGTTACACCCTCACCCACAAGGCATTTAGATCCTCTCAACCCCCTTCCTCAGCTCCTGTTCCCCAGTGCAGCCATTTGAGGTAATGCAGCAGGACAGGGCCTCCAGAGTGAACCTGCTGGGACTGAGGACCCAGTACCTACACATGGTTTTGAGCCAGGCTCTGTCTCTGCCCACCCCTTATTGACTGCAGTGACTCATCCAGGCTCAGCTCCTGGCAAAGAGCTGCACACTCTGAGATCTCAGCAAGGCTGTGATTTGAAGGGAGGGAAGAATCATGAAGGACAGACATCAAAATGCCAACATTAACACATCCTTGCTTCTTAAAGCACTCTAAATTAAATTGCTAACTGCCTGTCAAAACTTACATAGTACTGCACTGTTTCAGCCACCAAAACAATCCAGTCTCTGACTTCCCAATACACGTTTCTTTTTCTGCATAAGTGTAGGAAAATTACAAATGTCAATTGTTGGCCTGCTGACACCTACTATGAAACTCCTATTTACTTCCACCAGACAGGGTTTCAGGAAGCCACATTTAACTCCACACGTCTAAATCATCTTAAAATCCAATTCTACTGGAAGTCAGAAATTGCCAGTTGTCAGCAGCAATGTTTAATATACTGTCTGTACAGTCAAAAAAAGCCAAGAATAAGGAATCACAAAAGTGTGTAGATTCTACTGCCTAATCCATACACTTTTTGCCCCCATCATTCCTTCTGGTTGTTTATTGTGTTCACAGGTTATATATTTTCAAATAGTAGCTTACTGTTTTTCCATAAATAAACATCATATTTCATTTCTGTGGAAAACAAACCGGGAAACTTTAGAATCTGCAAATCCAAATGCCAAGCTACCAAAGCCTGGATGTTGAGCAGTGATGTTCATAGTTATTACAGCATAGCAACCTAATTTCAAAAATTTAAAAGGGCACTTACACAGATTCTGATAACTACTAAATATATTTGCTAATGTTCCCCTGTTTTAGTATGCCCATTTTTCATACTAGTCTGTGCAACCTTGCCTCTATATTAATGTAACAAAACATCAGTCTTTTCAAATTCTTCCTGACAAGGGAAAAAACCTACGAGGTAGGAAAAGGTTAAATTATGATATTATACAAACACAGCTAATACTGCAAGTCCTCCAGGGAATACAGCTTCAGAGACAAAGTTGTGCAATCCTAGCTTACTTTCTAAAATGTAAAGAAAATTTAAAACACATGTGTATCCTTGGAATTTTTAAGTAAATACCGTATCTTAGAAAGCAAACAAATACATGCAATTACAAAGTCACACAAAGTAACTGAGTTGGGTATATACAGAAAGATTTTTAATATTGTTGATTTCTGCAGATGCAAAAGTTATCAAGAAATTCAATGTTATGAATTGTTTTATCTAAAGTTGCTGTACATTGAAGAAAAGCAAACCTGGAAACACTTCCACATTCAAGGCTCCTCAGACTTATCCTTTGACTTATACACTGAAAATACACTGAAAATACTGAAAAAAGTTTTGAAGGAAACGAAGTGCCTGAAAACACTTTCCCCCTTGTTTTTTCTTTAAATGAGTCAGCGTTTTTTAAAGGTACAGTGTTAAATGTTTAAAGAAAAGGATAACTTCCTTCCTTCAAGCAGGTCTTACAGACAGCTCTTGATACATCAGGGTTCCCACCTTAGCATCCTCAGCAGCAGCAAAGTCGCCCACCATGGAAGGCTTTGTAGCTCCCAAGGAAAACAGATGTTTGTCAATAAGGTGCCATCACTGCTCTGAGTGTCCCCACCTTCCACAAGATGCTGCTCCAGCCCACCTGTCATACTGAGTCCACTCCAGCAAAGTCTCTCCGTAAGGATTTCAGCCTTCTCAGACAGAATTTATAATTCTTGTAGAAGTAATGAATAAACCTAACACACTCTTTATAGAAACCTGATGAGTCCTTCAAGGAAAAGGCTGCCATAACATCTCTACGTCTGTAATGGATTTTTCAAAATCAGTACCTGGGAGGCAACCTGGGGAGCTGCCACTATACACTTAAATTAAATTAAACCTTCAAATTCCCTATTTGGCAGTAACTGTGTATTGTGCTATAAATGCTTTCAGCACTGACTGAAATGACATAGTGAATGCCACTTATTACAATCAATATATTATGGTAATAAAAACACTCAGAATTTAGTGCTGCTTGACAGATAATTATATACATCCAATAGGTTCTCTGATTCAGCATGTGCTATCCATGTACAAGGTACATGAAAAGGATTTAAAAATTACCATATAATTATGGTAATTAAGAAAACACAGGATTTTTTTCTAGTGTCCAAACAGACTAAACTCTATATCTATTAAGTGAAGTACGTGTACCAGTGCTAGACAGAGATTAAAAATACCTTTAGAGGATTAGGATCACCAAGATACACAAAGAAATTCACTTCCTTAAGTTACCGCAGTACTGTCACACACCTAATTTGGTCATGTGAAAATACTGTTGCAGTATCTGCTGTGAGATTGAAAAAAAAAAAAAATCCTTCTTTTGTTCTTTTTAAACTTACTTGCTCTGCACCAGATACCCATTTGCCAACAGTCTGTGTGCTTTCATATTCAGTTATTTCACCTACTTATGTGGGTCATTCAGAGGTCTCACCTGAAACTATAGGGGACAGAAATTGTTTTGTTCTTCATAACAGAAAAATGGTAACATACAAAGAAGAGTTGGATCTATTTATGAAAAAAAAAAAAAATAGGCAAGAAAATAATACCAAACTATGTATCAGTCTGCAAAAAGTGTTCTGTGATTTTTTCAGACAGAACTCTGTAGTTAAAATCCCTTGAACAGGTAGGTTGAATTTATTGAAGAAGTAAAGTGAAAAGTAATAGGCAGAGCTGAAAATTAAATTAAATCACTGGAAGGAACCAATTCTTTATCATCCTCCTTGTCTTCCCAAAACATAGATCAGTTTCCAGCACAGCAAAAATAGGCTGGAGACCATAACACCTGTATGTTCTGCACTGCAACAAAAAGCAAAGTAATGTCAACTTTTTCACCTCGTCTTTAGTGCCTTTACTCAATATATGAGTGCCTAACTCTTCATTAGAACCTTTATGAAAGAAAATCACCACTGCCATCCCTATTTTATAAATGCTGAACCACTGGGGCTTTTGGGAAAGAGGAGGAAGAAGAATGACTATTCGCAGTTATCCACCAGTACTACCTCCAGCAGAATAATGACACTCCAGAGCCTCAATGCAGATAAGTGCTGTCTGCAAATTAGTGACATAAAAGCAGGGAAAGAAAATCCCCCAGGTGTTTCACAAAATATACCTTGTTCAATTATTCATTTATTCTGACAATTTCAGTTAAATTTAAATTAGGTTTAATAATCCAGGGTATTCTAATGCCTGCTGTAAGTTCTCTGTAAAAATTAAATCAGTCCTCATTAAAATCAATAGACCTGCAGAATGTACAGAGTACTAAAAAAAAAATTAAAAAATTAAAAATCAAGCTAGCCCCTGTTTAAAGCCAGGGCCAGCAGCAAACAATGAGACTGTAGACAGAGTAATCTCACAAGAGCCAGGAACAACATGCTTAGAGTATTGGGATCATGAAAGGTAGCTTTAGGTTAGACATTAGGATCATCAAATTCCTTCCTGTGAGGGTGGTATGTGGCACTGGAACAATTGCCCAGAGAAGCTGTGGAAAGCCCATCCCTGAAAGTGTTCAAGGCCAAACTGGGTGGGGCTTTGAGCAACCCCGTCTAGTGGAAGGTGTCACTGCCCATGGCAGAGAGTAGGAACTGGATGATCTTTATGGTCCCTTCCAACCCTAACCATTCTATGCTTTTCAATTTTAATTAGAAGACATTGCATTAAAAATGTTGTTCTTGCACAGGTTAACAGACCAGAGAATGGGCTGCACTTCTGGAATGCCATGAGGACGCAAAACAGACAAAACTGATTAAACCACAAGAAAAGCTACTGAGATGACAAAAACTGTCTTTCTGAAAAGAAAAGAAATGAAAAAAAAAACATAACCAGTATCAGATTCTATTGCTGGGGACACAGGTTTGGACAAAGGGCAGGAGAGTTGAGAAAGCCAACAGTTAAAGACTCAGTGAGAAAAAACTCTTCTGCAATGTGAGGCTGGGAAAGGCCCTGGCACACGGGGCAGGGTGGAAGTGCCCAAACAGAGCAAAGCAGCCACAGCAGCCTCTGGCACTGCTCCAGTGCTAGGGAGGAGCATTAAAGCCCCTGTGATGACCCCAACACATACACTCAATGTGTGTAATACACTGTATGTGTAGAAGGTGGAAGCCTTCTTTAACAATGATGCATTAAATACACACTTTCTTCTCATTCTTAATTAGCCCATTACAGCACCAGAAACACACGCACACACACACACAAAAAAAACACCCTTAAAAACCTATTGGCACCAATCCCACATTCATTCAGGGAAAACTCCACGATGAGCAATGAGGAATAGCAGCATGCATATGTGCACATGAGTACACTGTAGCTTCAGTCACTACTGGGCACAATGCCCTTACTAGTAACAATTTTAAGCATATGTCCTGTGGGGGGGAAAAAAAAAGTTTCTGGGAAAAAAATGGCACAAAAGTCTTCCCTGGACTTAAATGCACAGATGTACCCATATTACAAAAAGTCATTTCAGGACTGTTTACAAAGCAAACCCAAAAGGGTAATTCTGGAGTGACTCCATCTGAGCTTGTATGTGTGGTGGCAGATGAGATCTTTTTCAGGCATACAGGTTTTGGCATAAAATATCCTAATTTGACAACCTCAACTGACCTCAATGTAAATCTGCATTCAGGAACTCATATTTTTAGATTTTTCTGGAACCAGATTCTAAGAAATGGCAGGAGTTCAGTGTCTTTCAAATCCTTGCCACCCACTTGTGGTGCTTTAATTGAAATTTCAAGATCCAATCTCAGGTTTTAATATTCATATAATCAAATATTACCCTTGTGATATATTTCAGATATACACTGCACACAGTCTAGATCTCAACAGACTTGTATGTTCTCCTTGCTTAGAAAACAAATGTAATTGCACAGTAAACGTAAACATATGCAGCACGAATATTAATTCAGCAGTGTCTGCTTGTATTACACTTTTTTTTGTTGTTGTTGTCCTTTGTCCCATCCATTCTAGCAGAGAAAGGAAACATCATGGCAAAAAAAATTCTTATGCTGGAATCATCAATGTAGAGAGACTTTTTTCATTTCATGTTCAGGATGGGTTAAACCATAGGACTTATGTTAACACAGCATATAAATGACAATCAAAAACCCAAAGGATTTAATTTCGGATGTCTGAATGATTAATCTACCTGAATGCACACTTGGATGATGCTTTTGAAATTTCCTCTTCATTTTCAACAGTAGAAGTTGTTGAATAGCCTCATTCTTTCCTGCTCACTTGCTAAAAATGAATCTGCAAGCATCCCAACTATGCATTTCTGTTTTTCTGACAATAAACAAAGCATCAGTCTCAATTGTTGATGCTCTAACCTGAGAATTCCATTAGACCTCCTCCTACCCATGCTGCTTCACTCTGTGCCCTGACTGTGCTTTGTAGAGATGCTCTGCTTACAGCAGAGGTGAAAACTGGAATATAATTCCCAGTCCAAAAAGTTTAATAGAAAAATATATCAGCTGTAAAGCCCCAGAACAAGCTTTTAGTGCCAAATCTAGAGAACCACTTGCAGAAGCTGAGCTTCTTTCAGCAATTTCACCTGAGGAAACTGAATTTACTCATTCCTCCAAGGATTTAGATTTTAGCTTGCGCTTTCTTATTTGTTATGTGAGTGCAAAAACGTTTTGCCAGTGCTGTGACGTTGGTGACTTCTGCACCAGTTGCCGTCTATAAATGGTGAAAACAATTATCATTAAAGCAGCTACAAAGCAAACCTCTAGCAGAGGGCTACAATACATTTCTCATGTACTGTGAGAAATAGATGTTTCAACATAGCCTGCACAATGGAAGCAAAGTGATGTGCTGTGAATGTGCTACCTGTTGAAAGGGACAAACACACTGCTCTTCTCTTCAATACAAAATGTAGTGATTAAGCACCACATCAAAATTGTTACAGATATACAAAGCACTGAGAAGACTAATGTAATACAGAGCTAAAGACTAATGTAATAGAGTTAGATTCTCTACAGTGCAGAATGGTAACCTTTTAATCTATGAACCATATGCTGGACAACAGATTTGTTTGATAATCCCTGGAGTGTATTACACTCTGCATACTTCTATTCAGCAGGGAAATTCCATTCTAAATTTATACAGACCTTCCTACAGTATTCTTTAAAACTTATATGACTTAACCACATAGGAGAAAACTTGCTGCCAACACTTACTGCTATGTCTTATGTATAGTATTTACAAATACAAATTATTTTGCATTTAAAATTCAGTGAAGCTGCTAGAAAATACATATAAAACAAAATTTAAGATAAAGTTGAATGAAAATTTCAGCACAAAGTCAATAAACAGCTGAAAAGATTCTATGCTAGATATTTTTAAGAGTTCCTTTTGAAAATGTATTTTACCTTCTCTCTGAAATAAATCACTGTTAATTGGAAACATCTAATAAAGAATGAATACAGAACAGTCTTTGTGTTTAAGAGCTTTGAGCAAATACTTTCCACATCCACAATATCTTCCTTTGTTACCTCCAGGTAAAGATCACTTTCATGTTTATAATTTCCTTGTTGCAACTAATTAAGCTGCCAAGTTTTAAATCCCTGGCAGCTTATCCAATTCAGACCAATTAATCTATGTGCAAGGACAGCTTGACTACTTGACTACAGTAAATTTATGTTTTCTGTCCTTCAGAACTCATGATGGGAGCTCAATGCCAAAAATCTAAATATTAATCTCAGTTCTATGAATTTGTGACCTTGGAGATCTGATTTAATTTCTTCATATTTGTTTCTTCTCCGTAAAGTTTTAAATACTTTTCCAATTTTGTATGAGAAGATTCATATGTGGACAATACTTGAAAAAAAACCAGAAAATAAAAAGGAAACATAGTAGGTGTTGATCAATTCTCCTTATGCTCACCGCAAGTACACTGTGCAGGTCTGTGTTACAGTTCTGAAACACGTTGGACAGGGGGAAACGTCCAAAAGGGGAGATGAAGAGTCAGGTTATTATTCATGGCAATGAAAATGAAGTCTAGACCTTTCTATTAAAGTATTAAGAAGCTAAAATGGTCTTTTGCTACCTTTCAGACTCTGATTAAGAAAGTGCCCATCCTCCTCTCCATATGAGGAGCCTGTTCTGGAAATAATGACTGGACGGACGGGCTCTGCTTTGAACATAACATGCAACAATTCTCAACACAACTTCAGCATTTAGGTGCTCAAGTGACAAGTACTTGAAAAATGCTTCAAAAGGCAACAGTAATAGCATCAGCACTAAGCCCTGCACTTGGCAAACACTAATCACAAGAGCAAAGTGAAGAAAAATGAAGGTATTCTTTCTTAATTAAAGAAACTGAGACAAAGAATAAGGAAGAATAATTACATTTCTTTTGTTGTATATTAATGCTACAACAGAGTGAAAAATTAATCTAATCATAACCACATTACACAATCTGTTTTGTACCCATTGATGTATATATTTCCTTACTGGAAATCAATTTAATGTACCAACAGTAATACCCAGGGTGCTACAGTTCTCAGCCAGGTACAGAACAAAGGGCCTCACTGGGAGTTAAGCAGAATATGCTGCTGAAATAAAGATTTATTACACACACCTTAGTATAATGAGAAGGCCCTGGGATTTCCCATGTTAATACGACTTCAATATATCAATGTATATATTCAATATATATACTACCAACAAAACCAAGATTTAACAGTGCTGAAAATAAAAAATTTAATATGCAGGTAGTCTGCTGCATATTATGTAGGAAGTTTCTTTCTTTGAGCTCTAACATAATTTTAAAACATTAAAGATCTGATTTCTGATAGTATCAAAGTCGGTGAGAGTATGAACAGGACCACAGTGAAAAAGAATAAAGTTTATTAGTCTTTCCAGTAGCTTTTTCTCACAACTTTCTCTAACAACATTTTTGCTTATACCTTTACTCATCTTATAGTTTTTGAGAAATGCTACCAATTCTTGAACTAAAGCTGAACTAAAAAAATCAAAACTTTCCAGATAAAAGAATTTTTCACCATTTTCTTGTTCTATCAAAACCACTTACTTGTTCAAAGAATAAATATCTCGTTGTTCTACACCTTGATTTTGCTTTATAAAATCAATGCACCATATCCTATTTATCCCATTTTACTTTATCTAATCATTCTTCACACTTTAATTAATTTTTCTCTTTTTGCTTGCATTCCTGTATTTAATAATTTCTAACTGTAGTCTCTTGAACCAAGAGCTGCTCTACATTTCTACATCACTTAGTGCAGCACTATCCTGCTTCTTAAATAAGTCTTTAAAATGCAATAATTACACAAATACATTTTATTAGCCTTGAGGACAGCTACCACAAAATTGTTCATTTAATGAAACAGCTTTATGTTTTCCAGTATTCATATGCCAATAATAATGATTGCTGTCAATGGATATAATGGTCTCCCATTTTGAAACTTCCTGTGATTCAGCTATTCCTGGACTGGGGAAGGAAAAAAAGTACACTTTCAAGACTTCTCTAACACACTAGCTATTGTATTTTTTTTCTATTTTTGTAACAATAGCAAGTATATAAAATACAACATAATGTATACAGAAAGCTAGAGATGTCAAACATTCAAATACATGGAATCAAAAGAGAGGAAAAAAGTCCTATTGCCACACTGATTGTGCCATTACCTTATCTGTGAGATGAATTGTGTTTTACATAGTAATTGGTTTTATACACATTTTTCAACACTCAACCACTCTCAGCAGGTAATAACAAATGGCAACCTATGCAAAGTTTGTTTAGAATAATCTTATGGGTTTTATGTTAATAACGCAGTAAGTAGCAAACAGCAGAATGTTGCCTGAGTAAAAGGTAATTCAGCCCTAGTGCATTCAAAAGAGTAATTACTGTACCTGGTTTTGAGTATAATCTAAAGAAAAACCCAACAAAAATGTATTACCAAAAATGCATAGAATAACTTTGACTTTTCCTTCTGGAGTTTGTTTCTTTCTTTGATGATGATGGTGATGATATGTTCAGTGCTTGTAGACTGCAGTGTTCGTTAACTCTTTTCAGTCTATAGTCACAGTTCATCCAGTAGGTTCTACTGAAATGCTTATCTGGTAAATACTTTCACTTCTGATTAGAGAGGTTACTTGGAAATCAGAATGAAATTTTTATCGAGATAAAAGCATAGAACTGTATAGAAAGTCAAGTGAGAATATAGATGTGTTGGTTAAGGTCTCTAGAGGAAGCCAGTCTTCTTGACAGCTTTAACTCAAATCCCACAGCTGGGATTTTGCTCCAAAATGTCACATTGAACAAGAATTTACTGTACAGTTCAGAATTTCCATGTCAGGTATCTAGAGAACTTAGGGGCATACAAGAATTGTAACTGAAATATTTTAATGAAGTAGCAATTACAGGGCAACAGGCATCAGCTTTCAGTCAATTCCTCCCAGAGGTCCTTTAGAAATAGCAACCTTAGCTAAAAACAGCATCTTGACCTGACAGCTCAGTGACAGAAGACAACTGCCATCATGGCATGCAAGACAGATGACACACTGTTTCACAACGCACTCTGCATCAGGAAGTTGAGCACTGTGACTGTGTATCCTCACTGCACTGGCTTTGCTGGTCTCCTAAGGAGGACTCCAGAAATAACATTGGAATAAAAGTCCTTTTCTTCTCAAAGTGGCCGAGATAAATTAATCCCAGAAGGGCAGGAACAGTGAAGCCAAGAGAAGAAAACCCATCAAATAAATGAAATTTCTGTGAGTTTCACTGGCACAAGATCTTTTTGCCTGAGGAAATTTCAATTAGCAGTCCTGAGCAAGATTTCATCTACAAGAGGAGAAGCAAAAGGCAAATGGAAAATCTACAAAAAAATGAAGCAGCAGCAGTTCACTGAGCAGACATACTTGACTTACGAGGCAAGGGAAGAATAAAAAAATCTCCTCAAGCAAAGCTGTCCATGAATAGGCTTTTCCCCTTTTTGAGCAGAAAGTCTTGACTAAATGTAATTCACCTAAATATTGGGAGAATGCTTCCACATCTTGCGCTATTTCTTCTGGCCCTATTAACTTCTTCAGATATGGCCTAAAATGTTTGGAACAAATTACTTTTGAAACTATCCGTTTTATATACATATAAAGGCATACATTTATTATTTTATTTCTTTAAGAACTAACAGACCTATTTTATGGACTAGGACCTAGTAATTTAGCTTTTCATCTATTTTTTTAAGGTTGGACAGAGTTACATTTGTCAGCAGGTGCTGTGAATGTCAAGTAGGATGACACTGCCTTTGTTCTGCTCATTCCCACTCCGAGTAAAGCATCTCTGCACATAGGAAATCTGGGCCTTTTTATCACTGAATTCCCAGCCATTAAATCTGAATGCTGTTGTTTTGCCATAACCCACCTTTTGTGATTTGGAAGGGTTCACAAGACTTTAAAATGTACCATCAGATGGATGGCATTGGATTAGTCACACACAAGGTCAGCCAAACAATGACTGGCTCACAATAAAAAAGCAAGAGTTTAAAAATGTAGGATACAAAATAATCCCACAAAAATTCAAGGGTGTATTACTCTCTGATATAAAGAAACATTTAAAAAAATACAATTTTATTTGTTAAGTATTTCCTAGGCCAAGGTAAAAGGAGTTAACAAACACACCAGCACACTAAAATCCCACTATTCATCCAACTTCTTGCTTGTGTTTCTGTCTGGTTTTCCCTTCTGACTGCTGCCTTTGTCTTCACTCTTCATGGCTTTTTATTTGGGATTAATTCCTTCCCAGGATCTACTTACTGCATCAAGAGCAATATCCAGAATCAACCCAAGTAAGCTGTATCTAAGAGGGAAACACTTTCTCAAACTGAAGCTTGTCAAGAGAAGAACAACATGTGCATATGCAGTAGCAAGACTCTCCACACATGTAGATTCACTGTTCCTCTTAACTTGTTTCTAATAACATCATATACCTGCAACAATATATTTTCTTTCCATATTTTAATGTGCTGAGAAGTTAACACAGTCCTTGAAACAAAATTTCTGCAGAAGTAATTTCTTAAAGTTAAGTTGCTATTTTATTTTCTAGTTCTAAAACACACATACTAAATGTGCATTCTTTTCCTTAAGATTTTACCTTTTCCTCTCAGTCTGACCTCAAGCCTCAGCCTTGGACTCTCCACACCTCTCTAGAGAATGCAAAACTCCGTGACCACTGGGGCTTCAGCAGGCCCATGGCTCCTGACCAGGGAACAGCCTGGCACTCTTTGCAGAAGATAAATATTTCACTGTAAAATACAGCATGCTGCAATATAAAATACAAATATTCTGGGGTTAGAAAGTAAAGTTCTAATAAGTATTGTACCCTCAAACACCAACACTGACATTGCAAATGACAGACTTCACTTGCACTGGAAAAAAAAAAAAGGGTGTCATCTAGTAATTTTTCAGAAAGAATTTAAAATCTCAGCTTAATTTATTAAAAATACTGTCATATACCATCAGCAAAGCTCCTTTCTCTCACTGCAATAAATACAAAGATTTAAATACAAAGGCTCCTTAAAATGGAAAGACCATCTTTGTTAGAGAAGTGAGACTCTTGTGGCCAGTGTAGAAGCTGTTGTCTGTGACATTTAGCAGCACAAGACTACGACCTTCCTTCTGGAAGGACAGCCTGGATAAGGACAGAGCAAGTTTTTCATTGGTAGGCATTACAGAATAATGACGAGGGGAGAAATCGGATCATTATATTCTACAGTGGGATAAAAACAATTACTTAGAAGAGAACTGTCTGCAAAATTACACTGTTGGAAGCAAAACATCACATAACTTCATTCCTAAAGGTTGACTGTGTTACTGAAATATCTGTCTCTGGCACCAGGAAGGACTCAGTGTGCTAAGTGCTGTTCAGAAACAGAACAATTAAATCACCTCTCCAAAAAAGCTTGCAATAAAAACACAAGGCAAAACAACCAAATGGATGCTGCCAGATGGGGAGAGATGAGATAATGAGGAAGAATCACTAATCCCTGACTTGAGACCATGTCAGCCCACTGATACCATGAACCTCTACTGCTCACAAAAATTTTGCTTTGAGAAGGGTGCCTCTTTCTTATGAACCACGTTCAGGAAGAAAACTTGCATTGCAAGGAAAGAGGAAATTAAAAGTTGAGAGCTTACAGTAGATAACACAGGTGAGAGGCCTGGATTGGGGAAAATACCAATTGGTATTGGGAAGATTGCTACTACAGAGAAAGGAAACATCCGTTTCCCTGAGTGGCCAATTACACAACTGCACAGCATATCTACCTGTCAGCTCTGTCCTTTACAGAGAACAAGCACAGTACAAAAAACCCTAAAGCTGTTAAGCTCTTTACACCTAGCCCAGTGGCTACAGTAAGCTGTGCTATCCACAGGGACACCTCTGGCTGGCAGAAACCCGAATGTTGAATAAGCCCAAACTCAACATATTGATCTTAATCAAAATACACTGGAGCAGCCTAGTGCAGGGTGCTGAAAGCTTGGATCATCATGGCATCTTCATGTTGGAAAGAAGAAGCACCATCTCTCACCTTCTCACAATTTTTATTAGGAATAATGAGAGAAGCCAAAAGGATATGTGCTCTGTCCTTGAATGTTGGAGATTTGGGCACCCCTTGAAGGTTAAGGCTGCTCCTGCTTTAGATGATGCTGCTGCTGCCTTATCAGACACAGTAACATTTTCTTCAGACACAAACCTTATGCCAGCTGCCTTTTCATTCAAGTCCTTATCTCAGACTGGCACTCAGAAATCTGAGTGACGTAACAGTCTGCATTTGATGGAAATAACTGTTGAGCTGGGAGTTGTCAGCATTTATTACAGGCATAAAGAATGCCACATAACAGGAGACTAGAGAAAAACAGAACTTACATGGTTTTGGAGAAGAAGCAAAAGTGTATGATACAAAGGTAGTTTCTGAAGAAGGAATACTGACAGAATGTTAACTTTTGCTAGTCATGCTCTCACATGGGGAGGCATGGGAAAAAAAACAAGACAACATATCTGAAAAATACATTGAAAAAAAAATCTTAAATAATACTTATCTGGCAGACCTGTCTATGTGAATTGCAAAAACTCAAAAATTTCACATTTAAAATGTATCAAGTAATAGTATGCACACAGCAAATAACTGTGCCTTGTAACCTCTCTTCATTGTTCTTCACAGACACCTGCAAATCCAGCATGGAAGAAATCTTCCTCAACAGCTGCATCACAAGAACGTAAAATGAATTACTGCATAATTCAAAAAAAAAAAAAAAAATAGCTGACTTTATTGGGCAAGTAGTCTTTATGGCAACTATTATTTGACACATTGCCCTTTGGTAGCTGATACCTTGCCAGAGGACTAGAAACCAGAAGAAACCTTCCTTAACACTGCTGGAGAAATCTAATCCCACAGGTGAGGTGGCATCTCCTGAAACAATGGTCACGCTCTCCTAACCAAGTCAGACTTCAAGCATAATGGACAGAAAACATGGGTTTAGAAAGTGCAGGATAGATGGATGGATAGATAAACGTTTGCTCTATGTCTTCTCACCACCAGGTCACACACTGTTCAACCTTCTCCAAAAGCTAGCAAATCTATGCCCTTGATATCGGTCATCACTGTGATCACCCTGATTTCTTCAATGAAGACAGTGCCATACTACCATCAATGGGTTCCATTTGACTCAGATATGCAGTGGTCTCTAAGTGTATAATCCTCATGATGTCCAGCCTGAACCTGTTCAGAGCCTTCCCACCCTCCAGCAGGTAATATCCCCACCCAACTTGATGTTGTCTCTGAATTAACTGAGGGTATATTCAATCCCGTCATCCATAACAGTTATCAGTTATTAGATTGATAATATGTATAAACAATAATTACTTATGCGCACAATATAATTAAATATTTTATCCTGAGAAGAATTACAAAGCATCTTTTCTTAAAAACCTGGAAAAACGGTATAGGTATGTAAGCAGAGCTGGATAATCTGTTCTGAGGGAAAACCACGGGGCCACAATGCAGCAGCAGATTCAGTGCTGTGTTGTTGTGCTTTACTGAGGAAAGCAACTAAATTTTAGCATTACATTTTGCTCCCATTATCCCACTCTCACTCCTCTCTCCTCATAATACCTCTAATTTCACATAGGTAAAGATCTTCCTTACAGAGGTTTCTGCCTGTCCATTTCCTTCTACAAATACAGATTTTGCTGGGTTTAGATACCTCTGTGCAGCTCAAGCAAGATTATACCAGACAGCAGTGCACTTCTTCTGACTTAAGTGCCAACATGAGAAAGCTGCTTATTTAAAATCTTGCACAAAACCAAACATTCAGAAAATAGCTGATCCTTTGAATTTTTGAGAAAGCTGACAGACATGACAAAAGAGCCAAGCCATGTCATATTGCTGTACTTAATCATTAATTAGTCTAATGAACACTGAAACCCCACCCGATAGGATGAAGTTGTGACTCAATGCAGCAGATGTGATTCTGGTCTGAAACCTCTGGGGAGTATCTGTGACAGTGACTGCAGCAGTCAGTCTGAAGAGCAGTGCCACAGAGGATGAAATTTCTGCCATGGAGGAAAAGATTAGTCCTTGAATGGCAGTTAATTTGTTCCAGACAGAGAATTTTGCTGTTAGGAAAGGAAAATGTCTTTTATGAAACCAGAATAAATCCCCAAATGGGTTCTCTACAGAGAACATCTATTTTAGAGAGGTGTCATAAACACTGGTTGCTTGTAAGTTTTTCATAACTTTATTTAGACAAAACAAGAAGCAATAACCCAACGCACAAAACCTAAGACACATTTACAAAAATAAATTTTATAGAAGATGTATGACAATTATACTTCATTGCTCCTGTACATGCTGGTTTACAGTGCAGCAAACATGGAATCACTTTAAGATTATGTTGTTAGCAAAATCCAAAAGCTGATTTATTGAAAAGATCAGCTTTGATACTGGAAGAGAAGATAAAAGACCATGGAGCTGCCCAGGCCAATGACAGTCATGCAGCTCCAGCACTCTGCATGACCCTGCACATACCACTCGGAACACTCAGAGACTCAGGGACATCAACAGCTGTACAGGAGCTGAATTACAATTTATTTTTCCAAGGTATTTTTCCATATGGGTCTCTTGTCTGAGCTAGAAAAACTAAAAAGTAGGAAATCATATCTCTGTGTGAATACTATTGTAATATACACACTACAGGAAGCTAAAATGTGTCACTTAAGGGCATTAAATTGCAAGTCTGAATTAGAAAATGTGCTTAAAGTTCCTTGCAAGCATATAATGCAGAGTTTTAAGGTCACTGTAAGAAGGACTGGTGGCAAGATAACATGTTTTTTGCAGGAATCTCCTGGTTTCATTTGTCCCTCAGCTGAGTAAGTTTCAGGAATAACATTCCCTCAGAAAAAAAATATTCTTTTATAGAAAATAGAACAAGCACAGCTTTTACAGCAATCTGCAAAAGAAAAAAAAAAGTTATATAATATCATCTTTTTCTTTACACAACCATTTGCTTCAGCATATCCTAACAAGACATAGCAGAAATGAGGGCTCAAGTGTTGTCACAGATGACCAAGAGCTACTTGTTTAGTTTTCAAAAGACAAAAACCTAGACAGGGCTCTTAGATTCTGCTGAGAGGATGGGCAATTGAGCCAACCTTCTAACCATGGAATTAATTTCTTTTTCCAACAGTGGCTTTACATTTTAAAGCACTGTCCACCTCAGCTGATGTGTTTTTCTTCTTCTTTCTGTACTTCCTTTTTCTAATTTCCTTTCCCAGCATTGCCTAGTCTTCCTCCAACACCAGTTGTCTGCAGTAGCATATTACACTATTAAGAGAATTAGGATTTCCAAAACCGGACAGAAGTCAACAATCTCAAAGTGCTTATCCATTTTATTGCCTGGTTAATGTGCATTTCTGCATCAAAGAGTTTGCAGAGATGGTGGCGATGTCATCCCTGAATTTCTTGCCTTCAAGTGTTTGAGTCTTTGCAGCAGCTTTCTCACGCTGCTTCATGTAAACAATATTTTATTCTCAGAATTTATCTGTATGTTTTGCATTCTTGTTCTCTGAGAGAGAACTTGACTGATGGTCATATTGACCAATGGAGTCAGGAGGTTGTAACCTCCTTGGGCCAATCTTGGCCCTCTGTACAAAATGTATATAAGCCTTTGGAGTCAGATAATAAAGAGCTTTCCATATTTCACCAGGCTGCTGCCTGCTGTCCTCTGTCAAGGTCCACTCCCACGTCACAACGTGTTGCCCCTCTAAAGCCGTGGGGTAACATCTGGTGACCCCGAACGTGTGGGAACAGGGGTCTCCCATCACAAGTGGTGACCCCTCCGTGTCTGGACTGCAGCCGAGTCACATCTGGTGACCCTGGACGTGTGGGAAGAGGGTCTCCAGTGCATCTGGTGACCCCTCCGTGTCTGGACTGCAGCTGGGTCGCATCTGCTGACCCTTTGTGTCTGAATGGCACATCTGGACACTGTCCGTGCCTGAACGGACTCCTGACGTGGGAGAACAGGTCACACCGGTGACCTCCGACTGCGAGAGAGACTGCACGTCGGTGGACCTGTCTGCCCAGTGAGAGACTGAGCTGCTCTGCCTGAGGAATCGTGGTAAGAGATAATGATCTCTAAACCATCCTCAGATGAGGAAACCCTCATGGTGGACCTTTGCCTTGAGGTCCTGCGGAGACAAGAAGTCTCCTTTCCTGGAGATGCTCTCCAGAATTTGTTCTATTATGCTAGAACTCATGGGTTTTTTTGCAGCCTTGAAGAAGTTTTTTCTACAGCAGAGTGGAAGTCTTTGGGCGACTATCTGCTCCAGGTTTTCTTTGCAGATCGCAGTGTGAAACTTTTGAAACTCATAGCCACCTGGAGCAAGCTGGAGAAAGTGCTGCCTAAAGTACAGCCTTCCAGCTTTGAGGACAGATCCAGCCCCATCAGGCTGGTTTCCAGGGAAGACGGTGGAATCATTCCTCCTGTCCCGGCTCCGCGGAGACGGGCGGGACAGCCGACTCCCCTTCCTCGTAGCAGCTTGGCGGGAAGCCTGCCTGCTCTCAGCACAGCTGCTGAGGCGGGCACGGGGTCTTCTGCTGAGCAGACCCCTCCCCAACCCACGCCTCGTCGGCGATGGAGTGTGGAAAAACTCGGGGCTTCTGAGAGCCCCTCGGGATCAGCCCCCCCTCCCAGCCCCGTGCCACCGCGGAAAAAGCGGCGACAGAGGCGAAAAATCGCCTCCCCCACTTCCCTCCCCCCCCATGTTTTCCCGGCCTTGGAAGCGCCGGGAGCACTCTTGGATCGGGGGGGCGGGGTGTTTTTTGTGGACTGTCCGCACTGTGGGGCATCGGTGGAATGTTCCATGCGGCAGGGCAGCGCGGGACCGCGCCGTCCCAGGGCGCCGGGCAGGGCGGCCGTTCCCCCCCGCGGCGGGGACTTGCAGGGCACACACAGGTCCGTGCAGTTTGGCGACAAGCCAAGTGCCCCGCCGGAGCGGGGGTGGGGCCCTGCCCAGCCTGTGAGGGGCGGGGCGGCCCCAAAAAGCGGTGGGGCCGGCCCGGGGCAGGCAATGCGGGACGGGGCGGTCCCAAGGAGTGAAGGGACCAGCCCAGGGCCCCCCCGCACAGCCCCGGGGCGGGAGAAAACCCCCCCGCAGCGGCCGGTGCCGCCGTTCAGAAGCGGCGGGGCCGGCCCGGGGCGGGGAATGCAGCCTGCCCAGCCCCCGCAGAGGCCGGCGCCGCCCCTGAGAAAGGGCGGGCCAGCCCCGCGCCGCGCGGCAGCGAAGCCGTCTGGCATCGGAGCCACAGCCGCGGCTCCGCTTGTGAATGCAGGGCGGGACACGCCTCCTGCAGCGCTGCGATCTCCTCCCGTGCCAGCCCCGCGCCGCGCGGGGCGGGCAGCGGGGGCAGGTCCCAAAGCGGCGCGGAGGGACACGCCCCTCCCTGCCGATCGGGGCACTCCCCCCGCGCCCGTGGGGGCAGCGCTTGGCAGGCGGGACACGCCCCTCCCAGTGCTGCGATCTCCCCCCGCGCCGAGCAGGAGCAGCGCGGCGGAGGCAGCTGCAGCCGATCTGTCAATTTTAAAGGGACAGCGCAATCACAAGCGGGTGTTTCCCCGCTACAAGGGGTCCCGGGGTGTGGGATCTCCCCCAGTCTCGGGTGATGTCCCAACCGAGGCTGATGCTGTGGGCACTTGCTGTGGGTCAGCACAGCGCCCCCTGCAGGGCAGGGATGGATTCCCCAGCTCTGCAGGTGCGGTGAGACAAGCTCTCACCCCTGTCCCTGTGAAGCACACAGGACAGGAATCAGAGGCCCATGATGCCTCATCTAATGCTAGGGCCAGCAAGAAACAAAGAAAGAGAGTGCAAAAAAGAGAAATCACTCCCTTGTTTCTTTGTGGAAGGCGTGGATGGCCAAATCATATGGCAGATGTTTGCAAGGCAAGCCATGTGAAAGGCCAGCCTCTGTCAAAAGGGCAGTGGGGTGCAAAGAGGAAGCGTGCTCGGACAGAAGAGTCTTCCCAGTCCCCACAGCCGATGGAGGTTTGTGGGGAAAGTCCAATCCCATACCCACCTCTCCCTGTCAGTGTCCCTGAAGGGACCAAAATTGTTTAATTTGCGTTTGAGTTTTCTGTTCACAGGACAAAGAGTCGGTGGTGAGAAGGCAGTTGCTCTGAAGTTACTGAGCTGCCTGGATTTCACTGGACTGTTGCTCTGATCAAAGATTGTCCTGGAACAATTTGGAACGGACACTGCAATTTTTTCCTTTGCTGGCAGCTGGAATGGACTGTCTTTCAAGATCCATTCATCGCCCTTCGTGACTTGTTTGGGAGCTGATGGACCAGGATCATCTGGAAATTTCAACCAGTCCTGGGATGTTCCTGTGTTCTGCATCGAAACAGAACTCTGGGGACTGGAGGTTTTTATAACACCTCCAAAAAGCCAATCCTCAAATGTGAATATGAATGATTGTTTTCTGTGATTCATTTGTATCCTGCAGGTATCACTGGCTGATGAATGTCCAATTCCTTGCACGTTCTGGAATGGGTCATTTTTGCCCCATCTGCCAAAAGGCGGCAAAATATTGTTTGAAAAAATAAACAAACAATCAATTTTTTTTTTGTTTGTTTGAGCTAATTATTGCTCGATTTTAGCCGCAAAAATGGCAATCAATCATTTTTGTATGAGCTCATTGCTCGATTGATAATGCAGGCAACAATGCTTGTGAATTTGATGGGTGCAGATTTTTGTAAAATTCATACTCTCAGTATTTTGGGAGGAATTTGAATGGAGCTTTGCAAGCAGTGTTTTTCTGCCAAATGCTCTGGAGCCATGAGCTGTTGCGAGTGGCAAGAATCCTTTGGATCTCTTTTTTGCGGCCCAAAAATATTCAGAAATTTAGTGCAAGGGCCCACTGTCTTTACAGATGATTTGGGAGGACGAGGTAGGCCAGTGTTCCTTGGAAGGATGATTTTGAGGGCAAGTTTTGGAAGCCCCTGAGGATGGGCAGCCCATTTGATATTGGGGCTGCTGCCATGGCATTTCCACAGTTTTCCCAGAAACTTTTCATTTAGTCACGGATTCAACTTCTGTGGTCATGGCACACAGATGGGTTGTTCAATTTAAAGGGAGTCAGCAATGTTGTTTGTTCCATTTGCTGAAGAACCTTTTGTTGTGCCACAGAGGCCTGGTTCTTCAAAAACAAAAACGGGGAACGCAGGGTGAAACCCCACAAATTCAATTGGCAAAGGCTTTGCATGCCATGGAGCACCTTACAGGTGCCACAGAATTTCACTAACCCTGCAATGTGAAAAACAAGAAACCGTGACCGAATGAAGGTCAACAGAGGAGGAACCACTGGTCCTCCCATGGGAACAGAAATTGAACTGTAGTTCATTTTCTTTTTTCCTTTTTTCTTTTTTTAAAGGTAAAAAGGGTGAGATGTCATCCCTGAATTTCTTGCCTTCAAGTGTTTGAGTCTTTGCAGCAGCTTTCTCACGCTGCTTCATGTAAACAATATTTTATTCTCAGAATTTATCTGTATGTTTTGCATTCTTGTTCTCTGAGAGAGAACTTGACTGATGGTCATATTGACCAATGGAGTCAGGAGGTTGTAACCTCCTTGGGCCAATCTTGGCCCTCTGTACAAAATGTATATAAGCCTTTGGAGTCAGATAATAAAGAGCTTTCCATATTTCACCAGGCTGCTGCCTGCTGTCCTCTGTCAAGGTCCACTCCCACGTCACAACGTGTTGCCCCTCTAAAGCCGTGGGGTAACAGTGGCATCTCTTACACCAGTGCAAGGAAAAATCACTGGAACTGCTCACGCATAACTGAAGACATGGTAGGGCAGCAGAATCCTCTTCAGAGATGCTTAAAGAGGAGGTGACCAGACCAGAGTCGGCAGGGCAGAAGGAATTTGGCAATATGGGCATGTGTTTAAATTATTTTCTAGCTGTTTTAAGTTAACAAATATGATAAACCAATAAATAGTGAGATACAAATATCTGTGGAGACCCGACCAGTATCTTGCAGAGCCCGTGTTCCAGTGCAGTCAATGGTGACATCCATACATATATGGGGGGGGGGGGGGGGGTTGGTTTGGGTTTTGGTTTTTTTTCTTTTACTACGATACATCCCGATTCTGCCTCTGTTCAGAATTACAGCAGTGCTTGAGTTAGTTTACCACAATGTGACAAGAATCATAAAAAACTACGGTTTGCAGTAAGATAAAAGCATTTAAAGTAGGACTATGCCCTGAAAAATACAGTAAGCTAAGCCTCACTAATTTTACTTACTCAAAACCCTAATAAAACATGTAAGATAAACAGGACTGCTGTAATATATTTGATAATATTCAAACTATGAATGTGTTAACACACATAATTTCTCTACTATTGTATGAAATAGAAAAGAAAGAAAGATTACTTGGAATGAGTACATTTTTCCCTTGAGAGCTGTTCCATTTCACTAATAAGTCATTCTCCATTCCTACACAAACCAGAAAAAAATATGAGCTGTATCCTGTCTTTTATTTCCACTGTAAATTAGTGGCATTGCAGGCATATGTTACAATTTGAAACAAAATTTAAACTTGGTTCTCAAATATTAAGATGGTTGAAAAATCTAAAATTCCTGGAATATCCCATCACTAACAAGCATAATTTACACTTCTCATTCTGATAAGCTTCCATTTCTTCCCTCATTCCTGTGCAAATGGGACAGAGCTGCTGGCTCGGTGCAGTGCTAAGATTTCTTTCAGTTTGTATCTCATCTGTACCAAATTCATCTGTCATCTGTATTAAATTGTGGTTACACAGTTTCAGTTCTCACATCTCATTAAGGGCCCAAATGTAGGACAGAGGAGGTTTGAAAAGGTAACATTCAAAACTTTGTTTAAAAATAGCTGAATTGGTCCAAGTTTTAGTGAGATCTTACCTGATTCCTTACATGCCAACATGCTCCTTACAGCACCAAAAAGTCCTTCAGTACTTTTTTCAGTACTTTCACCTGCTTCCCTCTCTCACCAACATGAGGGGCAGTAAGTATTCCTTTAGTAACAGAAGGTTTTAGCTTTTTGTCAACTCCTCTTTTCAAGAACCAATTTCAATATTTTCATTTAAATCTATTAAAGACCTAAAATTGAAAACATTGAAGTTCAACTGCCTTTTTTTATCTTCTTCTTCCCCAGTCTATAAACATACAATAGAAATTATCTAACTGAGGAAGTAAGAAGAGATAGTAGAGTAAGAAAGCCCAAATTGTCTTAACTGTTTGTTTTTGTTGTACTTTTGTTTCTTCCCTTGGCTTATAACAGGGCTCTCCCTGTTTCTTCTAAAAAAAAGCCTCTTCCTTTCATAACTGACTAAAAGATTCAAGTTTATATGAGAAAGGGGCCTCCAGCAAGCATAAGTTTTAATTAGCAGTCCAGTATATCCCTGTTCCAATTTTCCCTAGTGAAACATGAAATTTTGCTGATAATAATCTGGTCTCACAGTCTTTTTCTGTTTTCAAGATGTCTGTAAAACATGCTTTGGGCGAGTGCAGTATACAAGTGACTACCAAAAAAAAAAAAAAAAATCACAAAAGGATTTTATTCCAGCATGAAAATGTTTCAAAACCATTCTCTGAATTATTCTCCCACAGACATGTTAGAACTCCGGAGAAAAAATCCCCAAACATTTTAAGCAGTCATAGGTGAGATGCCTCTCACCTGCAGAGGCTCAGACTCCTTGCACCCCTCCAGCACAGACACCACCTGATTTCTAGAAACTCTCCAGGAAAGAACCAGTCCCTCTAAAAGATGAGAACCCAAGTGTTGTCTAGTTCCCCTTTCCCTCCCTCGGCTTTCCTCCTCACTGGCCTTACAGACATTATTGTTTCTCACCACACTGAGGAATTAAGGGTCTCATCAGCGATTTCTTATTTCCTTTTGATTTGGTGACTGTGCTCCATATCACACCTTCTGTATGGCCCATTTTCACCACAGCCAACTCCTTGTTTTGCAGACTGCTTCCAATAACAAGGTCTGGATTAGCTTTTAGATGCCACCATGTTTTATTTACGGTTCATTTCTGGACTATTTTCATTTATAGCAAATCTTTGCAATGCACATAACCTTTCAACCCTTTTTTTTGTGTGTGTCTCCAGTCTGTGGCACAAGGCATATTGACTAGCCTGTGGCAGCTTAACTCTTATTGACAGACTCCAAAGAATCCAATTTACAGAACCAGCTCCTGTGCCCTTAAAGTAAAGGTGAATAAACAGATCTAAAGGGCATCATATCTCTTACTCTGTGTTTGAATGGCATCAGTAATATATTTCACTGAGGTTGTTCATGTTGCTGTATCAGGCAGCACCTAACCAGGTGGCCTTTTACACTTTAATTTTGTCTTTTCAAGACTGATTACATTGTGAGGTTTGAATTGTTTCTCATTTCTATATTTCCTGACTTTCACCTAAGAAGACACTTCCTTATTGCCAAGAATGCAGTCTGAATATCTGAATAAGATGTGCCCTCTAGGTTTTGCCAAGCAAGCAAACCTACAACACAAACCAACTCCTCTCCTCCCCTTACTATTCTATTGTGCTTTATAGGAAAAAAAATGGTCATTGATTGGTATCTGATTTCCTGATAGATGTCAAAATAAATGCTAGAGACAACAAAAATGTACAGTTCAACAGAATGATGCATATTTAACATTAACAGCTGCATTAAAAAGGAATTTTTACAAGACGATTAGAAATGTTTAGCAGGAGAGAAACTGTTGAGACCAAACTGTGCTCCAGGAGCTGTTTAGGCAAATAATACATTAAAACAAACAAAGCAGTAGTGCTATTTAGGGCACTTCCTCCAGCAATCATTCATGAATGATTTAAAAACAGCATCAGTGCTCTGACTTTATTTCATTACTTGCCTTTACATATGAACAAACTGAAGGAGATGCATTTATCTGACTTAACAGCTACACTGTGTACGTACTACATGTAAGGCAAAGACATTTTCACAAGTTCACCTGCATGGCCCAGCAGTGAAATTAACACTAGATTGGTGACCTGAAAGTTATTACTAAGGCAACAGATAGAAATCAGTGCTGTGACTTCACAACAGGCAAAAGGGAGAGTAGAAATCAAAAGAAGAAAAATGTGGGAATTTTCTATTAAATAAACAAATCCTTCAATAACATCAAAAGAAATGTTAGAAAACATGGGTTCAAATGTATTTCTTCTTTAAATAAATACTTGGTTTTTAAGTTACCTCCAAAGCGACAGTCTCTCTTTAAATACGCTTTCACAACCTGAAGTACTACAGGAACAGATATTATCACTTACTAAGAAAACTACAGTAAGATAAGATAAAGCAAAACAAAACAAAGAGTACAATCAGCAGGACTGTGAGTTGATTTTCAATGTTTTAATACCAGTGTCCAACCTTCTGACCAGTTTTCCACAGAAGATTTCATTCATGAAAAACTGGGGGTAAAATTGTGCACTTGTGCAAATAGTCCCTGCTGATCAGGCAACATTAAAAATAAAACATGTGCCAAATGAGAAGATAGCAGGATTTCTTTTAAAGTAATTTGGTATGTTAACTTCTATGCAGTTCTTTGAATATGTGTTTTTAGAACATGTTATAGAAATATTTATTGCCAAATGAAGATATTACAAGCTTTTTTATTAGTAACAGTCAATACAGAATTTACAAGGAATTTTCTTCTGTGAAAGCATTACACTGAAAAATGCCAGTTTATTAAAGGCATTTAACTTAAAGTTTTGTTGAAGATTTAATTTTTTTTAAAATTGAAGTTTCAGTTAATACTCAGATCCTTTTTATTACACCTGCAACATTTTAAAAATAATTAACCAATTAGTAGATGATTAAGTACTGATTAACTGGATTAGTACCAGTTTAGCACTGATTACCAATTAGTACTGATTAACCATCAGTAGATGGATCCAGACTGTGGCAAATCATTGGAGCTGTCGCACCATGAGATTTACTTTTATTCATACTATTCCATTCTTCAGTATATAGTCTTCTAACCAGTAACCCAGGACAGAACTCAAAAACGAAAGTAAATAAGAAAAATATTTCATGTGGTCATTCTTCATCCAACTCATTGGTTTAAAGGTCCAGATTTTGGGGGAAAAAACCAAACAAAATACAAAACTCCCCTAACTAAGCAGATGTTCAGCAACAGACAAATAAGGAAAAACACTAATACTTACAGATTTATGAAATGAAAAAAAAAAATAAATCCAGTGCTTCAAAACAGAATGAGAGCCTGTAGTTAAGAGCCCTTTCCAACACCTCACATCAGCACCCTGAACCTGCCTCTTGTGCAATTTCAGAAGGTTTTTCATTGTTTATTTTTTAACCTGATGAAAATTTTAATGCAAATAAATCCACCACAATGTCATTTAATCATTTTGGCAGTCTAGAATTTTTAAGTTTGCCTAGGTTTTAGATGGGGGCTGTGTTTGGTTTTCTACTTTTTTAACAAAAAATGGATAGATTATGAGAATTATCCAAAGATGTGGGATATAAAAGTTTAATTTAAATGAAATTAGCTTTTACTTATAAACTTACATTAATCTGCTATTGTATGTCTACTAAGCTCAACACCAAACCCCCCATGTATGTTATTTCTAATACTTTATTGTTGCAACAGTTAAAGCAGTTAGAAACTATGATTGTTTCCTACTTCCCTCAAGACACTCAATATAGTACTTCTAGGCACTGAACTATGTCCCAATAATGATTCTAGATTTTATTTTATTTCATCCCATTAGTCCCATTATATAGCATCTTGGAATACCTCCTTGCTCTTCCAATACTCAAGTCTTCGAAACTTTTATATCTGAATTACCTATCCTTTGCTATCCAACAGTTAGAAGAAGGAAGTACCTGTAAAAACCATCTTCCAAAAACTCTGGTTAGTTTGATCAACACGGCAAGTAGCTTAAACAGCTATTTTATAGCTTTAATCTAGTTAACTACTCCATCATGATTCATTGCTTTGTTTCGCATCTTTCTTAAGTGGCATAAAACTGTGATTTTCCTTTTCTATTTCAAAAGGGATAAGAAGACAAAATGCACAGAAAAATGGCATTAAGAGTGAGAAGCTTCAGTCTTAGAGGAAATCTTGAAGACTGACATATGGCATTGGCCAAATAACCCAAATTTCAAGTTCTAACTTTTTTTGTTTTATGGCAAATTACAAATCTATACTTTTAAACTGACTCAGATAAATTAACTTTTAAACTACCAAGGCAGCACAACAAGAGAAAACAGCTTTAGTTTCTTTTTTATTTTTTGTGGAAATTTGGCATTGTGTGGGTTTATTGCTAGCACCCTGACACGCAGGTGACTTGTTTTTAATACACATACAGTTTCTTACTTATATCCTACCTACCCTCTCACAATTATTTCAACTGATAAAGTACAGCCTTTGGAGCAAAATCATTAAACCCCTAAGCTTTTCAGGCTTTTGTGGGCCATCCAATAAGCACAGACAAGAATATTTTTAAAAAGCAATTTTTAAACAAAAAATTCGAAAACACAAGAGTTTTCTTTAAAACACAGTAAATAATACATAAACTTTAGCAATATAACTCCCTTAAAAATGTTCAAGTTTACTGAACTGTCTTCTGGGGCCTCCATCAATCTAGATCACTCAGCCTTGCAGTTTGTGGTAACTACAAAACCAAGATGAAGTCTGAGGCAAAACTACTGCTCCTAATTCTTGCACAGGTGTAGAGCCATGGGGATGTCCAGCAGTATGACCCAGCTGTTTTCTCTTCCCATCCCTCTCTGTGACTCTGAACACCAAGTCACTACTGCCTGCATTGCATCCTGCCTGTAGAACAAAGAGCTATGGCTTTTTTTCTCAGCCCTGCTGCAGTGTTCTTAACCAGCTACCTTGTGTTGGCTTGTTTGGTTTTAATTGTTGGATAAAGCTATTGGCATCCTGTCATCAACAGATTGATGTTTCAGCCACTTCCCAGCAGATTTATTAAGGCACACACCCCTTAGTAGATGGTATTCCCTTCCCACATCATAATTTACTCATGACTGAGAAGAGGGAAGAACATCAGAGCAAGGTCCAGAGAAACTGTGTTTGGGCTCCTCCCCAGCCTGCACTGATGGGGAGCTGAGGGCAAACAAAGAGGGAATGGAAAGGATGGGCTCTTTCAAGTCACAGTTGCTGTAAATGCTGCCCAGGGTTCTTGCTGAGAGCATGTGATGAAAGGGAATTTCACATTTCTTGTTACCCACACAGCATCTCAACTGCTGACAAGAACTGCTTCTGCCCAGTCTAAGGCTCTGTACTTCAAGCCACTTTCACCTCCAGATCTGAGTTTGTCCTTGGCCACAGGTCCAAAGTGGCTGCTTCTCTCTAGAGGTTGTGTGATAATTTTTCAAACTCAATAGACAGATCTTCACAAACTACAAACAGATCTACCATTTTACTGGGGGGAAAAACAATTAAAATTTAGTAATAATGATAATCATCATCACCATCATCACAAATGTTACAGGGCTTGGAAAAAATACTGTGTAAGCCCATTTGTACACAATAAACTTGTGTCCAGCATGTACAACTCGGTGACCACCAGATGTTTGAAGTTTGTTTTTTTAAAATATGTTTTATTTTCAGTGCACTTCTTACTTTAAAAGAAATCAGCTCAGCTGTGATAACAGGACGCTGCCTATGGAAAACTGAACATGCAAAACTTTCAAAAAGCCTGAGTCAGAGTTTCATTTTCCTTTCCAAGTACTATGAAACTGATAAAGGCAGTTTCCATAAACTCTCATTTAGAATGTTTTACAGTGCAAAGTATGAAATTATTTTGCTTATTAACTACGATTTGTTCCTCTCAGAAGCTGTTATAAGTTAATCACATTATTTCTGTATAGCACATACAACAGAGACAGCTGGTGTAATGGGAGACTCACCTCACCTAGAGTGTCTGACTAGACTAGGCTTCTGTTTAGTTGCTCTTCCAAAAGTATTTGCAGTCTATATACAAAGCATCTATATGCCACTGAAGAATTTTATATGATGAGTTTGCACACTGTACTATCTAAAGAATCTTGCAATATGAAGGAAAGTTAAAATGGTAAAATGAATGGTCACTTCTCCAAAAAAATGTTATTGGAAGAATTTATGAAAATCAAGTAAAAAAATCTCTAATGGATTATTATCTGAAAACCAAGTGGATGTGCAATATAGAGTTTATTTTTGTTTTATTAAACAAGCCTAAAGCCTAAGAGGAAAATGCAAAGTTTAAAAGAAAGATATAAACTGGACAGTTTACATGCAACAAAATATTGAAAGATGAAAAACCTAACCAGGCAGCAGCCTTAATGTCAAGGAGTCATCAGAGAAAATTAGACTTGTCAACTACCAAATCTTCTCAATTATCCTGACAATACTACAAGGTTTGCATCTGGAAAGAACATTAATGCAATAGTCCCTCTATTTGTCGGACTCAAAGCCCAGCTGGATCTGGGAGTACCGAAGAAAAACTGAGGCAACAAGTTACTGGCCATCCAAAAACAAATACCACATGGCAGTCTGATTGGGAGTTACTGTGCCCAATTTGAATTTCAGCCAAGAGTACAATAAAAGGCACCCTCCTTCAGTAACTGCTGTGCAACTTGGATGACATTTACCATCGTGTCAGCTTGGGGTTTTGTTTTGTTTGTTGGGCTTTCTTTTTTAAAATGCAGTATGTTATTCTCTGGATTTTGTTTTAAAATGCATAGCCAGAGAACACAAATGAAAGCTATACAACATTAAAAGTCAATGCCTGAATACAAATCACAAGAAAAATGTGAATCATCATTACTTTTTGCCAGTAGAAATTCTGTTTACAGATCTCAGCAACTATTTTCCAATATTCAAAACAGCAACCAGTGCTCTAGGAAAACCTTATTTCAGCAACCAGCTTATTCATTATAAATCTGTCATACACTGTAAATACATTCAGTCATTATTTATATATCTCTAAATGGCTGCCGATGCTGAAAGAGTGGAGAAAGCTGCTACTACTTGTGTGGTAATTCACAAAAAAGGTATTTATTCAATGATCTTAAAAAAAAAAGAAAAGCTTATCTGCAGTCAGATATGTCAGATATTGTCCAGTGTTCCCTATTCAGTGTTTCATTTCAAAGAATTTAAAAAACTGGAATTTAAAGACAAGTTTTGGAGTCTTGACTTTCATCACTCCTCTGGAGATTCAGCTGCACACTCTTGTTAAGCAGAAGTACCAACCTGGTTCTGAGGCTACAGCGAGGTACTCGGAGGTTTCAGCTCTGAAACTGCTGCACAACAGACCTGGTGATTAAACCTGCCAGGAAATGTGCTTTCCCTTAAATTCCTCTCTGGTCTCTATTAATCTCCAGAAGTATCCCTGACTTCTTTCCTGCTTTCTTTCATTCCCTCATTCACATTCAGTACAATATTTTTTTCACTTTTCATATTAATTGTTCTAATAGTCTTATCTTCAAACCCTAAATTTCCACTTGTTACATAACCTCTTCTTGTCTGCTTTTGTATTTGTCTTCTTTTATCCAGTTTCTTTTTCCTCTCTCATTATTCTGAGCTTTTTTCCTTTTCCATATAGTATTTTATTCCCCTCCCTATTTCTTTCCAGCTGAAGAAAATGCTTCCTTTTATCATCCTTTTCTCTGGCTCTTTTGTTTGCTTGTATAAATTAAAAAAGCGACACTGTTAGAACTCAAAAGCATATGAGGACCAAATCCAAACACCGATACATTTCATATGTAGATTCACTTAACTTTTAGGAGATGCAAAGATATCTCAGAAATAAAAAAAAAAAAAAAAAAAAAAAAAAAAAAAAAAAAAAAAATTTATAAAAGAGGAATAACAGATCATATACACCTGCAAATAGCTTAGCAAAAATGCTGAAGGCCATATGCTCTCCCTGTTGACACATTATACCACTTTCCTGTGATAGAAGAGCAGAAAGCTTTTCTAAAACAATGTGAAGAGATAATGGCAAATAACAAAATTAGAACCACATCAAACTTAGTGTTTCAACTGCACAAAAAAGTATTTCGTCTGATTTTCATCAAGTCCACTTAAAGTACTGTGAGAGGAAGAATAATCAAGATGATACAGCTGTCTTTTCAATCTTATCTCAGATTCATAGTCTTCAGGGCAGAGGCAGTCTTTGGGAACAGACACAAAACCTTTCAAAGAGCTGCAGAATCTCCAATGCAGGTGATACCACCTGCAAGCAATTCTGACAAGACAATACTGAACTCCCTCCAATTATGACTAAATCACTGCCTAGTATTCAAGGTAACTTGGTATTTTTTCCAAAACCTTTCTTCCCCATGGTTTGGAGGGGTTTTTTACTGCCATGAGGCTGCACATTACCAGAAATGTTTTCAGAAGTCCTACTTCTTCAGGAACATGAGCACAGAGATAAAACATGCATTGATGGTTTTCACTACACAACGTGAAACTTTCAAATCCTTCAAGTCCCCTCTTCCTCCCACCCCTCAAAATGGAACTTCTTCCTTTATTTAACTTTTTTAAAAATAAGAAACTGGTAGGAAAAATTAATTTCAAATTTTACCTCAAAATGGTCCTCTTCCCCCAAGTTTTACCTATGGACAACTTTGGGCTTGAAAATATCTTAACATCACTGATTTAACCAAATTCTGGGATATATTACTACTAAAATGCTCATTTGTGGTAACTACTCCCCTGCAATATAACTTCCTTCACAAAGCCTTTCTCAGTCTCCTGCCAACCAGACTGAGCTCCAGGCTTGAAACAGTGAGCTTCTGTTTTCGAGATGAGAAAACACTAGCATGATAAGAAACTGAGAAGTTAAACCATTTCAGACCTGCTCACACCAGTGTGAGAGATGCTTGTCTAAAATTGTATGACTTTAACAGGTCAGTTAAGCTGGAAAAAGCCATGACAAAAGGGAAACGTTTGTTCTGCGTCAGCCACTCCATCAGACAGCACTGATACCCTTCTTCTTAGGGGAAAAAAAAGGAATCAAAGCAATAGGTCACTGAGCTTTATTCTTTTGCTGACTAAATTTATCATGCTAGAGTTTGTTCCTGTGACAGTCACAATCTCCTTAGCCTATTTTTACATTTTGCTTCTCTTTTAGATCCACCTCCTCAATGCAGAGGTTGCTCCACATACTGTTCTCACCAATTCAGTAACATCCTGTTCATGATGAGTTTCTGGTTCCTCAGGGCTGGATGTTATACACATACATGTGTACAACAAATGTGATTCAAACACGATATGAAACTATTTCTGTGCAAAAAACAGATCAGTTTATTGCACAATGAAAAGGGCTGAGCCTAACCTTCAACAATTCTCACAGAAATTCTTCTGCTTTTCCTCTCCCCATCCTAAAGAGAACCCCCACTACACATGGACTTCATTGCTCTCACTGGCTTCACTACTGATATCCAGTTTTTAACCAGAAAATTTATACCAGATTAATGAAATATTAAGCATGGAAACTCTAGATTTTTATTGTTATCTCCATGTGTTTCTTGTAGGTCCTTTTTGTTTTTTAGCATCTCTTCTTCTATGGGGTACACTCAGTGACTATTTTTAGACCTCCGCAAAATTCTTCTAACACCCATAATTTTTGATTCAAGTTTTTCTTTCCTAAACTTGATGAGTTACTCAGTAAAGCATATACAAATTGGGGAAGTATTAAATCATTCTACAATCCTGTTATTTTTTATATTTTCCTGTCCCTTTGTAATTTGATTATGGGGGGTTAAATGAGCTTTTCAGATGCAGACAAATTCACTGATGGCCTCACTTTTCTTCTAGTAAAATACAAGATTAAACAAATCATTTTACAGCAGAAAGAGAAGAAAATTTCAAGCCAGAAGATTAGAACCAGTCAGGGCTCACCATGGATGCTGCCATGTTAAGCTAACTGGTCAGAGGGCAACCAGAGGCTAAATCTCTGCCATGGAAAGCCAGGCAACTGCAAGTTGGGGTCATCAGCCTTGTCATCTATGGCCTAAAAAGGGCCATGAAACAAGGATTTACAGTAGCAGCAAAAGTACAGTGAATATCAGTGAATAACACTGTCAAAATACTTTTCATGTCTGTTTTTGAGAAATCAGGAAGGTTTCTTCCTTGAAGGGAAGTCCACACAACACTAGACCCCATGCAACCATAACCAATGCCTGCTCTCATACTGCAAGAGAACAGCAATCCCAGAATGACACAACTAAACATTATGAAGAGAAAACTAGTGCTTAGAGAGTTAATACAATCTGACAGATCCTTAAGGTACCACCTAATTATAGCATTAAAAGGCAGTCTCCAATTTCTGTGTAAGAAAACCATCAACAGACCAGCTGTTTACTTGTGTTTGAAAAATGTACTTTCACAGGAGAATGTTTGTCTTGCATGCCTGATAACTAAAACTTTAGTTATACTGGAATATTAAAAGAGACTGGATATTGCAAATGGTTGACAATCCAGTCCTTTAACAACAGTGCCTTCATGTGTTTATTATAGGCATTTTATTATTTTAGAGCTAGGATTCAACCACATTTTATAGTTGTAATTCTCTCCTCCTACACATCCACAAGCAAATTAGGTCAATTCCAAACTATTTGTAAAACCTCCTACATAGAAAGGAGTTTGAGATTTTAAAACATAGTAAGTTTAAAATAAACAAAGTCAACCTACCAGTGGCATAACCGAACTGTCAATTTTTTGTTCCAGCCCAATAAGGCATCCCAAAGTAGCGAGAACCAAATTGCGAGAATGACTGTCCTTGGCCAGAGATTGCATGCACACCACATTTCATAACATTTTAATAATGTTTATTATGTAAGTTTCCCTAATTAACTTCTAAATGTATTTCTACATTTGGCATCTGTAACATCCTGTGGCAATGAGTTCCAATATATAATTATGTGTTGCATGAAAAAATGCTTATTTTAAACCTACTGCTGGGTAAGAGCTAGGAGTCATCAAAAATGTGTTAGAAGAAATGATGAATAACCATGCTCTCCCCATCCTCTCCATAACATTAGCAGCTTTATATACCTCTTATATTTCTTCTGACCTCATTTTTTTTCCAAGCTGCAGAGCTCTGATCATCCTGTTCAAACACAGGTATCTCTTTCCCCACACATAACCTGGTTTGCTCTTATTAAAAGAAAGGACATCTGCAACTGTTTGTACTATTCCAGATTGACCATGGATGTCATCATGAGGTTTGTATAGAACAATAATGCAATTGCAAGCCCTCTTTTTTGAGTAGTAACAATTTAGACTGCCATGCATGTTATTTACCCAGTTCCCTCCTGCAGGCATTATTGAATAACACTGAATAGTTAATGCACTTGCCATTCCAGTTATTTGTTATCTTGCATTATCTGCCCACAACTGTTCATGTCCACAGATTTGGGGGACCTTTTTATTGTGAATGCTGCATGAATACAAGCTGTTATTTTGTTGTTTAGCCCCTTTCACAGATTTATTAAAGCAGCAAAGATCTTCATATAGATCACTGTAGGAGTCTATTCTTGGTTTGTGGTAAGTGATCTTCTATTCTCACCCTTTTTTTTCCTATCTTAAATAGTTATTTACCTGACAGGACTTCTTACTTACTTTTGTGAAAATATGATTTCTCCAAGGAATTTTGGCTGCAGCTGGCATAGTTGCTTAGGAGGGTTAATTCATGTGGGATTTACAGTTCCAACACAACCATGGACTCACATCCAAGCAAGCTATAATCTGCCTACAGCAAGCATGTTGGCTCTTCTTTATTGTTTTATATTGTACATGTACCTGTTCATTTTTTATACTTATAAACACACATCTTATTTAATACTATGAAGTTTTAATTAATTTCTATAAAGACAGAAGTAAAACTTTCTGGGCCGTAGCTTCATGTAAATTATGCTACATTCCAAATTCAGTGATTATGGATGCAAATTACTCCAGACCTGTTGAGTGTACCCTGATTAATTTGTTATTTTTTCATCAGCTTGCTCTAAAAGTTTTCCCCTAATACTTGAGTGTCAAGCAGGCCACCTGAGACACCTTAAGTAGGCTCTAGTGCAAAAAGCTTCTTTTTAACATCCATAATTAACACAAACGCAAAAAGTGTCTTTGTGAGATTTGGTGCTGAACACTTATCTTCTCCTAGTGTACTCCCAATGTCTTGATCCTTACTGGGCCTGGAGACTGTTGGGTTTCTTGATTCTGATGTCTGAAACATTTATCAAAGCTCTTTCTATGCCTGTCTTCTGGCTTTCACACATAAGTTACTGGCTTTACGTCCAAGTTTTTCTTTCCCCACATTGGCTTACAATTCCTGCTTTATGAAGTTTTTCTTTACCTATTACGGATTTCCCTCCTTTGCAGTTTAATAATACTGAGTCTGGGGCATTTTTTCTTCCAGTATGACAGATGGCAGTGTTTACTCTAATATTTAATATGGTAGCTCTTGATACCACTAAAAGCCTTATCCTTTTAACAATTTCCTAAGATGCATGCTCCCTTAGGCATAGTTTTCTCAGTAAAACGTTATGGCAACATATTTTATACTTGCTCTTAAAACAATATGTCAACCATATTCATTATGATTAGTCCTGTAGGGCAGCCCAACAATAATTTCATCTTAAACAAGGTCTTGCACATTGCACATTTGTCAAGAGCTACTCCTGTTATGAGCTGACAGCTTGTCAGAAAACCCAATACATCATCCTTCACTTCCACATCTACTGAGTCTCCATACACATAACAAAACCATGAAAAACCAGGAAATGTTTCTTCCCTCAGCATCCTTCAGCACTTCACAGTAATGTTCCACCTCATTAATATGGTTAGTCTAATCCTCACCTTATTGTGATCTATTACCACACAAATTCAAATCATAAATGTGCTTTCTTGTCCAGACATACAAAGCCTTGACCAGAAACTCTAACACAATAATGCATCTCTCAGATGAAAGAAGAATACAGTTTGTATTCTCATGTCTATAAAAATGTTTGTCCCTACACCAAAATCCTCAAATCGTCTTGTACCAATTTACTGTGATGCCAAATACGTCAACATCTGGATTTCAAACCAGCATTCCTGCTCTCACACTCCATTTTTCACCTTTCAGATTTTGTCCAGAAGACCATTTATAATTGCTAATGGTCTAATTGATTTTTTTTTCTAATACTTTATAGAAAGAAGCAATTGGGAAATACATACATGACGGTGTTAATCCCTGACAGTTGTTGAAACATCTGCAGACCACAACCCACAATTAAGGCTCTTCGAGTTGGAGGGTATGTTAGCATTCTGCAGATCACAGGTCCAGCTTAAAAAAAAAACAAGACAACAACAAAAGAATACATAATAGTTCTTAAGTGATCACTATCAAGACAAGTTGCCAGGCATAGCTGAATTTGCACCTTAGTTTCAAGCAAACTCGTATTATTTCAATTATTTTTTAACAATTTGGTCATTTCAGTTCTGCTTTTCTGCACTGTACTATGAAGAGGATTGTCAGGAAGCCTAAGCAAAAAAATGAAACCAGTTTTGTACAGTGTCTACTAGTGGTGTGAAATTTACAGCTCTCCTTATATCACACTAACAGATTACACATCAGCTGCAACTGAACATACTCAAAAGTTACCACAAAATATCCCTGTTGTTTCCTTTCTAAAAACTTCCATTGTTGTTGAGAGGTTATTTCAGAAATGCCATTACTCACTGCTCAGGTCTGGATAGTTCTCCTTAGTCCCTAAGAGACCCAATTTCCACAAATCAATTGCAAGTGTGGGTACTTTGAAGGTACTGGATAGATCTATTCTGCATAGCTCAAAGGCCAGGAGAGGGAGCAGAAATTACATTTATTCTGTATCTTTGATAGCAATGGCATGAGGCTGAATTTAAGATTCCCCCAGTGAAGACAAAAAAAACCCCACAAAACTTTCTGGCTCACAGAAAGCTCTAAGGCTTTAAAAGTATCCTATTAAAAAATAATAATAGTACAGAAAGCTAAAGAGTAATAGGCAAAAATTTAAAATCCCTGACTACAGTATTTACTTGAACTTCTCTCTGCCCAGAGTAATGCTTTTAGTGCTTTTTCACTAGTACAGTCTGGTGAAAAATTCTGTTTCATACATCTTGTCACATCTACCATATTCACTCAGAACATCTAACCACAATATGAATAAGTCAAAAATATTTGCCATCCAAGAAAAATTAGGAAAAAGTGGTGAGGAGGAGCTACATTTTTATATTTTCAGTGTTTCCTGAACATACAGAAAATATTAGAAGTATTGATTCAGTAAAAAACCCTATACAAGTCCATTAGTGAAGAACAATTTACATGCAGAATTTCAGCTTCAGAGAGCTGGCAAGCTCTGAAGACTTTCAAGAGTTGGACTCAAGAAGAGGGTTTAGATAACATTTTCTTCACTGAAAGATAATCAGACTGCCTAAGAAAAACTTACTTTCATTTTAAATTATGGTATTTCTAATTCATATCTCAATTGCACCATAATTTAACTTGGCTTCTTTAAGAGCAGAATACAGCCTGACAAGTTTTCTAGCTGGTTTCCAAGTAACACTAACATTTGGACAGTACAGTCCCACATGTCCTGCCATTTAGCCACATCATTACCTCAAAAAGCCTCCAAGTAAAATCAAGGGACAGATACAGTCAATCCATAGATCTTGTATGATATTCTCAAGAAAGACACATGACATCACTGGGCTGACAAGGGTTCCATACTCAAAGTAGCATTTCCTCACAGGAAAAGCAACAAAGTCAGCACTTGCTGCTTCCAGAGCTCAATTTTCACAAAGAAAAAAGATTTGCTAATACATCTACCCACAAAGTTTAACTCACAAACAACAGCCCAAAGGTTCTCATACCCCACGTCACACCTGAGCATGGAGTTTTTTGACTTAAAAATCTTATCTGGCAACTGATTCTGCAGCATCTGTTGTAAATCCAGGCTGCTGAATGCCTGTGAGAGATCTTTCATTCATCATAAACTTTGTATAAGGTTCTTAAGTGAGTTCAAAATCTATCTTTACTTTCAAGGGACATTTTAGACAACTTACATCTTCAAATCACCATAAATGATCCTGCTCATTGAATAAACTGGAACTCTATATCAGGGACTGTTAGGAAAGGAGGCAGAAATGTCCTAAGGAACAGATGTGAGGTTTTTAATAATTCCTGAACCACTCAGCTATTTGATAGAAGTTTATAAAACTTTATTCACAATACAGCATTGTACAAAACAATCGGGAAGAAGGAGCTAAAATGAGTAGTGAGAAATTAAAGCAGCTGTTCTCAGACAATGGCTTGCAACTCAGAGGGAGTAGTGAATTCTCAACAGAGCTCCATCACACAAATCAGTTTGTGCATCTCAAGTGCAGCACTGCAGAAATGTTAAGACCATGTAGTGAAGTTTAGACCTTTAAGTCGTAACTTTACACTTTAGACCTTTGGAACATCCAGTCAAGCTAAATTCAGTAAGTACTTGAAATTTTTCAGACTTCTGATTAGTTGTATCAGAAAAAGGATGCTAAAAATTATCATACTCAAGTCAGTGTTTAAAAAGTTTCACTCCAAATATGTGCCATGGCAACCACCACATATCAATAGGCATACACAAAATGAAAGGATTTTCTTTCATAAAATTCACAGCCTTCAGGTTTACAAACCAATAAATGGAATGAAGGAAATAAAGAAACTGCTAATCTCTGTATTAAAGGAGCTTTATCAACTCAACTAAAAAGCCCAAAGGACTTTGACTGTGAGGTAACTGGTTTTGAAACAGCAAATGAGTGTGAAACTTTTTATTAAAACTATCCAGCTCTGAAACTAGCTATACTATATTTGCATATTCTTATCAGCAATCCTTTCATCCATATTGTTGACTTCAATTGTTACCATGTTCTTAAAAAGAAACTCTAGGCATAATATAGATTTTAAGAAGAGAAAATGAGTTTAAACTAAAAATGAAAACCTAAACAAGTTTTCAGAATTTAATACCTTTTTTTTTCTGAAAATAAGTCTTCTGAAAATTTAAATGGTACTTCAGTAGTTTCTGATAACCCTTAAATACACTGTTAGTTATGACAACAGATTAAAATAGCACTAAAGAATAAAATAGCACTAAACAATAAAATCATGACACCTTTAAAAATAGAATAACTTAACTGTCCATAGAACTAGAGGGAAACAGATGATTTAAACATACATCACAGAAAAAAAATATTTGGCTATTTTTACAATGGACAAAATAGCTATTTGTCTCCAAAAAGTAAATTTTTTTGTTAGTAATACTTCTGCCTTAATTGTTGTTGTTTACTTTTCATCTAAAAGATTTAGACATATTCCTGCATCAGAATCACTTCATTTGAACTTGAGAAAAGACGAAGATGCTTGTTTTCCTTCTTCTAATCTATGAATAAAAATGAAGTCAGAACGATGAGACCTCCTAATGCCTTGATGAATTTAATGAGAATAGATTTGGTTGGACTTTTTGTGTTGTTGTTTCTGATAATTACTTTAACTGAAGTAAACTTCTTTAACACATCGTATTTACAAGGGCTCAAAACTTGCTACAGTAAAGGGCAGCTGGAGCTTCCTCTATGCAAAATAACAACACAAGATAAAGAGCAATGGAAAAACAAGGATACTGCTGAAGGTGACATTACTTGAATAGTGAAACATGAAGTGGATTGCTGGGATCCAAGTAGATATTTCATAGCATAATCTAAACTGTCTACCAAAATAGACATTCATCCTTATAAGCAAAAAGCAAAAATAGAATTTGGAACTTTAGCTTCACGTCCAAAAAAAAACTTATTAGCTTACACTGAGCTAAACAGGGAAGGAGAAGCTGTTCTTGTCAAAACATTACTTCTGAAGTTAGTGATGCTCTCCAAATACTGTATTTTATGACTGGTTATCTGAAACTTTTAATGGCAGCTTCCTATATTTTAGCAGTCATCCTTGTTACTAGGCATAACCCACAAGTTAGGCTTGGAAATTATGAATCACCTGGTAAGGCATTTTGATTTTCATCTGTATGAGCAAAATGGATTGTATGGCAATCATAGGAGCTTGGGTATGATCCACAGCCAACTAAAAGACGAGATCAAAGGCAACACAACAAAAAACCTAGTTCTAAAAGGAGCTTATATAATAAAAGCTAAAAAGTAGAAAAATGGATATTAATGAAGTCTTAATATCTCCTTCTGAAAATGAACCACGTTCACTTCCAGGAAAAAAGAAATTATATTACAGACATAAAGGCAACCTAAAAATCCCACAGCAAAGGCAGGCAGACATCTGGTGCCTGGAAACCTTGTGATTCTCCATCCCTCAAATTATTAGTAGAATAACTGGACAGATTTCACAGTCAGGAATCTACAGTTAGAGACTGGGCCCTGCCAAAGTCATTTGCAGGTTCAAACATTCTTCTGCCAGCTAATCTAGGTAACAGCTTGTAGCAACAGCTTAAAACCTTATAGGGCTCCTGCCAGCATTTTGTACTCTTTGCATTTCCAAAAAGGCAGGTTTAGCCAAGCAGCAACACAGTCACTCATCAGTTTAGCATGAATTAAGCTAAAGATTCAGATTAGTTTTCTGGGTATTTCTTGTTCAAATGCCCTCTCTCTTCCACTCAGATAAATCTTCAGGGAACTGGTCTACAGCAGGGACCAAAAAAAGAAAGTTTGGGCTGGTGATCTCAATAACAGAGAACATGGGAATCATTTCTGGTTTTCCCTTCCTTACAAAATGACAGCTTCCAATCCAGCCTTCTCTGCATCATCTGCAGAACCTTCCTGCAGAATCATCCTTCACCTCTGACTCCTACTCTAAAGCACATACAGCTAGTTTTTATTTTCTGTGTATGAATAATATACTAAAACAAACACCCTTTTCCTCCCCTTGCCTATTACATGATTATTTCCTGTAAGTATCAACTTCATTAATTTTTCCTTTCTGTAAAATTTAGCAAATCAAAAGAAAACTTCATTAGCTTTAAGATCTAAACTGAATTAATTATTCTGTGAAGATACAAAACAATTTTACTTAACTACCGTGCTCTTCCCCACTATCTTATAATGTTTCCAGTAACATTGGAAGAACCATTCCCAGCACTAGAAGAAATTTCCTATCTCATATAGTTTGATAACCCTTTGAGAAAGCTTGAGATTGTTTCCTTTTTTTTTTTTTACAGCACAGTTCCCCATCAGCCAAGAAGGAAAAAAAAGACTGTCAGCTTGCCTAACAGCTGAGTATTAGCATTTTTCAGCTTTCCACAGCAAAACTATCCAATGGTATGCATACAGACTGGAAGAAATATTCATTGGGATCAGCCCTGCCAAGAAGGACTTTGGGATTCTCCTGGATGAAAAGCTGGACATGACCTGGCAATATGAGCACACAGCCCAGAAAGCCAAAGGTGTCCTGGGCTGCACCTGGAGCAGTGTGGGCACCAGGGTGAGGGAGGGGAGTCTGCCCTTCTACTCTACTCTCATGAGACCCCACCTGCAGTGCTGTGTCCAGCTCTGGGATCCTCAGCACAAGACAAAAACTGAAGCACAGCAGGTCCAAAGGAGCAGGAGGGCACAAAGATGACCAGAGAGCCAGAGCACCTCTCCTACAAACACAGGCTAAGAGAGATGGAGTTGTTCAGCCTAGAGAAGATACAGCTCTGGGGAGATGTCATTGCAACCTTTTAGTACCTAAAAGCTTATAAAAAAGAGGGAAAGGGATTTTTTTGCATGAGCAGATAGTGATAGGACTGAGAGAAATAGTTTCAAACTAAAAGGGGAGAGATTAGGAAGAAATATTTTACTGTGAGGGTGGGAAGACACTGGAATGGGGTCGCCCAGAGAAGCTGAGGATGCCCCATTCCTGGAAATGTGCAAGGCCAGGTTGGATGGGGCTTTGAGCAACCTGGTCTTATGGAAGATTCCCTGCCCATGCCAGAGGGGTTGGGACAAAATGATCTTTAAAGTCCTTCCAACTTAAACCATCTGTGATTCTATTCTAACCAGACTGCCTGGTCAAAAAGCAAATAGAAGCTAATTAGATATAACCACCTAGATTCTAGAGAATTATATCACACAAGGAGGTTTTCCATGTCTAGATGAACTGGAAGGGGGTTTTTTGTTTCCTCAGGAAACCTGGATTTTAAATAAATGGTCTCTCTCTCTTTAATCCACACATTGTGAAAAGAAACCCTAATATAGATTTTATTTTTTGACAGCAAGTTGACTTGGTCTTTGAGAGTTCTGAAAATAAAAACGTTTCCTTTTATCTATAAAAGGAAAAAATCTTTTCTTTGATACCACATTCTTTCATATAAAGCTTTGGTGATGGAAAATCTATATGACTGACTACTTGCACAAAGGCAGCAGCAATTAATAACAGCTCTGAATAGAACAAGAAGCAGTGGCAAGTAGGGAAGCAAAAAAAAAAAAAGGACTGCATTTTAGCTCTGTATGACTTGTTCTCTATAGAAAACAGAATCTGCTGTAATGAAGTCCTTTGAAACTAGAGAAACCACAACAAAACAGACAACAAAGAGTGGCCACTTACATGATGCCAGAGAGAGATGAGAGAAGTGGCCACAATGACCAACAAGGATCTGCACTGGGGAAAAGGGACCCCACTGTGATACTGTCAGACCTGTGGAGTGGGGGAATGAGTGAGGGGGAGATTTTCCTGTTTCACTGATGAGAAAACTGGGCTGGGAACAGAGAAAAGCAAGGATCACATTCTGATTCCTTTCTAGCTGTGGAAAGTACCTTAGAAATAAGGCAACAGATACTAAAGCAGACTTGTGCATACCTGCAGCCTGCAAATCAGCATTTTTTTTCAGGGTCTGCTCCAGAACTCCTGCCTTTCATAGGAAACAGTTATGTGACCCTCACTTAAAGCTGAGAAAGCAGAGGAGGAAAGATAAGATGGTGTAGGAGCATTACGCAGGCACCAACCAAAATAAACCAAGTGTTGAAGAGATTCCCACCCCACTCTCTCATCAAGTAGTGAAGTGCAGGGCAGAGCATTTAGCAATCTGGAATTAGAAAGCTTTTTATTTCATTTTAAGTTGAGGAAAGAGACTTAACAAGAAAACTGCAGTTAGGGCAGTTGCAGGAGTGCTATTTTTTAGGGGTGTGTGTTGCTGTTGCTCTTCTTTTTCAATTAAAAGAACACTAAAAAAGCTGATTGCTCACGAGTTTCCTCCTAGTCAGTAGTCTACTTTCAAGCTGATCTTCCCAGCTGTTACTCTATTAACACCTATATAGATACTGTATTTTATTTTTTGGACAACACACTTCAAGCCTTACATTTTTTGCAATTTGTTTCTGCCAAAAAATCTTGGTTTAGTGATATTATTTTGCCCCCTCTATTCCTTGTTTCTAAATGAAATATCTTTATTTCTGCCTGAAGCCAGTAGTTTAACAGAAAAAACATATTTCTACTTCTTGCCCTTCAAAATAAGGAGACACTGGAACCCATTCCCAAGAGGAATGGAGGAAGAAGGAAAGTTTAATAGAACTGAAAAAGGAGCCTGGAGGTCAATGAAACTCTCCATGGGAATTTATGAATATAATCAGTTGTCCACTCTTATTTTTTGCTTTATTAATAGCATATTTAGCTTAGACTATCTCCTTAAAAATGTTTAAAAAACCCAATTTATATAGGGGCCTAAAAAATTCCTCTCACTTTTTAAAAATCAGATGCGGTTAGCATAAGAGCTTCATTTAAAATAAAAGGAAAAAAGTTAAAATAGTGATGAGATCCACATTTAAACAGATTATTAAAGCCTACTTTGAAACCAACATAATTTTAACATAGAGCTAAATTCCAAAACCTAGAGAGAAGAAAAATCACAAAGTCACTGTAGGTTAAAGTTAAGGTGCTTTAGCTTTGGCTTCCTAAGAACAGGACAGCACCATCAATGGATACATAGTTGACAGACAGCACAGCAAAACAATACATAGCTGAAAATAGTGTGTCTTAAGAAACTCCTTCAACTTTCTTATTTCAAGGAAACCATTTGAACTTGAGCACAAAGTTGAGTTTCACTGAAGACAGAGTGACAGATACATACTTAAATATTTCTAGCTAATTTATACTAGCTACTTTCTATACCAGGTAATTTATTACATTTTAGTAATAACCATCTTCTATCAGAAACACAAGGGCTCTAAGGCATTACCACTCAACCATTACCACTCAACAACATCACGTTTTTCATCACAGAGGGCCAACCACACCTTGGGAGAAGGGGCAGGAGCACTGTCAGCAGGTCAAGGAAACATTTCTTCCTCTCTACCCTGAGCTACAAGCCCCACAGCAGGAGCTGTATCACTGTGCTGCCTGAGCCTGGAGCAGAACCACCAAGGTGGATGGGCTGGAGCACATGACATAAAAACAGATGCTGAATTAGTTGAGATTGTTCCACTTTGAAAGAGAAGGTAAAGGGAAAAGGTTCTGCTGTTTAAGGATATCTAGCAGAGGGGCAAGGAGAAAACAGACTCAGGTTCCTCAGAGGTGTCCAAGGGTAAGACAAAAGGCAACAGATAAGTTGGTAACAGGTAAAGGATGCAGAAAACTTGGACCAGATGTGAAGTCTGTTTATTTTGTAACATGGAAACAAAAAAACACAGGAGGAGAGATGCAGACAGGTCACAGTCAAAAACTTCACTGATAAAGTTCCTGCACAACCTGCTCTAATTTATTCTGTTTTGATTAGGGATTGAATTAGAGAACCTTTAGAGGTCATCCACAAGATTCTCACATGAAACGTAAAGCATTTCTAAGATCTATGATGGTACGAGTTATTACAACCAGCACTAATGAAAAAGTAAGTTCGGCACTTTTCATGGTTATCTTAAACAAAAGTGACTGAAAAGCATCCTTACATACAAATCCTCAGTAAAACTCAGTCATCTCCATACTGCCAACAGCTGATGTTTTGCAATTTCAGTACTAGGCTTCATTAATCAAGAACCTGCCAATCACACCAGATGACAGCTTTTACCCTCAATTTATAACCTCTGCAGAAGAGACAGATCAATAATGAGAAGAGCAAGTGTAGAATACTGACAACTTCCATAACTGGTATGAAATATGACTAAGAAATAAAGGAGAGCTTATTTCATCTTTTCAATATATAAAAGGGGCTTATGAGATAGATGGGGAGAGACACGGTACCAGGGTCTGCAGTGAAAGGACAAGAGGTGATGGTTTTAAACTAAAAGAGGGTAAATTGTATTGGATATAAGAAATAAATTGTTTACTATTAGGGTGGTGAGGCAGTAGAACACATTGCCCAGAAAAGCTGTGGATAACCCATCCCTGGAAGTGTTCAAGGACAGGTTGGATGTGGGGCTGAACAACCTGGTCTAGTGGAAAGTGTCCTTGCCTATGGTAGGAGTTTGGAACTCAACCATCTCTAAAGGTCCCTTCCAACCCAAACCACTCTATGATTGCGAAGTGCTGTACCGAGGGAGTTCTGGTCCCCTTTGCTTTCTCACCTTCATCTCAAAACAAGGAATATGGTAGAAATAGAGAAAGATCATTAATAAATATTCATAATGGACAGTTCAAAGTCTCTCACATATTATGGAATAAATCTGCAAGCAATCTTCATGTAAGGCAAATAGTCTTACATGAAGCAGAAAGATTTTTTTGCCATTTTCAGCATAATGAAGACAAAATGACATTGCATAAATGCCATCTTTATTAGCAGCTTCCTTACACATTTAAAATATTTTAAAAGGCAATTCTTTTAAAAACTGATGGAAGTCCAGCAGAGTGTAAGATAATAATCCATTTCCCCAGTTAAATATGCACTACCAGGCAGACACATGCAGGGCAAAGGTCTTTTCATGGCTTCTCTGCAGCCTCACAGATTTAGGAGATAGAAAGGAAGATCAGAAAGGCTGTATTATATTACTTAGAGACCTGGAATCCATTTTTCAAGAAGATACAGGAATTCTGAGATTATTTCCTCATAATTTCAGTGAAGTAAATTTTTATGCTGCTTTTAAACCCTTTCCAAGTTAACCATTATCTAAAAGAAATAACACTACCTGAAGTCAAACATGATGCAGACAAATGTCAAACAACGCTCTTCAACATCTGAGTTGAAGTATGTGGTCAGCAACCAATGGTTACCAAAGAGCATTTCAGTGTCCCAAGAAGCATGTGCTTTTTCTAAATTTGAAGGAAAGAATACCACTAGCATAGCTGAAATTTCAGATAACCTTTTTGGTTTCAGAGCAATTTGTAGCTCTCCCACCCATGATCAGACATAAAGATTACCTGTGGTGCAGAGAAGGGACAGAATTTTACTGAGATATGCATATCCTTTACAACGCACAGGAGCTACTTTTCCAGGATGTTTAACTACTTTCCAGAGGCAAAACAACTTGCTACAAAAAACAGATGTTTGAAGGATAAGCACTAAAATAAACAGGAAAAAAATCAACTCCTAGGTCCCGTTTAACTAAAAAAAAGGGAAGGGGCAATTACTTCACTTAGATTTTGTCAGGCTGCAGAGATGTAAGATGAATGTCAGGTGAAAATAAGATGAACATAAAGGCAAAACTGCTTCATATCACCAGTGAGTTACAACAGTCTGGTTGGCATTGGATTGAGTCAGGAAACAATGAAAGTTAATTTTCAGTGTCAGATATAAGAAGCATCTGCATCTTTCTTTGGATACGGAAAATATTTTCATGTTTCTCAGCACACGCACCATGACCTAACTGTGCCCTCTGCCAGCTGCCACCAACATTTTGAGTAGGCTGAAAGGAAAAATTCTTGTAACTTGTAAACAAAAACATAGGGAAAGCAAATCTGGGAAAAAAAGCTGTGGAATTCAGGTCACCTGTGTTTTAGAGTGGATTTCCAAGCACCTCCACTCACTGACCTTGTATTTGCTGACTTTCTCTGAGCTGTCACTTGCTCACTGAGAGAAATCACACTGCTGATTATGCAGGTTCTGCAGCTAATCTGAGAAGCTAAATACTTCCTTTCTCCACCTGTATACATCTTTATGCACTTTGTACCTACACAGCCAGGTTGAAGACACCAGCAGACAAGCACTGAAGAAGGAAAGAGCAAAATTAGCCTGCAGTCATAAATTAGTTTCTGCAAGTGTTTTGCCAGAGAAAATTACCAGCCAACAAATGCATGCAGTAACCACTTTTGAAGTATCTTAACAGTTATCTATGGTGGATATTTAAAATCAAATATAGTGAAACTTGTAGAGTTACTAAGACAAAATTTGATTTCTGCATCTGACACACAAAACTACAAGCAAGTTACAAGAAAAATTTTGCCACTGCATGATAACTTAGAGATGAATTCCACACAAAGGAAAGTAATTCCCTTAAGGGACAGAAAATACTGAGAAATCCTCCCATCCTTGGAGAAGGGCTAAGTTGGACTGGGGTAAGAGGAAGCTACACATAACCCCTGCATTCAATTATCTTTCAGCTAACAACACGCCTGTACACTAAAAACATAATGCATTTTAACACAGAAGATCACTAGTTTGTAAAGAGCATTAATTCCTCTGGGCATTACACAGTTTAGGAATCAGTATGACCATGTGCATCCCAGCAAGTAAGGCAGTGCAGTAGCAGGGATCACCAGGTCAAAGTTGTCTGAAGCTGAGGTCCAGAGACGTCCATGGCATGTCATATTTAGGTTTTATGTCTAATTAGATTTAGGCCAATCCCCTAAGCAGAACATTGCCACGAATGGACTGTTAGAAGCTGCCCTGAGACTATCATTGATTCAAACCTTCATATCTCCAAAAGAGCACACTGAATGAATCCCTGGGGCAGACTTGTGGTTTAATGTCCCCTGGAGGAAATTCTCCGTGGGAACTGATACCACTTTCTGATCTGGTCAAAGAGTATGTGGGGATGACAATGGGAGATGCAAAGAGACTCACTGCAGAGCTATGCTGCTGCTCAGAGCCAAAATGCTAATGCAGAAGCAGTCAACGCATCTTCTAGTGATAGCAGCTGGAATTATTCTGTTCAAACCACACTAGGAAAAAAGCAATTAAAAGCTGCTCATATGAACTATTACATTTTAATTAAAATTAATTTAGAAGAAATATAGGACAAAATTAATTCAGCATTTTGTAACATTAGCACAATGTATTCAATCGTGAAGCAGTTCCCTGGAGATCTGACTTTTGGGGTTTTTTTCCTGTCTTTTTTTAGTTTCCTCCTCATTACTAGTTTTGCATGTTCAGGGTAAAATCTGAAACCCATGTCATATCCTTCATCATTACTGTTGAGAGGTTTTGACAAGAAACAGAAGAATACTTTTTCTCTGCAGAATATTTTTTTTTTTGCAAAAGAATTGTAAGGTGCTATTCTCCTTATCAGGGCTGTACATCTTTTTAAACAAGCCTAGTAAATAGTGATAGAAAACATGGGCGTTGGGGGAGCAATGGCAGAAAAATAAAGACAGGTTCTGAGATCTGGTTTTGTTCTATGCCATCTTCTTTCATCCTTGATTTTCAGATACAACCAACATCCAACTAGGAAAAAAAAAAAATCATCATTTTAGTATAGGTTCCTCAGAAGAGATTGAATAAATTAGCTTTTACTTTTTAAAATCGGTTTAAAGAAGTGTTTACCATGTTGCTACTAAAAGCTTTTGGAAACCAAAAGTATGCTTTCAATTGAAAGAAAAAATCTTTTCCAACAGAAACATATTTAGGTACATTATTGCTATAAAGCCAACAGCAATGTGAACACTGAAGAGATTATCATATCAATGTTACTGCAATGTGTCTTGCTAGTCCCAGCTCCAGGGAAGACCACTATTTTAGTTCATTTTAAATGTAATAATTTCAGATACAAACCTTCACATCAAATACAGATTATTCTAGTTTCTCCTTCCCAGTGACAACACCAGATTTTTTTTTCTGTCAGACCTGCATACACCTTCTGACTATTTAAATGCAAGTCTCGAGGTAGGCATCCCACCCTCACTGTCCCCTGCAGCATCCCAGCTTCATTCCAGCTCACCTCCCCCTTCCCAGCTGCTCCCTGCAGACCACTGGCCATTTCACAGCAGCTCATGAGGCCTCAGTTCCTGTGTCTCATGCTTCCCTCACCAGTCAGTGCTTAGAAACATCACAGGAAAGGGGATTCTATTGGCTTTAGATAATGATGACTTCGATTAACAACTGACTGAAGACGACACTTTTAAGTTTTTCTATATTGCAAACCATCCTTTGCATTATTAAGAAAATCCCACAAAGCTTCTAAAGAAGCTGAGCAAGAGCCAGCACTGAATGGAACAAAACAAAGCAGGAACTTGTGCTTTGAAGTGATACTTCCAAAGAAAAATATTTTCTGCTGTCACATGAGATGGTTTACAAGAAAGTATTTACTTCTGCCACAAAAATACAACTGATTCTCCTACATTGACTCAAAATATATCAGGCCATTTACAGCTGCTGCTTTTAGGTGCATTGCAGACCTTTGAAGATGACATGCTGGCTCTTTCACTTCTAGACCAGACGTGGCAGCATCCAGCAGCAGCCTGGGTCACTCTGTGTATTGGGGCAGCAGCTGGCAGACAAGGTGATGCAGGTGACAGTGAAACCTGTGTGACTGAATGGAGCATTTTGCAGAAACACAACACACTACATTCGACATGTTTAAAATAACATGTGAAAAGGGAAGTGGTCCAATATCACTTATGATTAAAATAAAGCACACAAGTTTCCCATGAAAAGTAGTGAGGCTAGGCTGTAAGTCAAAACCCACAACAGACACTGGAAACATGTGGGATCCAGCAACACTTCTATTGGCAACAAACACCTTAAATTCATAAAAACAACAAATACTCTTTAAAAAAAACCAGATCCCCTACAAAAAGATCTGGAGAGGCAGCAGTTTGTGGGAGAGGAATGATGCAGAGACATAATCCCACACACACACCAACAAAAGATATCAACACATGTTGCCCTTACTGGAAAAGGACACAGAAGAGTAGATTTGGCTCTGGCACCAGGAAGCTTTGCAACTGAGTCAGGCAACTGCTCTTTCCTCTGTGCTTTCTACAGATGGCCTGCAGTGATAGTGCCATCCTGTACCACTGCCAAGCCAAGTGTTTACTTCAAAACCACCCAACAATCCTCTGCTACATGCCTCGTCCATGTGAGCTCAAATCTTCCACCAGTATCCACCACATATAGCACAGTATTTTATGGATGAAGTGCAAGCCTCCAAAGATGTGATACATGATGCTATTTATTGTAAGAAGAGAGCCTGACTATTTTTTAATACTGATTCTTCACTCTGTAAACTAACCTGTGAGCACAGCTAGAAGAAACTTAAGTAATGTCATCCCCCTGTGCTACAGCAAAATTCAAATTCAGATTTTAATTTAACATGTGACCTTCCTCAGTGAAGGACAGCAATTTGATTCTGTGATTGAAAGAGCAGTGTTTCCCTTCAGCATTCATGTCTGGTAGATGGTATTGCAAATGACATTGATTTAAAATGGGAGGCCTTTCTATTCTCAGTAGACAAAGACAATCATCACAAATGTCACCTACGTGACACGCTTCTTCCCAGGCCTCAGGTAGAGAGCAGCTCTCAAAAGCAGCTGATATGACATAACAATAGCAAAAACATATAGTTCTGTCTAGAAAAGAGACATCAACACTTGAGTAACCATTTCAGACTGCCAATGTGCCCTTGCATTTGTACAAGGTGACACTGAACCATCCTGACTCTTCAGCCAAGGAAGCTCTCCTAACACATACTGCTGTGCAGCAATCCCAACTCAGGATTTGTTAACCAATTTCAACATCTAAACCCAATCTCTTAACACTACACTCTACTTATATTAAACTCCTCCAAAAGTCCAGGTATTTGCTTTATAATCTCAAAGTTCATCAATGACACTAACTCCCTAACCGTGACATAAACCTACAAGACCAACTGCAAAGATTATATAGATTACAAATTTTCTACAAATGCACTGTACAACTTTAAACAAGAGAAGTCTTTGCACTAAAACCGAAATAAGTTATTCCAGTCTCAAGTACTGTGATACAGATCTAACATCTGCATCTCCAACATCTTCCCTTATTTTACAAGGATGGAAAGAAATATTCAAGAAGGTAATAAACACATTAATCTGTCACTGAAACAGTGAGTTTTGACTGTTCACGTTTGGTATATGCTGGAAGGCAAGTCTCAAAGACACGCAGATACTAAAGAGCTGAAAACCAAAACAAATTACATCATGATAAGAACTTTTCAGTTAATAAAAGGAGCATAAATAAAGGAGGGTTTTTTTTTTGTTGTTTGCTCTTGCTTTCTCAAAGAGCACCACTGTGATACCAGTGGTTTGGTGTGGCGCTTCAGGAGAACTTTCCACTAGAGGATTTGTTGCAGAGGCCCAGGAGGGCCTGCCACTAATGTCAGAGAAATGCTTTTAGTTTAGGGCGAAAAAGACCACCTTTCCATGGGTCCTTGCAGCAGTATGTTAGTACCTTTTAAGTTCTGTTACTCTATTGGTTCACTAAGTTGATGTAAGCTTATGTCACCCTGGTTCCACCCGTTTTCCCTATATTTATGTTCCCCAGAATGTTTTCCCTTCCTTTGGTCCTCATTGGTTTCTGTATTCCTGCCTATCCATCCCAGTATTCCTTATTGCTTGTTACCCTTTACCCTGCCTATGTACCACCCCTATGCCCTCAGATCTTTGGATCTGATGCTCTACTCCACTCCCACTTCCCCTGTACTTAAACCTACACCCTCCATTGTTCTTGGTCTTCTGTCCCTGGTCCCCTTCAGTGTAAATTCAATAAACCCCACGAGAACCCCATACACAAGACCCTTCCCACTGACTTCTACCCATTGTGTGACTGTGTGGACAGTGCTTGCTTGTGTGTCTGCCCAAGCAAATTCATGTAAGGAGATACTTTTGAGGAAGGCTGTGGCATTTATCATCCGTGCATGCCACCACAACAGTTTGGCATCAAAGAATAAAGTAAACTGAACAAATGCAAGACTTCAGAATGAACTCCACAAATAATTCAGTTACTTCTTGAAACGCACTTCATATTCTATATACAAAAGATGAAAAAAATCCATACACTGTATTTTAAAAGCATTTTCCTTGCATTCAGTGCACATATTAAATTTTAAGAACTGAAGAAAGATAAATTTTAGCTGTAAATGTATACAAATATGTATACATATTTAATTACATTTCGGTCATCCCTCCTAGGTATACCAAAGAAGAGCATCTGATGGTCTTGCTTGCCCCAGAAGTAACAAATCTTTCTGGACACGGATAGCCCAAAAAAGGTTTGAACAGAAAGATTCATTAAATAACTTAGCCTTGTGAGGGGAAAAGAAGAACAGTGTTATTAAAACTACACTTTTAACATGTGAGAAAGCACTTCCCTTCTCCCTGCTCTTTTTCAGAGTCTGGTTGTTGGTACTTAGTGATTACTGAAACTCTCAGAGTAACTGGGGAAACTTCAGCTGTGGTGTCTACAAGCCCAAGTTTTTCCTTCCATTGTGGCAACACTGTCATAGCACGTGCAAAGTGCCCAGACTGATCCTTTGGGAAGTACCTTAACCCAGGGTAGGATATTGTTGAGACGCACCAGCACATCACTCCTCCACTCCACTAAATGGAAACTGTTTCACCAAAAATGTTACCTGATGGAACAATGCTATTACAGAAAGCATCAAACAACCAGCCCAGCAGAGGCAAATCACTACCTCCTGCTAACAATGAGGGCAAAGTTTAGGACTTTGTTCTCAATGACTATGCACAAAACTCTGTACCCTTCTGGATTTGACATCTCTGCTAAACAAGCTATAAAAAAAAGAAAATTCATTTAAGGTAGGCTGACATGACAGATACAGACCAAAAGTATGCGTGGGCAAGATTTGGAGTTCTGATTTCCCTAAGGTACAGCCAAACTTGCAAGCCTACAGTTGTGAGTAGCAAGTCTCAGTTCAATCTTTCCTAATCATGCCTTGCAGATACCAATTCATTAGTCATTGTTACTGAAGCAGTAGAAGAAATAAGCAATACTCATCCTGACAAAGTATCACAAAAATTAAAGAAATCAAAAGCCAATGCAAATCTCAAGAAGTAATAAAAACAGGTTAAAGAAATGAAGAAAATAGGAATCAACTAAAAGTGACAGGGCAGATCATCATTCAGGAGGTCCGTACTTCAAACATGCATCAGGGATTAATTTGTGACTCCCGTTTTGACTAGAAAGCCTTTTATACAAACTACATTTCACCTTGGAACCAGTCAAAATGTAACACAAGTGATTTTCTGCATCTGTCTTTGGGGATGCATTGGCCTAGTTAGCTATCTAATGCAATTTCTTGCCATCGCTTCTTAAGTATTTTTCTTTGTGTTGTTTAGTATTAATTTTTAAAGAGACTGTAAGAGTGTTACTGTGTCTTTGCATGGCAGCTCAGCTGACACACAGCACAGGAACAGACTCCCCTGATGGTGCTGGGTTTCTAAAACACTCAGAAACAGAATTACAGCAACCTAAGCTTGGGAAAGAATACACAGCAAAGCACCAGCTTCAAATGCAACAGTAAAGCCAGCTGAGGCAGATGTCTGAGACAGCCCCTGTCCCACACCATCTGGTTGTTTCAGACTTGTGTGAGACCCACAGACCACAGAGAAATCCCCCCCACAGCATCGAGGATCCGGCCACAACATGGAGACAATTCGTTGTAGTTTCACCTGCACAGAGATTACCCAAACTAGCCTCCCAACAAGGCTGTACAAGAGAATGTCACCCTGAATGAAGTGGGACTCTGTTCAAGAGCCATGGAATAACAGCCTGAACACTGCTTAGTTTAGCAGCACCCACTTGAGTACATTTGACAGAAGTGTAAGTATGAAGCCAGCTTTGTCAACATCCACACTTGGAGCTTCTGAAGAGCCTCCACCCACAGCTGGCACACACCACTGCCCTCCTCTCCAAGTGTACACAGTACACTCATGTAGTTCAGAGTTTGAGGATGGTCTATTATTGCCAGGGGTATTTGTGGGAATCCCATCACAAGCTTCAGGCAACCCTTAGAAACTTCCTTTGGTGTCAGTCCCTTGTGTGTTCATTCACTGCAAAGTGGGATTAGTTGAACTTTACTGAATGAAGGAATTTGAAAATACAGTCATTCAGAAATCAAAAGCTGCGTAATTTTTATATAGAGCCATTTCCTAATCATATTGCAAAAGAACAAATAATTTTTCTGAAACAGACTGAAGAACTTTGTTAACAGGAGACAAATCCTACCAAAAAAAAAAAAATCTGTTCAAAAAACTCAAATTAGTTGCTGTAAGTTTTTGGGAAACTTAGTTATTATCCTAAAAAAACCCAACCAGACTAAATGCACAAAAAACACCTGAAAAGATGAAAAAAACTCAGATTAAAACAAAACAAAAAAACCTTACAGAATTAAACACTTGAGTTCCATACTGGAGTTAATCTACAGCTAGCATTTAAATACTCGTAAAGTACTAAAATTTTACATGTGATCAGGGAGTTTCATGGATAATAAATCCAAAATCACCAGAAACTACAAGATATATATATATATATATATCTGTGATGTTACTTTGGTAAAATACCATACATGGTCAAGTTCTACTCTTTCCTAGACACTTGCTGTTGACTCCTGCTGAATCAAGACACAGCTAATGGGACTACAGAAACAAACACGAGCAGAATTATAGACAATTTAATGCTTTCATTTCCATTAAAATGTGAACACTTCACTTCTGCATGTCCTTCTAATATTGCTGCTGAATGCTCTTTTGATGCTACCATCACATGCATTTTGTTAATTAAAAAAAAACAAATGTGCAACTATCTGCCTGCAGTCACTTGAGCCCCTTCATCACCCGTAGTAAAGAAGACAAGAACAGTCCCCTAGAGCAGCACATTTATTGCCACTAGAAGATGCCATGTAACAGTAATAGCAAATGGTGTAGGCACATTCCATAGATAACAGCTACAGTATGTGAACTATATTGTGTCTCAGAAATGTGCTGAAGTCAGAGGACTTGATACCTTGAGTCTATTCTCAATTCTACCAGAAATTAAGTCACACTGCCTCAACTATTTATCCTGTAAAATAGCAAGCCAATCTTGATCTCTCATGAATGAATCTGAGTAAGAATCACTACCTATAGGCTATCCAGTACCCAGGGGAAGAGTTTTAAGAGGAACTGAAGCCTTTATTTCCAGCCCATCTTATACACCTCCTGTCCAAAACACTCTAAATGGAAGAAAATAGGAGAAAGTGGTTTGCTTGAGATATTAAGTTTGGTTCCATGCTGTGCTTCCCAACAGTTCACCATCACAGTGCAATTTTTAGAGTTCAACAAGAAATGATTTTTTTAAGAAGGGAAAAAAGGGCAAAATCTTCTTGTTTTAAGGCTCACCAGTAGCTCACAATTACAGGCTACTTTACTGAAAACAAAAACTTTGCTGATGTATTATCACAGTGGTGGTGCAGTTACTGTAGTAATAGATGTTCTTACACATTGTTACTAAGAAATATAACGTAAGAAAATATACAGAGCCCTTACAGGCTACGCCAAACACTACACAGAATAATGAATCACTGAAAAAAACCCACACAGAAACAAAAGTCTGTACTTCATGTAATTAAATCTTTTAAGTAATCCACTAGAAATTTTTTTCTTCCAATTGAACAAATACATTTAAAACCTTCCTGAATGAATTTAAATGTCAAATCCAAGTTTATTCTAGAGGTGAAGTTTAGCTATAATGCATTAGCACAATTCAGGTCCTAAAGGCACATTCTGTTTTAAAAGGAGTTTATATGTCATTCAAGGCTTATATTCTCAATGGAACTCAAGTTGCAGATAACACTTTTCCCTTTGCGGCTACTTCAACTATTATAAGCTGCTACAAAAAACCCCAAAAAACCCCCCCAAAAACCAAATAAAACCCCCAAACTTGGAAAGAACTACTGTGCTTATCACCACGGCAACAAAATATTACACTTTTTCATTTGATATCATACAGGATTTACACAAAATTGATGAATTGCTATCTATTGTTATGTGTTACAATTAGAACTCACAGATTTTATCTAATATAACACTAATATCTCAATATCATTACTACAAAATATAACCAAAAATTGATTCTAAGACTGATTTCAACATAAAACAATATTCAAATTTGCAAAAACATTTAAAACTTAGAGAGAAAGTCTTATCACTAAATAAAATGAATACATTTAGGAAGAATCAAAGGAGCAAAAGAAGACTTTGAAATTATCCAAGTCATGATAAAAGAAATCTGCTTTGAAACTGCTGAGCTAAAATGGAACACTTCTCTTCAGGTTCCTTAGGTTCCAAAATACATGTAGGGAAAAGGTATATACAGGTTTTGCAGGTTAATTTTTCTGTACTGAAGTTAGGGAAGAAAAGAACATAAGTTGATCACCAGGGCAGAAGAGTGCAAGCTTATTAAATCTACATTTTAAAAAAAATCCTCTCAGTTGAATTTGAAAACCAGTTTCAGCTGATAAGAAAAAAAAATAAAAATAAAGCATATTAGAAGACCTTAATTTAAAATATTTTTGTGATGCCATGTCTCTTAATATATCCTATAAATTGCCGTCTAGTAAAATGCATCTACATCCAGGGAAGACCCATGAAGGTTTTTCAGAATTCATGTCTTGAATGTATCTGCCTGCATCTGAACAGAGAATATCTTGGCCTCCATCAGCCACATTTGGGAGGAGTTGTCAAAGACAGAGCTATACAGACCAGATGATATTTTTTGTTTTGAGCCAGGCTCTCACAGCACAACAGACCTGGCTGCAGACAGTAGGGAATGTTTCCTGGATCAGAACAGAACACTAAACTGCGTGATAACATCTCAAATTTGTAAAATACAGACAATTTGCCTTGAAATAACTAAATAACAAAAGAATAAATTCTATCTCCTCTGTAATGCTGCTGTGTTACACTACAGTTGCATTCAAATACAGGAAAAATGAAGCTATATTTAAAAACGTGTCTGTTTATTTCCAGTATTTACATCTAATACTGCATGTCAACATATTATCATGATGCAGCCTTGGAGTACATACATTATTTCTAGGCTTACAAAATCATTCATCAACCATAATTTGGTGCCTTTATTCACAGATTTATATAATATAAATCTGGTTGTTTTTTCATGATAAAGCATTCAACACCAACAGCTTCTTTGGCTCCCAGCAGCTCAGATATCCACAGCCCTTTCCTTAGGTCTTGATTGTTCCTCCTGGATAGGAACTGGAGCACAAATCCATCATCCCAGTACCACAGGCAGCAATCAGGTGGAACAAACCCTATGTCTTTTCAAATTTCATCTATTGTATTTGAATAGTTAACACTAATTATTTGAATTATCAAGGACAGCCATGTGAGCACCCACTGTGATGAGGGAAATCAGTGTGTACCTCGTAGATGATACCAGAATCTCTGCAAATTTAGGTTGTAATTTTCACACAAAATATTCTCAGGCTCTAACTTTAAGAAAGTCTTGACTGCTGTTGCAAAAGAAGACATTATGAAATCTGACATTAAATCAACTGAAAGATCCAGTTTCAACATTGGACTAGTACCACATGTTCCCATCCTGCCAAATGAATTCGAGTTCCTGCAAAGTTCTGTCAGGGTATGGCACAGAAAATCAAAATGTATGAGTGACCAAAAAGATACTTGTTTTTTTATGTATGCACACTACGCTTTAATAAGGAGAAATTTTGGCTGCAAAATATAATCTTTAATATATTAATTAGGCTGCCCATACTCCCTTCTTAAAAAGACAAAATTCCACAGATATTGAATCTTGAGTCTTCTGTAGCCTAGCCTATGGATTTGGTGAAGATTTGGAGCACACAAAAAGCAAACAGCTTGAATGATATGTGTAGGACAGATAGGGCAGGATGATTAATTTGAGGTGACTCACTTATGAATAGGTGATATTTGGGTATTCTATAATGGATTAATAATAATCTGCTTCAATGAATGTGAAGCTCTGAACAATCTAATCTAGAACAAAATGGTGTCTCCATGGTTTTCCTGAACTCTAATTAGAGTAGGATAAACACTTCTCATTATGTTCTACCCTATTTCTTTGCAACCTGCTATCCCCTACCCACCCCACCAATCTCGTGTTCTTTGGTAAATACTACTTTAATTTACCTTCTGATAAAAGACTCTCACGCCTCTTGTCTCTTGAGTACTACTAAAAATAATCACCACTTCACAAGCATTAAAATCTTCAAATCTCAACAAATTATGAAAGATGCAAAGATAAAAAGTATCATCATTTAAATCTATTTATTAAAGCCTACTTGATAAAAGATTTGCATATATGCAGATTTCATATATATCCTTGCTACTACACACCATAGGAAAAAGGAAAAATTAAAGGAGAGAAAAATATATACATCAGAAAGAGCTTACAATTCAAAAATTTTAAAAATTAAGTATGGGGCAATATAGATGTCATTTTCTTTAATAAAACTCTTAGATTTTTTTTGCTATGAAATGTATTATTCTGCAAGTGCCACCTTTATTTTAGGCCAGCAACAGTCAGAACCACCTACATTTTAAATTTGCTTTATTGCCATAGAAACGTATATTTGCTTTAACTAAAAAGGAAGTATTCTGGCTCAATCATCTACTGTCTATATCATACACTACAGAAGACATAATTTATTCATTTACACATCCATACTTGCATACTTTTAACATAAGCTACATACACCTCAGCTACTATGAAAAATCACATGGTTTGTGTTAGATAAGATAGTTATAGAATACTTATATTAAAATTAATTACTTCAATCTACTCTATATAAACTCAAAAGGACAGAATTACTTTACAATTATTTATGTTTTTAAATCAATCCAATTTCAAGTATACTTCTGCTGACTTTTACTTCAGTAGCAATGTAATGTTCAGAGCAATCATGCATCACTTTATTAAATAATTGTAATTAAACCTTTCCATGTTCAATAAGAGATGGGAAACAGGTCAAAGCACAAAGAAGAAAACATTTTGTTCTCTTTAAATCCACTGACACCAAGGAGAATGCACACCAAAAAATGAGAGACATTCAGTGCTAATAAAAACCTAAATATATTAATGCAGTTTTAGTACCAAAAGAAGGATCTAAACTATTTCTGTAAATTACTGAAGTTCTGTTCTACAAGACAAAGAAGTTCCTGAAGTCCCCACAGCCCCCAGCTCACACAAGTTTGGGCACACAGAGCCCCATTACCAGCACTGGGATCCCACCAGCCCTTGCCCACCTCTGCAAAGCCACCAAGAGAACAAGGCTAATAATGTGTGTTACAGCAAAGATGTTTGTTTTGTAACCCACTACAATAAAATGTGAAATGGGAAAAGCAGCCATTTCACCAGGAAAGGCAGAGTAAACATGCAGCATGTTCAACTGAACATATTTAAGCCATTACATGCAATACAGTAACTTGAGCTCACAGCAATTCTTAGCAATTCTACAATCTCCTTGCAACAAAAGTAGGGGTAAATAACAGCATGTAAGGTTTACCAACGCTGAATTTTGGCCTGAAGTCCACTTTCTAAGGGAGGAATTGAATACTCACTAGGAGTGGCTGGGAAAACAATTTTCTAGTTCCCCCAATGTTAAGTTACAGAACAATTCTAAATATAACTCACAATACTGGAGAAAGAAAAATCATTCATAAATCATCAGGGCTGCTTACTTTGACTAGATAACAACATTTTCTACATGACTTTTGGTAAATATTTGAATATCCATAGATATTAAATTATACTGGCTTAGAAAACATTTCTTCTTAAAAAGAAGTAGACAACATACAAATGTTCAAAACCACCATTTATCCATAAATGCAATATTTACCTCTGACTATTCTAACTATTCAAAGGAAAAAAAAAACAAAACATACACAAACTGACCATTACAGGAACAATGGAGTGATCCTCTCCTCATTGTAAAAAGACATTTAACAGAATAGTGGTTTCCTGAAGGGGAAAAAAGAAGTGCTAAAAAACGACCAGTGGTTTTTGGTGAAGGAATTGTTGATGGTAGTGGTGGGATTTTTGTTGTGGAGAAGTTGGTTTGGTTTTTCTCCAGGAAAAGGAAAACCTGAAAACAAAGATGGAGAGGGACTAGTCATACCGAATTTTTTTTTTTTAAATTTTCTGTAATTGCTTTCTCAATTGTTAACTGAGCTAATCAGAGGTAGGTTTGTGCAGGTATTTCTAGAACATGATTGAAATACTGTTAAATATTTGTGAAAGCCATGATTTCCAAAGAATCCACAGAAAAAATGGCAAGAAGAAAGACTAAATTAATTAGAAAAATTACTCATTGTGAATTTTTCATGTAGCATTAGTTATCTTGTGCACACACACAGGCTTGAACCATATAAACCCTCTCAAATCTAGATGGACATTTTCCAGGAGACTTGAAACATTTTAGAACAGAAATTGGGTAAAAAATTCCTAGAAAATACTGCACTTATAGAAACACCCCCCAAAAGAGTAAGCCCCCAGACACAAGATGACAATCAGATGACAAAAGGAAGAGGTTGTGCTCACCCTTCCTGCTGTGGAGTGAAATAACACAAAGTGAAAGCTCTGTCCTAGGAATTCGGCTTCATAGCAAGGCTAACATACTGCAGTTGCTGAGCACCACAATGGCTTAGGGAATACTACTAAAAAAACCCCAAACAAAAAACACATGACCAAAAAGGAAAGCAGAATTCTAACTTTTTCTTCTCCAAAAAATTATGATTAAAGCACAATTCTAAACCAGTTCACCATTTGTAAAAACTACAGTCAAAGAGAATTAATGTAAAAAAATGTTTCTCATCTCCCAGATGAAGGCACTAGGCCTAAATACATTTTCTAGTCAAATATCCAACATGGAAATACTATATGATTTTTCTTTTTTTTTTTTCCAATAGAAGGATCCCAACAATTTATTTTCTCAACATAGAGAAAGATCAAAAATATTTGTGAAAAGGAGCATAGGTAGTTTGGAAATCCCAGCAGTAACATACACAGCAACAAACATTAAAGCTTTTGTTTGTTTTTTTTTGTTTTTTTTTTTCCAAATCCATCTTCAGTCAGACAAAACAATCCATATATGGCAGCATACCAATTATGGTAGATGTCACTTTGGTTGACAAGATTTACTGAAATATTCAGTGTTATAAATAACTATGTAGTTGTTGGTTTTTGCCATTATGTATTAGCTTTTGCAAATTACTATTAGTTACAACAATTCTGATGTAGTACAGTTTTTAATCACTTTTAACTGTTTTTGATACAGTATAATTGATCAGCTTTTGTGGCATTGCCCTGGCCAGGTGTAGCTTTTATATATATATATATATATATATATATATTAGTATGATAAAGATATATTATTGTTATATATATATAGGCTTTCACAAAGTATTAAAATAGAGATTATGTGCTATGTGTTGTAATGTTAACTTTTGCAGAATGCTTTTATCTTTGTAACTAACTGAAAATATTGAGAGTAACTCTGATAAGTTTGTCGAAATAGCTAAAACTACCCGTATGATTGGATAACATTGAAGGAACCACACAGCTAACATGGAAAGAAAGGATGTGAAGAGGAGTCCTATCACTGAGCCTTCGACTATCAGTAACTCCCCGTTTGTCATTGTGAGGAAACTACATACACGACTCCCAAAAATCAAATCTATATTATTGCATGACAGGTCAGGGGTTGAACCAACCTAAAGAATTTCTGGAACATGTAAAAGAACTCTAGGGAATTTTTACATATGTATAATCTTTATGAATATACATTTGACCAATGCAATGAAAAAGTATATACTAAGAGTTGTTATAATAAACTGGGGTTTATTATAAGTCGTAGCATCTAGCTACAACTATGCACCCAGCACTGTAAAAGATCCTTTTAAAAATTTAAAAAGTGGGTCTTGTTTCTCACAAGTGCATGAATACTTTAGATTAGCTATCAGGCAGTGTGCAAGGACAGCTGTTTATTTTGAACCAAATTCATCAGGTTCACTAGAAAAACAAAGTGTCTGGATAACAGGAGAGAGAAAAAAAACCAAACACCCAATGCTGAAAAGAAAAGAAAAGAAAAGAAAAGAAAAGAAAAGAAAAGAAAAGAAAAGAAAAGAAAAGAAAAGAAAAGAAAAGAAAAGAAAAGAAAAGAAAAGAAAAGAAAAGAAAAGAAAAGAAAAGAAAAGAAAAGAAAAGAAAAGAAAAGAAAAGAAAAGAAAAGAAAAGAAAAGAAAAGAAAAGAAAAGAAAAGAAAAGAAAAGAAAAGAAAAGAAAAGAAAAGAAAAGAAAAGAAAAGAAAAGAAAAGGGAAAAGATGAAAATGGACAAAAATCAGGCAGACAATATCTGAAGGTGAAGGTCTCCAGAAAGAACAAAGCTTTATTATATTGGAGGAGCAGAACCTGGCCGTATGTAAGTGCAAACACTGTTTATTACCCTTTTTCTTCTCCAATGGTTTCTTCCTAATTAACAAAATACTTCAATTTAAGCAGTCTGTATAAACACTGTGTTCACCTGACTACTGAATCAAAGAAGAACTCCTGCTGTTGCAGAATCATTAACATCTGCTAGGTGGACCAAGCCCTGCCCTTGTGCAAAGCTTGCCACACAAAAGGCTGCAGAGGAAGAGTCAGCCCTGCACTTATGTGGGTCATATAATACTGCAAAACAACATTATTAAAAAAAAATAATAATCTTAATGATTATACTGAAAAGGCTAAAGTGGGACCAACAGATAAAGACTGCCCAGCAACCTGTCTGCAGCATTTACATATAAATATTGTTATTAAAATCCTTAAATCTATTTTAGAGTTTCTTCATAAAGTCTGAGAGCAAAGAAGAAGAAAGATTATCTGCAAATTTTGCCACAGAACCTCCTCTAAGAGCTAGCTCAAAGAACCACAGTACTAAGTTTAGCAAAGTGTTAAAAATATTCCTCAGCAGCCTACAAAAAATTTCCTTCTATACCCACTAACATTTTCACAGAACACTGTACATTTTGTCTGAATCCCTGTTGCATGTAAACAGGAGGCTCAAGCAGGAGCATCCGACTTAGAATTGTGTATTCAGCGCAGATGCTGGATTCAGCAGAGAAATGATGAAGAACCAGGCCTTTTTTCTCCCTCCTTTTCTAATTAACTGAGCTCCTGAATACCATTAGCAGCTCTAGAGGCACTATAATTTCATTACTCCTTAAGAAAGATATACATAAATAGAAAAAGTAGGTCTACAATTTCAGATGAGAAACAAGTACATAAGTGTAACTATGCCAGAAAAAAACAAGTCCAAAACACAAATGTGCTGTGAAGGCAGTGTGTGGTGTGTGCCCACCTCTCTTACAAGAGTACGCAGGGAATTCAAACCCATTGTTTCCCATTTCTAACACAACCAAGCTGCCACACTGCTGGCACCCCAGTTCACACCCAAACTGCCCTCCAGCACACTGACAGACTCTTTTAAATTTTTTTCTGTTTCTTTTTACTGTTACTCAAGTTATGCACATCCACTTTTCCTTTTGTTGACCAAGAATACTCCCCCCAAGCCCAAGTTCAATTTTGCAGAAATATTTTGTCCAGCTTTCCCAAAATCTCATTACACACCACACTATTTTTGGGGTTTTTCCCTGACTGAGAAGGCACTATGTAAATGTAACAAACATTGCTTCAAGTTTATGCTATTATATAGAAGACTTGATAACAGGCCAAGTTATACAACTAAGCACTACTTCTAGAAAATCCAATAAATGTGTCTAGCTTACCACTTTCCAGCACTGAACTGAGCTCTGAGAAGACATGGAAATTTGGGCCGGAAGGCATTAGCTTCTAGAACTGGTCTAGGTCAAGTCAGTTGAAATAACTTGTTTAAGTCCAAAAACAAGTAAGTTTTGTATTAAAAGAAATAGATACTTTTCTATACATTTAAATTTCTGTAGCTATCCCTAACAGACAATAAACGTGAAACAGAGATAATTATAATACTTGAGCACCAGACAAGAATTTCTAATTTTGGCTGCTCATATTAGGAAAGAAAACTAAACTATCCCATTTTAAATTGTCAAAGGGGGAGTAAGCATAGGAATTTGTTTGTTTTTGTAGCACATATTACAAATTCCTGTTCCCTTGGACATGCTATCCTTATTCACAGCATCTTCTTTAGACATCTAAATCTTTTGACTTAGAAGAACCACCATGTCTAATAAAAGGATGTTAATTAGTAGTCTTATTCTTCCAACATTTTTTCACTCTGAAACCTATTTTTTCACTGAACAGATACCTGTTCATAAACAAAGCATGGGGAGCAGATGAATGGTCAGTGATGCATTCCAATACTGTTTCCAGACATCCAGTCCCACAATCAAGCTTAGAAGAGCAGCAGTTCTGAACTATACAAACATCAGCAAATTCAGGTTCAATCTGTGAATAATGTCATTTGGCTTAAAACAAATTCATTATGCTCAAATCTATTGTTGAACTGATAAGAGATAAAGTTTTTTTAATTTTATTTCCCAGACTTGTAGCTTGAATTTTTTGTAGGCTTCTGAGGCTGTGACCTAATAAAACGCTTATTAACACTGCTAATAAAAAGCTAACTGTACTTCCAGAAATTTTATAGTGGATCTAAAGTGGGGCAAAGAAACAAAACTAAACCCCAAAGTGTTTCACTGCCTTTCAGTGCTTCCCTAAACCTAGAGGAAGTTTTACCAAGTTTTAATTTTCCTGCCCTTTAGGACTACCATACATGAAATCTCTCTGGAATTCAGGTAAAGCAGAGCTTGTTTCAAAACACACAACTGATCTGTGATTCTCAGACCGGCCATTAACCATCATTTCCAGATAAACACTCACTTTATGCCAGTACATCAAATACCAAGGTGAAAGATTAAGGGATTGGTTTTAGTTGTAAGCCACTGAAGCAAGGCTAACTTGAAACACCCTGCCAGGTAAACATGCCAACAGCAGGATTCTTCAAGTATAATCAGAGCTCTAAGATACCAGAAACAACCTATTATTTTTAAATATAGCAGTCACATTTTTGTACAAGGCAAAAAACAACAATGTTTTTTATAAATTACATGTCTCAAATTCATATTTGCAAGAATAACTTAGCTGTTTGAAAGATTTTAAGGATGAAAGGGAAGCAAAAATCATATATCTCTTTATTGTTTCATACAGTAATTCATGCTTTCGATATTCCTTGCCAAGCTGTGTAGAAGCTTGTTACCTGAATGCAAGCTAAATATAGTTAGTATACTTTCTCAAGACCAAATGTCTCCATGTTCTATTTGCCTGCATTGTACGAATTTTAATTATCCAGGAGTGCTTTTTTTAATGGGTTCACCTCCAAACAAATTCCAGTGGAGACATATACAGAAAGAATTTTTGTTCTTAAGGGAAAAAAGTAATATTTCTATATACAAAATGGTTAACGTACAAGAATGAAACCAAGACATTTCGTCCAGGTACCTCTTGTATCAGCCAAGTGTCCCACAAAACCTAAAGCCAAAACCCACTTGGAACTGGCCCTGGCATTTGGTTTGCCAGAAGCAAGAATTTCAGGCTCACATGACTACCACCCATACTGTATGTGGGGACTTTTCAACAAATCCTTAACCCAAACCCTTTGTTTCCTCTTGCCCCAAAGTCTTTCATCTAATTTCATGGTTACAGGTAACAAAAGCCACTGATTATCATAAAAGAAGAATTAACTTCAAATAAAGATGTTAGTGCCTAGAAGTGGAATTATTCAGAGATCTGCACAGTCCTACCAGAGCATCACAGTATTACCAGATTTCATTAAATAAGATTTCAGCTGATGTCCAATAATAAGCATGACTATCTCTTTTTCAACATCAAGCATGCCGGGCAATGGCCTTGGGATAAAAAAGACTCCAGAAGCAAGAGGAGAATTATGAATAAGAATGAGAACACTGCAAGGTTCTAAGTATTTCCCTAGAAAGATCAAATGGTTTCAGCCAAATATCAAATGGTTCCAGCCAAAGCCACAGCCAGGAATACTAACGAGTTAAAACATTACTTAAGAAAAGATGCAAGAAATAGAAATATTGGAATCAGAAAAGACTGAGGGTCCAGATCTCCTGCCTAATAATGTCATATTTTACCTCTCAGTTAAATTGATAAAATTACAAGCTGAAACCTAACAGCAATAAAGTGGTTTTACCTTTCTGTCATAACACATTTATCTCCAAAAGGGAAATACAAAATGTTAGAAAGGGGACTGACTCACTGCTGAAATAGGGAATACAGCAAAAAAGGTTGAGTCAAGCCTACAAGACTGAAAGAGTGGCACCTTTCTTGGTGTCACAAAAAAAGCTCTATTACAAAAGTGCATCAAAATAATGAAAACACAGGAAAATGTCTAATCTAGAAGCAGTGCCCCTTACATAACATTCTGGTACAGACACAGAATGGAAGGCTAAACAATATTACAATGTAATGATCATCATAAATGTCTCACTGAATTTCACAGAAGCAGCATGGTTCCATTTACCTCTGAGCCCCAGCAGTTTTACGTGGCAAAATCAGTAAGCGTAACATGTGCACAGAAGACACCTTCATGATCAGAAGCTGATACACATACAGGGATAACAACAGATAACAAAAGGCAAAGGTCCACATGCAGAGCAGATAAGGTCAAGAATCTCAACTGTAATTCACAGGTTAGAGAAATGTGGGATAAATAAGACTGGGGGAGATTACACAGCTCTCCTAATTACAATTCACAGTTACACATCCTTCGTCTACACAAAAATAAATGTCTAGTCTTAATGCAAATGACATTCATTCTATCAAGATGCTAAGTTAGTACCTCACTTCTGATTTTGTGTGAAATACCATCCATGCAACCTGGCACATTACAGCTGAGTACAGCTACATGCAGGGGATGTGAGGAAAAGCCATGCAGTTTGCAGACACTTTTCACCCAGAAAGACAGTACAAACTGATACTTTTCTCCAATTTGCATTGAACGTTTTAGTACTGTCCTGCATATGGAAAATTAACAGTCTATTTAAAATGTCTCAACTGGATGCTATAAGGATTTCTTTCCAGTCAGAAGTGACTACTATACTGGTAGACAGTAAAACTTTTACAAAAGGTCTGCTAGACAGCTTTATTTTTATGCACAAACCACCACATTAAGTTCACTCCCAAGTGCTTGCTCTAGAGCTAACATTAAAAAACCCACACTTCCATTTGCTTAGGAGCACAAGCTACTTCATCTACACCCACAGCCTGACAAATCTGGTGGCCTTCTACAATGGGGTTGCAGCAGTAGTGGATATGGTAAGGGCAGCAAATATCATCCACTCAGACTTGTGTAAAGCATTTGACATTGTCCTGCATGATACCCTTATCTAAACCTGGAGAGACTTGGATTTGATGGATGGACCACTCAGTGGATAAAATATTGGCTGGATGGTCACACTGAAAGACTTGTGATCAACAGCTCAATGTCCAAGTGGAGAAGTGATGAATGACAATCCTCAGGAGTGAGTATGCTAACAGCTTTGACAGCGACAGGGACAGTGGGATCAAGTAAACCCTCAGGAAGTTTGCCAACAACACTAAGCTGTGTGGTGCAGCTGACATGCTGGAGGAAGGGGATATCATCCAGAGGGATCCTGACAGGCTTGACAGATGGGTGTGTGAGAACCTCATGAAGTTCAACAAGGCCAAGTGCAAGGTGCTGCAGCAGGGTCACAGCAATCTCAAGCACAAAGACAAGGTGGAGAATGGATTGAAAGCAGCCCTGGGGAGAAGGACTTGAGGGTGCTGGTGGACAAAAAGCTGGACATGAACCAACAGTGTGTGCCAGCAGCCCAGATAGCCAACCACATCTTGGGCTGCATCGAAGAGGTGTGACCAGCAGGTCAAAGGAGGTGATTCTTCCCCTCTACTCTGCTCTCATGAGACCCGCCCCCCCCAGAGTACTGCAGCCAGCTCCCAACACAAGACAGATGTGGATCTGGAATGAATCCACAGAATAAGTTTACCACACCATTGGTTCACCTCTCCTACAAACACATACTAAGAGAACTGGGGCCGTGCAGCCTGGAGAAGAGAAAGCTCTGGAGAGCGCTTAGAGCAGCCTTCCAGGTAGAGGAGCTTACAAGAAGGCTAGAGAGGGATTTTTTAAAAGGCCATGTAGGTACAGGATGGGGGGAATGGCCCTAAGATGAAGGAGTGTACATTTAGATCAGATATGAAGAGGAAAATCCTTTCTGTGAGGGTGTTCAGGCACTGGATCAGGCTGCCCAGAGAGGTTTTGGATTTCCCATCCCTGAAGGTGTTCAAGACCAAGCTGGATGAGGCTCTGAGTAGGCTTCCTGCCCTTGGCAGGGGGATTAGAATTAGATAATCTTTAAGGTCCTTTTCAGCCCTAACCATTCCATGATTCTTTGATTCTGTAATTAAGCCCCAGTGTTTACCTTCATTGCTATGACTTGATTGCCTATTTTTAACTAAGGTGCACTACAGAACCTCTGCCTTAACAGTACTAAAAACTACGATTCAGCAGCAGTTTGAGTCCAACTTGTTTTGCTAGGAAGAGTTGTGCCATAATGCTCTCCCAGCAATGTCTCTGATCTTTCTCTCAACTGCAAACCCCTTCTGATCATCCTCTCCCTTTTCTCTCCATGAGACATCAGAACCTAAGCCAAGCACAGGGGAATCCGTGAGATCCACAGCATATTTGAGGGAGAAGGCCACTCTGCATCTATAAACTATTCTTTCCTTAACTCTTGGGGAACACTCTTTTTTCTAAAATTTTCCTCATTCCAATTCTCTTATCAACAGCCTGTTTTTGCACTACAATATCTGAGAGCTGAGGTCAACAGATGATGATTAGATGATGACCAAGATTTGACTTGTCTTGCAATATTACTGCAGAATGCAATGCCCTTCCCTCCACTTCTCAAAATGCAAGGTTACAGCACCAGAAGTCACACTGCAAGTACACAACAGCAAAAGCAGTATCCATGACTGCCAGAAAAAAAATTTCATTTGCATAACCAGTCAGGAGGAAAGTATTTGTCAAAAAGATACATTAATTTCCTGATGCCAATCTCAAAATGCTAAAATATAAGCTGCTTAGCAGTATCAGCAGCACTGATTTGACTGAATATATTGGAAAGGACACAGAAATGTGACTCATTCATTGAACAGGTATCCCATAACTCTATAGAAGACTTCTGAAGAAGTTTGTTGCTGAAGGCATTGTGAAGACAGAAGCTGCCTGATGACCATCTGAAAAATGCAATTAAGTTCTCTAGTTTTATGATACATATTTAAACCAAACTTTAAAGTAGCTTACACAATACAGATGAAATTTCCCTATGATTCATTCCACTGTGATGAGAACAGTTGATGAAACAGTTACAAAAGGCATTACAGTTCTTAAGTGTGGGATTAGAGAACGTGTTATGGCTACATTGTGTTACTCCCTTGCAGAGGAGTCAAACACAGCCTTAGTTTCACTTAGAAAGTGATGCCCTAAGGAACTGCAAAGACGTTTGTGTACCAGTCAATGAAAAAGAACATCTGTCCTTCACCAAGAAAGAAAAAGACAGGAAAGGAAAAGGCATTTTTACCTAAAAGTAAGCCAGATAATTTTCAATCTGCAAAGTCATCTTTCCTTGAATGGCATGTACACGGACTGTCAGTTCAGGTCTATTGAAGTTTTTTGTGGAACTGGAATGAGGTTCAAAATGTCTGATAGGAATTACAGTCATCTGTCATTGCTATTAACTAGCATTTTAAAACACTGTCTGCCACAAATACGAGAAATTAATTAAAAAGTTTTACACTAATATAGATTTAAAAAATCCAAACAAAAAACACCCCCCACAACTAATACACCATAGCAAAATAAAAGTCTTTGCAGATGCACACGTTTAATTGTCGATACTTGAAAACCTGCCAGTGAAACCACGAACAGAAAGTTGCTTTTGCACTACACAAGCAAAATTCAATACTGGGGATCCAGACAATTCCTCAAGAAATGAAAGCAATTACAATTTAACACCAGCTGTAAGTCACAGAAAGCTAACAAAAGCAATGTATGTCTTAATGCTGACATACAACTACCTCTTTATAACAATGAAGATTTTGAGTTAAATGAGATGAACTACAATTATAATCAAAATCAAAAGTGACCACAGCTGTCCAATACCAATCTGCTAAGCATTTATAACAAATGGGAAAGTGTGTACTTTTAACTACTCTCATTTTTATATTGCCCTTGGGTAACAACTCTGAAGCTGTAGATTACCTGAGGGCAAAACACTGATTGCCTGTAAGCAAGCTTTCTCCTAGGAAGGTGATTGATTTAACTAAACTCCAGGAACATATTAAGTTTTCAGGGAAATGTGTGGAGGAAACCAAGAGACCTGCATATTCCTGACAACAATCTTGTTGATTGTTGACACAATTAGTGTCCAGTCCAAGTTACAAATATATAAAGGACTGATTTAACAATGGAGTCAGTCCTACTGCACCCACAACACCACACTTGATTCACAATTGTCAAAATGCATCCTGACAAAAGATTTAAGAATGACAAGCAAGGTCATATACCCTATAGCCCAGTGATGGAAAACAAGGGACTGAGTAGAGCAAATGCATGTTCCTCTCATTTCTATAAAGTGTTAAACTTTAGAATTAGACATTAAGTGGTTTTCCACAGAAATGAATAGCCCAATCCCTAATTAGAATGAGGACCCTAAGCAGAGGACTCTTAAGCCTAAGCTGCTCTATGAATACCCACTTCATCTTTTTAACAAATTAGCTTTAATGAACTTCATTTCCCAGCCCCAAAGAACTGTGAAAAAAAAGGTATCCAAAGCCTCAAAAACATAATGTGAGGAAAAAACCCCAGCCCTGCCTCACACTAGTGATGAATATTTTGAAAATCCTTCAACTACACATAAAATAACTTTTTCCAGATGCATAATTATTTATTTTAAGCTTCAAGATCAAACTCAATAAGGCAGTGAAAATAGGTATTATTAGATGCTGAATCTCAATTTACACAGATGTAAAGGTACATCCATTTTTCTTTCTACCAGCTCTGAGAAGTTATAGTATTTTCCTATCAAGGACAATTCTTACTTAAGAGCCTTACTTGACATTCCCAGGTCAATACTTCCGGCAGAAATCAAAGAAAAAAATATGCAGAGTACAGAAAGTCAATCAATCGGTAATCTTGTTTTATAAGTACACACATGAACACAAAGTTTTGAGCATATACAGCATAAAGATTCAAAACAGTGAAAAAAGGATTTTATTTAGGTGCCTTATTCTCTCGAGGACAGATCAAAAGGACTTTCAGAAGTTGCTTTGACAGAAAAAAAAATCTCTGTATCACAGCCCTCATTTTGTACATCTTTCCAAAGGCTTCCTGTCTAGAATGCAGTTTGCTGGGAAGGGCCTCAGGATAATTGAGGCATGTAAAATGCCTTCTGACCTCTCTCATGTCTGTTTTGCCTTTTCCACTGAAAAAAGAAACCAAACTTTATTTTATGTATTTCATCTCTTGGAGATGTGCATTCTTAAACTGATCAATTTTCTGAAATCAAGTCTCACATAAGCACAGGTGGTATAAACTTAGAATCCTACACAGCTTTACTCTTCCCTCACTTAAGAAATCAAAACCTAATTTGAAAGTGCAGGACTGTAGAAATATCTTCATTTTTGAAGCTACCAGTACATTAAATACTTCAAAGAGCGAAACAGACAAGATAAAGCATCAAGTTCCCACGGGCTACTTCAACATTTCTTCTGATTTTTATCTCCTCATTGATAGACAGAGTGGCCAACAAGCACTCAGCATACCTGCTCCAACTTCTTTTTCCTCTTCTTCAATGTTGTTTCTGATACTGTCGTACTCTTCATCAATTGCCTGGTTGCCACGCATTTGAGACAGAATTCTCCGTGCTCTCTGGGTCTGCCCTTTCTGAATGAGCCAGCGGGGACTTTCGGGGAGAAACAGGAATCCAAGAAACTGTATAACTGCTGGTACAGCCGACAGGCCCAGCATGTACCTGGAAATATGTAAGAAAATAGATAAATATCTACTATTTGCCTATAAAAACACACTATATTTTTATGTAACTATGATTCAGTTACAGCTGCTCAAACTGTATTTACAGATGAAATCTCCCACTCCTCGTGTTCTGTCTCACTGTAAGTTAAGGGGGCAAGAATCACACTCTGCAGGTATTTTAGAAAACATGACCCTTTCCTTCATTTCCAGGAAATCTCAGGGACATGTTGACTGCTCTGCCACCACTGACTATAGTGCCACTGGTCTTGAGGACACTAAGTTAGACTAAATAAAAACCCTGAAATAGTCCACTAGTTTGGAATATCAGTGACAATAATGAACAGAAAGAGAAAGCAAATGCATGGAGCAAACCAGGTACTGTTGGCAACAGAAATGAGATTTCACATTTCTTCAATAAAATAATAAAAGGATAAAAAGAATTGCAGAAGAACGTATAATTTTGTTCTGCTTTTTAAATCTGACCTTTTCCCATTTACACTTCACACAGATACTTTTCACTTTCATTAAAGACTTTTAACAGTGCTGGTGTCACCTGTACATTATTGCAGTTATCACAGGTTTCACATCAGTGGATATAATCATTAAAACACCCCCAGAAACCAGTCTCTCTGAATACTGAGGTAGCCTCTACTCATAAACAAATTCACACCTTGACATCAGTCAGGAGATTAAGAAGATTTGCTAATCTCCTCATATCCCAGGATGCATGCTTTCACAGGTGTTTCTGCAGCTTCTCACCTGGATCTTTTTATAAAGCATGCATGAGATTGCTAATTAAGTAGGAAGGAGAGAAAAACCATTATTGAAAACCTTATGTTAGGGCAATGTATGAACCAAATGTACTTGTCAAGTCCAAATGCATTTTAAGTAAAAATGGAAAAATACTTTTTTAGAGGCATTTGTGGATTTAACAAAGAAAAACATGGGCGGTACAACAGGCAGAAAACTGGAGAATGGTAAAAAGAATACCCAAAAGGCAATGCAAAGAGGATAACCATGCCAGGACAATGTGAATGTAGACCAGTCTTCCCATGCCCAGCTGAGCTCCCAAGTTCTTCTTACAACCAGCCAAAATTTCCAAAGGTCATACAAGCAAAACTTGCTGTAGAAAGACCTCAGTGAGCAGTTGGGGTTTTTTTTGTGTGTGTGGTTTTTTTTGTTTTGTTTTGTTTTTTTTGTTTTTGTTTTTTTTTGTTTTTGTGGGTTTTTTTGTTGTTGTTTTTTTGTTTTGTTTTTGTTTGTTTGTTTGTTTTTGTTGTTTTTTGGTTTTTGTTTTTTGTTTTTGGTAACACTTTAAAAATTCTACAGCTCACCATTAGTTAAAAAAGAAAAGCATTAGTTAAAGAAAGAAAAAAAATTCAAACCACAAAGCCTGTGGAAGGCTTATTAGCTGAGCAGTCTTCAGTCAACGTATCTAACAGTGTCACTAATTCACTAATGTTCTCATTCCTCATTCACTAGCACTCTTTCATTAATGGCCTCATTTATTCCTAAGCTTTTCCTTCTCCACAAGCATTTTGGTAGCTGTATACAAAACACATAGACCATTGAAGCTCATCAAATTGTAGATTCTTTATTGGAGTGATATTTAGAAAGCCTTTTCTATTTCAAATGAAGAGTAAAGCAAACTCACAGATATTAAAAACAACTGCTGTATCCTGTCAAAGTGCATGCAAAAGTATGTTTTAATGCATCTCAGTAAGCAGATTTAGTCCTTCTGACTCCTATTACTTAAATTTCTGCTCCTCCAAAGCCCTTCAGTCACTTAAATGCAACAGAGCCTCCAGATCTAAGCAGTTGGGTGCCTGCAATCATCTTAGGAGGCAAAATCAATCAAGGCTAGTGAAAGCCTGATTTATACCAGTTGGACTCTATTGGATTGTTTATCACAAGCAAGACAAGAAAGAAATGTACAGATAGTGCTTCCTCACTAAAGTCAGTTTCCAGTCTGCAAAATTCTGGTCAAAGTTGAGTAAAAGGAGCAGGCCAGAAAGAAAATATTTAGTTGAGAAAGAACTTCCATCACAAGTTCTAGAGCTGGTGTCATTTTCAGAGCAAGCCTTTTTGATATAATCAATTTAGAGTAAAAGCAGGCAATTTTAGACATTTCATGCAGTGAGCCAGCTTTCAGAAATCCAATATAGTTCTTTCCTATACAGATTACAAGACTCTGCGTTTGAAGCCAGATGTCTAGCAGACCTGAAAAAATCCAGCATGAAATTTAATAAGTCTGCTGTAACATTTCTCCTTCTCTGTCATACTGCTGCAATGCTATTAAGATGGCGTTAGCAGGGTTTATAAAGCTAACCTGACATAAGGGTCATGTTAAATATTTGTTTTCTTTGGTTTATTTTAATTTAATATCCAGCATTTCCAAGAACAAGCAGAGACAAGAAAAATTAAAGTTCGTTATTGTTTGTTTCAGCACTCCAGTGCTTAGCCATTCAATCAGTAAGAGATATAATAATTGCTGTAATGTTCCTTTTTATATGTTATGACTCAGGAGTAAACATTTGTGATTTCTCTCCACACGTTTGCTGGCCACTCCTTTCAGGTGACAGACCATCTATACTCTTCCCTGCTCAGCCTCAGGTTGCAATAAACTAGCTGAGGACAGTACACCATCCTCAACAGCTCCAGCATTGCAGCTGAAATACTTGGACACCTCATCACTGAGGTGGTAGCCTGTTTCTTCAAAGAAAGTTTGATTTCACTCAATCCAGCAGAGTAGTACTTGACACATACATAAAACAGCATTACTGCAAAAGTCACCCAGCATGGGCTAGCAGGCTGCAGAAACAATTGCTCTTCGCTACTCAGCACACCGCGTCGCACTTCAAAGAGCAAGACTACAACTATAGGAGAAAGCTGCAAACCAGGAATAACAATGGATCACTAAAATGGGTCACACAAGTGAAACATGTGATATAGAAGAGGTTAAGAGAACCAGGTTTGTGCTGCCCAGAAAATAGATTTTTATTCTTTTATAACATAAGCTTTTAACTATAAATTTATGCTACAACATCCTTCAATTCTGATAATTACCACTGCCCAGATTTAGACTACTCAAAGTTCACCTCCATCTTGCACATACAGCATATTACTTACTGGATATTTGCATTTTGAAAAATCAGCAAATCAGTAATTATGCTAAATCCAAAAGGCAAACTACCTTCATAAACATCATGACAATCACTCACACTTGTGATGCATATTTATTACTCTTCCACTTTAAAGTTTAGTAAAGTCAAAAAACCTGCACATACTGTGAAAATTAAGCTTAAGCAAAAGCCGTATGGATCTATTTCAGCAAGCTTTATTTACTGAAGTTCCATTTTAGTATACAGATTTACCACTTTCTATGTAAATTGTGTTTTACCAACAAGAATTGCAATAGCTGTCAACCAAATCAGGACTACAGCAGCTTGCTTTTAGCAAGGAAGGCTCACAAACCTCCATCCATCCTTGGCGAGGTAGCTGAAGATTCCATCGACAACACTTGCGAAAAACTGCCCTCCAGTGATGAAGAGAGTGTTAATGGTGACTAATCTGCCTCGTAAGTGTGGTGGAGCCACTTCTGCGATGTACACTGGCACAGTCATAGACGCTACACCTACAAGAACAAATTCAGTTACAGTTATAAAATTGAAAGAAATACTACATCGCTTTTTCATCATAAAATACTATTTTGGGGTTGGCTGAGACAGAGTTCATTTTCTTCATAGTAGCTAGTATAGGGGTATGCTTTGTATTTGTACTGGAAACAGTGTTAACTATTGAGGGATGTTTTCTTTATTCCATACACAGAGTCAAGGCCTGTTCTGCCTCTCACCCCACCCCACCAGTGAGGCTGGGGGCACAGGCACACAAGTAATGGAGAGGGGACACAGCCACGACAGCTGACCCCAACTGATCCAAGGGATATTCCAGACTACATGGCATCATGCTCAACACATAGAGCTAGGGGAAAAGGAGGAAAGGGGGGACATTCAGAATTGTGGAGTCTATCTTCCCCAACAGCTGTAACACATGATGAAGCCCTGCTCTCCTCCAAATGGCTCAACACCTGCTTGCCCGTGGGAAGTGGTGAATGAATTCCTTGTTTTGCTTTGCTCATGTGTGTGGCTTTTGCTATACCTATCAAACTATCTTTATTCCAACCCACAAGTTTTCTCACTTTTACCTTTCCAATTCTCTCCCTCCCCCTACCAGCAGGGAGTGAACAAGCAGCTACACAAAGCTGAGTTGCTAACTAAGGCTGGACATGACAAGTGGTGACCCGAACTGAGCTGGCTTTGGTGCCCAGTAACTTTCCAGAAAACACCAACTCTCCTGCCCTGAGTGACCACCCTAACAGATGGAGCCCAAAGTCATGGACTAAAGGAACTTGGTGGACATTTATAGACACTTTACAAACATTTCACAGGGGTGGTTTATAGACTGTGAGAATGATATCTGTGTTTATATCAAAAAATATGAAGGGGGTTCATGGGTAATAAGAATGCACTGCATCTAGATGGAATAAGGGGTGGAGAATGTGCTGGTTTCAGCTGCAGTAGAGTTACTATCCTTCATAGTAGCCAGTACAGGCTATATTTTAGATTTAAGCTTAGGACTTTGTGTTTACAAAATTAACTCTATTCAAGGCAAAATATGCACACACTTAAATAGAACAAGCTGGACAAATTTAATTTCTAACTTTCAAAGGATGAAAGCAATGAAAATACAACTAACAAACTCTAGAAGCATACCCAAAGCAAATGGTTGCTAGCAGCTGTATTGGAATGTCAAGGTTTGATGTAATGATACAAAGAATTACTTTCTTCAATTCACATTGCATGTACACTGAAATTAAATAAAATGATAGATATAACTATAGTCTTGAAAGAAAGAGTTGCTGTGGTCCAAGTAAGCACACATAAGTCAAACTGACTAACTGGAGACAGCAGGTGGTCACAAAATTCTGTTTAAAGAGAATTTAAGCATGGTTTCCACAGCCAAAAACAAAAACAAGGCCAAGCATTATTATCATTATCATCATCATTATTATTATTGTGTAATTTCATTACTGTTATAGAACAAATTGTTTCTTAACTTGGTTTAAATGTGCTACTTCAAGTATAGGTTGGCTGGGCCCAGAGCAACCTGATCTAGCAAATGGCCAACCTGCCCACGCAGGGGGATTGGAACTAGATGATCTTTACGGTTCCTTCCAATCCAAGGAATTAATGATTCAACACAAAAAACCCTATCACCATAAGGAAACAAGGACTAATGCTAAACCATAGCTGCTTTTTATTCTGTCTTAACACTGGTAGTATTTCCTACTAACTATGTGACAAGTCATCTGTGCAAAAGACACAACTGTCTAAAAGGAACAAAAAAAACCTGTAAAAACAGAGTTCAACAGTGTATGAAGAACACATCTGGGTGCAGCACACGCTTTGGTGGTCCAAATCCCTATTTTCCTTATAAGAACCAAAACTGACAAGAAACAGTTATTTTTTCTGTAGTTAAAAATGGAAGTACATTGGCAGCAGCCACCCAAAAACATTTTGACCAAAGCCACCTGAGATATAACTTGAGCACAGCCAAGCACCATCAGACACAACATTATCTTCCAGCCTGGGGCAGCTTCACCACCTCCATACAGACAGCCCCACACCAGCAGTGGGCCAGTGCCACAGCCCCAGCAGGAAACGGGGTCACAAAAAAGCATGCACAAGCTCCTGAAGCACAGCTGTGGCCCCTGGCTTGTGTCACAGTAGAAGGACTTCATCATGGGATGGCAGAGGCTTCAGCTAGGGCCCCACTGCCTGCCTGACTCACCAAACAAAGAGCACAAAATCATCTTTAGCAACAAGGTTAGCCTGACAGGACTGCTGGGAGCCTCCAAAAGCTCGAGTGAAGAATACAGATTGTTTAATAATAAAATGCCATGAGAAGATGCTTTGTTGCAATAGGTAAACACTCACAGCAGCCTCTCAGCATGATAACCCAGTTTCCAGCAGAGCCTCCCAGGACATGCCAATGCCTCCTTCTCTTATCGACTGAGCAACTGGCACAGAATAAAAGACCCAAATAAAAATGTCAGGGGGAAAAAAAGGAGCATTAAAAATTTATTCAACCAATTTTCAAAGCCAACCAGAATGCACCATGGAAAGAAGCATTCAAATAGTCCTTTGCGTATTTGACAGAGAAGTGAATTTTCAAACCCAGCCCACCATTAGGGGTGTTTCTCTCCCATATTTCATGTCAGTATTTGAAATAATGACTATTAAAGTGATGGAGACTGCACACATATATCAGAAAATCTCTTTTGGGAAAGCACAGGAGTGTGTCCACTCGCTGCAAACAAAAGCCACCGAGGACCCATATGAGACAGCGGCTGCCACTGGAGCAGAGGAGCAGGTCCCCACAGCTGTGGCAGCCCTGGCCTAATGAGGCTGGGCCTTCCTGCTCCCCCAGCCACCCCTCTGCCCTGGGCATGTCACTTCCAATGCCCGTGCATGTTCCCCCACTGCACTGTGGCCGTGTTCCCATAGGCTCCTTAGGACTGTATGTTAAGATGTATCTTTGACATACATAATCATGTAGTGAAGCTAATTTGAGAAGAAGGCAACATGTGAGGTTTTTATGAGAAAGCAGTTAGAAAATGTGCCCAACCAAAACCAATACATGTGTTTTTAAAAAGCTACCTTTTACCCCCTTTAAATTCTTAATGAAGACTGATTCTACACAGGACCTGCAGAGGAATCTTGTTCAAAGCATGCCAGCCAAAAATGCTTCTCAGGCATCCAAAAAGCAGAACCACACCACTGTCCAGACCAGAAGCTCTCTGGTTCAGATGTTTAGAGCACACCATCAGCCCTGAGACATGTCCAGAACCAGTGGTAGCTGCAGTAACGACACTTGCCTCTTATAGGTGAAACTAAAACCCGTTGCATAACATAGGGGTGGTATGAAAGTTAATATGTGTTTGTAAAAAGTCTTAAACAAAGGGCGTCATGACAACAGATTGTTTCTGCTGCATTCTTCTCACAAGTTGATGACTACAGGAATAAACAGAGAAAAGGAAGCTTGCACACCCCAACAACCCTATCATAAGCTAGCCAGTGATACCAGCTATTCAGCTGGCATTAATACAGTAGTTGAAATTATTCAGTATCAATAAATAGCACAAGATTTCTCAGGGAAAGCTCAGGATTTAGAGTATTAGTCCAAAATCAAACAGAATTGCTTAGATCGCCAGAAACATTTGAAGATCATCTAGTCTAACCACTGTTGAAGCAGGGGCAGCTGGCAGAGGCTCCCCAGAACCATGCTCAGTTAGGCCCTGACCATCTCAACATGAGGATCTCCAAACAAAATGACTCTATAATTCTGCAACTTCCACGCCAGCTTTCTTGCCCTGAGAAACGTGTTCACAATGTTGCTGTCTAAAATAGCCTTTCTGGACTTCCATTCAGACCTTACTTCCTCTACTGTGTGTCCCAAAACCTACAGATTTCAAAATATTCAAGCAAAAATCTCAATTCAGAAGACACATTTGTTACATATTTCCAACTATCATTTCAACATCAAAACATATGTTTTGCTACTCTGAGTCTGAAAGAGTGCAGCAGGAGGTTTCAGGGAACAGGAGGAGGCAATTAGGAAAGCTTTCCTAGTTTATCTGACTGTCATGCAGCAAGCCTTAATACACAAAAGCAAAGCTCTTCTTGAAAAAACACCAAGAGTGAAAAAATTGCTATTCTGAAACCAATCAAAATAAGAGAAAAAAAATCATATGACTTTAAAGAAATAATATTTTAGATTCTCAAGTGTTATTTACATTACTCATTTGCTTTTAGTTGCTTTAGAATGCATTGATGTTCTCCAGCCTTGCCTCCTCTGATTTCCATATAAGACACACTAAAAGAGGAGAGTAAGTTCTCCTGAAAAGGCATAGTCGGAAGCAAGGCATTAACCATTAGTCAAGTATAAAAAACTCTAAAATACATAACCAGTATTTGCTATGTAATTATTTTAACAGCCAGATATTAAAGAAATTTTAAAACAAAGAACAGCTTTCCTAGCAAAACAAATATAGCTGCAATGGAATCTTTCCTTAATCCATCATAAGAGATGCTTTCATTTACACGACATTTTCTAATATGCTCTCACTGTTAAATTGCTCACACCAAATAAAAGATTCTTGCTGCAGGCAAGTATATTACTACCTAACTAATAGAGCTGATAAGTGACAAGACATGAGAAAAAGAAAATGAAAACAATTAACTGGAAATCTGTCAGAGAAGGCCGAAGCTCCACAGCTATGAAATATGAGAAAAGAGAGAAGGGAAGTCCAGTCTTTATCCACTTGAGTAACCGAGGCATGAACTTTCTGTCCTCATTAAAGGATAAAGCTTAGAAAAAACATAACAGAAGGTTCATTAAATTTTGACCAGAAGACACATCTAATTATTATACAGGAAGCATGACATGACACAATGGGCTGAAATCATCATATTAAATGTTTTTTTCACAACTAAAATCACTTAGGAAACTAATTACTAGGGCTCCTACTATAATCTGCAGACTTTCCAGTAGAAAGCAGAGACAAGTCTGTGCACAGCTCAATTTTAAGACAATCAATAGACCAAAGGTGTGAAAAGACATCTTTAAATCACTTTATCATCCAGAAAAATATTTCCAGTATGAACATGTAAGCATCATGAAGAATTCATTGAAAAGTTCAAAAATTAAGTCAACAAAGTTATTGACAATAGAAATAAAAAGCTCAATGAAGGAGAGCTCTTACAATAATTAGAATTTTAAGTATATTTTAAGAAATTAGATTACAGTAGAAAACACAAGGACTAAAAAGGGAATCCAGGTTATTGTTTGAAAAATGCATTTGAGCATTAATGCTAAGGAGATGGAATAATTCTAAAGACTTATTTTTGCAAGATCAGATAGATACAAATGTTCCCTGTCTAGATCAGGACTTCCACCATAGCTCCTGTTTCCTGCCAATAGGAGAGAAGGTGCATCATCAAAACAACAGATGAGCAACAAAAGCTGGAGACAGGATATTGAATGAGATGCACTTTCACTCCTAGCACAATAAAAGAGCTGTAAGGTAGAAGGAATGTGTCAGTCTTTTCACCGACATCAGCCAATAACCAGCGTCAGAAGCAGCAAAAACACAGGGAAGGGATCCTGACAAACTTTTGTTGTTACTGCAACTCAATTAGTCTTTCATGCTTAGTAATAAAGAGGACTGATGGTTAACTAGAAGTGCTAAGGAGGCACATCCAGGATCTGATGTCTTTTTGTATCATGGTTCTGTCCCTCCTGTCCAGCTTGTGCTGACCTTTGGCAGGAAAACCAAGCAAAACAGGGAATACAACCAGCTAGAAAGATATCCACCTGCCTCCTAAGGGAGTTGTACCACTTCTCTCCTTGAAACAGTGACATCAGAAGACTGTACTGGACCCCGGGCAGGACTAGTTATGACAATGGAATAACCTGAATCACCATGGGACGTCCAGACTGTCCAGGTGGAAACTAAAATTAAAATGTGAAATAATCATTAAAAAGCACAAAGAAATCTCTGATCCTGTTTCACAGTACAGCAACTCAGCAATTAATCTCTACTAAAAACAAAGAACATACATAGCTTATTACAAAAATTAGTGTTGTTAGGAGCTCCAAACAAACAGGCAGAAACCAAAAAGTTTCCTTTCAGAACATCCTTCACTAACATATAAAGCTACAATGAGGTACTTAACCAAGGTAAAATATTTCACATATCTTGCAAGAGTAAATCTTAAAATTTAATGTTAAACTGTTAAATAAAATGTTAAACTTTAATGCTACCAACTTTAAAATTCACTTAATTAAGAAGCATCCTGTAATGATTTGTGTTCATGGTAAGGATTCCAAACAGCAAGTGATTCCACAGACACTTTATGGAGGCAACCTGATGAAGAAGCAAGCAAAGAGAATCAGGAATTAAATATTAGCAGAGGTTATGCTACAAGAAAATTTGAATACAAAGTCAAGGTGAGCTTTTTGTGAAGGTGTGAGGGGAGTATAAGTAAACAGCAAATTCCTAAAGTCACAACAGGAAACTTGCCAACCTACAGCTGAGCTAATGTTTTCTCACAGCAACTTTGAAGGAAATCTGGTAAACTTCCTACATCTTGGATATTAGATGTGCAATCTAAATTTAATAGTTTGGAAATATGATTGACCTCAGAAGTATGTCACATTATATAGACAAAGAGACTTCCATCAAGTATTTTCTTTCAGTTCCATTCCCACAAAATTATACTTTAAGGTTTTTGCTTTGCTCTGACAAAACCAGCTTTCTTGCCAACTGATAATTTTAGAACACTGCTCACATCTGAGTAGCAAAACTCAGGAGAACAGGGGCAACATGCTGCTTAACTTCCTGAAAGAACTGAAAAGTTCTTCAATAAATGTATACTCTTTACCATCAAAGAAGAATCGATTTAAATAGTTTGTGAAGAAATCAATCACTGACAAAAGGGATGCATTTTTACTGCAAAGGATACTTATTTTTAAAGACCATTAGCTTTCACAAATACACATAGAGGAGCTGTCAACAGCCACCTCCTATTCTACAGACAGCTCCACAACACATTACAATTATATTCCTCAACCTAATCAGAAATTAAGTCTTTTTATAGTCTAATAGAGTCCTTCTGTGCTGTTACAGTTAACACTTCAGCTTTCAGTAATGACAGTCAACCTAAGGGGATAACAGAGTGCCTTATTAAACATGTTAATGGGAAATACTTGAGAAAGCAGTGCATTTGAATGCTGTTCTAGTACACTAACCACTTCCCTAGCAGATAAAGCTAAAATATTCATTGCACAGCTTGTATTTGAGTGTGAATATCAGTGAAAGCTCAAGTCCTTTCTAATATCTAGGCTTCCCACCCACTGCACATATCTAGTAAAGGCACTATCAGCAGTTGATAGCTGGTTAGTGAAAGTTATTTCAAGGATGATTGGCAGCACACTTCCCCATTTAGTATCTCCCCTACGTCAGATTAGTAGAAGTCAATTTCTTAGCTGTGGCACAACTGTGCTTGGCTACAGAAATGCACAAGGGCAGTGGGACAAACCAGCAGCACTAAAATCACACTAGAATGTAGATTTTAGGTGCATCTCTTCTAGAATGGGGTCCAACACCAGCAGCCTTCATTTAAATCTGATATTTTAACACTAATTTACCTAATGGTAGAGAGCTGGTTCATCATAATTAAACTGTACTGTTGAACATCTAATAGACTAAGTAATTCCAGAGTTTTATGTCCCTAACTAGCCACCAGCCCAAACCCATGTGACCAACATTGTAATTACAACCAAAACCCTATGCTGTGAAGGAGCCAAAGACCACAGCAATCTGAAGAAATGCAAATGAAGCTGCTCACTAGTTGAGATTGTCTCAGATATATTGAACTATCGTATCTTAATGAGCCTAGATAAAAAAATTCTTTCTGGTGACCACAAGAAGGCTTTTTCACTGTTGCATGTTATCAGCATGGATCAAAACCACAAAATCCTTCACTAAAAAAACCCTCAAATTGCATCCAGTAGAAACAACCACAACTGTCATACAGTAAATGCAATGCCCCAAGAAGACAGCATTAGCCTTCCACAAGAGTAATTTCAAGTTCCGAGCTCTCCCTTGTTCAGAAGATAAAGAAGTAAATCCAGTTCATAACAAAATCAACATGCCAACACAGAACACAATTCTTCCACAATTAAAGTGTTAAGGCCTTTGTCTGGCATCTCCAGAACAGTATCTCAGAAGAACAGCCTAGGGTAATCACAAATAGTAAAGAGACATGAATATTCAACAAAGCATAACCAAGAAGGGACTATTTATCACAGTACCAATTTTCCTGCACTGAAATTCTTTAAGAAATGTTTTTAATCTGGAAACTGGGGGTTATGAAATGGAAAAAAGTGAGCCATGACACTTGAGGGAAGACAGATAAGAACCACCTACAGGCTACATACAGTATGAAAGTTTATTAAAATAAAGCTTAGGTTACTTTGTTTATTAAAAGAAAACAGTTTAGGAATTACAAAAAGAATGTAGTAATCTTTAATAGAAAATAGGCAGCAATGTAAAAAAACCTGAGGATATTCTATGATTCTAAGTGTTAAAACCACTTCACCTGTGGGGCCCTATTCAACTCAACATTAGCACTATCTGTCAAACAACTCACTTTGGGACGAAACAATTCTTAAACAAGTAACTTTTTCTATTCAAAATAATTTTGAGTTTATTCAAAATAATTGTTATGAGAAAATTTATCTTGAGTGACAAAATCAGAAAGAGAGCACAGGATTTAATTAACAAGAGGCAAAATACTCAAGTAACCATCCAGAAAATCTAAAGCAAAGGTCTTTGCAACTGTCCAAGCTTATGACCACACCTAACACTACAGATGTCAGTTTACACTTCCCAGCAACCCGGAATTAGTTACCCATGTTCAGTCATTCTTTATGGCCAGCATCTGTTCCTATTAATCCAGGCTGTGAAACTCCCAGCCAGACCCCACCCAGCTGCCTGAGTTTCTGAGTATCCCACTGAGAATGCAATAATGGGAGTCTATGCCTGGACCTCATATCTGTAAGATCTCATTTCAGAAAGATATAAGAAATCATTAAGAAATGCATTTTTGCATCATTATAGCAATACTATAATGATATATAGAATAACAGTCAACCCTAGAAGTGAGTAAAAAGCTGCCAAAAGCAACTAGGAAAAAAGTTCTAATTTGTTCTGTTTCTGAATTATTTTGATCAAGAACTATTTGCAAAAATCTGTAACTGCATTGTAAGATGCAGACCTTTCACTGTGAAAGAGTAAAGCAGCCTAGATGTTTATACCACTTGACACGTTTATTTTTACCACATTGCAAAAACTTCTCCCTTCAGGAAATAACAGTATTTTTTTTATTTTCACTTGAAAATTATGAATACAACATAGTAGGTTTTTTTATGACAGCTTGTATAAACATGTAAGTCAAGCACTACTTGATCTGCTTCAGGAGTGGTTTCAGTTTAAATAAATACTAATTGAGATAAGCAGCGCTTTTCTGTAGACATTCTTTAGCAGCAGCAGACTGCACTCTACGTGCTGCCCTCACCTAGGAAGAACTAGCCATTGAAGGTGGTCAGGTCCTGAGGCACAGAAAAGGAGCTGCTTCCCCATCCAGTGGCTACTCCCCCTCCAGCAAGGCAGGGGATCTGGATGAGTATCCACATCTCAGCTACTCCACTGGACATCTGAGGCTTTTGATCGGATGTCTGGGATTGAATTGTGCTGAGGCACAGGTCACAAGCACTGAGAAGCTGAGGGTGCCAATCTTTCTGCTGACTTAGCCACACAAACTGCAATTTCCAGCAGGGAAGTATGGTTTTATAATGACCCAGAAAGATTTGTCAGGGCTCATATGCACAGCCATTCTTATATGCCAGAAAGCCAGCATTATAAACACCATCTTTACGTGGTTGAATAAGAACAACCCCACATCAAAATCCCCAGAACAATGGTTGAATGCTTCAAGGATTAGCACATTTTCTGTGTAGAGGTATTTTATTTACAGAGGACAAGGGTAATGGTTTGAAAGCTACACAGAAAATGAATGTTCCTTTTTAACTTTACACTTTTGCTTATATACCATTTTTCTCTAATTCTACTACAGTGATGCTTTACCCAACTTAAAAGAATTTTAAGGGAAATGGTATCCATACAAACATGAACAAGCTTTAGAAGCTGAAGTACAACTCAGCCACAAGTATGCCTTCAGGTTATACCTGAAAGCTATAGTCATGCTCTTCAACTAAGACCCAAATTCTTTTTAACAGTGCCTTCTTCTACAAGTGCAGCTATCAAAACAGTGAAACTGCTTTATTTCTCTGCAAACTGCTTAAGGTTTCACTGGGTTAAAAGTCTAGCAACTGCCTCCAAACATGAAGCTTCAGATGAAGATAAGCAGAAGAACACATTTTCTGACCTACCACTTGCAATTAATTAAAAGTAAAATAAAAATTAGAAAGACAAATCTCACTGCAAAGTTAAGTGTTTTAGAGAAACAAGTTAACATTTAGAGAAAAAGTAACATTAAATTATATCATTCCCTATTTAGGAAGGCTATTCAAAAATACTGTCTGTCTAATGTATTCCCAGTAATTTTGTGCTTGCCATGGGTAAATACATTGCAAACATCAACACACAGAACTATATTTTTTATAGGAATTGCTACATTTATCCACTTGTGCAAAAAACAGCATGACTGGTAGGAAGACAGGTACCAGTTATATGGTTTTATAACTATTACTCTAAAAAATAAACAAAAGCCTTGTAAGCCTTTTACAGCCTAAGGCTTGATTTTAAAAACTAAGTTTCAATTATGCCTTTATAATGCAAGTAGCACTTATGACAGTAATGTAAGTATAACTACAGTTATAATGAAAATACAGGAATCACAGCAATTGCTCAGTTTCTTTCTACACTAGCAGATTTGTATACAACCAAGCTTGTGTCTGCAAACACAAGTGATCCACACAGAGATAATAAAACATCTTTTTCACCATATGGCAAAATATTTTCAGTATTGGAGGGTGGGGGGTGGTAGAAATCAGTACAGTACTTGTTCCTCAAGGAACGTTCATGCACATTTTGCATGCCTTTCCCAGTGCACATGGGTTAAGTCATCCAGTGCTGCACACTTCTTTGCTTTAAGAGAAGCAGCTCAGTTTAAATATCCAGTTGTCATGTGTCCTTCTTCTCATGATCTGGAGTCTCTCTGCTACCAATTCAATAACAGCTGCTCAATCCCAGTGCAGTACAACTGTAATAGAAGAACATTCTATGGAGGAATCCCAAGTAAAGTTCTCTCAAGAAAAGTGGCAATCTCAGAGAGAGCTTTAACTATTAGGACAAGGATCTTGCACTAGAGCCCCCTTAGCAGAGGGATAAGCCAATTCTGAATTTCTTAATCTCACACAGGTTTACACCTATAAATGACTTGTGACTGCTCTCCTAGACTATTACAACTGCAGCACTCACGGTGTAATATTCAAGCTGTCAAGGGATAAAAGGTTACTTTAAACACTTTTGATGTGTATTTACTTCCACCGGTGGCTTATGCTGAGAAAAAAAAAAGAAAAAAAACAAGAAAAAAAAAAAAAGCTGCAAGTGAAAAATGAGGTTGCTGCACTTGAGGGGGGGAATGCAAGACAGTAGTGTCAAGTGCTAAAAGGAAAAAAGGAACAGATCAACTACGAAGGTGAGGAAGTCTCAGCCAACCAGGAGTGAATGAATGCTGCTGATGGAAAGAAATTACTGCTAAATTTTGTCAGGGAAATGGGCTGCCAAAGAGCTTTCTGGAAAATGTTGCTCTCATGACTTTCAATTTTTAACAACTTGCAGTTCTCTAGATGCATTGCAATGGACAGTCATTTTCCAAACAACAGATGTAATTCTGGTAACAGTTGCTTTACTTCAACATTTAGTTTGTGCTTTGTTAGATCCCCACTCAGAGCACCCAGCACAACTCCTGAGGTCTCCCCAGAGAGCAGCTCTCTCCTGCCCTGTTTTCAGTCTCCAAGCACAGTAGCAGGGGAGGATTCAGGCAGAGCTCCAGGTGAGCCTACACAGAAAGCTGGGCAAAGACTACATTGTTCTTGGTAAATCACATTGAGTGATACAAGGCTTTGATAACTCTAGATAACCTAAAGATTAAGAGGAAATAAAGATGGATATCTGAAGTGCCATTCTGCAACTCAGGGCACTGCACTGATTCTCCTACCTGTCAGTCAGCTGTGTTGCCCCTATACAGTGACAGAACAGTGAAAATGAGAAATTATAGGAAAAATTAGGAGTTCCAATTTTAAAAAGTGTATCTGACAGTCCCATGCCAATTAACACTGATATAGCAAGTATCTCTAAGATAAAATCTGCTTTTGCTGTGACTTGTACTACACAAGTTGCAATAAATCAGTGTAAGCTGTCAGATAACAAGCTGGGCAATGAAATACTCCACTGCTTCAGTTTGCTGTCTGCCAGCCCCTAAGTGACCCAGCTTTTTTATACTTGAGGAACAGCTACTACAGAGTAGTAAATTTTAACTCCTTCATACCTGTTACCACTTAGAAGTGGAAGCTTTAAAACTGAAAAGTTCATAGTTAAAAATGAAGTCACATTCTCCTTCAAAGTGACAAGGCAGTCTCATTTAAGGTTCAAGCTTTAAGTGAAAAGATTTGTGCACAAGCTACCACTGAGAAAAATAACTAAATCCAGGATGTCTCTGAAAACAAACTTTGCAAACCCTGTGATTACAGCATTACTCCACTTTCACAGAGAAAAAATTGTAAAGAAATTTCCATACTTGAGGAAAACTGAAAAGTTTTTTAGACCAGAGCAGGGAAGGATGTCTGAATCCTCACAGGACTCCTATCAAAGAAACTCTATCAAGTAATTGCTAACTCCCATCTTGACTTTCCCTATATCACATTTCACCTGATCTTTTAATTAAGTTTTCATAAAGCAAGATTTAATTGAAACATCAATTATGGTAAAGCCTAGCTGCATATAATTGAATTTTCACTCAAAAGTAAAAATTGTTATTTACATTTTAAAACCTTTTTGGCCTACTTCCTCTTTCTTATTTCCCAAAACAAAAGGTAGGGACTGTTGACAATACTGCAGGAGAGCAACACCAGAAAGCAGAATTCATTATCCACTGGGGAAGAATCATTAAACTGAGCGCTAATGAAGTAACTGTGAGTAGGAACAGAATCAGTTGTGATAGCTTCTAATAAAGCACTAGGAACCTACAGTGAGGCACAAAACAGCTCATAAGTGACTAGATCTCTGGATTAGTCACTCCTACCTGCCCAGTTAGTATTATTTATACTTGCATATATACAGTAAGAAAATAATAAAACCTCAGTATTTTCCCCATAAAATTTTACTACCATTGCAAAGCACACATGTTGATGACAGGCTTTGTAAACAAGATTGGGAAGAAGACACTACTCTAGCAGAATGCTACTTTTCTGTCACCAAAGATAACCTCCTTAATAACAGGATCCTCCTCCCTAATATTAGTAACCTACTGCAATAATATAACAGCTAGAAAAGCTCCTCATGGATTATGCTTCTAATGCTGTGTGTGCTTTCAGCACTTTAAATGTCTACTCCTCATCATCTTGAGATCTACCTTTCAAATACTGTCAAGTTCACATTCACCTACTCATTCTGAGTTTACACTGTTGTCCTTTCTTAGTTTAAAGGACTTTTTAATTGCTAATATGTACAGATCCCCTGAGCAGTGTTTCAATATACCATATTAGAAAACTCAATCTTAGGAATGATTTACCAAAAGCATTTAGTGACAGCCCTTTAACGATGCTTGTGCCCCTTGCTCGTAAGGCAGAGAACAGGCTTGTGGGAGAAACTGAAGAATAAGCATGGTCACTGATACAGCATGTCAGAGTACATTCTCAAGCTAAGGCTACATTACTCCACTAAGATACATTTCAGAATGCTTTTTAGAGGTGGCCTGATTTTTGGCAATCTTTCTCTTCTCAATGACAAGTATGCACCAATTTCTATGTATGCATCTATGCAAATGCACAGTTTGCATTTCCAGTTAAGTAGAATTACATACAGTTACAAAATCAAGTCATAATTAAATAATAAAATCTAAAAATTATTAAATAGCAATTAATTAATTTGTTACAAATAATTTACCTGCATTTCAGTAGACTGAATGAGAAGGCTGTAATGAGACTGGACTTCTCTGAGAAGTACCACCAACAATACTGCCTGTCTACAGGTCAAACACACACCAAGGAGGGACAGAGAAGAGATCTGACTATACAGGAAGTTACCTGAGAAATTGAAAATCACACTATAATGTCCATTTACAGAAATTGCAGTGTTGAACAGGTAATGACTGATAGAAAAAATATTACTTATTTAAATAAATCCAAGAATACTTTTGAAAATGCAAACATCAGTTCCACCTTACAGAAAGAAAAATGAAGGCATAAGGCACCATAGTCACCTGATGATCCAAACGCCAATAAGTGACAAATCCAAGAATTACAGATTGATCTTATGTTTACTCAGCAAAAGACTACATCATAAACTTGAGGACTCATTGTGCAAGTCACATCTTTCAACAGCACAACAGACACTTTCTTATTCGTAGGTTCACAGAATGGTTTGGGCTGCAGAAGACTTTAAAGATTATCTAGTTCCAACTGCCCTGCCATAGGGTGGGCAGGGACACCTTCCACTGGACCAAGTTACTCAAAGTTACTCAAGATGGATCCACAATTTCTCTGGGCACTCTGTTCCAATGCCTCAGCACCCTCACTGCAGCATTTCGAGTGAGTGACCAAGTAAAACAACCACATGCATACATTTGACTAATTTTAACATATGACTGTAATTCAGGTTTGTGCATTACACAAAAACTTCATGTTAAAGCAAAATGACTTTGAGACTTTATGTCTGTAGCTCTCTGTACCAGCATGAAATATTTTTTATTTTTTCTTGCAATAGTGTCCAGGCTACAATTGCTTCTACAGCAAACAAACAGAATGGGCTCCAGGTTGTAGAATGGGCAACCCCATCTGCAACATGCACTGGCAAAGTTTACTGTGACTTAGAAAACCAATGGCTACAAGCTCTGTAACAAGACAAATTTCCAGAGCACAGAATACACAGAGCAAGGGTGAAAGTGAAATGCAGCAGACCAGACACTTCTTGGCATATTATTGCTTCAGGGATGCACGTATTTTAGTGACTGATAATGCTGACAAATAGGAATACAAACCAAAGAACACTCAGAACTGTGAAAAGGAGACAGAGTAAAGCAAACACTTCTCAACCTATTATTGCTTTAGGGATACACGTATTTCAGTGGTGATAATGCAGGACAAATAGAAACCGAAAGAAAGAGACGTACATTGCTTCTAAATGATTCAGCTACATTGGGAACATATTTGTGTGAGACTGAGAAGCACACAGGTATTTTTATGTTTGACTACAGCTAGCTGAATCATTTGCTTCAAGCAAGAAACAGAGCATTGCTGCAAGCAATACCGTAGAAGATAAATAGCACTTACAAATAAATACTATGTATATTATCTTCAAATATCAATTTAGAAGTCTTGCAAACTTCCCTAGAAAATCTGCCTAAAGCTATACTTTTCAGTTGTAGCTCAGTATGACATCCATATCTATCTTACAGACCTAATTTTATATGAACCTACAATTACTTGATGAACAGATTAGTATCTCCTGTAAAGCACTGTAATAATTTGTAGTTTATCCAGTTCATGAGGTAAAGAAATCAATTTTGCAGGGAATGTGCCAAGTCAGGCCTCTTGAAGTTCTTCCTCTTGCTCAGTGCCACAGCACAGATGAAAACCAGTTAACCTGTGCAGGTGTTAAAACAAACAAATCCATATTACCTAAGTGAAGAAACACACTCCTATTACATAAAAATTTAACAAAAAAGAAAGGACTAAGACAAGAAGTATATATCCATACTTGATTAAAAAAAACTTAAATAAGGAGAAAGAATGGCCCCATAACCCAAAACCATTCTTCACATCTCCTGTCCTCCAGAACACCGCTACAGAATCTGTTTCAAACACACTAATCCTGAATTCACTTGGTTTACAGTATCCTCTTGCATAACCATCTTCAATCTCCTTTTTCCTCACCACAAAAATACAACCAACTCCTAATTAAAATATTCAGCAATATAATTTTATTTAATGACTCAATTCTTTCTGCGCATACACACACGTGGAACTCTCCAGATGTCTTCATTCCTTCCTACTTCCCAATGTGGCTGTCTAGAAGGCCAGGATCAAACTGTTCTTCACCAGCATGGGCCAGGAAAGACAAGTATGGCATATGAATTGCTGAGATTCAAGTACTGCTACTTTAGCACTCGCATTTCCATTTCCTCCCTCTATGCACCAGTGCAAGGACTGATTTCCCTACATCCCAGTCCAAATGAAATTCCCTGGAGAAACCTGGGGGTCAGAAGCCACTGCAGACAGCAAAACTGAAAAACTGACTAGTTTGACTGCAGCAAAGTCATTCATAGGAAGTCCCCATCACACTTAACACACAAGCACGGTTCCATTCCGTGTATTCCACAGAGGCTCCAGGAAGAAAAGCAGAATGAATACCAAAGCTTGAGATAGGCTATGAGGCAGCCCAGGCTCGCCCTCATCCAACCAGTACAGTGCCATAGAGACTGATGCATCAACAACCCATCTAAAACAGTCACAAACACAATTCCATACTCAGGGATTAAAGATACAAGGGAGCATATAACCATGAGCAGAGGCTCTATTATGTCAGCCAGAAACATGTTAAAATTCTAGACAAGGAACATGAGAAAATGTGCACAGAGTCCCTTAGAAGTTTAAACACTACAGGGTGAATTGCTGAGAATTAGCTTATGAATAGATTAAACACAACTGTTCTAAACAGGTGCCTCAGATCTTGCTAAAGATCCAACTGGTATTACAGAAGAGACAGGACTGCTGGTCTTGAGTCAAGAGAAGCCTTCTCTGCACTACTGTGTAACAAGCTCAGAGTAGGGTTTCCTCTGGTGCAAGGAAACACTCCACATCTAAGAGGATAATGATTAATAGCCCAGATAGTTCATGGGTGTCAGGCAAAGCAATTAACTTTGGATCACGGAGAGGCCTGCAGACTGATACAACAGACAGCTTTTGAATGAAAGGAAGGAGTAGGTGGGGACAGAGCAGGCAGAATCAAAGCCAAAACACAAACAGTATCTCTTCTTATTCTTATTATAAAATCGCCATCAGAGACACAAGGTAAAACAACAAAGCATGACCTAAAAAATACACCATGAAACTGCAGCTTTTTCAGAAGCAGACAGGCTGTTAAACATGATAATATTTTGTGTACCCCAGCTAGAAAACCTGCAGACTGGGGTCAAGAGCAAAATGAAGCCCTAAACCTGCAGGATGGCAAGATGCACAGAGGAAATTACACAAACCACACAGGTGCAAAAAAATATTGTGCCCTATACAATGTTAGATTTTATGATAAATAGTATCTTCTCATCCAAATCGTCAAAGAACTTAGTAAAGTACATTCCCACTCATTAGAAGGGAAGTTAACATCATTTGTGTAATGCTCTACTCAATGTGTGCCCACGTTTCTGCTACATGCACCAATGATTTTATCCAAGAACACACCAGTCAATCATTACAAGAGGAAGGATCTGTGCTTTATTTCTTCTCCTACCCAAGAACAACACACAACACAACACCTGACAAGTACTAGATCAAAATATTCTCAGTGATTGAATTTATGGGCTAAAACATCACAAATGCCTATGTGCAACATTTAGCCTTCTCCACCTCTATTTTCCGGATCCTAAAACTGCCCAGGTGGCTTTGGATTTCATTTGTACCAAGCTGTTCCAATGTGAATTGGACTGGTGAGGTCAGCAGCACCTATGATTAATGCAGGAGCAGGGAGTCTCTCAGGCAAAAGACTTAGCTGAACTCCATAGCGAATAAAACCACACTTACCTTTTCCCCTCAGGCAGATTCCCAATTCCTGTGCTGACATAGTTACTACTGACCTCAACAGTCCAATAATCAAGGACCTGTGAACAAACAAAAAAGGTCACTTGTATGCAAACATCTACTGAAGTACATGCTTAAAGTACACACAGTTTTGGACTCAGCCATAACTCCCTCCATGCTCTGGTTCATCCATTACCACACTGCCTTTCTCCTACTACTACTATCACCTGTTGAACAAGTGGATTCCAAAGGAGTACTAACTCCAACTCGAGTCCTCTGACTCTGGGAGTCTGGTATACCATCCTCCACCAGCTATACAAGAATTTAGGCTCCCAGCTCTCCCTGTTCCCACCTGAAGTCCAGTTAGATGTTCAAACAGGTAGTAAAAATATTCCCCCTCCCCAACACCCCATGTGGGCTCTGTGCTTCTGTTATTTTTCTAGATTGCTGAAGTTGCTGCAGCCTTCTTGTCATGGCTTTCATCATAATTTATTTAGTTATCTATCACTTTTCCTATAAAAATCTCATAAGTACTTCATTAAGTACTTTTTTAGCATCAATAAAGAGGTTTTTCTTCCAAATTTCTTTAGGCACCTTTAAGATAGTAGCTTTTTTTTTCCCTTGATAATACCTGATAATTTTTATAATTGGAATGTTGACAATTTTTACAGCTGGAATGTGAACCCTATGCTAAAACAGCATGATAAAAAATTGCAACATGCTCAGAAGTTAGTTGTCTTCAGTATCAGGATCACCTAACTCTTCCTTAAAGAAATTATTGAATCATGACTGCCCATTCATTTCTGTGAGCTAGTGACTGAGTAAATCAACCACTCAATTTTTTCCAGGTTAAGTATTGCAAGTTCTTCCAAGACTAGAGCTGTAAAACCTAATGGGTCATACTGTTTGAATTTTCATAATATTAGTTAAAAACCCCACAGAATCACAGATAACTACCAAGTATTGTAGTACCATTACAGGCTTTGAACAAGAATCAGTGGTAATTTAAGGAAGAAATCAGAGGGATGCAAACAGGAGATGCCCATTTCTACCACCTGGTCTGGTCTTGTTTTGGAGGCTAAACTGCACCACAGGGCATGAGAATAGGATGGCACCAGTGCTCCTCCTCTGGGCAGAGCAGTTCTGCTCTGGTACTGCATAGGGAAAAGGAGGAGCACTTCTAGATCTGCTCATCTCTTGCCCTTGGAAATGGGAGAGATGCAAAAGCAAGATCTGACGAACTGTAGAAGACAGCTCAGAGAAGACAGCTCAGAGAAGGGCATGAATCAAAGCAATTGCTACAGTTTTCAAATACTACTAATATTTACGTTTTCTATTAGAATAAATCCAATTGATGGTTTATGAGCAATGGCACCGGGCTGACAGCAACTTATCAGTCCTAACAACAAGTGATTTAATGACACTTAGGTCACCTTCCTGTTTTTATGACTCTCAACTGTAAGGAAAGAAGACAGTCAGACAAGAACAAACAACCCAATCCAAAACTTTGACACCCACCCATTTATTAGGAGTGTGGCCAGTTCAAGATGGATTAAAAGTTCAAATTATTGGTGCCTTCAAGTAGGCCTAAGTTCAAAGTTCTTATCTGGTGAAACAACAGCAGAAGTGCTAAAACTATGAAAGTGTTACTAAGAAAGGGAGATTGGTCAAGTTTTTGTAGGGTTCTAGCACAGAACAAGTATTTAGGAGAAGGAACAGGAAAGAATTTCTTATGAGTAAACAGAAATTAAAAAACTTCTTCCACTGGCTCATGCCAGTAATCAATTCAGTAGATGTTTCTCAGAGCAGCACTCAGCAGAACACGTTCCCTATTTACAAGGCCATACATCGCACAGCATGGGCAATATAACCTGTGTAAGCCCAGGCAGGTTCTTCTGCTCTTTCCAACTTAGAATCCCTGTATTTCCAGATAAAGGCAGCAAAGTAGAAGAGCTGTGGCTAAAGACAAACACATACCTAATACTTCCAACTGCTGGAAAATAATCTTTTTCCAAAGTGAATATATGCAGAGACACATTAAAACCACAATTACTGGTATTACTCCCCTTGCAAGGGAAGCAACAGTGGAGAAAACCATGTACACGAGGCTCCTAAACAAATGAAAAGGGAAACAAAAGGGCTGTTACTTCTTGTTTCTGCAGGTTAGCCTGCAGAAACTCCCACTTCTGGGAAAATGCTTGAAAAGTCTTGTCTTAGGACTCCCACTTACGGTACAAGTTTCTAGAATGATTTAATTTTGTCTAGGCTGTGACAATATGGGTGATGTAAAGATGACTCTACTTTTAGCTACACATTTATGTTTATATAGCAGGTTTTTCCACCATTTCTGGCATCTCCTGGTTTTGTGTCTACCATCTGGAGATTGACAACCACTCCACTCCTGCCTCAGAGACAACTGAGCATGCAGCTGTATGTGCTTGGCTGGTTGTTCATTAGATTAGAGAGCTCCTCAAAGCTACCACTTGAGATGAGACTTGTGGAACTCAGACCTTCCCAAGTACACAGTGTTAAAAAGAGACCAGAAAGTTCTAGAATTGAGGCCTGAAGCCTTCAGGAAGAAGAAAGGGAATCCTTCCTTCTCCCTGAAGATTGTTCAGCATTGCAGTGTCTGACAGCCCATGTGCTAAAAGCATCAGGTATTACTGCGGTTCTCCACATTGCCTGGAAAATGTTTTTGCCTGGGACTTGTCACTCAGGAGTAGAAGCAGAATATGCTTGCTGCTGTAGAACACTCACAAAGGATGAGCCCCAAGGTTGGTGCCAGCTGATCCTGGAAAACATTAGCTCTAATGAGAACCAAGAGGCCTTTCAGATTAGCCCCAGAAGATAAACCTAAACCTCCTCCAGAGAGCTGCTCCCTTGCTGAATTACACTGGAAAAATCAAAGAGGGCAATGGAAAAAAAGTTCAGGCAGAGAAGCTGGGTTGACCACTCCTGAATACACACAACTAAAAAACTCATCTCCAGAGGAGGGGGGAGGAAAAAAAACCCCTGAGTGACAACTAAACTACAAGCCCAAGGTAAAGGCAAAAAGTTGCTAAAAACACACACTTTTTTTTTTCTGTTAATTCACACAACTGCTTCAGTGTCTGAGCTCACTAGCACACAGCCACATGAAATTATGGCAGAACTCCAAAGAAAGTCAACCCAGGTGCAATCCCTAGGGCACATATGGGGACTTCAAACAAGAATCTGCAGTTTGAAAGGCAGGCACACAAAAAGAAGCCTATCCCCAACTGCAGAAGAGGCAGACACCCCCCCTGTTCAGCTGAATAAGAGACCAAACCTAGGGGGAAGTGGGAGAATACATTAGCAAACTCCACGGCTGAAAGCATGCTGTGGCCCATCCACTGGCAGCCAGATGGGGGCAGGGGGGCCCTCTGGGGTCACAGTGTGGCATTTCATCCATGCCTGGAAAGGGCTTGTGAAGGAAGGAGGGACAGACTGTCTCAGCTAAGAAACTGCGTTCAGTGACTGGGTAAATAAATATATACCAAAATAAGAAAACACCAATGAAAAAATCACCTTCAGAATATGTATTTGCTTTGCATAAATCCTTTAAGAAACCAGTCTAAATATGACAACAAATCAGAGGAAGATGAGAAATGGAAAGAACAGGAACGTGTGCTTTTAAACCTTCATTTCCAAAACTATCATGTGCAAAACAAATCTGAGAAGAGTTTGCACCCAAGTTGCATCAAAGGACTTACAGAGAGTTACGCTGAAGTAACCAGATGGCTCCAGACTCACCCAGAGCCATGTTACACAAGATCTATACAACAGAATTAACAACTGCTTCTCTTGTACTTGTTCACAGGTATAATCATTGCAAAAAAAAAAAAAAGTCCAAAGGCGGAACTCTGCTCTCCTGATTTTCATCAGTCACTGGTTTCAGGCTTCCAGCAGCTCCGTGCAGACCCAGGCTCTCCACAAGCTTCACACCAGAAACACTGATTGCACAGGTCATATGTGAAAGCCCATAAAACAATTTTGCAAACAAAGCTATCCGTCATGCCCAATACGCCTCTGGTGGTGCCAGCATGCTCCACAGCCACAGTTGTTCACTTTGAGTCCAACCACCTTAAGTAGAAACCATCAATTTTCAGAACTTCTGTAGGACTTGCAACTCAAAAGCTTACCATATTTGAATGCAATAATCCCTAAGATTCAATACTACTTTTAAAAGAAATTAATGTATTTTAAAATAGGATATATTCTATAAAACCCCACTTAAGAGCATACATCTGCTATAATTAATCTTGAAGTCTACTGATAATGAGAGAAGGAAAAATATAACTTAAAAGACCTCTTCTTTTCAGCATCTCCTTTCAGTGATTCACTTTTTCCATTGCTTCTCAGGATACAATTGGCAAAGCACAGACCGGTATGCTCAGATCAAAAGTGCAAATTCTGACAGTGCACACCACGAAAGAGCCGTCAGCACTTTGAATCTGCTGCTTGGACTGTCCTCAGGTATCCTGCCTTGTGCCTCTGCTGACAGGACTGGTGCAAACTTCAGCCAAAAAAAAAAGTAACTCAGACCCAAGAGTTCCAGCTGAATGATTTGCTGGCTCTAACATCACAGTAAGTGGATGCCACTGGTCTCCTGGTCCTGCATCAAACAACGCATTTTGATAATAATAAGCCCATCTATGGTGCCCATGTAAGTTTTTCAAGGTAACGAAACTCTTGTGCTTAATGCTGCAAGCTTCCTTCAAGTTGCCTTTTTATCAGGAGTAAGAAGACCATAATTTCAATTTTATGTCACCTATGAAATGGATGTTTTTTATTTTTTTCCAAAATAAACAAAGATACTTGTAATCCAACAGGGATTATGTTTTAATAGAAGTTTGACCAAGTATAGGGAAAATTGTTTTAGAAAAATTCCAATGTTTTAAAGACAGAAAACAAATGTCAAGGTTTATGAACTATGGGAATTAATTTCTTTTTTAAGTTAAATAAAAACAATGGCAAAAAGGCCAAAACACCTCCCTTATGACTTTAAAGAGTGTCCAGAAGAGTCAAAAATCCAAAAATTCTCCTAGATTTAATTCTGTGTACTTAATAGTTTATCCTGAAATGGTCACTAAATACAAGGTAGCAACATTCATGTGCAAATTGATGATTTTTGTATTATACCATCAGACAAAATAATAAGGGAGTTAGTACTTGTTGACATGACAATGAACTGAGCATAGCACTGTGTATCCTATCCAAGGCATACAGAATTAGAGGACTTCAAAAGATACAGTTTTTCATCTTAAATTAATCCTGGTACCCGGAAAGATTTCAGCTCCAGTCAGAAGTTAATGCATCCTTCCAGATGCTTTTGCACAAGAATAGATTAAGCTCTTAAGATATAGAGATTCAATCCTGAGCACACACAGTAATGTCAGTAGCCTTAGACCCTGGAAGCTTGGGTGACCATCTCTGGGCAGTGGCAGCACAAGAGTCAATTGCGACAACCCAGGAATTTGTCTCTCCATCCCCCTCCATCCCTACTGCCAGCCTGTACTAACAAACCACTGTCTCTAGAGGTAAAAATAGCCTAAGAACCTCTGGACTGAAAATTACAAGCATCTGTCAGAAGCAGCACAGCATATTTGGGGGTTGAGGGTGACTCCAAAATGTACCAAGGTGTAAACTCCTTTAAAAAAAGCTGGTGGACACTCAGTTATAAAAACAGACTGAAGCTTCAGAGCTTCCCATATTGGCTTGCCAAGGGAGGATGAGATTAATCTGGTTTTCCAAGATAAAAATACACTGAAAATTGCCTGAAAAAGCTCAGTCATATTTAAAAAAAAAAAAAAAAAATTAAATAAATAAATAAATAAATGAAACACAGCACACATATCCTCATCTTTCACAGGCAACATGCCATACCAGTTATTTTCTAATATTTCACAGCATATCTAGTAGTCCAGATTATATGGCAGACCTTTACTTAATCACTTCAAAATATCATACAAAGTTTGAACTACATTAGTTTTTTCATTTGGTATCAAACCTTACTGTCAATAGAAGCCAACCCCACCAGGGGAGCCACAACCATATGCCAGAGCTTTTCACTCCTGCCTAATTCTGTGTACAATCTTGTTTCCTCTGCTCAGAAAATGACCTACATATGTAGTCAAAAGATGCTACCAGGAGCACTACATATGTCAGATTCAAATACAGCCTTAAAAAAAAATACTACAGACATTTTGAGCACCAAGCAAGCACTGAGCAGTAGGCTTACACTGTGAAGATCTCATGTATGAAAAACAGGAGTCAAGGAGAAGATAAGGCACCTAACCAGGCAAACTTGCACTGCAGACTCAGTAACATGCACATACTGTAATCCTGACTACAGCAACTCTGATTTCATGAGAGCTTGGGTAATGTGTACATTAAGTTATGCCTAAGCCACACATTCAGCAAGAAAACAAAACCCTGAAAAGCTGATCATTAATTGAGCACCATTTATTATGCATGCCAAACAAGACAGGAGTATCTAATTATCCAGCTAACAGCTGTACATCAAGACAGAGATCAGCTACGGAGGAGCAAGCTCAATGCTGTCACTTCCTGAACTCTGCTCAAACTGCTTTCCTTCCACAGGTGGTATGGAAGTATTCTTGAAAAAGTAACCCGAGCAGCTCATTACCTGAAGCACCATGACAACACCCACCTACACCAGCTGTAAGCTTAAAACCTTCAGCATCCCCAGATGACAGAAGGATAAACTACTCCCATTGCAGGCAGGTGAGCTGTTGGCAAACCATGGCCAATGGGTTCGGGCAAATCAGTGGACTGATTACAGCCTAAGAAATAAGTGTTTTTGCAAACATGGCTGATTATTATTATCCTTTCCAGTCTCTACTGTGTTTAGTCCCAGTGATTACTCTTCTCACTTTTTGCCTTCCTTCTCAAGACAGCAAATTTTCAATAGAAATAACTCTCATCTCCAGTCATGCCTGGTTCTTGCTTTTAATGTTTCAGTTCTGGTCTGACCTCAGGTTTTGGGACAGACCAAACATGAGCCAAGTGAAGGACCCAGCTTTCCTGTCAAGCACACAAACTACCGTAGTCAACACAACAGGAGGAAGCCCTCACCATTATCAGATGTCAAAGGTCCAAATATGCTTTGTACCAATGACTTTTTTTACCTATAAGTTCATACTAAGTGTTACCAAGCACATGCAATCCAATTTCCTAAATGTTTGGATTTTGCCCTCATTTGCCGTAATGAACATCTATCCAAGCGCTGCATTCCTGACATTGGGCTCAGACAAATTCCTGGAGTCCAGGACACCAGAACTGCTTGGAAATGAACAGGTGGGAGGAAATACTGGCCATAACATTGTTCTTAAGCCATTTAGCCTGGAACTGCCACAAACTATGTATCTAGAAAATTCAGTCATGGGCTTAGAAAATATCTAAGGATATTCTAAGCCCATGCTGAATATGATTTTCCTTTTTATGCATTCTCAGTATTTCATATTAATACTATGGGGAAGAGGGACAGAAAGGGAACATAATTGTTTCCACCATAAAAACCTATTCAACATTTACAATAAAGGAGGATTTAGGCTTGTCCTTGAGAGAAAGTCTTTATTTCCAGAAACATCTTATTCTGTAATGGCTGTAGAAAAAAAAAAAAAGGGGGAGTTTTTCCATTTCAAAACGGCTCTAAGGAAAATGGTAAAAAAGGGACAAGACAGACAAATGAGAGATGTTCCTCATTTCAGCATATCTCCTGTGGGTTTTGTCCTTGAAAGTCTAACTGTATTCCTTTATAAATCACAGTCACAAGAAAAACAGCCATTTTTTCTACACCAACAAAATTAACACTGATCCATCCTGCACCAGCAAGGGCAGAAGGAACATCACCACATCTGCTTTTACAGCACCACATAACACCAGTAATTCACTTAGTAAATGCAAAAAACCCCACATGTATCTGGAGTAGATCTCTTGATGGGCAATCTGCAAAGAGCTACAAGAAAGAAACCTAAGAAATGTACAAAATTATGCACAGTTAATAAGTTTTTACTGGTTTTCAGGTAAAACATTTGTGAAACTAAACTACTGCACCCTTGTATTTTAGCAGTTTGTACTATCATTGAAGTGTCACATTACTGAACAGACTTCTTACACCAACACCAGGAACTTCTGGCTGACTTTGGGCAGTAAAATGATAGCCAGAAGTCCCCAGAGGCAAAAGAGAAGAAAAAACTTCTACCAATTTCTAATGCCTCCATGAAATTATCCAGGCTCCCTCTGGTGGGGGATTTAATGTAGAGACTGTTCCAGTTTGCTATATGAGAACAGCTTTGAACCACAACGGCTTTTTTCTTTTGTAAAACAAACCATGTTAGGATTGGACTCTGCAATTCCTGGAGTTTCTTCTCATGCTTCAGTCACAGCAATCGGAGGTAAAGCTTTCTTTCTGGCCCTAAGCTACATCACCTAAAGAAGAGCAGTCTGTGATTTAAATAAAAATAATACATTTTTAAAACATAAATTAGTGTCTTTGTGCTCCAAAATCCTCAGAACATTCCTCATTTCTTACTTCAGCTCTCCAGAGTCCCAGCAGAACCACTGCCTCTGCCCCTGATGTGGACAGAGGCCAAAACAAGATCGGTCTCTCCAGGGCACACAAGAGATCTAGGGCTATTAGTTTTCATTTCTGTGGTTTGTATATTGATTATATCATGTCCCAAGTCTCATATCTCCCCCAACAATTCGAATATCATTTATTTGCACCACTGTAAGACAATTCCAACATGCCTATGTATCCCTCTACAAAATACACACACACAGGAGTCAAGCAAACCCTCCATCCATTTCATTTCTCTACACCCCCTGAAGTTGTCATTGTAACCAGTTATGGTAAAGGAACGTGACAAGCTTTGCAAACACAAAAACAACACATTTGGCATTTTTAGTATCTACCACTAAATATATGTACTACATATTGCCATCAAAATTCCTGTCACCCAAGCGATCTCACAGTCAAATTCAGTTTTGCCTCCCGAACTTCATGACCAATATTATCAACATTCTGATTAAACAAAAATCATGCAGAGAGGTAGCAACAAAAAAAAAAAAAAAAAAAAAAAAAATTAAAGAAAAATTAAAAAAAAAAAAAAAAAAAAAAAACTTGGGGTAGAAAAACTGCAATCTGAAGATGTTACTGTATGGGAAAACCAGCATGAGCCCTTTCATGGATGGAGTCAAGTTTATTTCTGACAGCCCTTATTATGACTCACTAACTTTTCTTCCTTAATAAGGCCATGATTTGCATCAGAGAAAGTGCGTCTATAACAAGCCCGAGGACTCAGAAAATTATCCAGTGGTTAAGAAATATAACTTTGCTACACAGAGGAAAACAATTCTAGTTCTCAATGCGTCCTTGTGCTTTCAGATAGAAAGGGATGCATGATTATAACTACTACAGTCTAAGGATTCTGATTAACCTCATACAGCCCATCTTAGATATAAGTATAATTTAATTACTGACAGATAGGATGGCAGTAAATTTTTATTTAAACCCAAATTTGTGGGATATTTAGGATATAGTCGGCACAGAGACCCGTTTCGTAGGTCAGAGGAAACAGTCCTTATTACTGCAAGTTCTTTGGGACAACTATAAAGTTTTACAAGAACCCACTGCTTGCAACTCAGAGCAATTCACGTTCAGGATGTCATTAATGAAAACCAAAGCCTCCCAAAGCAAGCGTTAACTTACTCAGAGCAGGGAGATTACTACCTTCCTTTGCCCCAGAGGCATTCCTTCAGTGTCCAAGTAAAGCTATGCGGGGAACCAGCAGAGACGTATTTACAGTCCAGGGAGACAGGCGCGATCTCCTCGCCCTCGACTTCCCAGACCCCCTCAAATGCAAAACCTGCGGCGTGCGCTTGACACTGACAGACCACCCTCCAGATGAACCTGGCAGAAAGGATGCGCGACCATTCTCCTCGCAGAAAACCCAGACAACTCTCCCAGCCGCGGGGCAAGCACACCCCGTCCCTTCACACCCCGCCTGCGATGGCCACGGGGCGAGCACACCCCGTCCCTTCACACCCCGCCTGCGATGGCCACGGGACCCGCCCGGACCCCGCTCAGCGGAGCGTTCCCCAGCCTCGGGCACCCGGGGCCGCCTCGCCTTCTGCCTCACCGCAAGCGCTGTGCGGGCTGCGGGGACGGGCGAGCCCCGGCTCGGTTAAACCCGCCCGGGGAGCGCTGCCCCCGCCGGGCACGACCCGTGTCCCCCCGGGGGAGGGATCCCGGCAGAGCGGCACTCACCGATGCCCAGCCCCACCACCACGCGTCCCGCCAGCAGCGTCTCCTTGTCGCGGGCGGCGGCCAGCACGCCGGAGCCCGCCGTGAAGAGGCCGCTGGCCAGCAGGATGCAGGGCCGGCGGCCGCACAGCCCGTTCAGGACGCCCCCGGCCAGGGCGGACAGGGCGGCGGCGCCCACCGTGCTGGAGACGAGCAGCTCCTGCCACAGCGCGTCCAGGTTCAGCTCCCTCTTGAGGAGGAGCAGCGCCCCCGACACCACGCCGGTGTCGTAGCCGAAGAGGAAGCCCCCCAGGGCGGAGAAGACGGACACCACGTAGACGAAGCCGGGGGTCTCGTCCTGCTGGAACTGGCGCCGCGCCGCCCGCTCCAGCTCTCCGCCCGACGCCGCGCTGTTGAGGCTGGAGCAAGACTCGGCGGCGATGAGGCTCCGCTCGCCCGCCGCGCCCGAGCCCGAGCCGGCGGACCCGTCCGCCTGCCGCCGCCTCTTCTCGCCCATCAGGTTGCTCAGGCTCCGCAGCGTGTACTCCACATTATCGCTGGCCTTGCGGGACATGGGACGGCCGCGGCGGCTCCCGCCCGGACCGGGGGAGGGCAGGGGGCTGAGGGGAGCGGCTGCCGGATACTCGGACCGGGGCGGCGGGGCTGCCGCTGCTGCCGACGCTCCCCGTCCTCGGCGCGCCCGCCCCTCTCGGGCCGCGCTCAGCTGGGTCGCATCATCCCCCCGCCGCCGGGCGGACTTGAGGGGAAGTTGCCGCCGCTCCCAGAGCCCGGGCGGAGCCGGAGGCGGAGGCGGGCGGGGACAGCGGCGAGCGCGGCCCGGCGGGCGCAGGGGGCGGGCCCGGCCCCCCTCGCCGTGCGCGGCACGGGGCAGGCGCGGCCCAGGGCGCATGCGCACGGAGCGGCCCCGCGAGGGCCGTGGGGCTGGGGGTGTGGGCCGGGGCCAGAGGGAAGGCGGGATGGAGGCCAGGAAGGAAGCCCTGGGTGGATGGGCGCCACGCAAACCCGGGGGCTGGTCCCCGGGCCCGCGGAGCTTATCCTGCTGGCAGCCCCCACGTGCCTGAGGTGGAAGGGGCTGCCCGCCCTCCCCCGCGCGGTGTCCGCACTGCCCGGGGAGGGGAGCGGTGTCCGGGGCCAGGCCTGTGTCAGGATCGCAGTTGACTTAGTAACTGGATCGTTTTAACGGAGACAGCGCTCAGCGGCCGCGTTTGTCGTTTTCTGAAGCCCTGGGTGACACTGGTGTGCCGCTGAGCGCGGGGGTAGCCGGTTTGCACCGCTGGGATCTCCCGGCTCTCTTCGTTCAAGCCCGTTCGCGGGGACCATTTCAGACGGATCGTCCCGACTCCCCTGCTCTCCCTCTTTTCAGAGTGTTGAACAGGAAGAGCCCTGGGGCTGCCCAGCTCCAAACAGCCCTTTGGCACGGCTGCCTTTGCCGTGTTTGGGTGTCTCTGCGGGGCCCTCGGGCCGCACCGGGAGCTGAAACGGGCGCGGCGCTGCCCCCTCAGAGCGCGGCGGGGCCCTGAACAGCCGGCCCGGGGACATCTCGCTCCTGGAGACACTGAAATCCCACCCGGACTTGTTCCCGTGTAACCTGCTCTAGGTAACCCTGTCTTAGCAGGGGCGGTGAATGATCTCCAGAGGTCCCTTCCAAACCAAGCAATTCTGTTACAAAAAGGGAGGAATTTCCAGCAGTTGTTCAGAAAGGGATGGGTTTCTTACCACGTAGGAGCAGAGTTTGGAGCTTGTTCTCGTGTTTGTGCTTGAAGTAGAGCATCGCGTTTTGCTAGTTCCACTTTAAACAGTCTTTCTGGGGATTTGTACCGGGATGCAGAGCCTGGTGGATCCTGTATCCAGCTCCATGAGGACCCAGGCAAGCTTTGCTGCCGGTGCGTATGGAAGGGCCTTCCACATGCAATGCAGACCTTGGGGGAAAAGAATATATCTTAATATCACAATAGTATAATTTCTACTTCTTGTTTATATATAGATAGGCATATATATGGATAAAACAAAATTTTTCTTCTGACTTAATTATCTTCTGTAGAGATTCTCATAATGACGCCAGCCAATAGCTAGAGAATTTTTTTAATTAACTGGATCAGTTATCAGCCCACACCTTGTGAGCAGTACTAGTCATAGCCATGTGAATTTAAAAATTAAAGAGGGAGCAAAGTCCAACATGGCACACAGCCCCTTTGGTGGTTTGCCTCTGCCTCAAAGCAAGCTGTGACATATTAATACTGGTGCAGATAATGCCAATTAAATAAAATTGTGAGCTGCAGTTACTAAAATGAGCTATAATAACAGTATAATAAGGACTATATAGTTAATCCAGTTAAAGACAGATGTGGCAGTGGATTTCTAAATACAATAGGTCAGCTTGCATGTTTGAGCATGGGAGAAGAGCTGAACTAGATATTAATTAAATGCATGTTAACATTCAGTTATTTTTAGTCAAGATTTGGGTAACATGGTATGATTGGCACAGGGCATTCCTTATTTTGGTAAAGACCAATGGGGGCCAACCCAGTACTAGAGCAAGAAACAGATCCAGATTCTAGCATCAGGAATGAAGTTATCACAGAATATGCTCAGTTGGAAGGGACCCACCAAGATCATGAAGCCCAACTCCCAGTTCTGCACAGCTCCATTCGCAAGAGTCACCCCATGTGCCCAAGAGCACTGTCCAAACACTTCTAGAACTCTCAGGCTGGTGCTGTGACCACTGCCCTGGGAGCCTGTTCCAGCCTCTTCATGAGGAAGTTGTAACTGCAGTGAGGTCTCCCCTCATCTCCAGGTTGAACAAACCAAGTGACCTCAGCCTCTCCTCGTGCAGGTCCTTCTCAAGGTCCTTCACCATCTTCATTGCCCTGCTTTGGACACTCTGTAATAGTTTAATGTCTTTTTTATATTGTAATGCCCGAAACTGCCCCCAGCACTGGAGGTGAGGCTGTCCCAGTGCAGAGCAGAGGGGACAATCCCCTCCCTTGCCCAGCTGATGATGCTGCCCCTGATGCCCCCAGGACATGGGGCTGCCAGGGCACTGCTGACTCACGTTCAACTTACCATTGACCAGGACCCCCAGGTCCCTTTCCATGGCTCTGCTTTCCAGCCTCTCATTCCCCAGTCTGTCTGTACATCCGGGGTTGCTCCATCCAAGGTGCAGAATTTGGTGCTTTCCCTGGCTGAATTGCTGAATGCTGGACATTTTGTCCAGAAGTCTTATGAAAGACAGCACCAAAAGGTTCACTGAAATCCAAACAGATTACATCTACTTCCTTTGATCAAATAGATGGGTTACCAGGAACTGTCCCCTCTGCTCCAGCAGCCCTCCATGAGTAGATTGGCTTACATTTCTACACGAGCAGGAGAGAAGCTGTAATCTTCCAGAAGTCTCCAAACTTGCCTGACACGCACAACACTTGCTATTTTTTTTTATGTAAGCCCAAATAAGAATGTGGGACACAGTGCATGAAACAGAAAGCATTCACACCAAATCCCTAGCCAGCTAGAAGGAATGCTTTTACAGAATATTGTCACAACAGCTGGCTGTCACAAAAAAAAAAAAAAAACTGTCCTTTTAACAGCCACCTCAGATGCTGGAGGCATTGTGTATGTTGCAGTTAATAGAGACTCAAGAGAGCTAACAAAAAGCTTTTATTTTTTCCATTGATGGCCCAACACAAGCACAAACAGACATAATTTCTCATCAGATCATGCTGTCAAACTTCTCTCTTAAAAGGATTCCCTGAAGAAACACAATGAAAAGTTCAGCTGTGAGATGCACTACACTGAAGCTTGACTTCATGAGAAAGAGGGAGGGTTTGTTTGGTTTGTATATTTTCATTATTGTGATAATTCCTCCATAATATGCACTCCATGATAAAAGCTGACTTATAAATGATTTCACATTAATTCAAAATGCAGTGGGTATTATTAGTAATCTAAGACAGGATGTCAGATTCAAATAAAGATTTGAGTGGATTTTAGGTATGATGCTATGCTTTCAAGATATTGAATATTTAATTGAAACACTGTTTAGATTCACAGCACTGATTCTCTCCTTTAAGGTGTGTTTGCACAATTGTTTGCTGAGATGTTGTGAACTAGATCAAAGAACTGATCCAGCTTTCAAAAACTCAGATTTTTGTGTTGTGGTTTGAAAGCAAAACGAATGAGAGGCTCCAAGACAGAGATATAATTTAATAAGAAGAAAGGTAAAAAGATAAAAATAAAATAAAATAAATGCAATAACACAAAGGATCACTGACAGAGTCAGAATACAACCTGAGCAGGATGGTGGAAGCAGTCCAGGTGAGGTGCTCTTCCTGAAGCAGTGATCCTGTAGAAAGGTCTGGTAGCTCTGCTCCTCTGGGAATTCAGTGGGTAAGTGCCCATTGCACTGTTCCACATACCAGCTTATATCCAGGTGAGAATGCTTGGCTCCTCCCCCTGGGCAGAGCATCTCACAATAGGATGAGGAGTGTGGAGTGGGTCCTTGATGGCCCATTAAACAGAGATAACCCCTGGAGGGAGTTACCTGTGAGTCACGGGCCAGGCGTTGATGGGCCATTAGCAGAAGACACCCCAAAGGCAGGGGCTTGGGAAAACACTGCCCCACCTGGTTTCAACAGTTCATGAAGATGATGATAGAATAAATACTTTGTGTACATCCTACACTGCAACCCAGGACATTGTGTTTCACAGCAGAAATAATCACAAGATTTTACTGCTTTTATGTTGTTGATGCATGGCATGCATCAGAAAATGTCTTCCAGAAAATTGCTGAGGATTTGTACATGTGCCCAGAACTCTGCCAGACCAGAACAGGGGAGTAAGCTCCCGTCTTTGCAGACACTCAGAAGTGGGTGGATGAGTGTTGAAATCTCTTGGGGACTTCAGATCAGACAAGATTCACAGAGAGATGCTGTAAGTGTGTTGTGTGGTAGTCTGATGGTCAGTAGCCTCACCCAGCAAGTGAGAGGCCAGATTTGGGGATTTTCTTCAGTCCAGGACTCAGGACCCAGGAAATCTCTTTCTCACCTCTCAAGAAGATTATAGGTTCAATAGGGAAAAGATGGATTCTTAAAGGAAATTGTTTTGATGTGCAGACAAGAATGTAAGAGCCATAGGGCTAGACAGACAGTGAGGCAGAAAAGGATTTGGTTGTGGCAAAAGAAGGTCAGCTTTATCAATGATGGTTATATTATTTACATAAAACTAGTTGCATTGAAAAAAAAGGAGTGATACAAGGAGCAAATCCTCAAACCAAGAATTCTTCCCATCTCAGTTGGTGCTGTGGGGGTGGGCATGAGGTCTTTAGCCTCATGTGGGTTTCAGCAATACAGTGTCCCAACTCCTTTTGTTTTTAGTCATAAACTAATTTCTTGTTTGTTACTGTTGTGACACCTGAAACTGATACAGCTTTGAAAGTCTATTATTTTGCAACAATGTTTTGGCAAACACAGTTGCTATATGAGTTGAGATACACTACTGTGCTAGACTGAGGGAAATCACCTAGCTGAATATGCAAGAAAAGATCAGCAAATACACTTTATAACAAGACCTTATATAATGTCTGAAACCTTGGAAAACAATGATAGTAATGACAGAACCTTTTCTTGCAATTTAAGTTTGCTTGTCGTCTCAAGGTTCAGAAAACCTTTTTCTGTACACAGAATTTTATATTATCAGTGTGTTTTCATAAAAAACAACAATTTGCAAAAAATATTTCTTCCTGCTGAGAAGACACAAACCCTGACCCATGATCACACCAGTTTATTGAGTTTGCAGATATGTATGGGTAGACTGTAAGGAATTCTCTAAAAGAGAAAACAGGATCTCAAAATAGGAGTTTAGAAACTATTTGAAATAAGCAATGTATTAATTTTTTCCAAAGTTCATCCTTCTACAATGTTGTTTGGTCTCCTTGGAAAGAAGACACTTTCAGATACATTCTGTAGTTTTCTGGTCCCGATATAACATTCCTTCTCCAGCCATTTTCTCTATCTTGAGAGTTATTCATTTATCTGAATGTGCCTCTGACCTCTCAATACAATTTTAGTTGTTTATAATCCTTCCAGTGTTTGATTTGGGTTCTCATTTATATGTACAGATCCTGATTAATCCTTCTCCAATATGTCAGCAAAAGTCATCTCTCATGTACGCAACCTCTCCTTGCTGAATGTCAGAATGTCCTGGTCTGCAATGAGACTTCAGCCTGTTATTTACCTCCTACTGCAGTTATTTCAAGCTGTAAACTGGGACATCACTATTGACCTCCTCTGTAAAATCCTTTCAAATTTAAAAGCATAATCAGAATTTATTAATAAGGAATGTACTGGCACCATGCATTTAATCCTGCTGGTTAAGTGTGAAGAGATAAATTGCTTAAAAAGTAGGAAGAGTTACAGCCTTAGCACTGGAGAAGGGTGTGGATGATGGTGATGGCAGAAAGAAGCTGAAAAACTGTGACATGAACCATTCCTTGCCTGACAGACTGGCAGCAGTACAGCTAAGGTTGCTAAGACATCGCAGGCTGTTTCAATCCCAGGTAACTTTACCAAAAATAACCATCTGAGCTCACATTTTGCATAATTTCACTCTCTTTCTTTCTATAAATATAAATTCCATCAAACCAACTTCAGTTCTATTGAAAATGCAATTGTAAGGAACACATTTTTCAAAGTTAAATTTTTATCTCTATCTTTAAAATCCATAACTTTTTTAATGCTTTAGAGCAGGGACTCAGTTTTTGGCAGGAGAACAGTTCCTTTCTGGCTTTCCTTTGACTGTCAAAAGGAAGATCAAATGAGGTTTGACTGAAGCAGAGTCTGGTAGAGTGAGCAGCAGCACATATGAAAATGTGCTGCTAAATCCAGTGTGCCCCAATGGCTGCATCTGCAGCCATGAAATGGAGGGTTGTGCACTGACCTCTGTGCAGATCTCCGGGGGTGAGAGTCAGGCTACACATTTAAATGAATTGCTCTAAAATTCAGGGCCCATCACATGCTAAAAGCCAGTGGCACTGCAAAATGGGGAGCAGGGATGGAGGGGGATGCAGACTTTTATTATTGCACAATTCAGAATTTTTTTATTTGTGTACTTGCAAAGATGCTTTGCCAGGTTACAATCCTTATGAAGTCATTATTACCTTGTAAAAGTTATAATTACTTAGTTACAACACCTGGCAGCATGAAAATCAAGGACTTGGCACACTACCCCTGAGATTCCAGGGATGCTCTTCATATGCTGTATCTTCAAACAGATGTACTCCAACACAGAGCTGTTTGTCTGCCAAACAGAAAACTCCTCAAGTGCTGCAGGCGAGCCCAGAGTAACAGCAGACCATCTCTCAGTCAGTTTAGATTTCTGGAATCAGAGTAATGCTCTATTCCAGCACGCACCTAGCATCCGGTGTACGTGGGAGACATATAAAGGAAGAGGAGAACTACATGCAGACCCAATTATTTTGGTGCAAATCTCCTTCATTCTATTGTTTATTCACTAAACAAATTCTATTTATGAGTCCATTTCCATAAAAGGTGGAATACACTTCTAAACCAAATCCCTCTACAGATTATATGAGACCAGAACATCAGTTGTCTATCATTTAATGAAAAATAAATCAGAAAAGCTTTCAGGCTTATTTATGACTAAACACTGTTCTTCATCCCTGGAAAAGTACCATCCGACCATGCATGAATTCACTACTTTATAAACTCTCACCTCATCAATGCAAAATGTTTCCATCAAATTAAAGTTCCAAGAAGTGGAAGCCATATCCTGTAAACTGTAGGTTAAAAGCTGGCTTTGCTGTCAGCCCTGACACTGCATTGCCTCAGAGCAGAACACTGTACAGAAGTGCTTTTTCTGAGTTTGTGATAAAACTGGAGTCAGACCACAGAGAACCTACTTACTGACCCATTAAGTTGGTTGACCCTTTGGATCTGACAGATTATTAATCCATCAAAATTTGTTTAGTGGGATTTTTTCTGAGAGGACTGTACCATGAGGGATAGGCAACTTTGAGAAGGAAATTGTACCATGTGAATTCCCTGTACAAAGGCAAAATACACTCAGAGAGTGCCTAAAGTTGACTGACACCTGCCAGGCATCATACTGGCATGTGGAAGTTGAAAACCAGCACTTTCCATTGCTGGGAAAGAGGATGGAGCTGCAGCACACTGTCATTTGTATTTCCTTCCTTGCTTATTTCTTTTCCATCTGTACTTCAAAAGTCCTATTTCCACCAATGTAAATGGATGGGGATTTTTTAATCTATTTTGTTCTGCTGTAAGTATTAAAACCTGCTGCATTTTAGAATAGATTCTCTGTGAAATGTTTTCTGGAACCTCCTCTAGAAATTTCAACAGTTCCCTGACAAGCATCATAGCAGCCAAGGTGATAATATTAAATATAACATTAAAGACTCTAGAAAATTGCATTAATATTTTTGGCCTGTTTAAAGCATTTGATATGTGGATGTGCTAATCCCCTGGGAAGGTTAAGGCTGCCAGTAGGAGGTGTTGAACAGTCACTAATACCCATCACAAAGCAATGCCACTGACTTTTAATAAGCGTCTGTAAGTTCAGCGAGGACTCTGCCTTCAGACTTTCAGACTTTCCTTTTCAATATGATACTAACACATGGCCCTAGATATACATAGGAGGCACTTCTGATGGTGCTCTGAGTGAAAGAATGGGAGTTAAATATACAGGACCTCTTTCTAGCAGCTTTCCAAAGGTACCAGGCTGTTTTCATTAATGATGCAAAACTCCTGCACCTGCTTCTCTCCACAGCTACAAATTATATGCCTAAACAAGGCAGATTTGAACCCATCCTATTTTTGCTTGCGTCAAAAGGCAGGCACTCAGGGGTCTCCCTCAGGTACCCTCAGTGATGCACCGTGTCTGGCAATCAGGAGGAGCAGCTGCACTGCCAGGCACAGTTGCAGAGGCTGCCATCAGGGACACACAGACTGTGGTGTGCTGCACAGGGCTGGAATGTGGCCAGGGATGGATACACAGTATTTAGGAAGGACAGGTGGAGAAGAGTTGGGGGTCTCATGCTTTAGATAACGGAGATCCTTGACAAATGCAGTGCCCCAGTATCAAACTGGAGACTGACCTGCTGAGAGTTTCTCGGTCAAGATCACAGCAAGGAGCAACCTGGGGGATGTTGTGGTAGATGAGTACTACAGACTGCAGACTATGAGGAGGCAAGGGCTGAAGCCTTCAACTTGGAGCCCTTGTCCTCACTGGGGATTTCACCCACCTAGTTGTCTGCTGGAAGGGCAGCAGGGCACTGGGCAGGCAATCCAGAATGTTCTTAGAGTGTGATTGTAACATTTTCCTAACACAAGAGCAGGGCAGTCATCCCTGACTTGTTCATGCTGGCTTGGCTTCCTGCTGAGGAGCAGGGAAGAAATGGGGATGAGAGGGGTCACAGAGCACTGCTTGGGCTGTGGGTGGTTTGTCACAGGCCAGAGCAGTCATAAAGTGACAGATGTAGCAGAGCCAGGAAAGAAGCAGAGCCACAAGACCCTGGGTGAGCAGATTGACTTATTCAGGAAATAGCCTGTGGGAAGCAGCTGTGAAGGGGAAAATTCTAATTGGTTTTTAAAGAGAACTTACTGAGAGCTCATGCAGGAACTATATATACACCATTGTGCAGGAGCACAGGAAGCTTCAGCTGACAGCCCGAGGGCTAGGCAAGGACTATCCAGGTGAACTACAATACAGACAGGGAATATGCAGGAAGCAGAAATGAAAAGCATGGCTTAGGCACTGAGGAGTAAAATTAGGGAAGCTAAAGCCCAGCTGGAACTGAAATTAATGAGAGTAGTAAGGTAAAAAGATAGTGTGGGTATAACATGGGTCCACAGGTGGATGGGAGAGACAACACAATGAAGATTGAAGTAATCAGCAGCTTTTTTGCATTAGTTGGCACATGTGAATCGTGCTGTCTGGCCTTTGCATGTATCAGCACGGGGAGAACAGAAGGGCAGTGGGGAAGCAGCAGTTAGGGAGCACTGAGACATATCAAGGGCATCCAAATCCATGGAGAGTTGTGGAGGTGTTTCGATGGACGTTTGGTCATTTATTTCAAGTTTCTTGTTATATTCATGTATTTTTACTATTGTTCAAAATGGCTTCCCCTCTCCTCACAGTTTCCCGCCTGTCCCGGTTGCCATGGTTTTTCCTACCCCATAATAGTTGTTTACCCCATTTCAGTTAACCGTCAATCATCCCTGTTATGTAACTTCCCCACCCACCTAATTGTGTATTCCTCCTCCCAGCCACCAGCTATTGGCCCAAGTTGGAACCACCCCATGGTTCGATGTTTTGTGATTTGTAGTTGCAGAGAGACCACCCCTTTGTTCAACCCACCCCTTGAAAATAAAAAGCCGGTGCAGCCAAGGATTGGGGTCTCTCTGGGACGCCACCTTGGTGGATCCGCATCCCCTTGGTTCAGCCGCCCCGAGAGTCCCGTCCTTCTTTCCTCATCGCGCCTACAGGGTTAGGTGTCAGTTGCTCCTCTGGCACAAAGATCCCCAGGTTGTGGGAGGCGGCAGGGCTAGCCGGAAAGCCGAGGAATCCCGCAGAGAGTCAGGTGGTGGTCGCTCAAAAGCATTGATATGGCTGGCCAGCAATAGAGTTGCTGTCATCTACAGAAAATCACAGCAAGCAGGAGAGGACCCTGTTGACTGCAAGATGGTTAATGTTACATTTATTTTTAAAGGCAAGACAAGATACAGGGAACTGTATGTCAGCCTGAGTGATTCCTGGACGTTTACCTGAGGCAGCGCAGGGGTTGCTGGATAAGAAGACAGCTTTGCCCTCCATACAAAAGGAGGTTTGTTCATTACCAAGAGCACATTTGGCACAAGTAGTGCTGGGACTGCACTGGAGGACTCTGCAAGACAGAAAGCCACAATTGGTACAGCCATGTTCATACTGCCTGGTGGGAATGGTCCCAGGAGCAACCTATCCCCAGTCACTCCTAGGATTTGTCTCAGATCCTGTTGGTTTCTCCAAAACAGAGACTGAAGTGATCTACAGTTTTGCACTTACACCTTTTACGGATCAGCACTGGACTTCTCTCACTAGTGCTACTTTGTTTAACAGAGCTGAAGAGCCTCTCTGCTGACCATGTAGGCACCTGTAGCTCTGCCTCAACACTTCTGCTTACATGCTTAAAGAAGATGGTGTGAATACTCACCTTAATGTAGACAGCTGGGCATGCTGCCTGTACCAAAGCATTTACTAGAGAAAACAATGTCTCTGAGAGGCACAGTCCAACATGTAATACAGACATAAGCATGAGGTCTTGCTTTACAGAAAGCAACATATGGTATTGCCAATAGAGACTAAAGCAATGTGCACTTCATATATAACGTGTTAATATGAAATATATGAGATAAGAAAGGATGGTGTAGCATTTGGTCTCCTCTAAGATATTAACAACGCAGTTTAGGATGTGGGAGCTTCTAGCTCAGACAGTAACACGTGTAGGTGAAATTAAGTGATCAGCTAACACAGAAATGGCAGATACCTACTGTTAATCAACAGTAGAAGTATCCTCAATATGTCCTAGGGGAGCACAGCCAAACGGCCCATGGGGAGGCATGTTTGGGGAGGTAACAGAATACATTAGGAGTTGTGCAATGATGCTGGTATTCTTCCCAAGACCATGAGAATTTGAACACATTAAGAAAGTGTGAAAGGTTTGGCTTCACTGAAATGTGTGTGCTCACTCTCAGCACTGAAGACTATTAAACTTACATTTTTGTTGCAAATCTGCATCTGTATGCTAATCTTTGTGATAATTTGATTTCAGAGGGAAATACCTAATAAGTGGGAAATTAAGTGGTCTATATTTTTCTAATGGTAAACAGGTGGACCTTCTCTAAATGAACAGGAACTATTCAAGGAACACAGTTTGGTGAATATATTTACCACTTCTATCAAAGATACAGTTCTTTGAATAATGGGGTGGTTATTCCTTAGGACCAACGGCAAGTGAGAAAGAATCATCATTGTATTGTGATCTATCTTATACTCATCTCTCCAAAACTGGCAATTAGAGAATTAGAGAAGTTTGCATTGATAGCACTATTGTAGATAACATAATGTAAGAGTGACAGCAGGAAAAAAAAAAAAGAAACAGAAGAGGTTAAAAATGGCAGATGAGGAAAAAAATGTTGAACTACAGTAGGAAGAAGTCAGAATAAAATAAAAATAAAAATTAAAATAAAATAAATTAAAAAAAAACCCACCACAACAACAACAAAATAGGCCTGTGGGCATCTGGAAACTTTAAAGCAGTGAAGATAGAAAAAAAAAGAGGAGAAAAAAGACATGGTGAGTAAACAGGTAGAAATTGAAGTTTTAGACCCTGATTCCAGCTGAGTTGGGTTAGGTCAAGAGAATCAAGCACAACAAGCAGCTTTTGAGGCAAAAAAATCTGAACATCAATGGAATTTCAAGAAAAAGGAGTAAATGAGCAATTGTTTGCGGCATAATCCCTCCCTCTACTCCCTCTTGTTGTTGGGATTGACATTGCTTTTAAAGCCCAACACCATGTGTTTGTAATATCATGAAGCTGTGTATCGAAGAGCTTCCAGCCTGGTATTGGTTAATAAAATATCTTCTGCTGAAGCACAGGACAGACTTTTTCAAGGTTTCTTTGTAGAGAGCATCCAGATGGGTATTTTTTAGATCTACCTCCAAGTGCCAACCCCACATCCAGGCCTACAGGGGGTTTTCCAGTAGGATCTCTCCCATGCCTTTATGTGAGTTGGGCCCTTTGCATGTCACAATACAGCTGGTTTTTGCTCTCCAGTGTTGTGCCCCTGGCCCCATCTTTCTATGAGGGACAAGGGTACAGAAACTTCTATTTGGAACCTTCTTTCTCTAAATATCACCAGCCTTCACCAACTCAGCTAACAGCTCTCCTCAGGAACAGCATTTATTAGTGCCCTCCCAGCTTAAGAGTTCAACCCATGCCTGAAGGCTGAAATTACTGGAGAGCACAGGCTGGCTCAGTACCTACATGCCTTCTTTTTGGAGCCAATGCAGAGCACATGGGAGCAGATCAACTGTTCCAGTGGCCATTTGTAGTTAAAGACTTACCTGCTCTTGCACCACCCCTTAATGTGGGTGCAAGCTTCAGACCCCATTGGAAAGGGGCAGCCCACCTGGCCTGTGCACCTGTTGCAAATCCCTCCATCCTGGACCTCCTACCTGCCCTTTCCAGCCCTCTCTTGCTGCTGGAAGAGGGTAGGGGACCAAACCAGGCTTGGGTTTCTGCAACCATTATCATTGGACACAGAAATGAAGCCAGGATGGGTTTGTTTCTCATGAAGACAGCTGTGAGCTGGGCTCTGACTTCTGTACAGGGATCAACCTCCTCATGGGAAATGGCTTTCCTCAGCTGCAGCTTCCTTCCAGCCAGATGAACTTTGGTCCTTGCAGACCAGGCTGTGTGCTGCTGTCCACACAGAAATGACTTCTCTGACAATGCCATTCCTCCTGTTCCTCCAAGCAGCACATTTTGCACAAACCGGTGTGCTGACAAATTCTGTTTGAACAGGAGATATTACTTCAGCATCACAATGATCTTTCAATTTTCTTTAATAAGCTTGCTGTGTGTATTACACTGTGTTTTGGGGCCAGCAGAGCCTCAAGGCACTGTTAGGTTTTTGAGCAAATAGCAATATTAAAAAACAGATCCTGGTCTGAAAGTTTATCATTTAAACAAAAACAGAGATGGGGAAAATGGAGTTTGCAGTTATGCTACCTCAACTGTCCTCCTTGTTCCCCACCAGGGAAATAGATGGGAAAGTAGCTAGGCTGTGAGATGGATTACATTTTACAGGCATGCTGATTCCTCAAATTCATTCATGAAAAATGATCAGGAAGAGAGACACAGCATTGAAGCATTGCAAATTACACTGGAACTTTCTGTTGTACTAATGCATCAGTGCCTGTTATTTCTGAAATTTCTGCATCAGTTATTTGGTTAGTTACATGGATGGACAAAAAAGTCATGTTTAGTCATCAAATTCTCATAAGTGATTTGGGTAACAGGGTTGATCAACAAACTTGAAAGAAAGTATCTGACACCTAGGATAAGAGAGGAGATGAGAGGATCCCCATGGGTGTGGGAAATCTTCAAGGAAAAGAATTACTAATGAAAGAAAATAAACTTTTTAGAGTAGACCACTGATTTGTTGTATGGGGAAGGACTTCAAACGAGCAATGTTCTTTCTTTACAGGTATTACATTGTCTGTGGCCATCAAAGCTGCTACTGTCAGCCTCTTCCTGACAATGATCCTTGGAACACAACTCATTAGACTCAGAGGAAAGATGTTCAAGGACTGGTACCCTGGGAGGGGACCTGAGTCTATCCTCTATTATATTGGGTGGACAGCTGGAGCTCTTCTGAGGGATGATTCTTGGTGCTGAGATGTCTGTGTGGGTACACTGTTCTCTAGGAATCTCTGTTCCCCCTCCCTTTCTCATGCAACATTAAGAACCAATACTCTCTTATAGCTTCATTTTCTAATTGGTCACCTTGGTGTGTTGGACCATTGATTTAAGGTGTCTTCACAGATGAAAGGGATGAACTCTCCATTCTAGAGAGACTTTGACCCACCCCTTGAGAAAAAAAAATGAATTTATGAAAAACATCAAAGCAGACCAGTTGCCCAGGAGCAATACAAATGCCTGCTTGAAGCCACGCTTTCTGGACTAGGGCATACTCACACCAGGTTCATCTTCTAAGCAGCTGAGAATCTCTCACCAGTCTCTGTTAAAATCTTTTTTCTCAATCATTTTTCCCTCCTGAAGAATTGTCTCTTTTTAAAACTCTTACAACAGACAGCTGATTGACCTAAGTGTCAGGGAAGGTTTAGATTGGATATCAGGAGAATGTCCTTCACCCAGAGGCACAGGAACAGGCTCCCCAGGAAAGTGGTTACAGCACCAAGGCTGGCAGAGTTCAAGAAATGTTTGGAGAACACTCTCAGGCACATGGTGTAACTTTTGGGATGTCCTCTGCAGGGCTGGGAGTTGGACTCAATGATCCCTGAGGGTCTGGTCTTCTCCATCCTAATGTTTTTGGGATTGGGGATGTGCTTACTGACATGGTCAAATCAACATATTTTTCTATAATTTTCTCTTTGGAAAAATATACTGACATTTTCAGGAAAAATCCAGACTGAGACAAATGACAAACTGAAGTCTAACAGTTATAGCCATGTTTTATTTCCAAAGGGCAGCACTGAACAGCTTTAACTGTGTCTGGCATCTGAAGAAGTGAGAGTAAATCAGCAGCACCTGCTGCAGCTTCAAGCACATATATCTGAACTAGAGCAGGGCACACTGCCACCTGAGCACAGAGCCCTACTCAGGCTATTTTGTCCTTCAGACAGAGGCTTTGGCAATGTAGTGCTGAACACCACATTAATGAAGGCAGGTTGAATAGGCAGCCCAGGTACCACTAAATCTCTAGCTATTTAGCAGTATATCTGCACTGGTTCATATCTTGTGTCCTTCCATTTATGGCACTTCATGTAAGCCACTCAACACACCCCGACTTTAGATAAGCAACATGAGATATCTTAAGCTTTGCCTGAAAATAGTAACAGTTGGTCCTCAAATTTCCCTGTGCCAGGAGAGTAATTTATTAATTCATTTTTATTCAGCCATGAGGAATGTTGTGGCCCCAAACTGTCTATATTTGATGAACCAGAGTAAAACAACTGCGCAGGGGATTACATCTGTTGTACGCAGTGGTGTTACAACAGTGAACTGCCACACCAGATGTGTTCTGCAACAGGAATTCATCTTGAGGACTGAGCCTTTAAAAAATTCAACCAAGAAATCACAATTGCTTCAAGAGATTCTACTTATATGTATGAATATTTAAAGATTCAAATTTGCTCATACCTGCTATCCTGCAGGAGAAAAAAGCTTTTCAACAAGGCTTGTTAAATGTTCAGTAATACACTTGGATACAATAATGGGCTAAAGAAGATACTGCATTAAAGGAAAATATTAAGTTATTTCATCAGATAGGCAGTCACCAAAGAAAACTAGAAATTAAGGCATTACACTTATGCTGTGAGAAAAGTTCAAGAGATGCTTGGGAAAGGGGAGACTAGACTGAAGGGAGAGAGCAAGGCAAGCACAGTCAGGAACATGAGAGCCAAGTGCTGTCCCCCAGTACTTGAGCAAGATGAATAAAGCAGCTTGAATGACAGTAACCACAGTCAGCCACAGCACAGTCAGTCCAGAGTGTCAATTCACCTGTTTAAGTAGGACAATCAAGTCAGAAAACCAGGGTCAGGATCAGTTCCAGTGAGCCAGTAACCAAGACAGACAAGAGTCGCTGGCAGCTAGACAAGTTCATAATAATGATGCTGATCCAAGGTCATGCCAAGAAGTCAAGTGCAGAGTGACAGGGGACATGGACGTGACTGTGACACAGCTCAGGCATAAACAAGAGCAGGGGTCTGAGCTGAAATGCAGCTCCAGACTGCAGGAGCTGCTGCTCACAGCTTTCTCACGCCACTCACCTAAAAACAACCTGAACCAAGGTGACACAGAGGCACCGAACTTGAGCACAGGCAGACAACCCACCATTGTGGGTTAGGCTCAAGGCCTGACTACAAAAAGAATAAGATTTAAAAAAACCCTAAGTGGTGTGTTTAATGCCCCACTTGTCACATATTCTCAAATATAACTGAAAAAACACTACTCAAACATCCTTCAGATGGGACTCAAAGCACCATGGCTGAGAGAGAAGGAAGAGACAAGTGGAAAGAATTTTTTGTAATTCAAGTGCACATTTCTTTAGTTGTAGCATGTGGTAGGACCCGTTTGGTTTTCCCTAACAGAAGTCATCTCATTAAGGTATGAAATAGATTTTCTAGGGTGACCTGAATGCATTCTTGCTATTGGGGTCTGGTGTCTGAACCTACCTGTTGCACTAAAATCTTTTTCTGAAGTTCATGTGACAAGTGGTAATAAATTTACCACTAGTTTTGATAAAAAGAAGACTATGTCTCAATGAAAGTCAATCTCTTTTGGGACTGTCTTTACCTGAACAAAATTATATAGGCCAAGTATAAATTTAACTATCATCCAGGCTCCTAGGCTAGTAAAACAAACACAAATTGTGCCAGCAGTTTTATTAGCTAACTTCTAAAAACTGTTTTATAAGTGGTTTTGAATATGTAAACTCCTATAGAGTCTGTGTGCTACCATTCATTACTTTCAAGGCTTGAAAACCAGTAACACCAATTTGAAGAAAAGTGGTTAGGAGGTTTTGATTGTAAAAGGTAACATTCTTTCTGATTAATAATGTTGACACTTAACTATTACTAATCCTTAACAGCATTTTATTTCTTGATTCAATGTAAGAATATGGCTTTACAGCTGCTATTTTGATATCAACATCTGCCATATGGAGATTCTGACTTTAAAAAGAAAACTAACCTAGTGTATGCCAGATACCAGGATGAATGAAAAAGCAATAAAAGCTGATTTGAAATTGCAATATATGAAGAAAAGGAGTCAGGTGATGTAATTAGCTAAAAAAAGCCATGAAATTCTGGAATTTTATTTATACTTAATGAATTTGTAATGCTAAGCCCCATAACTTTCAAGTCAAGTTCAACTTGTGGAAGCCATGAGCAGGTGTGATGAGTTAACTGAGCATTTTCAGACACAGACAATTGCCAGAGGGAGAAATTCTGCTCTTTTAGACTTCCTTGCACTGAGCAGTCAAAGGAATTTTAAAATGGATAGAATACAATATTTTTTTAGAAAGCTGTCTAATCTCATTTAAGTCCCAAGACAGTGCATGTATGTCAGAAAATTTACCTCACATGTGGAAATCCTCATCTAGATTACAGCTTCCAGCTGGAAACTTCACCTGCAAGTTATTGTGCTTTTTTCTAAAACACTGAGAAGTTTGTCATTTCTCATTCCCACATGTAAGCACTTATACACCATTATCAATCACCTTCAAAGCTGAATAAATCACTTTTCTTACATTTTATATTGAAAGATTTATCTTAAATTTCTTATTGTTTCTGGTTTTAATTGTTTCTGGCAATGACACAATTTTCAGTCCATACACATGGATGTATTTCTTATGTGTAAATATTTTTCCTCTACTTACATTTCTCTCTGAAGATGACACTGGAAATGTGTTGGGAGGCAGCACAGCCAAGAAATTGTGAATAGGTGTTTATCTTTAGCAGCATTTAAAGATAATATTTAGCTGTGAAGTAGTGAAACATGAGGATCATGACCCCTAAATAGATATTTTTGAGCATCTATCCAGTAGTTTGAATGTCCTATTGAAAAAGCAGAGTATGCTCATGACACTAAATATCTCACTGTCATACCCAGTAAAAGGCACCTGACACCTTTCTACTGTGCTTCACTTCACCATTTAAGAGAGTTGTTTTGAATAAAAAGCTAAAAAAGAAACAACTGAGTGCAGGGAATTTTTGTCTCAGGTTTGGTTCTTCTCCTCCTTCATTCAGGTGGTGGCTCAAGTGAGTCTTTTGTCCTCTGAAAGCTTTGAGCCAGACATGAGAATGAAATGGAGTCTTCAAGGTGGTTTTTTTTTTCAAGGTTTCTCATGTTGTTTATTAATTCTTACCGTACAATTTTCTCTGTGCCTGGCCAAGATATTCACAGCAGCTCGGACACAGGGCGACTGCCCCTGTGATGGGAGGTTACTACCTTCTTATACAGAAAATTACATCTCTATTATTTATAATTCCATGCCAATGCCTATTACCTATACTAAAAGGGTCATCTCTACTCTGACCCAATCTCCTTAAACTACTTTGTGCCCCTGTCACTGCAGAAGATGGATGTCAAGGGAGAACAAGAAGAACCCAGGGTACCACCCTAAATCCTCCATCTTGTTCCCCATTCTAAGAACCCCAAAACTACAAAATTTTCCACCCAGTGATAAACTACACAACTGTCTGTCACACCTTTGTGACTTGTAATTCCTCTCTGTGTTGGAAGTTTTCCTCATGAACTGAAATCAAAGCTTGTGTCTTCCTGGGCTCCATGCCAGGGTCTGCAACCCCCTCTGGACAGACCCCAGACCCCCCTTTCTCAGGTTCCAGGCCTCTCTGCTGAGGTCTATGACCTTCCAGGGCAACAAAGGAATGCCCTGGACTCTGACATTTTTATTGCCAGGAATCAGCACTAAGACTTGAACCTCTACTTTCATGACTGACAGCTTCAAAAACAGTTGTGCTGGGTGGTTGTTAACACAGGGACTCGGTATGGAGCCCTGGCTACTCCCAGAGGCTGGAGTGAGACTAAAGATAGTGCCCAAGGGCAGTCAGACAACAGCCTTAGAGCCTACTTCTAAGTTTGGCTTGGCTTTGAGAGTACGAAGGAGGTGTTACACCCATAATGTATACCCTTTTCCTTAAAGAAGACCTCTACCACACTGAATCATTTTCCTTCACCTCATTCAGCACAGCTGTTGTGGCTGGCAGTCTCAGAACCAGAGATGTGAGCTCTCATGTGAAATGCACCATTCCTATGCAGTTGCTAAAATTATGATAAGGACTAAAAGAAAGAGAATGAAAATAGCAATTAACAGCTTACATTTCCCCAAATGCTGGTCAGAATTCTGTGCAATGCCAAAGAGACACTCCGGGAGCACAACACATTTACCCTGCTGGACATCAAAACCCTTTTACAAACTGAAGAATTATGAAAGTTTCTGAAAGAAAAGGCAGCCACAGCCCTTAGAACTTAAATCTATTGCTGGTACTCATCTTCCCATCTTCACTCCTCTTCCTCCTTAATAAATGCTTTAAAGCATTCAATATTTGAATATACAAAGCATTACATTTACACTGAAGTCAGTAGGATTATCTTCTTTACAGCCAGAACTGCAGCAAAGGCTCCCTGGAAGCAAGCTTTCAGACACCAGAGAAAATTACCCACAGGATACAAACAAAAGACCTTTATGGTATATAAACCCTTCTCCTAACCTCCTAAGGGAGACTTTGCAGTGTGTTCATAAGGCAGAGATCTGGATCTTGTAGACAAGCTGAGGGATCTATTTCAAATCATAGGACTTCTGTAAGACAACCTGCTGTTTCAATCTTTTTTATAGCAGGTAATTTCTTACTCACTGCTTTGAAGAATGGTTTATCAAACAACTCAGACAAGGTGATTTCACAGAGTAACACTCAGTGTCTTATTTGCATTCTCTTCAGCTATTCAGAGTATGGAGTTCACTTTGCTGAACTTACAGTTTACACGCTTTGTAACCTTGCTCAGCTTCCTTCAGGCAGGTATTAGTGACAATTAGTCCTTGTCAGCCTCAGGCATAAACCCAACACCTGCCATGCATCTAGATGCTTCCTTGTGCCTTCACAGGCATTTCTACCTCTTGCATAGCTCTGACAGATACAAATACTGTTCACATCACATAGCTAAAAAATATCTCAAGAAATAAAATAGACACTTAAGTAACATGTTTGCAGTTTGTGAATAGTAAACTACACAAAGAGAAAAAACAAATGTAAAAGAAAATCCATTTTTCTTCTCCCATTTCCAAGTTAATATTTTTCATCAAGGGAGAAATGCATTGATAGGAAAAGTTCATGAATATTTCTTGCTCTTTAGTATACCTGCCAAGATATGGATGGTTTATCTCACCCCAAAATCATACATTGCCTTTTAAGTGCCTCATCTTCTGAACATTGGGGGCACAGAGAAATAGAAGCAAGAAGGTGCAAGTGCCTTATGTCCCAGCCTCCTGGAAACCCGGGAAGATGCAGGTGAGAGAAGGGGATGGCCTTAAGGTCTTATAGAAGCCAGTAGCTCATCTCCTACCAGCAAATGTCTTGTGGAGGCCTTGCTGGTGACCCATGGAGTACATCAGCCAGGTATCTTCATCCCAGGGTTTCATGGCCTGGGTGTCCTACTGGATTCTCCTATATGCTTCTCCTTTGCAGTACACCTTCCAAGACTCAATGTTTTTGCCATTCCTGTATTAATAGGACAATTTCTGTAGAAGAGACCCTATGAAAGCAAAGGCCGGTGTGATGTGGGGTTGGAAATGTCTGTGCAAAGAAGTGCATATTCTAGCTTTGCAGTAATATGGCTCTAGGGATAAGATGCTTTTCAGAATAAAATATCCATAATTATTTGTGGATAAATGTTAATGAAAATCTTGCAGCAGGGACTGAGTAACTTTAGGTTTCAGTTTCTGATCATGTAAACTATTTCAGCCTTACTGATTGCTTCTCAAAATCTGGAAGTTTCAAAAGCAATTGATATTAAAGTGAATTTCTAATTTAGAAGACAGCCTATGATGCAAAGGAATTAAACATTTCATGGAAGAAAAATATGGAAATCAAAAGAAATGGTGGGATTTGATGTACAGTCAAATACACATTGCCATAAATAGGAAATTCCCTCCCTACCTAATAGTGTAAACAACCACCAGGCAAGAGTCACCACAAGCAGGATTCTGGAGAGTCTTTCCTTGTACCCCTGTGACTGTGCCAACATAATCCATGGGGAATCATTATGGTCATCAACCCTATCTTGGAAAGACAGGTATCTGCTAAGGAAGGCAGGAGTCTCCCTTGAAGATGTAAACCCCCTCCCTCTGAATTATTATAATTTTGAAACTAAGGGGCTCTCAGGCAAAGATATGGGAATTGGAATAATAGTTCTTTATTAGGAGAATTAAAATAAAAATGCAGTAGTACAAAAAAACCCAACCAAACGAAAAGTAAACACTGACAGAGTCAGAATACAACCTGACGCCCTGTTGGTCAGGGGGTTGGTAGCAGTCCAATTAAATTGCGGCTGCAGTCCTCCTGGAGTGACAGATGTGGTTCTGTTGAAGCAATGATTCTGTAGAAGGCTATAGTTTTCTTCTGAAGGTTTAGTGGTGGTAAGGTGGGTCTAGTCTTCCTCTGGGAATCCAGTGGAAAAAGGCTGCCTGTGGTGTTCTGACGCTCAAATTTTGTCGAGGTAGGAATGCTGGGACTCCTCCCCCAGTGTGGAGCATCTCGTAATGGGATGATGTGATTTTATTAGTCATGCAGTGAGACTCAATGGCCCGTTAATAGCAGATATCCACCTGGAGGGGAGGATGGGTCATGGAAAAGATAAAAACACTGCCCCACCTGGTTTTAACAGATAGTAATAGAATACATCTGGTTACATCTTGCATTGCAGCTTAAGACAAACCTCCTCTTGGGAAATGGTGGTTAGCCTCTGTTTGGCAGGAGTAAATCCTATTTGCAACTTTCCAAAAGGAGCATTAACTCATATGCTGGAGTCAGGGAATTCCAGGGGTCTTTGCCTATTTCACTTCTGGGGAGTGCCATAAAGACATGGCCACTAGATCAGGAAGATGCCAAAGGAAAATGTCTGGGACAGGGCTTTGTACATTGCAGCACTGAACAGTTGATGATGCAGTTTGTCTTCTGAACCCAGAAGGGCAGAAGAGCAAGACAGAGGGCATTGTTCTGCCTCTGTGCAAAACCTTGCTGAGCTCTCATCTCAAACAATTTGCTGCTCCACTCTCCACACATCAGGAAGGAAATAGCAGAGAGAGGGAAGAAGCACAGAAGGGCAATTTGAATGATGACAGGGAGAGATCAGCTGCTTTGCAAGGAGAATTAAAAATGCTGAGAGGGCATACAAGTAAACCTTACAAAATCACAAAGCAGAAGAAAAGGTACATGCACAAGTTTTTCAGCAAATCTTTCCAAGTATCAGAATTATAGATCACTCACTGAAAACAGAAGGGGATCAATTTAAAACATATAAACTGCCTTTTTTTTTTTTTTTTTTTTCTCCCATGGGTTGTAGTGAACTTGTGGAATCTGTTGCCATAGAAAGCTGTAGAGGCAAAAGTTTCAAGTGTATTGTACTGATGTTGGAGGAACAGACCAGGACTTTCCCCTCCAGCATCCCTCTCACAATGAACATGGATAGTAAAGGGGTACAAGTGGAACGGATAGAAGAAAGCAGCTAGATTTGTGTTTTCTTCCTAAACAGCATTTTCAATTTTCACCATCAGAGATTGGTCTGACACCACAGGGCATTTCTTGAACTCTGGGAAACCCAATTAAATTTGCAACAGGCTTCAACTGATTCCTACACAGCACCCCAAACCAGCACTTCTTCTGCAAAACATTACATTTTGGGTTTTTTTAGTAGCTGAAAAAATACTGTATTAGGGCAGAAAGCAAGTCTTCAAATAGTTGTTTGTGGCTTTCTTAAACTCAACAGTTTTTGGAGTTATTACACCAAGAAAGTTCATCTCTAAAACAAGAAAAACAGACTCGGATGACATTCAGGATTGCCTACTCTGCTCAAGACAAACCAATGGTGAAAAGTATGTTAATCCCTTTGTGAAATACATAGTAGCAACATCACCCCAAGTATACTATCTGGCTTTGCCCCTCTCCCCATCTCAGTTTGGTGCATCAGTTTCTCTTTCACCTTTTGTTTAAGAAAGTAGCTGATGTGATTTTCCAACCAAGTCTACTCCTTCAGAGCTGTAAATAAAGACTTACACACAATGTGAACATTGTGTTCCCAGTCCTATGCCAAGCAATTGTTCTTCTGTGAGTTCTTTCATCATCGGGTAGGGCTTAGTTTGGTTTTATTTTTTGTTATTTTAAAATTCTTTCTCTTACAGTGCTTTTTAGTAGTTGTTTCTCCTTTTCCAGCCTTGGTAGACACAGGTCCCAGACTTGTCAATCCAAAATAACTAGACTGTCTGTACCACTACAGAAACTCCTTCACTTTTTCCTTTCCAGCTGATCCTGCCATGATGCTTTTTCATAGCCCTCTTCCAGCTACATGTCTCCCTGGATAAGCCACAGGCTGTGGCCAGAAGCATCTATTAATATTCCAGGTCTGATGCTCATTTGCCTCAGCAGTGATTAGCTTAGCCTAAGGCAACTATATTTTCAACTTTATAAGGACAGCTCACACTCTGATGCCTCTCTTTTGTGCCCAGAGAGCTGCCTGGCTTTTTGATTGAATGTAGAGTCAGTGAAATATGTTTATAAACAATGTAGCACATATATTACAATGTATTTTCTATTGAACTGAATTTATATTTTACTCACTTCCTGTAATGTTTATCTAACACTGCCTTTTATAAATACTATAGAATACACATTAAATAAAAGGTAATAGAAAGAGAGACAAAAGAAAAGTAATCTCTCAAATAAAATTTAAAGACACAATGCAGATTCTTAATTCAATTTTATTATTTATTTCAAACTGCCCAGGAGGTCCACCTAACTTACCTATATTATTAGTCATCACTGAAAAAGTTATTTTCTATTGATACTATGGTGTGCCCATCTGCAAACCCAGCTTTGGAGTGAACATTAATAATTATTATGAAAACAAGTGATCTTAGTCATTCTCAGAGCTACTTGGAACTATGAAGATTAAATATGGTATTTACTACAGAAGTATTTCTTTCTTTCCTTTAAGCTGAGTGTCAGAAGGAAAGTTTAATTCTACACTTGACTTGTCTCATTAGAACATTATTAAAATTTCATAGTACATGAACCAAGAGATGGACCCAAGTCCTGATAGAGCAATGCTTGCTGTTACAAGCAGTCTTGTTCTCAATATTTGAAGCCCCATGTGCTTTCCATACTATGAAGCCTACCCAGTAAGTGATACAACTTTGCAAGGTTTTCTTGGTAATAACATTCTCTTAATCCAATCATTTTATATTTACACAGTGCAATACTATTTGTCAGATATTAGGAATTGGCTATGAGAAAGCCTTTATTTTACGCTTTATTTTAATCACACAACATTTAAAAATAACAGATATGAACAAGTAACTTAAAGCAGGAGAAATTACCATGCAGGAGAGCAAACTCTTTTAAAAAAGCTAGTTGCCTGGTGAGAGGGTGATCAGCATTTTAGAAGTTAAGTTAAAATGAAAAACTTAAGAAACCCAAAAATCAGAACCTCTCATTACCTATTTTAATGCACAGTCATAGCCTGAGCTAGTTTAAGTGCTCAGGAATTATGCTTCCATCTCATTCTAGATCAATAAATGGGGGAAAAAATTCTAATCAAGACTGCAAGATGATTCAAAGTCAGGTTTCTGGTATACCAGTTGATGTGGGTAACATTTAGCCTAAGATAGCCCTTAGATTTTCACTTGCTATTGTTTAATGGCTTTATTCTGCCACTGACAGATATTTTAGATTACTTTAATTTTAAGCCTTTGAAGTATGCTATTAAGAAATAAGTCTGACAGCAGCAGTAGCAAAGAAAAGATATGACAAAGTTTTGCTACATGTTAATGGAAATAGGTCTAAGGTCACACCTTATCTTTGTGCTCTTGTCCTTCTTAATGCAATGGTTTAGGAACACTGAAAGGAGCAAAATAAAAGGAAAGAAAAGAATAGGGAATATAAAATGCACATAATGGCAGGATAATTCATCTGGGTTTTTTTTTCTCACCTTCATAACTACTCCAGCCATTTTTCTGCCAGCTCTCTCTCTATTACAGAACAGATGCAATTCAGCAAGAGAAAAAGGGCTGAATGCTGCCTGTTAGGATGGAAGACTTCAAGAGCCATGCTTGCATGGCTGTAAATCACAGGGCTTTGATAGGAACTGTACAAGTCCTATGAAAACCTATACTAGAAACCATCTGCATAGGAAAGGGAACAAGAGGAAGAAAGGAAGGAAAAAATAGAACCTAAATTTCAGTGGCCTCAGTCACATTTTTGTTTTAATATTTTCTCTTGTATGTCCAGTCCAACATACTTTGTAATACAAGAACAGAATTCTACAAATGTGTAGTTTTCTGTCTACAATAAGTAGGTGAAAATATGAACATTGAATATCCAATTGGATTGTTCAAGGTAACCTGTACATCAACAAAAGTAATTTTGTGTGATAAATCTGAGAAATAACAACAGCTGCACTCCATGTTCTAGCAATACAATTCATTTAGCAGATTTACAATCCATTGATAACACCTGAACCTAACAGCAACAGCTAGAAATCAATGTGACTATTAATGATTTGAATTTGACCTGGCAAGGACATTATTTACATAGCATGCAGGAGACTATTAATTAAATCATGAAATCAAAATACTGACAGAAATGCTGTATTTCAGAATGTATTGTGCTAATGCACAGTAAACATCTTGTTCTGTGTCTAACAAGTCCTGTGCAAGAGTACATGCTTCAATATCTGGGGTCTTTTATCAAATGCAACTAATGCTCCATTAGTTTTTGTGCTTTGAATACCCCTGAACTAGACCTTAAATTGGGCAAAACACCTCAAATGAACAAGTGTAGCTTACCTTTTAGAACTTAATCCACCATCCTCTGCATGAAAAACATAACATGTTCACAAGTACCAGAGTCTTTCATGCTAAAAGGTTGATCCTTCACTTTATTTCCATTCACTTAGCTGAAAGTCACACATGAGAACAGATTCACCAGAAACATTTCAAGTGGCAATAGGAGCCAGAGAGAGTCCTGAACAAATGCAAACAGGGGTCACTGTAGTGAAGCAGATACCCAAATTTAGGAATTTTGTCATTCTATCTACTAGGAAGTTGTTGCTTTTATCATGTTAGCAGTTAACCACAATTCAAACAGAAAGACTAAAAAGATAATTAGAGTGGTGACAGCTTCAGATTCAACAGATACCGGAATTAAATGTCTGCTTGAGATTTATGGTTCTACTTTCAGCTGCAATTGTTGATGCAGATAAGACTGTTGCAAGACAAATAGCATCTTTAAAAAATTATGCCCAAGCAGGTTCAGAAATATCTAGGTTCATTCACCCAAACTAAAAATATCCTCTATGCAAATAGTGCAATTAATAATGATGATGCTTTCATCAGCTCATTGCTAAGGCAGTATACTTCTGTGCTCTATACCACATTACAATCTGCCTTTTAATCCAACATTAAGAAGAATCTTTCTTTAAGTTTCCTTCACTGTCCTGGCGAAGTCATATTAACAAACAAAACCACTTGCCTTTTAGACAGTTGACTCTTCTATGCATGATAAATATGTTGTTTCATTACAGATTATTTTGGCAAGTGAAAGAATTCTCCTTTGACACACCTGGCCCTAAATACTAACATCAGACAGAAAGGTCTCAAGAGTCAAAGGCTCTTAATGTGCCATCCCTGAAAAGTAGATGCTTCCTCTTCTAGCTGAGTTTCCAGCATTGGGTAATTCTGGTCAATTTTGGGCTCCTTTCAAAGACAAGGAGGGACTCAGTGCCTCACAAAAGTAGAAAAAGAGGTATCATTCAAAGGCTAAGGATTAAATTCCCATTCTTTATCTCCCTACTTAAGTAATGTTTTATCATAGCAACCTAGCAGTGCTGCCTTCTAGGTAGGCACAATGCTTCCTAAGCAGCAAGGAAGATCACAGGCTCTGAAAACGGGTTGCCTGCTTTAGTGCCACGAGCACAATTCTTGCAATGCACAAACTGTCCATTGCAATGTCCAAACTGTCTCTGTGAGACCAGTTTAATACTGAGCTGAAATATGATGAAAGTCAATCTTCATCCCGTGCATACTTGCAGCACCACGTGCCACATTGCTTCAAAACTGGTACCCCTCTCATTAGTGTGATCTGCTATTTTCCTAATTAGTCCACTGGCTTGTCAAGAGCCCTGGATTCTCTGTTATCTCAAGTATAAAATAATTGTGTGCTTTTTAAAACTGCTCTCTCAAGCGTACAGGAAAGTAGAAAAGCATGGTTCAAGATGATTAATTCACAGTGAAAACATTTGAGCAGTGCATTTAATTACTTAGACATTCTCAATTTATATGACAAGGAGATAAAACCATAGTCAACACTTCCAGGAAGCAAAAGAAATTTCCCAGGTTTTATCTCCTTTTCAGTGGATTTCAATGGCCAAAATATCCCAGTTTCCCAAAGCTGGATAGTTCTGTCACACTGTCTGCCAAAGTTCCCAATGCAATGCCAGTTTGTTTGATCAAGTTCAAGAATAGTCCAGCTGACGCATATCAATACTTTCACCAGCTTTAAGCCCACAATTTTGCATCAGTCTAAAAGTAATTGCTGCTGTCTTTTGGCATCAGTGTGATTTTAACATGAGCAAACTCAGTAACTACCTGTCCCCTAGTTTGACACAGAGCGTGTGGAACTTCTCAAACTAAATTTGCCATTATGTTTTAACTGTGTAATAGAATTTTTTAGCATACTTCATAAAATTAAAGAATGGCTTGGATTGGAAATTACCTTAAAGATCATCTAGTTCCAACCCATCTGCTGTGGACAGGGACACTTTTCCATTAGACCAGGTTGCTCAGAGCTCCATTGAGCCTGGCCTTGAATAGTTCCAGGGATGAAATATCCACAACTTCTCTGGGCAACATGCTTCAGTGCCTCACCACCCTCACAGTAAAAATTTCTTCCTAATATCTAATCTAAACCTACTCTCAGTTTGAACCATTCCCTCTTGTCCTGTCACTACATGCCCTTGTAAAAAGTCCCTCTTCTTCTTTCTTGTAGGCTCCTTTCAGGTGCTGGAAGGCAATTAGGTCATCCCTAAACCTTTTCTTCTTTTTTCCAGCTGAACAAACCCTTATATTTATATATATTATGATAAATATTAATGCTATTCTATTACTAAAGTACTACTTAGCATTTATATGTCTTTGCTATAGTAAAATTTTGCTTTACAAAGTAACTCAGAGTTCAGGAAGAATAGTATAAAATAGGCTAGAAGAATTCTCTTTCAGTTTGATTTACTGGCATATAAAGCTTAGACTCTAACCACAATTAGCTAGCTAATATCCTTTAGAGTATACATTTGTTTCAAAAATATAAGATAAACAGAAAAGGACTACACATATGATGGGTAATTTCAAACAGTCTCATCACGAAAATGCAGAGATTTATCCAGTTCTCCTAGTTGTCTTTTCTGACTCTAATAAACCACTGTTTTCCCCAGTGGCGGTATCACAAACAAGTACTCTAAAATCTGTTTATATAAGACAGAGAGATAAAAAGGAAACGGGAATAGTTCTTAAGGGACAGCTTTCCAATAATTTTCCATTTAAAATCCTAGCCTTGACGGAGTTCAGAACTTAGATAATGAGACTTACTATGGCAAGCTGTTAATTACTTTTTATTTCTGGGAAAATTGCAAGATATTTTGAGTGTAATTGGTACAGCTCCTCTACAATATTACTCCAAAGGCACTAGGAGGAGCTCTAATTGTTCCCCAAAAGACACTAATTTCTACCTAATAGCTATTAAAGTAGGCCCAGTTTATTGGGTTTTTTAATACAGATTTTGCATAGCAAGTTCAAAATACATCCATAGCATAGATATGCAACTTTATTACCAGAGCTAAAAAAGACCTCATTCAGAACAAATGTTTTTTGTTACTGTGGTCTTTCTCTGTACATATTTATCTCTGTCTGTTAACATGGTTCATCCTGTACACAAACATTATGTGTTCCCTTCAGGAATTGAATGGTGATGGCTGCAGATGACTTGGCCTACCAGGCTAGTAACACTGCCTGAGTGGATATATAATAATGTACATATATTATATACAAGCTTTTTCTGGTTTGGGAGAACACATTGATGACCAGAGGTAAAAGGTATCTCTCTGTAGAAACCTGGTTTTAAATAGACATTTAAATAATTCCTTTAGCTCATTAGACACACGTATTTAAGCTGGATATGGTTAGGTACCAAGAACTGCATTACAGGTACCTTAGGTTACATCTACATGACCACAAACATCTCCGCAGGCAGCAATTTCCTCTTTGCAGCCCAAAGAGCACCATCCAGACCACATCAGGTGTTATGTCCACTCTGCACTGCTCAGTGCAGTGCTCAGTATCTATTCTATGTTCTTAGATGTCTTCTCACCGGCACACTTCTCCAATACAGCACATGCACTGTGTGCACCATTTTCCTGCTCAGGGCACAGAAACAGACACCTTAAGGAAGGCTCCTACCTTTGTGCAGCACTGTCTACAATGACATCTGCTCTCACTGATCCTACTTCTACATCTGCTGCATTTGCTCCTTGTACTTCTTCAGAGGATCTCTGATGTCTTCTCTTTCCAGTTTGAGGGCCTGGCTTTTTCCTGCAGAGGGAATCACAAGAATTGCCCCACACATCATAGGTTTCACTCCAGGTCAAGGGCCTGAGCTGCCCATTCAGATATATGGTACTGCTGTGGTAGGCCAGCCCACCTGAGCTATCACCATTCTGTTTCTGATAGGAATGACTGCTGTATACACACAGGATGAACAACAGCGGGACCACAATTTTCTGGATACCAAGGAGCCTAACATTTGCTATTTAACACTAAAACCCCATTTTTCCAGTACACTATACTGCCCTCCAGGGCTATGCCATCACTAACAAAAGAGAGAAAAACCCATGCATGTCCTCAATGAACAAGTTTGGTGGGGCAGGCTGAGCAATTTGAATGATGGAGCCTTTATTACCCTTAAAGACCATTGAGAAAGATGAATACAGCAGCTGCACTTGAGACACCAAGGTCAGAAAGGTAAAGCCAAGATCCTTTTCTCAGGCACAGACATATCAGCCGACCACCCAAGGTTCAAATACCACACTAAGGCTTGGCAGACACTGTGTCTCCTTCTAATATAAACACACAAGCACTCACTGATGCACTCCCACTAGCCTTGACCACCTCAATACTTTGACCAGTGTGTGCATTTGTCAGCTGACTACACAATGGGCTGGCTACACCTTAAGGGGCTGGATGAATACCAATAGGCCCAATCCCAGGAGTGTCTGCTTCCCCAAATATGCAAAAGTTCTGCAGCAATCCCTGGGATAGTTTCCTAAAGGAAATTGCTATGATTTCAAATTGAAAGGTCAGTGCTGTGAAGAGAAGAGCCATTTGCACATAATTCTAATGCTGAAAGAAGCTGTCACAAGGAGAAAAAAACAGTTTCAGATACCTAGCTCCAGATATAATTTGTACCTTGAAGATTAAAAACTCTGCAGCTGGCATTAGTAACAGTCTGGCAGCCATGAAAGCTGCAGAGAATCCTGGCAGTCCTGAGGAGATGATATTTCTGCCTACATTCAGAGACAGAAGATATTGCTATACAGATCTATGCTTAAGAAAACTGAATTTAAAAAGATGGCCTTGGCAGGCTGAGAGATCAGTGATGCCAGCATCTGCCCCAGCAGTTTAAACAGGTCATCTTAGACAACAGCTCTAATTCTGAAAAAGAATCTCCTCTCCAGCTGTTGTAGCATCCATTATTGGAATTCACAGCACAGATCAAATCACCTCTACCTCGAAAGATGGGGTCTAAGCACAAATCCAGTCACCTCTGCCTCAAAAGTTTGGCTCTAAGACATTCCATCCTGCATTGAAGAGAAGCTTACAGGTGCAATGAAATGCCAGCATCAGTGCCCACCATGGTGCTATTATTCTCAGTGTATCCATTCAAAAGTTCAAGACATAAACATTTTCTTTCTTGGGTCCAGTTGATGATCACTAAACACTAATCACATAAAAATGCACTTTCTCTGCATTCTACCTTCATTTTGGTATCAGTAACTCACCTCTGCATCTACCTTCAGTATTTGGAAGGAATCTTCTCATGCATGAGTGACTTAGATATTTTGTCCAATTCTATGTTTTCTCTGTGTTTTTTTCTAATCTGCTTCTACTTTGGCTAAATAAGGCTCCAGAGAGACCGTGGCTTCTTCTTCCACTAGCTTGAGCATCTTTGTCAAGCTCAACATTCCCCCCAAAAAGCTGCTAACATGCCGCCTTCTCATGCATCAAGGCAGCATTCTCCTCCTCCTTTATTACAAGTCCTTAAAGTAGTTAATCTGGTGAATATCTACAAATTCAAGCTTGAGTATATCCAGTAGGCACTCTCCCAAGCTATACTCCTCCAATAATCCTGAAAATATATGCACAGGAGAAGTTAGAGAAGTTAGTTTTTTAAGGCAAGTAAGCCTTTACTTACATATCTTGGAGTCAGTGGATATACTCTAATTCTTGCAGCCTACTGCTTTCACACTTTTAGATCTGTTTTTGCAGCATCTGGAAGAACATGGCCATTACCAGAAGTTAGGAGTTAGCACAGTCAGTGGGTGATGCAAATTTTTATTTTGTCAGCTGAACTGTCATCTGTGGTAGCACAAGGTAAAGCTGAGAAAGCAGAGAAGCTGTACTTCTCTTTAAAAATACTGCAGATGTATTGGATGCTTGTGACACTGAGCAAGAGCTGGAAGAAGTGAATTAGAGTAACTTTGTGGTGTCAGAGCTGTCACACAAAACTGAATTTCAAGTAGGGGAATTTAGGAATGGGAAAGATAAAGCGAGCTTTTTGTGAGCAGGTCAAACTGAATAACACTCAGAATATCAACAGTATGAAACTGTATAAAATGACAGCCTTTGCCTCCATCTGTCCAAACAGACTACTCTGTTGAGTTTGGTTTTGGCAGGGAATAAAGATTAAAGAGCTTAGACAGGACTCTAGTATGAAAACCTTTTCTCTTAAGTCCAGAGCTGCACTTGAAGTCTGTTGATGAGCAGAAGAGGGTAGCTGTTCCCTCCAGAGTGTCATTGTGCTGTCTTTTGAAGCCAAAACTTGCTGCAGCTGGCAGTTACACAATTCATGCATACAAATCAAGCTAAAAAGGCCAATTGAAAGAGTTTTCTATATTGACTAGCCATATGTTCAGTGATATCCAGGTACTCTACCTGCTGAACTGCTGATGGTTTTGATGCTATCTATTAACTTCAGTGGTGATTTTAGCATAAGCATCACACTTGCAAACTCCAGCTTGAACTCATTTGTTATGTGTCAGTAATTTTCAACCTCTAACAATAATCTTCCACTTCTTAGACTTGCTTCAGTGTTGCTTGTTTCCTGCTTCAACTTACAAGACAGAGCTGCTGGTAGACTTCCCTTTTAGATATTGGATGGCCCAAATATCATGGAGTTCTTTCTGGGGTTGGATGATGAACCTGAGGGAACTGGCTGATGCCATTGTAATGCTACTCTATAATCCTTGACTCCTCATAAAAATTGGGAGGAGTGCCTGAAGACAAGAGAAAAACAAATGTCATCTTATCTTTAAGAAGGAGGACCCAGGAGACTACAGGCCAGTCAGACTCAGCTTGATTCCTTGGAAAATGATGAAGTAGCTAATCCTGGAAACCATTTCTAAACACATGAAAGACAAGAATCATATGGAAGAGTCAGCATGGATTCACCAAATGCAGGTCATGCTTGACAAACTTGACAACCTTCTATCAGGAAATGACTATTCTGGTAGAAAAGGGTGGAGCAGTGTATATTTAGTAAGGCTTTAGTAAGGCTTTCTAACACTGTCCGCCAGAAGATTCTCACAGGGAAGCTGCTGAAGTATAGGCTGGATTAGCAGACAGGGAAGTGGACAAAAACTGGCCAGGCCCAGAGGGTGATCAGTAGCATGAAGTCAAGCTGGAAGCCAGTAACTGGCAATGTACCCCAGGGCTCAATACTTGGTTTAATCCTGTTTACTGCCTTCATTAGGTGGGGTGCAGAGTGTACGCTCGGGCAGTTTGCAAATGACACGAAACTGAGAGCAGGAGCCAGAGAGCCATGCTGCCATCCCAAGGGAGCTTAACAGGCTGGAGAAAGAGGCCAACAGAAAGCCCAGGAAGTTGAATAAGAGGTGCAAAGTCCTGCAGCTGGAGAAGAACAACCCCATGTACCAGGGCATCAGAGGACACCCAACTGAGAAAGCAGCTTTCAGAAAATGACCTGAAAGGAGTGTGAAAAGGGGATGGAGTCAAACTCTTTTGAGATGTGCCCATTGACGGGACGAGAGGCAAGGGTCACAAATTGAAACACAGGTGACATTGTTTGAACCTCAGGAATCACTTTTGCACTATGAAGGTGACTGAACACTGGTATAAGTTGCCTGGTGAGGTGCTGGAATTTCCCTCCTTGAATGCAGGGTCACTGTGCTGGGCAACCAGCTCTAAGTGGCCCTGCTTGAATAGGGTGGATGGATCAAAAGACTTCCAGAGGTTCCTCCCAATCTCAACCATTTTGTGAAATTTATTGCTTTTCCCTCAACTTCACTGAGTCATTGGGACTTTTTCTCATTGTGATGATACCTTTCATTTCTTCAGCTGCACTGACATTTCAGGACAAATTTCTCCCCAGCATTTGCATACTAGAGCCCTGGGTGTTAGATTACAGAACCACACAAATGACTAAGAACAGACCTGCCAGGTGGTACGGTTTGATCTGAGCAGTGCAAGCTTCAGCACTTGCTTCCAGGAATCATCATCTCAGGGACTTCCTGAGTACTTAATAGTAATTGAGATTTTTTTTAATGAATGAATCCAATTGTTTTTGGAACATATGTAAATCTTTAGCTTCCACAATGTCCTGTGATGACCAGTTCCACAGCTGAATAGCATGTTATGATGAATTATATTTTGCACCCTACCCTGGGCTAGGTGGCTTTGACACCCACTAACTCCTGTACAGAATGAGAGTGGAAGAAATTCCCTATGCAGTTTATGCCAGTCACAGCTTTACACATGCAAAACCCAGTTCTCTCTATGAGACCAAAAAGCCTGGATGGGGACTCAGCAAACTGTCCACCATACAGAAATCATTCAATTCCTTGGTCACAAAATCAGCCACATATTAGATAGAATGTTTCCAGTTTCAATATATTCTTCTTGAGATAACAGGACAAATGATAAAGTGTTCAATATGTCAGTACACCATAGATTTATACAGCAGTATATCCATTCAGTGATGAACAGTTCAAGACAGAAAAAACATGAGTGGAGGATGTTGCTGAGAGAGGATGATGTTAATTGCATCTAAGCTTTGTAATGGAGCATGATGGCTTTAGAGCTGTGAATAAGCCTGGGAAATGCAGCATTTCTACACAAGGCAGTGAAAAGGACTCTTAGGACAGAAACAGCAGCTGCAAAGAGAGGAACAAGTAGCATACACAGAATTTAACTATTCATGAGATAAGTCATAGCCACAGTGTCGATGTTCAAGACCATAGAAACAAAAGCAAGAGCTGAAATATGCAATGACTTTTCAACTGTGTGTATAATAAAATAAAAACATACAAAGACCAAGTGATTTTTTTGTCCTCTGTGTAGAAGAAAAATTATTACAGTCCTTTTTCATCAGCAAATATATCAAACAAGAGACCGATTACTTACTTTCATAAACAAGAAGGCAGAAAGGCTTTAGATTTTTGTGAAGACATTCATACAACCTCCCTGACTCTACCACAGCACACAGGCATGTCCCATTCACAAAAATGCTGGGTACTTTGGTCTGTAGCAGTATTAGGTTTGCTTAAAATTTGGCAACCACTAACATTTTGCTTATTATGACTCCAGAAGAACATCTCTTCTCACAAAATTTACACATTTCTTTTATTTTCAGACTGCTACCTTCATCAGTTTCATACTTCCACTGTTTGCCAGAGCAACTGAAGCCTGTAAAGTATCATGTGAGCATGGAATGGCAGCAGTCACTAGATTTTCATGGTAAATATCTCCGAAACAAGCTCATATTATTCAAAGATGTATTAATCAGCAGGAAATGCAGACCTGTCAGCAAATATATGGTGCTTGGAAGCTCTTGCAAATAAACAATGATTTTAATTTGCTAAAGATAGTTCAACATATTTATGTAGCAATCTCACAAAGCAATACTCTGATTATTTTCAGAAACTCCTGCAAGCAATGTGCACAGTGAGCATTTTTGCCCTAATAAACACTTTCAGGTCTAATACAAGAAGTAGAATAGAAAATTACGATCTCAAAATAGAACCATGCTTAAAATAAAACTTCAGGTTTACCTCTGATATTTAGAGAGAAAGTGAAAAAAACAATGCAAGATTGAACAATAAAAACAAGGTTAATACAGAAATTATTGCAGCAAGAGTAGTGAGGCTGATGAATGAGGATGAATTGCACCAATATTTTGTTAACCTCTCTGCACTAAGAGGATAATATGGATATGCTAACATGGCATATTTAAGTCTCATCTGTGAATTTTTCAATCAGAAAAAATAAAGAAGGAACAGTAATATTTTTGGCATCAAAACTAGACTTAATGTGTTTGTTTTTTAAAATTCCTAAAGAAAAGCAATCTGATATAAACAATGCTAATGTCAAACCACTGCTAATGACAAACAATGCTAATGTAATACCTACATCAGAGGCATTCCATTAAACACTTCTTGCAGCCCTATCTTGAAAAACCTCATACTTGAATATTGACTGTAATGCTTTTTTATTATTATTTGTGATAATAACTATATTTAGTATTTATATGATTGTTACAGAGGTTTGTTAGTCTGTAGCCCACCAGTCGTACATACAACTGGTGCTCTGCTAATTAAGTTTCATTTGCAGCAAAGAGATCTTTTGTATATTGATTTAATCCTAGAAAATTAGAGCATATTTGTTTTCTGGGATTTCTGATTTCATAAAGGGCAAACAGTGCCTGACTAACCTAGTGGCTTTCTACAATGGAATGACTGGATCAATGGATAAGGGAAAAGCAATTTATGTATCTACTTTGACTTCTGAAAGGCCTTTGACAGAGGAAAATGATCAATATTTACATGTGCCACGATCCAGATTTGGATATTTCTGTAGTCTGTGTTCCACTACAAATATTTTGTCCTATAAACTTGATTTTCAAAAAAATCCATTTGCAGTGGAACAATGAAAAAGATAGCTAATTATAGTTTCTTAAATTAAACTAGCTCTGTAACAGATATTTTGGAGGAATTGACTGTGATACAAAGTGCTTCACAGTCTCTCTTTATGACTCTGTCCCAAGTCAAAATCTGATTAATTGTACAGTAAAAACCTTGAACAATCTCTAGACAGGCAGAAAATAGGATATGCCAAAAATGGTTGAATCCAAAATCTTCCAGTGCACATACTTCAAAATAGCTCAAAGCACAATTTTTTACCTATAAAAAGACTAAATCAAAGCACAATTGATCAAATAATAATAAGATATCTACAGCCATTTGTAACCAATGTGATCAAAGGCAGAAAAGTAAAGCTATTGTAGCAGTACAAGGAATTTTAACATTATTTCAGTGCAGTAAGCAATATAGTCACATGAAGAAATATATTTGTAATAAGAGTGAAATAATTTCAGCTCATGAGTATTAAAAAATTAACTCCCAGCCTCAAAGACTTAATGATTGCAAATCCATTGACATAGTACATTCTATCCACTGTTTTGTGGGAAAAGATTAGCAAAATACAACTGAAAGGAGCTGCACGAAACAAGGATTTAATTTAATACATGACAAAAAATGAGCAAAAAGTTTTCCAACTAAAAATTAATAACTTAAAGACAATGCAATATATTTGGGAACCTCTGACAGACTGAAAAGCAATGCCAATCAGCAAGACTGGACCAGGATATTGTTGCCTGGCTGCTGACCCTGCAATTTGGGTGACTGGCATAAAAGTGCACAGAATTAAGAAGCAATACTAAATCTTTGAGTATAACGTAAGTGGAGATTAAGACTTACTGAAATTTGTCAGCCACTAATACACATGAAGTCAGCATAAAAGAGGAATTTTTTCTGTTCAGTGATTTTAATAAGTATTTTAATAGCTTATAAAACTTGAACTGTTTTTGCTTCACTGATACTTTAAAAATAGTTCTAACAATAATAATTCATACTAATCATCTAGGTTCAAAATTCTGCTCATGTCCATTTTGTCCCAGTTTTTCATGAAGCAAGACTGTTTTGCACATGGACTGGACATGAGCCCTACTCTGCATGAATCCTGAGAGATGAGAAATGAAATAATTAATGAAAGACCAAGAATTTTTAATCAACAACTAAGGGATGAGATTATCCAGCTGGAGTTTGGGACTGACCGCTTTTAATAGAATTGATATATTTGATATTTGGGGTTTCCAAATGAGCCATAACTGAGAAAAGAGAACTTTTGCAGCGAGAGAAAAGGCTTATGGGGAGGTGGCTGCTGTCAATGAGACTCTCTCTAGCACCAGATAAATTTTGTTGGGGCTAAATTATCCTGTGCAGAAAAAATGAGTTGTTATCTGATAGTATTTATTAAGTACATAATATTTATGTACTTATGCAAAGTACAACTACTGGCCAATATATTGACAACCCAGGCATTCACTCCTCTCACCATACTCTAAACTCATGCATCTACATATGGCCTAATTTTAGCTTTGCAATAGACATGTCAGGACAGTATTAATCAAAAGTTTGAGGCCATATATCAACAGTCAGTTCCATTTCACAGATTACAAAAAAGGTATAAAAGAAAATGAAAGTCTTATTGCAGAGTATATTTGCAGGAACCAAATCTCAGTTTTTACCATAGAGGGAGGAGGATGCCAGACCTTCTGCAACTCTTAAACACCAAGATCAAATACACACCTAGAAACTCTTTAGGGAAATCACAATGCTTTGAATAGTAACAGAACTCTGTGGGTCTTTAGTATTAGTCTATTGTACAGCAGACAAAATCAGCTCAAATAATACAGTTAAACAGTACTTGTGACTGAGAAATTACCTGCTGGTTTGTGTTATGTGGTACTATTCACTGACTATCCAAGAGAAAGCAATGCTGCATTTGTCTATACCAACACATACCTGCTAAAACCAGTGCTGTTTAAAGACACTGACTACATCAAAACTGTGGCTGATTCTTCAAGCAAGTCCAAAGAAATTTGCCAAGCAGTCTACAGATGGATTTCATGACCTAGTTTTGTGCATTAGGGAAAGAAAGAAAGAAAAAAAGGAAAATAGAGCAAATGCAGACTTGCTCTTTTGGAGGATAAGGGGAGCAGAAAGGAATAGGTCTGCCATCCTCCTAGTCTTTAGGGGAAGAAAAGAAAAAGAAATGCAAGGTACTTTGTCACTCACAACCTCATTCACCTTAAATAAGACACATGAGATTCTCACACCGACAGCTGCAAACTTTCTGAACCAGCAGCAGCTGAGTGTCACTTTACATCCAATTGCAAGAACCCCCAACTGATTAAACCATTCTCCCAAAGGTAACAGGAAAAAATCCTTACAAGCTGTGTTCATGTTACAAAATAATTCTAAGAAGCAAGCCTGGGAGTAGCCAGACATCCCATCTACATATTAAATATCCCAGAAATTAAAGTGGCTTAGTCTAGAATGAAACCCCAGAGTGACTGGGGTAAGATAATAGCAGGGATTGCTTTTCAGAGGTTGCATGGACAAGATCTTGCTAATATCACATCACCGTGTCTGTGCCAATAGATTTGTGGCTTCCCAAGCTCTGACACATCTCAACATCATACTCTAAGGCATCCTGTATTCATCCTTTCCTTCTTGAGTCGCCAGCTTAGCAAACTGCAAAGGGCCTTACCCATTACTTTGCAGCAGAGCCTCTCTCTGCAACCAGAGCAGGAGAACATTAGAGCCCAGTGCTGCATCACTGGGCTAAACCAGCATCACACAGAAGAAAACAAATAGTGAGCTACTAACACACCAGGAAGGATGGTCAGATGCCTTTCCCTGCTGTTTAACTAGCAGATGCAGTGGCATTTGATTGTGCATGGCCGCTGGTCTAAGGCCTTCTGCTACTACATCATATGGGCCAGGACTTGAGCAGTAGCTTGGGAACAGTCATTCCTCAGTGTCTTGGTTTAGGGTAAATTTGGGAGAAAACTCTGGAATAGGGTCTTTTTGGGAAGCAGACCCAAATGGCCCCTCTCTCAACTGGTTTGGGAAAGAACTTTCTTGGAGAAAAGTGGAAAAAACTATTTAACAAACAGAGTGCCCACAAGCATAAAGAATAAATAATATGAAGCAATAAAACCTTTTTTTGCTTTGAAATGAGATGATAAATTCAGAAAGTTTTTGCTGTGGGTAGCTCAGCCTGCTCAGCCTCTTATAAGTCTCTCAGGAAGTCTAGTCCCCAGTGGGCTGCAGGTGCAAGCTCTAGGTGCTCTTCTGGGTTTTTTCAGTCTGGGGTAGGTTTAAACAGTCTTAGGGAAAAGGGGGAAAAAAACAGTCTAGGAAGCTTTTTTTTTTTTGTCTCAGCTAGCTAAAAGTAACTAAAAGTAAGGAGATCTCTGTCCCGCTGCTGTTTGTGCCTTAGATGAACATTGTCTGGAGAAGGAATATGTGGGAGTTAGGCAGTTTTTCTCAAAACAAACTCTTCTCCGTGTCTTTCCTCCCTTTGCTCTCAGAACTAGTTTTAAAGGTACAGAACTCAATATACAGCACATACAGAACAGATGATTGGGGATACACACATCATAAAGTCACCCTAGGACACAAAGACATCACTGCTTAGGTGGACAGGACAATGACCAACACATGTGAAGGCCTCATTTTCCTTTCTATTTAAGAACTCGTCTGGGACAAAACTTATTTAAATTGATATTTTTCCATAGTGAGCATCTGGCTAATTTTCTTCTCCTTTAACAACACAACTGAAAAAGGACCACTTATTTATTCAAAATAAATGTTTTGCTCCTGTGATCCTGCAGAGCCTATTGTACAGTTCCCATTCTAGCAGGTCCTGTTGGAAGCTGGTGGACAGGCCCACTGCTGCTGTAGTAACCAGTCCCTGATATGACTTAGAGGGCTGTTCAGTGGCTGAAGTGAATGCCAAATCAATTCTGAGAGAGGCTTAATTACACTGAGTAAAATAATAAGGACTTTGTACTCAGTACTCTTGTTAACAGACTGCAAGGGAAAGAAATGAAATTGTGCCCTTTCATTTCCAGAGCTGGAACATCACCCACGGATGTGGTAGGAAGCCTGCCAGAAAGCCAGCCACAGCCAGTATTACCAACAGACCAAGATAAATGCACATTACAGCAAACAGCTGTGCTACTGGGTGTTGCACCCTTGGTGCCAAAGGCTCAGTTGTCTTTCTCATGAGCACTTTGATATATATACCTTCTTTGGAAAGAGGCAAAAGCATGAAGGACTTGGCACACTTGCAATAAACATTAACTGAGATATTTGACTGACTTTATTGTGGCTCATGGTTTTTATCTTACTGCTAAGATAAGAACAGGCAGAGTAAACAGACTTTGTAGTCTATCACCACAAGTATGGGAACTACATAATTGTGCTATGTTTACATGCTCAGTGTCAGTGACAGCACACTGAGTATTACAATATACTGTTCACACAGCAATGCATTTACTGAAGTGATTGAAGTAGTTTTCTAGCAACTGCAATGTAATTTCAATACTGCAATCATTTACACACAGTAGATGGAATTGTACCATTAGGAAGTTTATACACCTTAATGCTTTTCAAATAATTTTAATAGTGCTATATCACAGCATTTGACAGTGTCATGATAATTTTTTTGTATCAGCATTATGGAATGTCCAAGACAATCACTATTAGGAGTACCAACAGAGAGGGCAAGCACCTGGCCATGCAGGAAGAGGGAGGGGACTGATGCTGCAGCCAAATGTGGCAGTAGGGCTTGACCTTCTTGCCACATGGATGTCTGGCACAAGTCCTGGCAGTGGGGCAGGTGCCACTTGTGCCTGCAGCAGTCTGGTGAAGGACCACAGGAAATGAACATGCCAAAGTCAAGAAATGTCTTAGGGAAAAGAGTCCTCTGAGGGACAAGAATAAGTGTAGAGAACAAAGACAGGAGAATCTGCTGGAAGTTGGACTGAGAATATGCAAAGTCTTTCATTGAAGAAAAGAGAGATGCTAACATATCCTTGGAAAATTATGAACTGGGGTTAAACGAGAGGACTATTCCCTTCCAGTCCTGTTATTTGCTTCACCCTTGATTTGCTACCGGTGATAGAAATTAAGAATTATGTGAAATTAGAATAATGATATTGCTTAATCTAAGCACCATGCTGGTACACAAAACCTTGCAAAAATAATTACTGTGTTTGATACAGTAGGTAATTTGTCAAAAGATTAATGCAGTAAAACTTATTGGTACTAAAGTTCCAATCATGAAGAGAGAAAATATTGATTAGAAGCCTCTTGCAGTGACAAAAAACAAGTTTAAAGCACTTAAATTCTCAGTTCCTCAGGAAAATTAATGAAGTTAACACTAGTCCTGCTACTTTAACTGAGGAAATAATGAGGACAGGCCTTACCACTGTCATTGCTGACAAAGGCTAAACCAATTTTAATATTTTAAGAAAAGTACTTAGCTAATTAAGACCATTACCAACTAGTATTCCTTTATGTTACTTTGAAAATGTTAGTAGATTGGAATTTTTTTCTCGTTTGAAAAAGGCAATATATAGATAAGCAATAATTAATTCAGAAAGATGTCTGCTTGGTAAAGGGAATAGGGAGTTTTATGCTGTTTCAGTGGTAAGCTAGGACCTGCTATGGGATAGCTCAGCTATCATGTATCAGTTACTTGATATAGCACCAGAATGCTTGGACAGACATAGGAACACTGATTGTCTGATTGTCTAATTGTCAATCATTTTAGCTACTTGCAAATCCAATGAGTGCTGCTTAGAACAATTTTTACATTCAAACTAATGAAATAGGCTGTTGTAAAAATCATAGAATTAAATAATATCTTGAGTTGGAAAGGGATCTTAAAGACCATCTAATTCCAACCTCTCTGCTGTGGGTAGGGACACTTTCCACTAGATCAGGTTGTGCAGAGCCCCATCAAACCTGGCCTTGAGCACTTCTAGGGATGGGGCAGCCACAGCTTCTCTGGGTAACCTGTTTCTGTGCCTCACCACACTCACAGTAAAAAATTTCCTCCTAATATCTAATTTAAATATATGCTCTCTTCCAGTTTTAAGCCATTCCCCCTTGCCCTGTCACCAAATACTCTTAAAAAAAATCTCTCTCCAACTTTTTTGTAGGCTCCCCTCAGGTACTGGAAGGCTGCAACTAGGTCACTCTGAAGTCTTTTCTTCATTCTTATAATTACTTTGATTTATAACCAGTGCAAAAACATGTACTGGACAACAATGCATTCTCTGGAAGAACTAAAAACATCTAGTAAATCTAAAAAGGTTTGTAGGAATTAGAAAATTTATATTTTATTACTGGCAAACCCAGTTTTCTATAAATTGCCAAAGTAAATACTTAAGCATATGAATAACTGTCCATGTAAGAGCCAAGAACCTTCTTTCTTACTAAAACCAGTGTGTTCAATCCACTAATAACTGAACAGACAGAGAGGGGGAAAATTATATTGCTGGATTATGATTTACCTTAGTGCCACATTGTTGAATTCTTCTTCAGAGATTTACACTCATTTGCATTACCATCTTTATTTGTACACTTTATAAAAGCTGTTGACAGATAGACATTATGGTACAATGAAAGAGACTCATAAAAATTAAATTAGAAAAGATATGCAAAACCCTAGACACAGGCAAAATGCATCATACATGGCCCTGTAAACCCACTGGTGCTGTATAGTAATAGTTACAGTTATTAAAGTAATCCCAAGATGAGCAGTGCTACCCAGATTAGACACAGTGCTGGCCTCTATCTGGTGAGAAAATTCACTTCTTTAGGCATTGTACTATCTATGCTATAAGGAAGTAGCATGAGTAGAGGCAGTACCTTCTAGTAGAGCTAACATTATGAAGTTCACCATATTGCATGAACCAATGGCCTCATTATATCCTATTATATCCAAGGTCCATATATTTCAGCCACTCTGAGAGTGATGATTGTTTCATACTCTTTTTTTTTTCAAGTAGCCAGTGCTGTTTTATCCTCAGCTGTGAGAGCCTCCTTTTTACATCACTTTGCTAGTTGTCATGGCCAAGTGCTACATACTCTGGATCAGGTGGCTCCTAACCCTCCTCCTCATAGCTCTCTTTAACATAACCTTGAAGCCAGTGATCCAGAAATTCAGGCTTTCTATTACATCTCCTTAGAGACCAGCCACAAGTTCATGTCATAATTTTTCAGTTGAGGGGTTTTTTTTCCCCTTAAAGGCCTGATCATCTTCAGGAAAGTAAACACCAGCTCCTCAAGGAACCCATTAATACAATCCCCTGGAAAACCTCCTTCAGGGACAAGGAAGAGAACAGAGCTGGCAAATTTTTAAGGACATCTTCATGGAGCACACAAATGAGTGATTCTCAGGCACAAGAAATTCAGCAAGGAAGGCGGGAGATGGGAATCACTGACTCTGGACCTGCTGGTCAAGCTAAAGGGCAAGAAGTATGTGTGCAGGCAAAGGAAGCTAGAGCAGGTAACCTAGAAAGAGTATAGGGATGCAGTCCAATTGTACAGGGATGGGGGCAGAAGGCCAAGGCGAAGTTGCAGCTAGACTTGGCAAGGGATGCAAAGAATAACTGGAAGGGATTCTACAGGGTGTAGGGGACTTTTTACAAGAGCATGTAGTGACAGAACAAGGGGAAATGGCTTCAAACTGAAAGAGGATAGGTTTGTATTAGACATTAGGAAGAAATTCTTTACTGTGAGGGTGGTGAGGCACTGGAGCAGGTTGCCCAGAGAAGATGTGGCTGCCCCATCCCTGGAAGTGTGCAAGTTGGATGGGGCCCTGAGCAACCTGGTCTTGTAGAAGGTGTCCCTGCCCATGGCTGGGGACATCAGATCTTGATGGTGTTTCAGGTTCCTTCCAACCCAAACAGTTCCATGATTCTATGAAACGAAAGCTTTGTCCCTTTAACAGAAGCTGTTTAATCAGCTGGATACTGGCAGAAAACATCCTGAACATCTCCTTCAGTTTCTAATTTAGAATCACGAAGTGCATCATCAGCTATTCAGCAGGAAACAGCAGGAAAGCTTACTTGGGCTTTGAAGTACTCATCTGCTCTGTTAACATATAGACCATATGGAGTATATAGCAATGCATTGTACCCCAAAGGGTGATGAGAGCAGAAAAGCAGGCAGAGGAAAGACTATTTTCAGGAAAGATAAAAGGCAGGAACTCCAGGGACAGCCCTTCTTTTGAGGAACCCAGGTCTTCTCTGGCCTTCTATAAGAAAACCACGGTTTCAAGCCACCCCTGTTTAACTTAAAATACTCACAGAACCAAAAGATCCATAGACCATTTACTACCGTAGTAGAATTATTCCCACCACTAGGTGTCAGCCTAATTTAACATATGCACAAATTTCTGTAAACAAAATTTCACTTTTGTTATACTTTAATTTTTTAACTACATAATGGAAATATTCATATGTATTTATATAATGCATATGTACACTTTAAGGTACATATGCATTATATAAGTACATATGAATATTTAAGCTGACTTTAAGGAACATAATTAATCACAACTTTAAAAAGCATGTTAAATACCTAAAATCTTTTGAAACTCAAGTAAAGCACCTGCTTTCAGAAAGGTACATTTCATAGAATCATTTAGTGTGGAAAAGTCCTTTAAAACCATCGAGTTCAATCATTAACCCAGCCCTGCCAAGTCCACCATTAACCATGCCCCTAAGGGCCACATTAACATGCCTTTTAAATATCCCCGGGGATGGTGAATTAACCACTTCCCTGGACTGCCCATTCCATGGCCTGACAACTCTTTCAGGGAAGAAATTTTTCTCAATTTCCCATTTAAACCTCTCCTTACACAACTTGAGGACATTTGCTCTTGTTCTATCACTTGATTCTGGGGAGAAGACACTGACCCCCATCTAGCTACAGCCTACTTTCAGTTGTAGAGACCAATAAGGTCTCCCCTGAGCCTCCTTTTCTCCAGGCTAAACACCTCCAGCTCCCTCAGCTGCTCCTCATAAGACTTGTGCTCCAGACCCTCCACCAGCTTCATTGTCCTTCTCTGGACATGCTCCAGCACCTCAGTGTCTTTCTTGCAGTGAGAGGCCCAAAACTGAACACAGGGTTTGAGGTGTGACCTCACCAGTGCTGAGTACAAGGCAATCACTGTCCTGGTCCTTCTGGTCCCAATATTTCTGATCCAGGCCATTGGCCTTCTTGGCCACTTGGGCACACACTGGCCCATGTTCAGCTGCTCTTGACCAGCACCCCCATGTCCTTTTCCACTGGGTAGATTTCCAGCCACAGTGCCCCAAGATTTCAGCATTCCATTATTGAGGGATTGTTGAGACCAAGGTGCAGGACTCAGCACTTGACCTTGTGGAACCTCACACAATTGTTTTTTGGCCCATCAGTCCTGTCCAGCCTGTCCAGTGTCCTCTGCAGAGCCTTCCTACCCTGCAGCAGATCAACACTTCCACTTCGGTCCGAACTTGTTGTAAACTGACAGGAAGCACTTGATCCCCTCATCCAGATCATTGATAAATGTATTTAAAAAGGGCTGATCCAAATACTGATGCCTGGGGATCATCACTTGTGACCAGCCATCACCTGGATGTATCACCATTCACCACCACTCTCTGGGCCCAGCCATCAGCCAGTTTCCTACCCAGCAAAGAGAGTGCCTGTCTGAGCCCATCCATTTGGAAGCTGTGAAGATGATGCACTCTCACATACAGAGAGCAGTGAACAAGTATGGGCCTATGGACAGTACTTAATCTTTTAAAAATTTAAATCCCCAATAGCTAAAATGAAAGCTGATAAGGTCGAGGTAGAATACCTGCTCTGCCACTGTTTTCTGAAGCAATGAATTCATTAACACCACAGAGCCCCTGCTGGTTGTGACATAAAAGCAGATGGACCATTTATCAGCATTTTGTCCAGGGGCGAATCAAATAACTGTCATATCACTTCTGAACAGGCTCTGTCTGAGCACTTTCTGTCATTCAAATTAACACCACCCTCTCTCCAGCTGCAGGGTTAAAACACATAGAATGGGGATGTAAAACTGGAAAGAATATTTATTCAGAGTATTATGCCTTCAGTGATAAATATGCATGGGCTCTTCAAAGCAGATTTCGAAACCAAAGAAAAGGTGGTTATAAAGTCTCATGTAATTAAATTTTCATTCTCCTCTCTAGGGGAAGTATGATGAGACAAAATTGAATGTTGAAAAATGGACCTGACGGATATTGCTCTCTGTCAGAAATAGCTTGCAAAGGAGAGTCCCCAGGCAATACCTAACACAGCTTCTGCATGCTCACCACGCAAATAAAATAATGGTAGAGCAGGAAGAGAGGAAAAAAAACAAACAAAAGACAAACAAAACAAACCCTCAGAAAACAAAACCAAACAAACAAACAAAAAATGTTCAGAACCTCCCCCACAAAACCCCAAATTCATTCCCACATACATTCCCCCCCCCACAAAACCAAACAGAAAGAAAATCCAAGGAGAGTTCCACCCCCAAAAAGCCCAACTGAACTAGCAATGATCCAGGGAAAAGAACTGTTCCAGAAAAACATCTTCCTTCCCAGCAATGCAGAAACAACAGCCTACAGTCTTTCCTTGCACACAGCCTCCCTCTCCTGTCAAAAAGATGAAGTTTCACCTCTGAAATAGACTTGTATCACACTGCAACATACACTCCTTTCACAGCTGACCCAGAATCTCCCTCTGCATCCCAATGTCTAGTAGACAAGTGGGTGTTAGTCATTGGTTGGACTCAATCTCAAAAGTCTTCTCCAACTCAGTTAATTCTGTGACTCTGTACAGTCTTTTCAAACTATGTGCACAAAACAACGTAACACACTTCAGCTGATAGAGAACAGAAGACATGGAATGAACACACTGAGACCGAACAGAAAAAAGAACAAATTGTTTAAATTAGCTAAAGATCTGAGGCCCTTTGTTGTGGTCTTCGTGGTAAGCCATCCACTTACCACCACTCATTGAAAGAGCATTAGAAAGAGGTCAGAAACACATTAAACCTCCAGAGCAGAAAAATGTTTAAGAGGTGCTCCAGAGGTGAGGTCCTTTGCCCTTTTCTCATGCTCTGGTAAGAATGACATTCAGACAACTACACTTTACTATCAGAGCTCAATTTTCCTGCCAGACATCAACACAAGACAGCTCAGTCACAACCTCTAATCACTTCTACAGTTCATACAATGGTTTGGGTTGGAAAGAGACCTTGAAGACCATCTTGTTCCAACTTTCCTTCTGTGGGCCAGGATACTCTCCACTAGACCAGGTTGCTCAGAGTCCCATCCAACCTGGCCTTGAGAACCACCAGGGATGGGACATCCATATCTTCCCCAGGCAGCCTGTTAGAGTGCCTCACCACCCCCACAGGACAGAATTTTTTCCTAGTATTCAATCTAAACTTTAGTTTAAAAAACTAAATTTTCCTAGAAAAATCCAGGGAAACTACAATATAGATGCTTACCAAGACTACCTCATTCTTTCCATTCTCCTCTCATCCAGCTAATTAATACGGTTCAGAAGACTTTTGTCAAACTCTACCAGACTCGCAGAGACTTATCAGAAGCTGCCATCCTCTCCTACCAGCACTCCAGGGAGCTGCTACCTGCAGAGAACTTTGGGAAACATGTTGCAAGATTAGCGTTTGAGACACCTGACCACTAGAAGCTAGTTCCTGTATTTATTGAGGAGCCTCAGAAACAGTAGCATGTTTTTTTATTCTTTGCCAGCATAAGTGGAAAGAAGAGGAAATATTAACTCTGGCTCAAGCTGTCCAGCTCAGGAATCTACAACTGCAAAAAATTATTTACTGAAGGAACTACAAGTGACCCAGGACCTCGAGCCAGCTGGGAGCTGGAACAAGCAAAGAGACTTCAACTACACAATATTTACTATCAAGGCAGGTGGAAGATACACACTGAAGGTTTCAGACATCTGTGGTTTCAGCAAGAGTAACATAGTGGGGGCAAGAAGGACTGTGGTGGGTTGACTCCATCTGGACACAAGCTTCTCAGCAAAGCCACCCTCTAACTCCTCTCCTTATCCAGGGGAGGGAGTGAAAACATAGCGAAAGGCTCAGGGGTCAAGGTAAGGGCAGGGAGAGATCACTCGCCAATCACCATTACAGGCAAAACAGACTCAACTGGGGGAAATCAGTTTATTGCCAAACAAATTAGAGTAGGGCAATTAGAGATGGAAATGAAGTCTTATAACACCTTCACCTCTCTCCTCCCTTCTTCCAAGGCTCAACTCCACACCCTCCCACAGGGCACAGCCTTTCAGGAACAGACTGCCTCAGTGTAGGTGTCCCACAGGGTCACACACCATCACCCCAAAGCCCATCGAGCCCATAAACCAAACCCAGCCACTGCACACCGCCCCCCGGCCGGTGTTTACACCGCGGCGCTGCAGGGCGGACCCGGGCCCAGCTCGGCAGCTCCATTGGGCGGCCCTTCCGTCAGTCACTGAGGGGGAGCTGCCCGCGGCCCTGCTCTGTCCGCCGGGCGCCTGCGCCAGCCCCGGGGCGTTTCCCGGGGGTTACCGGGGCCGCCCTCCCCCCTGTGGGGGCGGTCCTGGGCCGTGTCCATGGAGCGGCGCCGTGGGAGGGGCCGGAGGCCGCGGCGAGGGCGGCTCGGGAGGGCCGGGTGAGGGCGGCACTGCGGGGCCGCAGCGGCGGGACAGGCCCGCCCAGGCAGCCCGGCCCAGCCCAGCTCAGCCCAGCCCAGCCCAGCCCAGCCCAGCTCAGCTCCGCCCGGCCCGGCCCGGCCCTGCGCTCGTCCCGCCGGGCGGCGGATGGGCACGGAGAGGGCGGCGGGTCGGCCATGGCCAGCGGCGGCCCCGAGGACGGGGAGGCGGTGGCGGGGGAGGAACAAGCCCTGAGGAAGCTGGTGGTCCGGCTCCAGAACGTCCAGGAGAGGAAGCGGCTGGAGACGCTGGTGCAGACCCTGAGCGACCTGCTGGAGCTGGCGGCCCGGCAGAGCGGTGAGCGCCCTGCCCTGCCCAGCCTTGCCCAGCCCTGCCCTGCCCGCCCGCCGCCGGCCCCTAACGCTGTGTCTCTGTCTGTCTGTGTCCCCCCACAGCTCCCCGGCTCTTCAGCGGCAAAAACGTCCACGTGCCCCTGCTGCTGGTGGTGGATCTGTACCCGGGAGCGGCGGGCGTGCAGCAGGTCAGGCCCGGCCGGGGATGGGCGAGCGGCCATTCCTGGGATAAAAGTTCTTGTTCCGCTTGTTGATCTCTCCTTGACTTGCTGTCTGTCTCCTGGGCCGCTTCATCAAGTGCTCTGAGCTGTAGAAGGGCGCTGTCACCGCTGGCGCTTAAAGGGACCAAGCGTTCCAGCTTACTGCAGACGCCGCTGGCTGCGTCTGTTTTTACCGGCAGAAGGAGGAGAAATAGAAAATAAAAGTTAAGCCACGTGAATACTGTGTCATGTAGGGTTCTAAATTACCAGTAACGTTGTCTTATATAATTTTGACGTGTCCGTATTGAATTTTCCCATAGTTAGATAAACTTTTGAAAAGCACTGTTCTTACTATGAATTCATATATATGGAGCCATATCCTTGAGACTTGTGCTAGCACAGTTTTTTAAAGGCACGGGGGGGTATTTTAGCTAAGGGTTAGTTCTGCAATTTAAGGTTCTGCCTGCCTGCTCCTGTAATTTTAGCATTGGCCCATTGGGACTAGGTGTGGTGCTTGCACAATTTGATGTTATACTTATGGTACAGCTGCCAGACTTGTCATACGAAACAGGTCCTTCCTGGCAGGCATATATTAAATTTCTGACTATGCTGTGCATAGAGGATGTTTATAAGCTCCAGATTTCTGTGCAACTCACTTTATTATTATTATTATTACTAAGCTCATTTATATAGTTACAATATTTTGGGCATGTTTTGGTTTTTTTTCAATTCAGCTCAAAGGTAAAACATGAATTATACTGCAAATACTTCTTAAATAATAATATATTTTAAGGTTTTGGGGTTGGGGGTTTTTCTGTGTACTAGACCTTAGCTAGAGGTCAAAAGCCCAAAATCCAGATTACATATGAAATTGTATTTCTGCAGTGATTAATCTGAAATAACAATGATCTCAGGTTTTCTTTGAAGACTAAATATTTATGCAGTGTCTCAAGGTTTTATGTATTTTACTGTTTGATTGTCAGGTTGTGAACAAATACAGGAATATAAATCAGCAGTTGTTTTCAAGAAAAAGCACGTTAGATATATAGCAGTTTATAAAACCTCTGCCCAGAAGTCTAAACTTGGAAGTAAAACATCAATCACAACAAGAAGTAGGTGTGAAATGATAGCACAAAACTCCCAGAATTGCATAAGGAAGATAGTGATTAATTTTCATTTTAACTCTCTTAAAATACCTCATTCTAATGCAGAATTTAAAAATTAATTTTAATCTTCTACCTGCCTACATTTGCATTCATCTGGTGTTTCAGTTTAGAAGTTCTGCACCTCCTTTGCACTATGATGTGTTGCAGTGGAAAATTCATAGCCAGTGCAAAGCTCAAATCCTATTCCTCATAAAATCTCTTGGGTAACTCTTCTTTCTCATTCAGTTTTGATGTTTACAAACATTCACACTATGTAAGTAGAGCTCTGTCTTCTTGCTTCATTTACCACTATTTGTTTGTAATCTTTCCAAATAAATTCTCACTTTACAGAGTGACAAAGTAATGTGGTCCTGATTTCAGTGCAGTCTCTTTGCAATATTAATGATCTTTTATTGAATAAGTCATCAACCATCCACCTTTTACTTTTGGCATTGTAAAAAAATTGACTCACATAAGAGAATAAACAGTCAGAGACGTACCTGAAATGAGAATTTTCTTTACCTCCCCTCCTTAACTGGTTACAAAGCTTTATGGGTTGCTGCTGTTCCACTAACTTGTTCAGGGTTCATTTGCTTAGTAGATCAATATTTCAAGTATTGGCCCTAGTCAGACTGCAGGCAAAATCCCTGTGAGCTCCTTCACAAATAGGAAGGCACTAGTGTGGAAAGCCAGTAATTCCTGTAAGTAAAATACATATCTTTACGTAAGTAGGGTAGTTTTCTGCAGTTTCTCTGTCAATGATTGGAGCTGAGAAACTCTATAGCAAAATATGAGTGCACTTGAGTAAAGAGCACTCAGCAGAGCTTTATTGTCTTAAGTAGATGGTGGGACCTGATGTAATATAAATTAATTGCATGCTAGCAACAAAAAAGATCTGATTTAAAAATAATGAGTTTCAGTGCTGCTACTGTTTCTGTATCTAAGTTTAAGTCTTTATAAGGACATCTTTGTTTGCTGTATTTCCTTTCCCTGTAACCTTTAAGATTTCTGTTATTTAAATGACCCTTGCTTTCTTACTTAATTATCAAACAGCTAATACGCTCTCTATTATCTCACGTTGTGATTTTAATATTGTAAAACAGACCATGTATCAGCAGGTCAGATGTTTCCATTGGTCTTCTCTGGATCCACAGTTCTGATAAATGTCAATATTGGAGTCCTAACAATCCAAATAAAAATGTTCAGTGGGAATATAAAAATCATCAGAAACAGTTAATACAGAAAGGAATTTTCTAAAGTAATTAAACAAATTTCCATCAGATTCTAAATTTAATAAGAACAGTTAGGATACTCTTACAAAGTAGGACTTCTAAAATTCATGTTTTCTAAGGAATAAGCAGTTCATCCATTAATAGTCACCTCTACAATGTTTTTGAAATTTGTACCTGATTGACTGTCACCAGTAAACCATATTTTGCTTGGAGTATGGAAATTTAGGGAATTACGTATCCTCTTCTTGGACTGATGGTTACTAAAACTATTCATTGTACCTACACTTAGTTACTCAGTTACACAGACCAGCCTGAATGTCTGTGTAGGTGATTTGTAGTCTTATGCAGGGCAAGGCAGGTTGCTATCCAGGGAAGAGAAGTGCATGGAAGTTGGCTCATAGTCAAGCTCAATCTGCAGACATTAAGGTTCTAATTGGCTTAAAACGTTTGTCTCTGCAAATCTAAACTGAAACAGAAACAAAAGTACTGCAGATATGTGTTCACACTGCAACCAAGTGCATGAAAGACCGAAGTGGAATTCCAGTCCCCAGGGAGCTGCATCACCTTTTGCATGCTCTACAAAGCTGTCAGGAAAGCTGTCTAGATTCAAGCTCATGCTGTTCCTGTGGGTGACTCTACACAACCAGACTTGTAATTCAGTGTCTGTAGTCTTACTGATTACAGGGTTAGGCATCATGCACTGTATATGAACTTTGCTGTTAAACTCTTTGGAGGTAGCCATTTACATTCCTGTTGTTGGCTGTCCCATCTTGACCTCTTTGCTTTATGTAACTCTTCTGTGAAAAAGTGATCCAGTTACTTATTGTCTTCTGCCTTGCCTCTATTCTTAAAGCACAGGGGCCTGCTTCCACTTTTTTTATTTACTTACAGGCTCAAGGAAACTCACATGCCTTGTTATAATTCCTTTTTGTAAAATCTGCTTCATCTTGACTTTTGACATTTCGCAGTTCACAAGTTTTCTTTCAATACAGAGAGCTTTTCTTTCATCACTTATTTCTCTGTACAGATTTTGCTTACTGCTTCCTCACTGCAGCCTATTCAGTCATATCAGCCTGTAAACATTCATAAGAGAGCAGTTTTCTCCAATACAGAAGATCAGAGAGGAGTGTTTTTAGCTTATGGCATTATTTACAGATGTTTGAAAGTCAAAGAATTTGCATAGGACGGAGCAGGTAGTTATTAAGAACAAATACATTGGGTTTAGTTGTCTTTCACTCTGTATGATCTCAAAACTTCTGCTGCCTTCATTTTATTTTGAAAGCACAAAGTACTGAGGGTTGATGGCAAGAATACGAAATGTGTGGTAATTGTTTACATATCTCATCCCCATTTAAAATCTTGAAGTTCTTTAAAAACCTGCACTTTATCCTTACAATTTGCAATTAACTTCTTATGAAAACGCGCATTTTTCATTAAAGCTGAACCTCCTGTAATAGTGCAGGAGTTTTCCCTGGCTAGTGATAACATACTATGGATCACATCATATGTTTCTGTCTGTCAGCAGCTCATTTAACTGTGTGCCCTTTATTCTCAAGCAGTGCTGAAGCAGATTGAGAGTGATGTGTTCCTGCAAGCAATGCAATCAGAATCATTAGCATGTGTTCTACTTCCATCTTTTAACTTTCCATGCCATTTGTCTTGTGTTAATTAATTTTCCCTTAATGATTTAGCTAGGTAACAGAACAGCTGTCTTGGAAAAGCCAAGGATATTAGAAGACAATGTAGAAGTTCCAAGCAGAATATCTATTGTAAAATATCTGCATTTTTGTTTTACAGATGGGCTGGTCGCTTCTTTGCAAATTAATAGAAATTTGTCCAAGTACTCTACAAAACATAGCTCCCAAGGATGTTGGGAAGGACTGGGAAGTACTGGGTGTTCACCAGTAAGTATTTTGTATACGAAGAATCGGCCAGAATGCTTGGTCATTTTGGCAGCATATATATGCAATGAAATATATAAAGTTATTACATCAGCTTTTTTGTGCATTTTTTCAGTCTTCAGAATGTGACACACAAATAGGGATCTTATCTGTGTATTTAAGTACCTCGTGCAGAAAGTAAAGGAGATTGAGTCAGGCCTTTTTTAGTGACACTAAAGGAGAGAACAAGAAGCAAAAGGCCCAAATTGAAATGTAGGAAATTCCACTTACATATGAAAAAAAAAAAACGTCCTAAGTAACCTTTTTGGCAGAGGCAGTATTACCTGGATGTTTGTGTGTGTTTTTTCAAATGTCAGGAATTATATCCACAAGCCTAAAGTAGTGTAAATTGAGAAGAGGAGGTTTTGTCACACCTGTTATTATTGTCTTAAAGGTAAGTATTTACACTGATCGCCTCAACTACCTGTGAATTCACTGGATACAATTACCTTAAGAAGGGATGGTTTGTTCTGTCTTTTTAGTAAATGGAGCAAATTGTGGTTTAGACTTGCTCAGCCCTCATCCGACAGCTGTCAAAGGAAGCCTAAGCAAGTGTTTTCTGGATGTCTGTGGTTGGATGGCATGAACACCCACATAGGTTGGCTGAATTGTTGCCCAGTAGCACAAATGCTAATTGTAGATGTGGGCACGATGCACATGGGAGTTGGTTTGGGGGCTTGGTTGGGTGTTCTCACTCTTGGACAGATTGTTGCTTTTAGGGCTGATAATGACAGCAGCAAGTGCTTACAGCCTTATAACGCCATGAATCTGCCTCCATAGTCCTCACCACACCCTTCCTTGGAAAGGTTGCTATTGAAAAATAGCATGAAGATCTATTTTGATTTTGTGGGGGTTTGTTTATTTCTTTTAGAGTGGCTAGAATACATGATCAATAGGGGAATTCAAGGGGAACTCCCTTGAAAGATATGTTGGCAGCTTTTGTTGGAAAGCAAAAGTGATTTGGGTTGCTTTTCATGAGCAAGAAATAACTGAGCTGAAGCTGCACATGCTAGTTACAATTTCTTTGGCAGCTTAAAAGCTTTTAATTGACAGAAAGTTATCCTGAGAGGTGGAGATATTACTGCTCATTCTCAGGTCCCAGAAGAATTACTTTCTGGGACTGATCTTTCCCACAGCCTCCTCAGCGCCCACGCTGTGTGTGCGGTTAACAAAGCGTCCTTTTCAAACTTCACTTAAGATGTGATGATAGCATTGCTGTACATGATTCTTTCTCAGTACCAATATTCTAGCCAACTGTGTATCCCTCTCTGATGTGTTGACAGTTTTCCTTGCTGGGGAGAGACTTAGTGGGGGAGTGGGCTCAGGCATTTCTGTCAGTGCCAAAGGCACAGCAAGCCAGCTAAATTATGTCTCATGTTCCTGGAGCATGGATTGTACTAGAATTGCAGTGAATCAGCACCATAATGAATACATGCTGTTTACAGAAAGGCAGGAAACAGTTACAATAGAGAAGAAAAGGTCAATTTTTTTGGCAGGAGATCTTCCCTTTTGTGTGTGTAACTATTTTAGGAGAATAGAAATATTAAACTAGAAAAATAATTTCTTTCTTTTGTCTCTCAGCTGTGATCCAACTTGACTACAGTGCAGTTCTATTTACAAATGGTAGTTTGCTATTGATTTAGGTGTTTTTGACAGTGTAATAAATAAATTGTTGCTATCACCCCGAAGAGAATGAGAATTTCCTTCAGTGTATTTGCATTCTTTCCACAAGCTTAAATAGATTTCATGAGATGTTTTGTAATCTCTTTGGTTAAGCTTTCCTAGAGCAGAAGTTTAGAAAGGTTTTTATCCTTCTTCTTGGTTATACTTGAAATGGGAGGATATATGGGAGGGAATTCTCTAAAGGTAAATTTAGAAAATTGATGTTATACCTATAACTGATGTTATCCTCTTATCATATTTTGTGTCTCATGTCTACTTTGATCATCATAGCTACAACACTAGTGCTACAACAGAGAAGAGAGAAACTAGTAGCATCATAGTATAAAGGGAAAACACTGATACATTTATTTCAGCTTATAAATTTAGACTTCAGCAAGGCAAACAACATCACTGCCAAATGTGGGGTATGAAATTTGGATGAAGCTTCAAGTGTTGCTTATGGTTTTCAAGACAGGTCAAGAATATCAATTAAAGTATCACAAATGACTACACAATCTATTTTTATTAGATATTATATATGCAGAAATTCACATTTGAAGATTATAAAAATTACAGAATCAAGCTCTCTAAAATAAGAAAAAGTTAAAAAAAAGTTTCTTTAATTTCTTGTGTGTAAATCTATGCATTTTAATTTGGTTTTTAATTACACTTCTCCCCATTTTGAGAGATGTGCTTCATTCAGTGTGATATCCCTGCTTTAAAAAAATTTTTGAAGAGGTGTTACAGATTTTTAGTCACTATTTTACAGATAGTAGTTTGAGTAAAGTATGTTAAAAATACCTCCTGATTTTTAAGTGCCCAGTTTGATACACAACCTGAATTTTGCAGTACTTGGCATTGTTTGGCTTTCTTTGTTTAACAAGTCAGAACAGACTGACAGAAAGTAGAGTGTGCAACTGGCAGTCTAGAAAATGTTTCCTTTTAGTGATTTGTTCAGCATCATGCAAGTGCTGTAGGGCTGAAAAGCAGTGTAGAGTTCATCAAGATGCTGTTCAAGTTCTTCAGCTGGGAAACCGCTGCTTCTCTTCCACCAAACCCTCAGTTGTTCAGTGTAACTGAGCTCTTGCTGCAAGCAGGGCTGTACTGTCCACACTCCATGGAGCTCCACAGACCAGTGCTCTGGAGTGTAACCGTCTCCTAAATGACTCTGCAGAATTAATTCATATATTAAAATTAATATAATTAAAAATTATACAAATTAAAGTAAATTGGATAAATTATACACCAGTATTTTAATGAACTATGATCATAGTTGAAAGTCCAATATTATTTCAGTGGTAACTTGAAAAAATGTGAACTGAAATAAAAGGAGTTTTTTTTAATTATTTGAGAGCTTTTTAAGGTTTTGCTAATTTCTGTAACTACTTCTGTTTCCAAAGTAAATGTTTGGTAAAAATTTGTGTGTGTCAATATTTCTTTAGCTGTAACTCCTTTTTCCTTTCTTTTTGTCTTTATTTTTTAGGCAGATTCTTAAAATGCTTACAGTCCACAAAGGAAATATAAATCTTTCAGTAATAGGACTAAAAGCATTAAATCTACTCCTCATGTCAGGTATTGTGTGCTTTACTATCCTATTTACTTTCCTATTTTGCCTAAGCCTTTAAAACACAGAGTTGATACAAAGTGTGTGACTGTACATGACAGACTGGATTTTTATTAAGTAATTTTTCATTTGTACTTGTATACAAAATAATAAGAGTACTATTTTGCACCTTTTTTACCAGGTAGGTATAAATTGTCTTTTGGTGGTAAAGTTTTAGAACATCAGTACTATTGTAAACTTAAGAGATAATTTTGTCAAGAGTTATGCAAGGCTGGATTTGAACTGTGAGAGTAAATTTTAAGGATAATATTAAAGAATTCTGGATTTTATGGTGTTTCAATAAAAATGTTGAGAAGTAATCAGTGGAACATGTAATCTCTTTTGCTGTTCAGATATAATTGCTTTCCTGCTCTTGGAAGAAGAGGTGGATGTGTTTTCCTTGGTATTTCATGCCATGCACACCTTCCCTAAAAATGAAGAGATCCAGCAGCATGGATGTAAAGCGTTACACAAACTTTTTGAGAAAGGTATTTTATCTTATAGTTTATGACATTAGAAAAAATTATTAGATTGGGAGAGATGGCAACAAATTTTGATGCAATAAATGAACTTTTCCATTCCACATTGGTTTGTGAATTATGTCTGTTCTTAAGTGAGCTAGTGCAAAACAGATTTTTCCAAGCAATATCATAAATTCTATAAATTAGAGCAATGAATATGACATCTTCAAAAAAATCAAAATGTCCCTTCATTTTTTAACTCCAGAGTTAACTGAAAAGATGGGATTTAACATTGGTCAGTAACAGGAATAAAGAATAGTGATGTTTGATATTAATTCTCAAAAACAGGATTGTGTATTTGAAGACTGGTAAATTTTAGTAACGTGAACAGTTCTAAAATCAAGCAAAATGTTTTTACTTTAGAAAAATACTTGATTCTGCTTTTTACCCTGACAATGCTAAAAGGTGATCATGTGCCCATACTCTATTCCCATTTATTCTGAAAAATGAAGTCTCCATGTGTTGAATTTTTGCAGAAATCTCAGGAACTGTGCATGTAATGGCCAGAGGTCCCCTTGTTGTAGTCCTCTTGCTTTGAACTGAGTTTCTTGATTCAAAATAAATATTGAGAAATGCTATTGCTCTGCTGTACTCCTTTGCTTCAAAAATGGTCTTCAGTTCTTCAGATTAGTCTTTTTGGCACCATTCTATATTGCGTTTTTAAGTATTTCTCCTATGTGTGTGCTTGGAATTATCTTGTCTGTTCCTTTTCCTCTTCCTGTCTCTAAATACTTTTGCCCTGCTATACTTTCTCTTAAGTCTCAACAAAGGTCTGAACTTCTTATGTTTTCTGTGCATGTTTTTTGTAAGTGTCAGATTTTCACAGATCTGGCTGCAGGTACAGACCTGCATACCTTCTTGATGGCAGCACCAATGTGACAAGTTCCTAGGCTGCTCTTGCCTCAATTTCTCTACCTCTGAGCCACCTTGTCAGTTCTTGTTATGTGGGTGTTTGCATGACCTTATCTTGAACCAGATTCAGGAAACACTTCTGCTTGTGAAATTTAAAAGGTGCCCTTTCTCATCCTGGGTCAGTTCCCTTATCTGGTTCACTGCACAGCCACACAGTTATGTCAGTATGAATAACAGAGGCCAGAAAGGGAAAACCTTAAACCATTACGGTAAGATATTATTGAAGTGTGGCTTTATGGGAAAAAGTCCATTATAAAGAAAAAAGAAAGATTGAATAAAATCAGAGTGTGTGAAATGGCATTCCCTATTTTTTTTTTTTCACTGTATGCTTAGCTTTTCCCTCACTTATATACTGTACTGGTTTGGACTATCTGTGGAAACCCGGTTTGGACTATCATTTTCTGAAAAAGACTAACCCTTCTAAAATACAGATTCACAAGGTAGCATCTAAAAGTCAGAACTCTATTACATGAAGTGTAAGCTAGAAAAAGATGTTTATAAAGTAACTCAGTTTTTAGTTTAAAAAGCCATAACCGTTTAGTTAAAAAACTTTAAACTACAATTTTTTAGTTAAAAAGGAGAGTACTTTCTTTGACACATAGAAAATAAATATAAGGAAACTTGATAAAAACAGTTGTCTTTTCTCATGATGTACCAGGATAAGAATTATTTCCTCAAGACATCCTGTATCTCTTGCCTTTCAATTTAGTTCCAGAAGAGCAGCTGACTGAATTTGTTGAAAGCAAAGATCATATGATCATACTGAAAGTATTTAAAGAGTTTCCAGAGAAAGAAGAGGTGATTCTTCCTGCCCTTTATTCATTACATTCCTTAGCTGGTCCACGTAAGTATTAGAAGTTAATTTTGATTCTTCTTCTCTCACAGTGGGCATCAGCTCATGCTTTCTGTGATTGTAAAACGTAATCTTTGCATGATTGCAAAAAAACAGTGAGAACTGGTTGGGAATTACCAGACTGATCACCTTCCTGTTTTCCTTGGGAAATACCTTTTTTTAAAATGGGATATTTTTTATATTTAACCATTAAAGCAGAAATCTCTCCTAAATAACAGAAAAATACTTTCTTCCCCTTGGTGTAAGTAGTAGCAAAGATGCTTATCATGGTTGTAGAGACTCAAGTTCCAGACCCAGCCCTGTTATCTTTTATTACTTGAAAAAATAAGATACATTTATTGACTAAATAAATCTTCAATGAGTTCAGGTTATAGGTAAAGAATATTCTTGGCGAAGTTTGTCCCACAAAGGGAAAATTGCCCATACAAATTCAGTAGCCAGGCCTGGGAAAAGATATCTGAGTTCAGACACCTGCTGTGGTCATTCAGTGGTGGCTGCAATGGCAAACGTAGAACTGTGCACGTGGTAGTTTTACAGTATCCTCAGCTGTTGTGCAGTAAGAAAATGTCTTTGTTATCTCTTGTCTTCCAGTAACAGCATTCCCTGTTATATACCAAATCAGATCCTGAGAAGTGTGTTCGATGATTTGTGTCAATTTGTTGACAGCAATCTGATCTTGTTGACACAGAGGCAGCTTTTGTCAACTTCCTGCTGACAAACTTGGGGAAGCATAGAGCAGGGTTCTGCTCTCCATGGCTTTCATGAGGTGCATAATGTACCTCCTGCAAATGTGTATATTTACAAAGCCTTGCTCATACATCCTGTCTGGCTCTATAGGAACTGTGCTGACCCCATGAATGCCCACTGAACAAAAACTAGATGGCATGTCCCACATTTCATCAGACTCCAAGCTACCTAGTTCCCATTTCTCAAAATTTTTGCTGTTCCAGTTTGTGTTTAAAAAGTTTAGCATTCCTTGAGTTAGAAATAATTTTACCCTAGCCCAGAAGTTACTGCTGCTTTCTTAAGGAAGACGATGCCAGATTTTAAGTCCTTTTCAAAACAGTAAATAGCCATACAAAGTGTAAGAGGAGAAGGCATGAAAAAGACCTGCTCTAAAGTAGGTATTTAATACTCTTATTTCTAATATGAAATATTGAAAATAGCCAGAGGACTGTTTGCACATGAATGTGCAAAGCTGGTATTCATGCTCTTGGTTGTTGACATCCTCCAAGAACTCAATGAAATATATTCCTTTAAGGCCACCACGGAGAAGATAATTCAGTGTAAATACACACTGTAACTTACCAGTAGCAAAATGTCTCCTCATACCCTCAAGTTCAAGTCTCTCTTCTGAATGAGTACCTCACTATGCCTTCTTTCATTAATACATACTTAGACTTGGTTCTGTGTGGTGTCATAAGAAATTGTAGGAGAAGAGTTTATTCCAGTGCCCTACAAGAACTCTTAGATCTCAGTAGTATTTGCAGCAAAATGCTTTGCTGCTGGCTGTCCTCCAAAGTGGAGTGGTGGATCACAGAATGTCGCCCATCTAAACAGCAGGCATAGGGAGCCAGCCAGGCTTGGGCTTTGTTTAGTAGGGAGAAACAGTCGCCTCAAGAGGAAATTTACCTAACCCTAAGCTGGGATGAGTCGCCATACAGAGTGCTCAGGTCTCGTCATCAATTGTTGAGAGAACCCAGTTTTGGTGGTTAAGATTAAATGAGATTTGTTCCACCTCTTTTTCTCTAATTTGTTCTGGGAAATGGCAACTCCCTGCAGGAGTGCCATTGCTTGGATCTTGCAGATTTCAACATGCAGTTCATTATGCTGTCTCCATAGTGGTCAGTTTTGGAATTGTCTGACTGTTTTACTATATTCATAAGTATCACCTTTGAAATCATAATTTACTGTGGAGCGATGCAGTACTATCTTGTGGAATGTGTGCTTTCAGTTGAGAATGACATGATAAATCGCTGTCCTATTAAAGCATTGTGAAAGATACCTTCCTTCACTATCAAATAGAGTGCTTCAGAAATGCTTCCCACTCAGAGCTTGCTTTTTCATCTGGTAGGTAGTCATTATTAAATATTTAGAGATGTATTATTTTAAAGATTTGCTGCTCTTTTAAAAAGGGTAATTATCTTTAATAATATAGTTGTGAATATTTCTGATGTTGTATCCAGGGAAGCCAAGCTGTTGAAAGAACAATTAAGAAGATTTATAGAAGTCAGCAGAGTAATGCTACCTCCTTTGGAGTTGGTGACAGGACTCTTCCTTCATTCATTTGGCCCAGGATTTTGGCCAGGATTTCTTGGGTTCATGTTCTGTCTCATACCCTGGATAGAAATACTACAAGGATGCTTTCATACACCGTGTTTTAACTACCATAATGCTGTTTTGCCTGTAATTACTATATGTGAGATCACTCTGTCCTCAGTTGGAATGGATACATTCTGTCTTTATATGGGCTCACGTGATTGACCTGTTGGATACTATATCTGGCCTGAGTAGTAAACAGTAAACAGGGTGAGAGTGACCAAGCTCTGGCACGGTTTTCTTGGAGGGGCTGTGAAGTTCCCATCCTTGGAAATACTCAGAAGCCATCTGGACAACCTGTTGTAGGGCAGCCCTGCTTGAACATGTGGGTTGGACATGGTGACCTTTTAGCTGTTCCTTCCAACATCAGCCTTCTGTGATTCTGTGAATTACAGGGTGTGCAATGGCTTTCAAAATATTGCAGGAACAGCATGATGAATGTTTCAGTACCCTCAGTACACAACAGGTGTACAGTAAAACTAATTTATATAAGAATAATAACTTCCTAACCTGGCCCCTAAAATAAGAAGGAAAACTTAGAAATACATGGTTAAATCAAATAAATTACTACAAAATAAATTTTATGAAAAAAAAATTCTCAAGTGTTTCCTAATTTTATGCCCCTGGGGATATTATTGAAATACTGTAAAATGTATACTTGATCACAATCACATTAGAAACACCATTTATAAGATTGATATAGTATTTCTAGAACAATTTGTTCACATTTAAGAAAAAAGCTACCTAATATTAGTTTGGGAGGAGGTTTCTGTTACATGGCCTGATACAGAATGGGAGAAAACCAAAAATGTTAATCTGAACTTTGACTGCACTTTGAAAACCACTGGCTAGATAGGAAGAAAAATCCTAGCAGTTAAATTACCATTCTCTAGGTGAGAAACATTGTTTTAATGACTAATTTCCAAATGTACGTTGTCATGTATGTCTTTTATGGCCATATCAAAAAATAAAGTCACTTTTCTTTAAAGATGCAAGGAAAAACTGCAATATAGTCACAGTTCTCTAAATAAATCTATTTAACTAAAGTCTGAATTATAATCCAGTCAACGTTTTTTCCCCTCTCTCCTAATAAGCAGTTTTTGTTTCTGTTTCTTTCTTTAGCCAGCAATGTTGAAGTTCTCATGTCGGGAAATGTGCGCTGCTACAATATTATAGTGGAAATGATGAAAAGTTTCCCCAGTAGTGAAACAGTTCAGGAAGTCAGTTGCTGTTTGTTGCACAAGCTTACATTGGGTAAGTTCACAAAGTTGTTTATGTAAAGTCAGCTTATTCTGACTGTGTAAGAGTTGGAGTTAGCTGGGAGTGTTACAGACAACAGATGCTATTCCAGTAAATCCTCAGGTGCTGCATAGATCCTTGTGTCTAATGATCCAAAACCCCAGCCACAGTCAATATGATGTCTTTATGTGGTAAATATAAGTAACAATGAGAAGCTGTCATAAAAGACTCAAGTTAGGGAGAAGTAATGAGACAAAAAAGGGTGAGAAGCACAATAGGAGAATGGGAAATCAGTAGGTCTGATTCTGTATAAAGTTATCATAGAAAAGAAGAAAATTACTTAGAGATTTTGTTTTTTGATATACCAGTGGTGAATGTGTGAAAAACAACTGGTGCTACAGTATTAGTTGAATAGTGTTCTCTATAACTCTGGCTTTCCTCCTCGCAATGCATTTGCCGTCAGACCTGTGCTGCATTCCTGAGAGCGATGATGCCTGTCACTGTGCTGCAGCTGTGAATGAATCACTGGGTTCTGGACTTGCCTTGCCTTGAACAAAAGTACTTTGGTTGTCTGAGCTAAAATGGGCTGCTGTCACATCAAGAGAAATTATGTCAGTGGCAAAAAGTTGTGCCTTTTAGCAGCTCTGTTCTCACACTTCTGTTTGCACACATAGTAGGAAGTTCAAATAAAAATAAATACATTTTTCCCCCGCTACATTTCCCCACTGTGAGCAGCTGCCTGAGCAGCCCTCACTTGATGGCTGTTTTTTCTTCATTGAGAGTTAGACCTCCCAGTTTTTGCAGGTGGTGGCCTCAAGCTACTGCAAATGCTCGTGTCAGTGCATGACTCACCGTTGTGAACTCAGTCTCATCCTTTCACCACCTGTTTCCACTTCTTTGTGCAGATATGGTAGAAAATACAGATCAGACCTGAGTGCACCCCAGAGCAATTTCCCATTCCCCTTCAGAAATCCAGAAATTATTTTTAAGAAAATATGGTGGCTGCTGAGGTGGTAATTGCAGGGTTTTTTTGACAAGAGGTGATGCTAACCTTGAACAGTTTGCTGTGCAAGGCTAACTGAAGACCGGCAGGGAAATCAAGCACTTGTAGGGACACAGCAACTTGGTTGACAGGCCTTGATCTTGCCATGAGTGCAACCAGCCTGGTTTCAATCAGATGTTTGCCGTGTGTTTATGCTGACCAACAATGAAGAGTGGCAGAAAGATCCACTGACAGCCACAAGACCCATTTCTTCTGGAAATAGTATGGAAGATTTTCATATGTATAGCCAGTGTTGCTTCCAAGATTGTTCTGATGGACACTGTCTTCCTAAACCCATGTTAACTGGCAGTGAAATGCTGAAGTCAGCATCTACTAGCTTCCAAAATCACCATCATGCATTCTTGCTAATCTGGTAATGACTATCCTATGTCTTTGGAATTTTAACAGCCACAAGTCCAACAGAATTACTCATCACATAGCCTAGGTTTATTAATTTCTTTAGGTAAGTAATACATTTACACAAACATACCTTTTCCATTAAAATATGTTCAGAAATGGCAATGCTGATGTAACATGACCACACAACTGATCTTTCATGTTGCTACTCTGATTCTCATTTTTGCTAATCAAGATTTAAATGAAATTGAATATCAAAATAGAAGCCATAGCTTTTAAACCATATTTGACAAAGTGAGTGTTGGTCTATTATTTTCTGCATCATACTTCCAAACAAGGAAATTATTTGAATTTGCTTGATTTTGGAGAGTGCCTTATATTCAGCCTATAATGCAAAATACTGTACAACTTATAATAATTGTTATGCTTTAAACATATTTATTATCCAAAGGCTTTCTTCTGTTCCAGAAGGAATCTATTCTATATTTATAATGCTGGCCTTGATTTATTTATGAGGCGGGCAAAACCAGAGAATAAACTAGGGTTAAATTACTTGTGTCATAGGATAAATCAAATCATTTCAGGAATTCAGGACTAGGACTGCATTTCCTTCCTGGCAGGAAGTATACAAGTGATACACCAACTGTTTTTTTCTGATTTTGATGACAGTGTGTGTTTCATTTTGCATTAAACCTCTGTCTCTTGTAAAAAAACAAAAAAATTAAAAGGCCCACAAAGAATGTAGATCCCAACTGTTTTTTATCCTTAACTTCTCCTTTCCACAAATAAAATTCGGGTGTGTCAAGCCTTGTAATAAGAAAAACAACATTTGGTACAAAGTTTTTGCATTGTGTGCTGGGAAATTTATGTTAAATACATGTAAAGCTCTAGATATGTGTTTGTATTAATTTGATATCTTATCTGGTTTCAGGAAATTTTTTCAATATCCTTGTATTACATAAGGTTCCAGAAGTCATTGTGAAAGCTGTTACAACATATCCTGAAAATGCAAAGTTACAAGCTGCAGCTCTCAGTTGTTTAGCTCTTCTAAGTGAGTAAATCTCTGTCTACTTGTTATTTTTTTCATTCTAGTAATTTCCTGTAATAATATTAAACTCCATTTCTTTAACACAAAAGCCTCAGGCAGGACAGCTTCAACAAAGCTGGATTTCCAACATGATTACAGTTTCACTATGGTGAGACTGGGTTCATATCATATGCCCAACATCTGCACAGTGTTCAGGGCTGGCAAGTTATATTGATAGATCTGAACAGAGCAAACTGTTTATTCACAGACAAATTTTGGAGAATCCCTTCTCAACATCAAGTCTCCAGTGATAACAGCACTGATTTGATGTTACATTGGCCAGGTGTGGCAATACTCACATTGTGGCTGTTGATAGCAACACAAAATCAATGCTTGTACTTGAGTTCTGAAATCAGTTAAAAGATGTACACTTTTCCTCAAGTACAGTTCAGACAGAAATTAGTTAGCTAGTGGGGAAAAGCTAAGAATCTGATCCTCTTTGTCCTTGAGTATTTGTTCCATATAAAAGTCAGTAGAAATGCTGTTTAAGAATCCCCAAAATAGCAAAGATTAAAAATCAGTACACACACCACTTTGCCTCAGATATTATGCTCAGTGTGGGTATCTCTTTCTTTCCCTTAATTGCTGAAAAATCACCGGTAGAAAATTATGTGTTTCGAATTCTGTTGCACTTTCTGGGACCAGATATTTCTCTCTTAGCAACTGCAATTTGCATTTTGTTTTTTAATGGCATTGCTTCAGAGTGTAGATGGCTCTGTAATGAGTGGTTCCATGCAAATGATTCACAGTTATATTTTATGTCTGTGGTATTTTGTATGTAAATACACAACAAAAAGAGGTACATGCAGGTCTTTTCAGAGCCAAAGCCTAGACTGGTTTGTAACTATGTGACTCATTTACTACACTAAGCTTATGTTTTTAACTCCCTTAATAACCTTGAGGACATTTTACCAGTCTGTCTCAGAGTTTATATCAAAAGATTTCTCCCTTCCCAGAAAAGGCTTATCTTCCCACTGATCTTCACACATGGCCAGTGTGAGTGCCTCCATAACTACAGAAAGGTTAAGACATAGATGTTTTGTTTTCACAATAAGAATTTATTGTAAATATTTTATATTTCAAGCTGAAACAATATTCTTAAACCGGGACTTAGAAGAAAGAAAAGAAGAGGAGGAGGAAGAAAAGTTATGCTGGCTGGAAGCATGTTACAGAGCATTAGAACTGCACCGAAAAAATACAGATGTGCTGGTGAGAAATTATGGATGGTGGGGATATGAAAGACTGTATTATGTATTGAATAAAATGTTTAGAAACTTGCTTTTCTCATCTATCTCCTCAGGCAAAAAAAGACCTTGATGTTTGGATTAGATTTAGAATGAATCTTACTTTTCTTGCCTTTCTTTGTTCATCTCCGTAGGTTTTAGTTACTTCTTCAGATCAAATGTAGGTAGTTAAGATGAGGCTTGTACCTGAAACTTTGGCCATGCAAAGATTGTTGTTTATATACCTTCTTTGTATCCAACAGCCAAACACAGGCCCATCAGCAGAAGAATTAATCTTGGCCTAAAATAGATATCAAAATGCAAATCAAATAATGAGATTGTTGTACATGTTTGTAACTTGGGCCTATCTGAGCTATAAAGAATGTTACAGTGTACATTTTATTCTATTTCTGCGTAAAATACTTTGTACGTCTTTTGTGAAATGAAAAGCAGTCAAATTGTTTAAGTTTTTCCATATATTTTTCATCTTCTAGAGGTGTATTTTCTTAATCTTTTTGTCTTGGCTTGTATTTAGGAGGCTGCGTGCTGGGCTTTGAAGAATCTCTTTCTGTATCAACGCAACCTCCATGAGAAGATTGGAGATGGAGATAATCAGTCAGTGTTGTCTTAAACTGGATTTTTGGAAATGAAAAAAAAAAGAGTGCCTGTTATTAAGGCATTTGATGTTTCACTTTGCAGTTATTTTTAGTTTTGTAGTAGATTAAATGCATGATGATCAACCACATCTGGGAAAGTTTCTTCCAAAGTGTGCTAACCTTGACTCTGGAAAATCTGCTAGTGTTTTCATAAAGGGTCAGAATACAGCCTATTAGAGCTAATTTTTACAGTCCATAAGGAATTTTGTCTTCAGTTGCAACAGAGATTAAGAATGTAAGAATTGGGAAAACAGACAAGATTAAGATACCTAGCATGTGGGGAGTGTAGAAAAGCAGTGCTCATTTTCCCACAAATCAGATGATAAGGCACTGTAGAGGAAATGCTGTCTCATTAGGGAAAATCTACTGGGCATGGATAAGACACAAATTTCCATTTTACTTAAACTATTTCTCAGAGTTCCTTAAAATTTTAGTTGCTCAATTTCTAAGCCTGTTCATACCCCTTTCCGGACTGCAGGTCAATTGGAAAGTGTGGTTCCAAGGAATTCAGTGAGATTCAGACTAGACAAAGTTGCATAGGTTACAAAGGGTTTTCTGTCAGCTGTTGCTCTGGAAACATATTAGAAACCAAGAGCAATCACCTGAAATTTTCATTATGATACCTTTTAGGAAACTGAACTGTAGTTATGAAGTAAGTGCTGTAATACAGTCCATGTGCAGTGACTTGTTTCTCTCTGAAAGGTTCCCAATAGACAGAGCAGTGATGCTCTCCATGCTGATGCACTCCTCTTCAAAAGAAGTGTTTCAGGCAGCTGCTAGTACCTTGGCAATTTTGTCACAACAAAATGGTAAGGGACTTTAATTATCTTTTCTTTCTCATTCAGCAGAAAGTTATTGCAAAAATATTAAGGAGAATTTAGTGTACTTTTGAATGAATACAATACTTCCTGTGATTAGAATATTATGTTGTGATAAGTAGGAAGTTTATTCCTTGCTTTGTAAAAGTTACTGTTGGCAAGTATCAAAAAATGAGGAAATAAAGAGCTCTCTTCCAGTTTATGTGTTGCAATTGCTACTTTTTGGAGCAGGAGACATGAAAGAAGTGTGCTCTCTTTGTATGCTTGTTTAAATATTTATCACATGTTTGAATTTCGTCAGGAGCAGCATTTGTTGTAAAATCACATGAATAAGGAACACAGCCCAACAAATACCACTTTCTTGCTTAACACAGTCCTGTTGACTTCAGTGGATCAAATTATCTAGAAGCTTAAGCACGTGCATCACACTTTTCAAGATTGCTTTGCTCCTGATTGTGTCCCTAACATGGTTTCCTAACTTTTTTCAATTTGCAGACCCCTTCAAAATTTTTCAGTGGAGATGTGGACCCCTGTGTAGAGTATTTAAGCCTACTGACAGTTGGCTTGCTTTTATTAGATAACTTTCACAGAATCCTTTGAAATGGTTATGGACCTCAAGTGGTTTGCAGACTGCACATTGAAAACCACTGGCTAGATAGGAAGAAAAATCCTAGCAGTTAATTATCATTCCCTAGGTGAGAAAGCATTGTTTTATCACCAGTTTATTGAGCCATCCAAGTACATAAAACCTAACACAGAAAAGGATTTATAATTGTTTATGAGATCAATATGTATCTATACTGCGAAATAGATCTCATAAATGAATGCATACTATTGTCATACCAGGTACTTTCATAACATGTCATTGACAAGTGGATCTCTTATTCCTTTTGGGAATCTAAAGCAAGTTCTTCTTCTTCTTTTTTTAAATTATTATTCTCTTTATTCTTCCCCTGAATGAATGTTCTTACAGCAGAAATGACATAAAGAAGGTTAGTAAAACCTTCTGGCATAGTGCAGTATTGCTTGAATTAACCATCTGAAATGGATGTACTGAACTGGGAAGAACAAGATTTGGTAGTAGTTACTATAATAATTTTAATAGTGTTCTAATTTTTATTAGTTACAGTTAACTCTACAGCATGTGTTTGGATATTTGAATTTGCAAAAAAATTAATTAAAAACTAAATAGAATGAATAAATGTGAGTTCATTTTTGAAGTTTAATTTTGGAAGTTAGAAGGTTTTTTAAAGTTTTAAGCTCTAGCTTTCCTACATGATCACAGAATGCAATTAGAAGGAATAAGTTTAGGAATAAACATTTCTGAAGTATAAGTAAGGCTATACATTCCTCTTTCCATAGGTTAACTTTATCTAAGTAAAAATAGCGGCTGTATAGAAACTTACTAAAATTATGTGTTTGATTAAGCTATGCAAACAGAAGTCAGCTTCAGCTCAAATTGTTCCCCATTTTAATGTATACTATTATGTCTGTTTGGTGAGGCAAAAGCATTGGAAAAAAAAAGGAGGAAAAAAATGTTTTTGAGAACTACACAGAAAGATTTACTTACAGGATACCTGGTATTTTGTGTTTTAGTAAATATTAGGAAGACACTTCTGGCAAAAGGCATACATATGAATGTTTTGGATATTATGAGGAAACATCCACATTCTCCTGAAGTGGTTGAAAGTGCCTGCAGGATTCTGAATCATGTTTTTGAAGGAAGGTAATAAAATTAGAAATGCACGTCCACTTCCATGGTGAAGGGCTTTGAGATTCTGTGCCATGAGTGATTACATTTAAATTGTTGACTGATAGTAAAATTGACCACAGACTGACAGCCCTGTTTAAGACATGGAATTTTGTAAGCCCTTAAGCCCTGTAGTCAAAAGCCCAAGTGAGTGTTTGTAGGGAGCTGCATGTTCTTCCCTTTGTGGTTCTTGAGCAGAGAGATTCAAATAGACAATCACTGGGTGGTCTCCCCTCCTGTTAGCCACACTTAATTCCACTGAGAGATAAAAAATTTCCCTCAAAATTACCTCTGATTATTAAAATAGCATTTTGTTAATACTACCTTCTTGTTGGCTAGACTGAATTAATGGAATGGCATGAATATAATTTGATATGATGAAGGAAAGTACCACAGTTTAATTTATGTTTCAGATTTAGTGTTCCAAAAGGTTATCACATAGTGTTAATTAAGGACAAACACATGTAAAATTTAGAAATGCATTCTTTTTATTTATTTTATTAAAATTATTTTCAGTTTCCCTCATCTGGATGTAATGACAGTAGCAGTATCAGAAGTTGTAAAAGCCATGAGGAAGCATGAAAAATCACTCCCTGTACAACTGGAAGCTCTTCGAGTCCTTTTACACTTCATGATGCCCAGTAAGTCATCCAAAGGCATACACTAAATCAGAAAATAGAATCAGATAGCTGAATTTTAGTCTTTCTTATCTAATGAGACAACTTTTAATGGGACTTCAAAAAGTTATTGCAGTTCTGTACATAGCAGAGAACAGCTGGAAGTCTTTAGGAATGTACAAGATGGGAGAAAATATTTGAGGTATTGAAGGTAACAAACCAAAATTATCACTGCTGATTTTCTCTTGATTTCATCAGTGAAGAGTTAGCGCCATTACTTCTAAGGAATTCAGGGAATGAGTGTGGAGCTATCAGTGTCACTGTGGTTTGCATCACGAATTCCCTTTAAGTGAGAGCAAACCATGATAATAGCATGAGCATTATTGTGTCACAAAATGCTGTTTTGATAGTATCTCTTGGAAGGAACATAAAAACTGGACAGTGAACTTCATATTTAAAGATATAAAATATACAGTTATATACTACTTTCTAGCAGAAAGGAGAAACCCTCAACCAGGACACTAGTTTAGAAATTCTTTTTCCAAAAAAATGCTCTTTGTCAACAATCCAGAGGGGGCAAAAATGTACTTTAGTAGAATTTTGGAAAAGTTCTAACTCTTTTTGTCAGTGTAGCACTATATATCCTGCTTTCTACCTCTGATATTGAGTGTAGGAGTACAGGCATGGGGTACTGATTTCTTTCTTTAGAACAAGTTTTTGCAAAAATCTCTCCACAGTTTCAGCTGAACATTTACAAAAGTAATAACTCTGAAAATAGTAACATGGTTAATATGCAGACTGATTGCAGATTTTCAGTTTCCTTCTATTATTTGAATTCTAATCCTAATACTCTTTTTTCAATGAAGTGCAAGATTTAGACTTGATATATGTGTTCTAACATGGAGGCAAGGCACTTTGATTGCCAGTATCCTGGAAGTGAGGCCCTTCTAAAGTGTAATCAAACACAAAGAGCACCAACTGGATGTTGAAACTTGAAGGTTATTTAGGGAATAAAAAAGTAATTCATGGGAAAAATAGTAATCACAATAAATATGAATGCTGAAGTGACTTTGAAAGCATCTCTGGGTACTTTCTGTAGTGTCACTTGACTGCAAGTGCCAAAAGCTACAGGAAAGGTAAATCTGAAAGATCTTTCTCTGTTTTTTTTGTACACGCTCACATTCCACTTAATGCCATCTGTGTGTAAAACTTGTTCTATGATGTGCTGCCAAGTGAGCAAGAACAAATAGTTTATAGCTTCTCTAGAGTGTCTCCTTACCAGAAGGAAGAGGCATTCTGAAGTAGGTATCAGAAAATTCCTCACAAAAGTAATATATTGCAATGTACCTTAGAACAGATTCTTTGGCACGTAAGCCATGAGCAAATATGTGGTGAAATTTTCCTTTCAAACACAATGTACTCATATTACAATGTAAATCTGGAGGGATTCCAGTCTCTGCAACACAGTGTTCTTAAAGTACCATAAGGTCTGAAATACACTCTCTGAGTCACCTCAGTGTTCATTTGATTGTTGGATCATATTATTGGGTTGATGGTGGGGAGAATATGAAATTGCTGTTCTGATAAAGGCTGTTTTCCTTTGTTGCAGATACAAAGAATGAACACCAGAATGGTTCTTCCAGAGACATGGGAGATGCTGCTTTTGCACTCACAGGAAAAGTCATTAAAAGCCAGTGTCTGTTGGAGGGAACTCACTCATTGGTGCTTAATGCTTTAAACAGGGTATAGTTAAACCTTTATTCTAATGGATTTTGTCATTATTTTACACTTGAAACAGTGAATCATTTGTAAGTTTTAGTTCTGCGTTGACTTTCCTACTGATTTGGTAGAATTAATCTTATCTCCCAAGTTTCATGAATCTTTTAGGGTTTCTTTTCACTTCCTTTTCTGGAGTGTATTAGATGAATCCTTATACAATAATTCCAAAGGATATTTATTTTTTAAAAAAGCTAGTTTTTCTTTCAGGGATACAATTTATTTGGTATTTCTTTTTTCTTAAAACAGACTAGTGTATTTATGAAAAGTGTCCTCATGCCTACACCTCAGCTACACATTGAACTGAGTGGACAACTCAGTTGTCTGCATTCTTTTCACTGTTCAACTTTTTCCAGCCCCTGTAAAATAGAATGATCACAGTGTCTTGAAGGAGAAGCTGAAAAATGAAAGACTGAAGCAGACTCAGTCTATGCAAAGGAAACTGGGAACTTTGTACAGCAAATTAACCTTAAATCCTAGTGATCAGAAATGTTTAACTTCATGGCCTTCAGAAGAATCTAATCTCTACAAGGTTTTCAAGGTTCTCATGATCACAATCAAAATGTAGCATTTCCTAATTTTTTGGAAGTCCCTCTCAGGAATTTTAAGCTTGCCAGATGGATTCTTTCAAGGCAATTTATGTCTCTTACATTTATTATAGAAGTCAGAGCAAGTAATGTATCAGTGAAATAATTTTAGAGTGTCTAAAGGATATCTTGACCCAAAGATATCAGATATAGGAGCTAACAAAGGAGGTAAAATAATTTTTGCTTCAGAAGGTCTCCAGTATTTCATGATCATCTTGGTTGCATTTTCCAATGCAGTTTGTTTGTGGTTTGGAGTACTACGATATCAGCCAGAGAGGCTAGAAATTGACACCTTTAATTAAAAACTAGAGACAGAATAAGGAGGAAGATGGACATGACTCCATTGAAATAATTTAAATAATTTTGCAGATTTTTGATGGCTGTGACACTCTCAGATCTAGGCCTCATCTAGGTTTCCTCCATCTAAAAGTGGGGGGTGGTAATAGGTATGTTCAGATCTTTTTCTTCTCATATTTTTTTCAGTTGACAGCATGTTTATCACTTGTTCCAGCTCTCCAAAAAACAACAACAACAACAACAACAACAACAACAAACAAAAAACAAAAAACAAAAAAAAACAAAAAAAAAAAAAAAAAAAAAAAAAAACACAAAAAAAAACAAAAACAAAAAACAAAAAAAAAACACCAACCAACCAAAAAACCCCCACTTTTCACTTTTTTTTTTTTTTTAACCTCAAAGGAAGTACACTTTCTCCCTCTGCTTGACTTAGAAAAATGGTGTAAACTTATCAATGAGAATTTGAGGGGAAAAATATACAAATTTTCATCAGAAAAGTAGCTAGGGCATATTTTCAGAATCAAAGATGAAAATCTGAGGAAGTTATGAGCAGCCAAAACTGATGGTTGATCAGAAAATCTTTTTGGATTTGTGATTGTTGTAATTTATTGTCATATCAGCTGTAATTTCACATACTTAAGAACAAAATTCACTTGTTACAGAGCAGCTTTAAGAACAAGCAACTCTTCTGTTGCCATTGTAAACAGAACAACCTTGATCTGATTTTATCTTTCTTTCTCCATTAGTTTATTGGAAATCCTAGCATTCAGAAGTGTGGATTAAAACTACTTGGTTCTGTAGCTGAGTGCACTGGTGCACTAGAAATTTTAACCCAGCAAGGAGCTACTGACACTGTGCTTCACACCCTACAGATGTATCCAGGTGACCAAGGTAGGGAAGGTGGCAGAATGAGAATGGCAAGGCAGGAGGGTTTGTAACAGACTTGTTGCTCTCTTTTGTGCTGGATGTGATGTAGGTTGCATGGCAAGAGAAGGCTGCAGTGCTGCACAGTCCTCAGATTCACCCACATTGTAGTTATGCCTAGCCCTATAATAGCTTGTGCAAGTAACTTTCTGGAATGTTGCTAAAATACTACTTAAATTGTGGGTTTATTCCCTTCGGAATGTCTGAATTATCAGTGTCTGAATATATTTATTTTTCTTTTAGACATACAACGTTTGGGTTTGAGTCTTCTATGCTCTTTGATTACAAGGAAGAGTTTGTGTATTGCAAGTATGCATGTCCTGGCAGCAGTTCTGGTTTCTACTCTGCGACGATTTAAAGAAGTCACTGAAATCCAGATGCATGTATGTGTCACTTCTGTCTGTGAAGATGAAAACAAAACTCACAACTGTAGAAAATTATTTTAATATACCTATATTTGAAGTATAATTCTGTATTTTACTTACTTGATTTTGATTTTATTGAAATTACTAGATTAGTATAAACCTTTGTAATTAAACTGAGACATTTATTGTAGAGATGATTTTCTTGGAGGCATATATTCAATCCAGAATGTGTAAGCATAGGTTGCTTATCTAAAACTTCTGAGATCTGCAAACTAGAACAAATTTCTCATTCATGATCCATTGTTCTGTCAATCTGCAATCATTTCATGAAGTGACCATCATTAGAGTACTGATTGTCCTTTGAGAAGTCATAGAAGATAACTTAGTTCCCAGCCTTGTGGCCAGGAATAAACTTGGTGTAGGAATGCTGTATTTAAGAAAAGATATTACTGGAATACTATCAGACTTTGGACCCACATCTGTATATGGAAGGAAAGTTCTTTGTCTGTTAATACACATTTAATCCATGTGTTAAGTTCTGTTTCCTCCGCTTCAGAAGTTTTCCCTGTTTGTTACCAGTTTCATTTTTCTATTGGGATAGAGTTTGCATGTGACATCAGCTTTCTGTGAGAGTTTCTATGTTTGTCTTTCACATGAATATGAAAATATCACAAATACAGGCTCCCTTCTTTGCTGCTGTCTTCCCCTCAGCCTTTCCACATTTAGCTTTGCAACCAATGTAGAGAGAAATAAAAATAATGTGCTAGAATTAGGAAGTTACTTTAAGTGATGTAGTTTCAGTTGGGTTTGGACAAAGAGCCCATTATTTACTGAGTTCATCCTTCTAGGTTAACTTTACTTGCAGAATCATGGGATAATTTTGTATTTCTTCTTGGTTTTTAGATACACCTGTTAATTTTTTCATTTAGTCTAATAGTTATTTTCAAATTCAGGGATTACAGAGCAACACACTGGAACAGGGGATGTATCTTTATTCCATATCCTTAGAAGGAGATCTTTTCCTCTTTACATTTTCAGGAAATCACAAGTACATTTGTCACTGCCAGGCAGGACATTGCCAGATATTATGATGCATTTTTGACTTTTCAAAATGTCCGTTAATATCTGTTTAAGTGGGTCAGCTAAACAAGCATGAAGCTACAGGTATAAAAACAGAGATAAGTGCTATTTCTGCCTTCTCTCCCAAACTTCTCCTATTTGTTAAGTATTGCATGTTTAAAAGTAAGAAAAAAAAATCAAAGCACAAATCGTGTGGTTAAAATTTGATTTTGTTTTATGACCTGTTTTGAAGTGACACTTTTTAACACTGTACTTCTTTCCATGTTCTTGTTGTGTTCTTAGGGTTTTCATGCAGTCTTGGCAATCCTTGGTTTGTCACCTTGTTTTGCAAAGCTGCTGGTAAATGAATCATTTGACACAGTCATTTTCCACCAGATGTCTATGTGTTTCACAGACCAGCGAGATCAACAGGTATCTTCTTCCTCTGACAGTTCCACAGCTGAAAAATGTTAGTGTGTTGTTTTGTCCTAACTTTTATTGTTTGTCCTCTCATTCAGTTTCAAAGCCTGTGTTGTAAATGTTTTGCTAAAATCACTGAAAATGATGATATAAAAAATACTATGCTGGAAAAAGCATGTATGGAGAACAATAGTATTATGGCTGAATGTTTACTTCTGCTGGGAGCTGATATTAATAAGAAGACAAAGACAAACTCTTTGATCTATCAGGTAATACATGGAAATATATATATAATTTTATTGCTTAAAAATCTGTGCTTTTGGGTTCCTTTCTGTTGTCATTGTAGTATTTATTTGGCAGAACTCAGAGAACAGAGAGGCTGCTCCCACTTGCCCACAAGTGCTTCTTGCTAGCTGTGACCACCTTTAAATTTAGTTCTTTTCTTTTAAGTGATATGCATAAGCACTTCTTCATTTTGGTTCAGTGTCAAAGTTTTAAATAGTGTGAGAGAACCCCACCAATACTGCCTGAAGGGAATTAGGAAGTGTTCAGTTCTGCTGGTAGAACTGTCTGGGTGATAAAGCACAGCTGAGTTTGGAACTGACCATCCATTCATAGAATGTGAGGTAGGCAAATCAGTGTTAGCAAACCACGGTGAACATATTGAAGTAACTGGAAGTATTTGTAGAAAATATTTTTAGTATTCACAATCAACCCTGGTCTGTGTAGCAATGCAGACTTGGAGACTGGGAGGAGCTGACTGAACTGTAGAAATATAAAAGTTGGAAAAGACCTTCATGATAGTGAAGTCCAAGTTTTGGCTGAACAACACCTTGTCAATTAAACCAGAGCACTAAATGCCACATCCAGTTGCTTCTTGGACACTTCCAGGGGTCTCCACCACTTAGGGTTTTAATGCTTAACCACCCTGTCAGTGAAAAAATTCTTCCTGATGTCCAATCTGAACCTACCTTGGAGTAGCTTGAGGCTACTCCTGTTGTCCTGTCACTGGTTGCCTGGGAGAAGTAGCTGATCTCTACCTAGCTACACTCTCCTTTCAGGTAGTTAAAGCCAGTAGAGCTGAGCTCACCATCATTAGGCAAGGCTTGATGAGACTAACTATTGTTTCCTGTTTATTAAATATTCAGATGATAACCCTTAAGTGTCTATTTTCCCCTAAACAGATAAATAAATAGAGTTGCAATAGAGCACATGCAGTAACCAAACTAGATAAATTACTACTCATGTCTGCCTGAAAATTGTGCGTACTTATGACAAAAATTACAATTGCAGTTCTAAAGCATTTGATACAATTGTGCAAAGCCTTCATGAAAGTGGGAATTGATACTCAGATGCCTTAAGGCAGGCATATGCTCCAAGGAGTAAGGAATTGCATAATTGAGTAAGAGGTACAATCCTTAAAATAAGTCACTCTGAATTTGAGACAAGCATCTTAATGCAGTCTGAGCTGTTTAATGCTTCATATTCTTGGTTTGTTTAAATTGCTTTTCTCTATTAGGTTTGTGAGAAAGGAAATAATCCTAAATTGGTGGAATTGTTGTTAGCCAGTGGTGCTCGAGAACAGGATGTTCGGAGTGCTTTGACCATCAGTATAAAGAGAGGAGATAGCCAAATCATCAGCTTGCTTTTGAAGAAGCTTAGCCTTGATGTCACCAACAGCAGTATATGTCTTGGAGGATTTGGTTTTGGCAGATTAGAGCCTTCCTGGCTCATTCCTTTGTTCCCAGATAAACCTACTCAAACAAGAAAACAGAGTGAGTATATATAGAAATTGCTGTACAAAATGTGTCAGTATCTTTTGATGATACTATGAATGTGTTTTAGTTGAAGACTTTCAGTTGAGATTCTCTTCATGGCATTCAACTTGCTATAGAAAGTTTGGGAAAACTTGAAAATAAATCAAGTAATTTCTGTTATTTTTTGAAGCTACTTAGATTTCTTGGAGATTATTCTATCTTTTCCATTTATTGTACATACAGATGCAGGTTCTGCACTGGCAAGGATGGTGCTCAAATTCCAGATGAAGAACATTTCAGAGGACAGATCAAGAGCCTCCTCTGATCCAAACTTGTCTGAAGATGGTGTGGATAGAAACTATGATTGGAATTTCACACCTGACCCATTAGTGGAAAGTATTTTTCCTTTGAGTGATGATATTGATAGTGAAGGTAATTGTTTTCTTTTCTTTTTTGCTTTTTGTAATCCCAATCAAATTTACTAGGGCTAGACTACAGCCATAAATCAGTTGCTTATTTGTATTGGAGATTTAACACCTCCCATGAAGAAAAAGTTTTCTATCTAAAATTTTGTTTGGGGTAACATTAGAAAATAGTTTGTGGTGAGTATGTGCTTCATCTACAAAACTAAGACCTTGAAGAATATTATTCATTTTTACATTTAGAATTAGTTTGTCGTGCATTCAGTTTTTTGTAGAGAGAAAGAGTAAGATTCTTGCAACTGAATTTAGATTTTGACTTTTTCTGTATGCTTCTGAGCTGCCTTTATAGTCTATGACAAAAAGCAAGAGCTTCAAGAGCCTAATTTGTTTCATCATAAAGTCAGGTGTCTTGTGATCTAGAAACTCCTCTGTTCCCTGGGTAGTCTAAATAAAGTTTGTACAACTAGATCTGGTATAAAGGACTATGTTAATAACAAATAAAGTAGGTGAAACAAGCCCTATCCCAAAGATAACTAATTGATCAGAAAGTGTAAATGACAGGTTTATGTTCAGCCCAACACCATTCTTTGTCACCAGGACATTTGAATGACTTTAACTTATAGAAAGGCAGCATTTCTGTCTGTAATACCAGCAACTTAATAATCAGAGTACCCTTATTTTTTAACGTATCTTTTTTGTTGTTCAAATGTTGCTCTTGTTTTAGAACAGCTGGTTACTTAAAATCATCACAGATGAAGAATTTGAATTTTGGAATAAGAGAATCCTAAGGAACTTTTTGATTCTGCTTTGTTCTTTTCCCTATATCATTCAGCACCACTTTTAGTGTCTGTAGGTCTATTTGTTCATATAGAAAACTTGTTGTTATTATTAAAAAATGCAGGAGTGATTTTAGGAGTTTTAAAAGTAGCTTTGAGAAGAGGGACATCAAATGTCTCCAGATAATTACACCAAATGTCTCCTAAATCACCAAATCCAGAGTGGCATTTGATATTTCATTCTCAATAAATGTGGGAGTGCAAATTTATCTATTGAAATACAACCCCTTCCCATTTTAAAAATTTATTTACACTGAAGTAGCAGAAAGATGTGCTATTAAACATGCACAATAATCCCAACCCACTGGAAATTTTGTATCATAAATCATCAGTGCAGGTCCTGTAATCACCTGCAGGTCCTACTTAAAGAATGTCAGGTGAGAATGGCCCCTCTGCTCTAACACACACTGACAACATTCTTGGCCTATTGCACACAGAATTGACTAGTGAGATCCTGCCAGTATTGATGCTTTTGAAATGCATTTCTTTGTATGTCAGCATCTGTATTACAGTTGAATTCTGAGCCTCATCTTTAAATACCTTTTCTTACCTATTTCTGTTCCTGTGTTCAAGGAAGTGAAGGTTCACTTTTTACAAAAAAGAAGTCCAATTCCATTGCAGTTGCTGATTTATATTGTAGGGAAATGGCATGTCAGAGAAGTTCTCCTACTTTAATGCGACATTCCTACTCTGTGGTAAGTCAGATCCGTGCTCCTTCCAGGTTTTTAAGTCCATCTACATAGCCTACTCCAAAATTGTTAATAATCAAGTGTTAGGAAAGATCATGTAACCATATGGGCTTTATCTCACTGTTGCTATTCAGTTTTTCCTTCTGTTGTGGTGTATGGATGAGTTCATGTCAGCAAAAATTGATGATCACTAAAAAGTAGACACCCTTTTGAAGTGTTCAAATTTCCAGTCTGATGTTCAAATGGAAATACAGGGATCATGGGCCCATTTACAAAGGCTTAATTTTCCCTTAGTCAAGCAGATCTTCGGTAATGATCAATGGAGAGAGATTCCCATTGAGATTCCATTGAGATTCACTAAGAAGACATAAGAGGAAAAATTGGTGGAATCCAAGTCAGATTCCTTCAGTAGGAGCTTGTCTCTTTCCACTGACTGTAAAGGGAAAGTGGAGAGACTGGCTTTCCTACAGAAAGTTATATTTTGTAATACTCTGCTCTATCCTATTACTGCACCCTAGTGAAAGTCAATCTGGGTTGCCAGAAATGCACTACTTCCATTGCACTTTAAATTTAACATTCTTTCATATTGCATGGATTCATATGTTTGATAAAGATGTGACCTATTGTTATTTTGAGTTTAAGTGTATAGTTTCTTTGTGTTCTCCCTGTAAGCTCTGATAAAAAGAAATCACAATAAGAAGAGTTTTACTGAATTTAGATTATTTCAGAACATGCATGTGTTTCTAAATGCTTTTTCTCTTGGCTTTTGCAGGGACCTGGCTCAGATTATGAACCATTAATGAAACAAAGACGAAAATTCTTGCTCTCAGATGAATCCCCCAGTAAGTGAACTATACATTTTAAGGTATATAACAGATTTTGCATTCTTTAATGCTTTCACAGGCATAGCATGCGAAGATTTGAGACAGATTATATATTTGTTTAAGGGAGGATGCATTTTGGAAATACTACAGTGAAGTACAAATAATGCATATATAGGGATTTTTATTTCTTGGGCTCCACAAATAATTTATGTAGGCAATGGAATTTCACGAGTGCTCTTATTAGCTTTCAAAAGCTCCTTCTGTTGTGCAGGGCATAAACATTCACCTCTTCTCCTTCCTGTCTTATAAATTTCTGTCTTAATAGAATTCTTCATGAATTTGGATCTTAACCAATATCCAAACAATCACTCTATTCTGCATCTTTAGATCTCAAGTTAAGTGATCATAATTTTACCTAAGCGATAAATAAAATCATGGTATTTTCACATTTTTGTTTTAATAGAAGGCATCTCAAAATTGTCATCACATCTAAGATCATCAGACAGTCTTTCTTCATTGATCTCAGAGAAAGAATATATTAAATCACTAGATCTTTCATCAAATGAGCTGGAGAACATTGATGCCATCAGCCAGAATAGCTGCTTAACTAGTCATCTGGAACACCTTGAGAAACTGGAGCTCCACCAAAATGCTCTTACAAACATTCCAGAACAACTGTGTGAAGTAATTTTGCATAATTTTATATAAGACAAGTTGAAATTTGTTAAAATAAAGTGTAGATCTCTAATAATGTAATCCATATATAGTGTAATAATGTATCCGTAGCAATATTACTTAAGAATATGGGTGTATATTTTGGCATGCCTCATACATTTACTCAACTTTCATTCAGTGGATTCATGTTCATTAGAAATAAAAGTGTTTCCATGGAATTGTTTTAAGTCATTTACTGCAGAGAACTGCTTTAAGATGTGTGATATTAAGTAGCATAATAATGGCATTGGAACAGAAAACTGCAGGCAATTAATATCTTAAATTTTATTAAATGGAGCTAATTGTTTTTGAATAATGCCCTATACTTTATTTTTTCATAGAAATATTATAGGTCACATTGGTATGATTGCTATTTTCTGCTACTTTTCCATGTGAGATAAATATAAATAAATTAATAATTAGTATAAAAATATAACTCAATTAGAAACATATAAATTCATATTTTCTTTTAAATTTTTACAAATAAATTTTCCTTTTCTTTCAGAACTTGAAATGCTTGACTTACTTGGATTTGCACAGTAACCGGTTTACTTCTTTCCCAACTTACTTACTGAAAATGAATTGTATTGCAACTCTTGATATCTCACGAAATGACATTGGGCCTTCCTTTGCTTTGGATCCATGCCTCAGATGTCCAACTCTAAAGCAACTTAACCTTTCATACAACCAGCTGGTGTGCACTCCTGAATTTCTTACAAGTGTTGCTGAAAATCTAGAACAGCTCTTGCTGGAAGGGTGAGTAGCATGAGTGAATGGACTGTAGCAAAACAAACATAATAGGAAAGAACAGATTTGTGATGCAGAATGATGACTCTTAAAGCATGCAAAGGATTGAAACACTGACATTGTCTTCCAAATGTGTAAATTGTTACAATTTTCATAGTTGGATTGTGAAGTACAAGACATGAGAATGACTTTGGACCTTGACAGAATCCAACAGCATTGCTGTTCCAGTAACAGACTAGATATGTTGTAGTTCAGTTTCTTTCTGCTACCACACTATTAATCCACAGGGCTGTGTAGTCTGACATATTGATACACAATGAAGTTTCCACTGTATTTCATATGCATAAAAGCTTCTCTGGAAGTACTAGTAATGTAATTTTAGATATTGGTATGGATATGTTTTAAATGACAAAAACAGATAAAACAACTAGCTTTTTCTTTGCCAGCACTTACTATCATATTTCTTAGTGAGGTAATTTGTACCTATGTGGAATTCTTAAGAATGCAATTGGTCATAGCTCTGTAAACTGCAGAGACTATCTCATTCATTTCCTACAATTTATGCTAAATAAGATAGTGAATTTTGTTAGTAATACTACCCTGGCAAAACAGTGTATTTTTGGGATCTTTCTCTTCCTCTTTCTGGTGTTCTTCTCCCCAGAATACATTGTGTAAAATTATATACTCATCCTGAATTGCATTCCATACAAGAATCCTTTTTAAAAAAAAATTGTTAGGTTGTCATTAATTCTGTTATTATGATATTGAAAACACATATTTTTAGTATGAAGAACCTCTCACAAATGCAACAGTTCTCTTTGTGTGGGATTGAGCTCCAGTATGTAATCAGAAAATTAAACATTGCAATAAATTTTGACACTTGGTCTCCAAATTGATTAAACTGATATTATTATCAGTCATGTTATTCCATGTTGCCATATGTACTAGTGTTTTTGCTGACTGGTCAGTTTTTACTTAGCTGGAGCTTTCTTTTTGTATTACTGGTGTAAAGATGATTTTGTCAGATCAACTCTACTTTCACCTTTTACCTAGTAGTTTCTAAATAAAAAGTGGTTTGTCTTTTTTCTTGTTATCGTAGAAACAAAATTTCACACTTATGTTCACCCCTATGTTTGAAAGACCTGAAAACTTTAAACATTAGTAAGAACAGTATTTCATCCCTTGCTGAGAATGTCTTCATGGGCTGTACAAAACTGGAGCAGTTCAATGCCAGGATGAATGTTCTTGGTAAGTATCTGTGAAAATAGGATTCACCTTCTAGAAACTGTTTTCAAAAATTCACAAAACTCCTCTGCCACCAACATTTGGAATCTTGGGAGGACAGAAAAGAGTAATACCACATGTACTTGTCCTTCTTTATACAGTTTCCTGAGCATCACCTTTCAATCACTGAAGCACAGAGTATGCTTCCAGTCACTTGATCTGACTCACCTAACTCATCTTGTTCCTATATTTGGAGTGCGTGTTGTAAAAATGATTCAGTGTACTTGAGATTGTACGCACTGTTGAGAAAGGTTCAAAGAAGAGAAAATAATTCAGATTTAGCTTGCAAATCCAGCAGTAATACAGGTTTAATACTGTACTGTAGTACATAGAAGCATCCTTGCTTGTACCAGCAATAGTGTGTCCAGCAGGACCAGGGCACTGATTCTCTCCCTGTGTTCAGCACTAGTGAGGCCACACCTCAAATTCTATGTTCAGTTTTGGGCCTCTCACTACAAGAAAGATGTTGAGATGCTGGAGTGAATCCAAAGAAGGGCAGAGGAGCTCGTGAAGGGTCTAGAGCACAAATCTGATGGGAAGCATCAGGGGGAACTTTATCAGTCTCTACAACTGCCTGAAACGAGGCTGACCTTTTAGTCTGTATAAACTCCAGTTTTAAAAATAATTTAAACCATTCTTAAAAATCATAGGATTAACCTCTTTTTCTGCTCTAGAAAAACTACCTGACTTGTCATCCAGCATAACAAGTTTGAAATTATCCCAGAACTGTTTTATTAATGTTCCAGAAGCAATTCTTCTTCTACCACAGTAAGTTACTCTTTTATTCGTTGATGTTAATGTCAAGTTCTTGATAAAGAAAATCTGATGGAAAATTGTTGTTAAGCAGAAAATTCTGCATGTTTTACTGATTTTCAGGGAATCCTCACTGGTTAAATCCAGAACTTGGTTGCTTTTAAATTGAAGACAAATTAGTCACATTTTCTTCATGATTCTGAAAAATTCTGTTCCTCTGATTTGAATCATTATTGTTGAAAATATATTCCTTGACAGCTGAAGCTGACAATTCTTGCTGAGAATACTAGAATTAATCTCATATTTCCATGGAACCAACAATAAAAATATACCAGCAATTTTTCCTTTTTGAGTTCTGCAGACTTTTGCACAAGACTCCTGAGATTAGTTTTTCACTTCCCAAATAACATGAGATACTCATTCTCAAAGAAAAACACTTCCTCTAGAAGGAGTTGTGATAAAGATGCATGTGACATTTATTTTCCTATACCTTCAAAGCATTACTTGTGTGAAAATTTGACTTCTGCTTTTTTAATAGAAATTGCTGACCTTAACAGATCACTAGAATGAGATTGTGGAGGGAGTGCTTGAAAGGGGTGATCCAATAGGTGTGGGGAGATGTGAGTGCTGATGGCACCACAGAGAGAGCAGATCCACAGAATAGGGAATTTATATTAATTAAATTAGCATGATATTGTACAATTTCAGCATGCAAACATTCACAGCAGCAGATTTAATGGATGTGTTGAAAAAAATAATGCAGTTTTTGGGTTCTATATCTTCCAGCTTAAACAAATCAAGAAGGTGTTGAATGCATTTTTTTTTGTCCAAAGGTGTCAGTTAACCAAGTAATTTCTGCACATACATGTATTTGAAAACATATCTATTTGGATTTCACTCAGAAAACCATCTCTTCTGATAGCTAATCCATTTGTTTATTAAAAATTAATACAGCTTTGGTTCCAGTAATCTGGGTTATATTTTTTCATTTGCTAACTTCTCTCTTTCATTTTCATGTTTTTAGTTTGCGATCAGTAGATTTAAGCCAAAACAAGATCGTAAGCCTGCCTGGACCGATGCACTGGAAGTCACTAAATTTAAGAGAGCTGTTATTTAATCATAATCAAATAGGTGTCTTGGACTTGAGTGAAAAGGCATGTGCATGGTCTAGGCTAGAAAAGCTACACCTCTCCCACAACAAGTTAAAAGAGGTAAAGTGTAAGATTCTACCTTAAGAAAATTTAATTGCTTTTCAGTTGAATGCAATTTTTCAATGTTCATTTGATTTTCATGTCACCTCTCATACCATTTTACACTGTATTAGTGAAATGGTATGTAAGTGCAAATAGTACTCTGTGAAGGAAAATCGCTGTATTCTATTCAGTTTTTCTTCCTGGAATGTGTCATATAATCAGTTTGTATACTGAATTACTTATAAGGTCTTTTCTCCCTTACTGTGGGTATTAGGCCTGTTTAGTTAAAAAAAATAACTACAGCAGTAAAAATAATACCTGGTTCTGTTAAATAATTAATATAGTCATGTTCCTCATTTTTTTAAACATTTAATTGTCCATTAAATGTTCTTTTATTTAGATTCCTCCTCAGATTGGCTTCCTAGAGAACTTGACTTCTCTGGATGTAAGTCATAATCCTGATTTGAGATTCTTTCCCGATGAAATGGGAAGACTGTCCAAAGTCTGGGATCTTCCTTTGGAAGGACTCCATCTTAATTTAGACTTCAAGCATGTAGGATGCAAAGCCAGAGACATTATAAGGTTTGTTGCCCCATTGTTCTTGAATATTCCTGGTTTGCTTTCTTGGGATTTGCAGTAAGCATTGAGAAAGTAACATGCTGTTTTGAAAAGACATTCTGGTTTGTCATATGAAATCCAGCATGTTGTTCTGTGGAAGGTTATGATAACAACACACACAGGTAACATAGATAAGAGTGGTTTAGACCATACTAGTATTACCTCTTGAATTTGATGCTTCTATAAACTGTGCAATAAATGGTACTTACCAATTATTTGTAATATGTTTGTTGTGTTCCCCAGTGCACTGCACAGAGCACAATTTTGGGATAATTACAAAACAAAAAAAGACATATTCTGAATTAAATTTTAGCTTTCAAATCAGAAATTAGAGTAGACAGTTAAAAGAACATAATAGCAAAGATATTGAAAATTTGAAGAAAATGGTATGGGTCTAGATTTTTCTTGGTCTTGAGTTTGTTGGTCTTTTTCTCTGTTATACACTTCTGTGAGTTTTGCAAACTTTTTCTACCAGATTTCTTCAACAACGACTGAAGAAGGCTGTGCCTTACAACAGAATGAAGCTCATGATTGTTGGAAACACTGGCAGTGGGAAAACTACCCTGCTACAACAACTAATGAAAAGTAAACGAACAGAATTGAGCTCTCCAAAAGCTACAGTAGGCATTGATGTGAAAGACTGGATCATTCAAGGGAAAGGCAAAATGAAGAAGGAGCTTATATTAAATGTGTGGGACTTTGGAGGTATTTCCTGACTTTATTTTCCTTTACTGTTGTCTTTTCTAACACTTTAATGCATTACTTATTCTTCAAGTCAGCCTGTGGTAATTCAAACTGGGGACAGTAGAATTACAAGCATACACCAGAAGTCCAATGACCAATTAAATGAATTCTGTAATTTAGCAGCTAATCCTTTAAATTTAATATAAAGCCTCAGGAATTTCTTATCACCAAATGTGGTTTGACCACTCATTTCAACTATAATACTTCAGAACAATCATTTCAGAATAGTAAGAAATTGCTTATAATCACCATAAGAATCTTTCATTCAACTCTGTTGCTCCCTTTTGTAGTCCAGGTCTCTCCAGGCTCTGCAGTATCACAGGTTTGTAAGGTCACAGAAACAAAACACTTAGGACGAGTCTTTGAACCTTGTATTTCTGGAAAACTTTCTAAGTTTGGGGGACTACAGAAGCACTTCTAAAATCCAGGGCTGTTTGAGGCTATAGAAAAGTTAAACAGAGATCTATCATCTAAATATAGTCTATCACAATGCATAAGCACAGACCAGCACCATTCAAGCTGGATGTCCAAGTTTAGTTGTAATTTTGAGTGCTTAATTATGTGAATTTTTGGTGTTGGTGAAAGTATAGGAGAAAGGAAAGGAAGAAGGTAGAAGAAGAGGAAAGAGTGAGGGAGAAATTCAGTACTGGAGTTTTAAAAGAATCACAACCTTTTAAGTTGTCTATGCAGCAACCATGTTTATCCAGTTAAATCTTAGACTTGACATAAAACCAGTGTATGTGTTTTAACATCACACTTCAATCAATGAGTTACCACAGAGTGCCTTCCTAAAATTCATAGTTATTATGAATTTATATACATTTCTGCAAACATTAATTTCATCTATGAACTTGTTGTCTGGGGACATGCGTTCTTCTGTCTTTTTGTGATCTGAAGATGTTGAGTCAAGGAAGTACTAAACAGTGGAAATCTTTGATCATTAGGACAAGAAGAGTTCTACAGTACCCATCCTCATTTCATGACCCAGAGGGCTTTATATCTTGCTGTTTATGATCTCAGCAAAGGACAAGCAGAGGTGGATGCTATGAAGCCATGGCTTTTTAACATCAAGGTGAGACATGCAGAATGGAATTCTTTCTGGGAAGCTGAAGGTGAACAGCAAATTAACCATAAATATTTATATAGGGGAAGAAGAAAAAAAATTCTTCAAAAAGTAAGGATAATAATATTAAACAAGAATTGAAACATATCATGTATTGGATATGAAAGTATTTCTAGGCATAAAAAGGCATGATCAGCACCATTTTGGACTTAAAATTGTACAAAGTGATGTGCAAAAGAATAGTTTGTATATTCTGGAAATATTTTGAATTTACTGATAAAAATAAGAAAGGAGTAGTATTAAAGAAATAATGTGTTAAATAATGTGTTTTCTTTTACACCAGTATAAATTTTGGGGAAATCACAATTAGACTAATTTAAAACTGTCTAGATACAATTTTGAAATCATGCTAGTATATGCTTAGTATCTTATTATTAATAGGAATGATTCCAGCACTGAGATAGGGAATTGACCTGAGAATCTTCCTGTGTATTTGTCCTTCTTTTAAAGTGTTTATCTCCATTTATGGATCCATTCCATGGTGAGTGAGCATTACTTGTCTTTTCTTTTGGTAGGATGCTTAGCCATGACTGGGCAATACACTCACAAAGAGAGTTTTTTACTGATCATGTTGATGAACTTGTCTTTTTCACTCTTTTCACCTTAGGCAGTGGTACAGGACACAGCCTTGCAATCAGTTTAGTATTGATGAAAATCACTTCTGATGTGTTCTCCTTTGCTGTGCAGTACTTGCTGATGTTTCACTACTGCCCTGTTCCAATGATGGCTAGAAAAGTACCATTTCTTTTGGCTTTTTTTTTTTTGTTGGATGTTCTTAAGGAATAATGTCCCTCTATTTTACTGCCAATAGTGTTTATCTGCAAAGAATGAAATCCAGATGTACACACCTTCTTTGCAGAAAAAGCTGATTTTTTACATATTTCTCTTTTGAAATAGACAGCTCTCTGAATGTTTGACTAAATTGCTCACATTTTATGTGAATGTAAATTACTAAAATCAACATTGGCTATTGAGGTAATCAACAGTATGGATCTCCCTAACAGGCTCGAGCATCAACATCCCCTGTCATTCTTGTTGGCACTCATTTGGATGTTTCTGATGAAATGCAACGTAGAGCCTGCATGAGTAAAATTACTAGAGAGCTGTTGAACAAGCGAGGCTTCCCAGCAATCCAGGATTACCACTTTGTCAATGCTACAGAAGAATCTGATTCCATTATCAGACTCCGGAAAATCATCATAAAAGAGAGTCTTCACTTCAAGGTAAGCTACACACTGCTTTTAATGTTGAAAAGATCCTTGTTTGACTTAAGGGGATACATTTTTGAACATTAATACACAATTAAATAAATTTCCATGTGATAGCAAAGTCATCTTGCCTCCTATAAAATGTTACATATGGGGAAATAATGAAAAAAAAATTACTAGGTTTGTTTTAATTTGATTTTCTTCCCAAAAAATTAATTCAGTAAAAATCCCAGCTAAGGTGTGTTTTCAAGCACTAGGACCATAAATCAAGTATTTAATTAAAAATGAGCCATATTTGTCTTACAAAGAAATTTAATTAAAACCTTGTTTCTTGGGCAGCATCATGTAATTGCAGTAAGTACTGCAAGATTTCAGGGGACAGGAAATATGATATTGTGGTTTGTGAAAACCAACTGATTTCCCATTTACTGATTTCATTTTACATCATATGAAACTATTTCTATAAAGAGGAAAGTGAATTAAAGCAGGAAAAGGAAATCCTGTGGACTGAGTGATCTTATTAGATTGGAATATCTGCACTTGTGATTCTTTTGTCTCCAAAGTCATCCCAACTCATTCCCTGCTCTATCCTTAGTCACAGCATGAAGCCCTAAGTGTGAATGAAGAGACCAGCCCAGGCATGGAGCTTATAGAAAGACAGGATCTTGTCTGTAATTAAAATAATATACTTTTTAAAAAATTTATGCAACAACAATGCATATTTTTCATTTATGTCATAACATACTGAAGAGAAAAGGTGATGTCCTGTGCTACTTAAATCAATGGCAGATTGTACCAGAACCCAAATTTCTTTTGAATGACTGCTTCAAAGATTTTATAGAGTAAATGATATATTTATGAAACTAGCCTCACACCAGTGGTGTTACAAATGAGTTAAAGTGTACACACCTCTCTTGTTTCTTTTAGGAATTAGGAGCTTAGCCATATCCAAAATCTCCCTAACTTCATTCCACAGTGCAAGAAAACCAGTCCTAAATGGCAAGGAGGTGTCCTCTTCAAGTGAAATGGGTTCATTCCTCTTCTCATACATCCAGTAGGCATTAATAGAGCTGGTGTTTTTTTAATGTGGCTCTGTCTCACCATACTTATTCAACACTCCAGAGAAGTTCTGATTTTTGAAAAATGTTGTTTCTTTAGTGTCTGCATCTTTTGAGACTATGACTTAACTGATGTTTAAACTTCTACACAGATGTAAGGTGGTGAGATAATTACCATAAATGGTGTAGGTAGTTGGTGAAAGGAATGTTACAAGGGATCTGCTTAGAGATTAGACAAAGTGAGTTAAGTATTCAGCATTGTCATCAAGTACTCTGAAGTCTTTGAAATTGCACAAGGTACTAATTTCATCTGCACAAGGTATTTGTGCAGATGAAATTATTATATTTTTGACACATTAAAAACATCACAGTGCATTGGTGAGAGAAAGATTACAGTTAAGAAGCCAGTTTTGTAAACATTGGGAAAGCTGTTTCCCATTTCCTCAAAAAAGTTAGTAGGTCAGCACACATGGAGAAAGGAAGACCTGACTGGTACTAGTGATTACCAAATATCAAAAGGTGTCTGAAGGAAGGAACAGAGGGTCAGGAAACAGGCACAAAGCAGCCATTTGTGTCACTCATGTGGCTAAATTTATTTCATTATATTCTCTGACTGCCAGCAGTGGAGACTTTTAATCAAGCTACTACCCTCTTCCCCCCAGTTTACCTAAAGACATGGCTAGAGGTATTACATATTACAAGAAGTATAGGGTTTTTAAATTAATTTGTCTATGTGTTAACTGAAGGTGTAGATATCATCTGTTTGTACAGTGAATATTTTCCTTTCACTTTGAACCAAACCTTCTCTTTGAAATAGCATCTTCTGAGAGACCTCATTTATTATTTTTAGTGTACAAGTAATATGAAAATATTTTGTTCTCTGAGTATTTATTCATAGAAAGATATTATAATTCTGAAAGAAATATTACTTGCAATTACCTTTCAGTAATCATGTTAGTCAATAAATGCGTGTTCTTGTTCCTTTCTGCTACTATTGAGTGGGCGTACACTTTACATCGTAGTTTTATTTTCTGCATTTCACATGAATGAGTTAATACATTTAAGATTATTATTCCTAATTTTACAGATCAGAGATCAACCAGTGGTTGGTCAGCTAATTCCTGACAGTTACCTGGAGCTGGAAAAGAGAATTTTGCTGGAACGTAAAAACGTCCCAGTGGAATTTCCTGTAATTGATCAGAAACGCTTGCTGGAACTGGTACAAGAAGGCCAGTTACAGCTGGATGAAAATGAACTCCCTCATGCAATTCACTTTCTGAATGAATCAGGTAAAATACTCTCTTAAATGTGTGTTTGCTAGCACTTTGTTGCAAATCTGCAGCTGACAGATCGGTACATGTTTTTAAGTCTTTCACAAGGTTGCCACAAAATGGTAAGCTGAAGTGTCTGAGCTTGGGTAACATTAGTTTGTTAAACCACATTGTTAGGACGGAAATTCCATGACGTGAAGAATCAGTACTGTAACAGTTCATATCTCTTGCTCTCTCTTACCCCTCCTTGAAAACATTCTACTGCTGGTTTGGAAGCACAGTCACTGAAGAAAGATGCAATTGCTCTGATAGCTCAAATAGAATAGTGGTTAGAGGAACACATGTAACAGCTTATCTCAGTGCAGTACTGACTTCCTAAGATTAAATAATAAACTGCACAGAGCTTAGCAAAACAGCAAGTCAGATTGAAAATCAAACAAAAAGTCAGAAAATAAAGGTAAAGCTGAGCAAGCTGTGCATGCACTCTACTCTTCTGAGCTATTGCATAAATATAACTGTATTTATTATTCAAATTGTTTATGTCAAGTCATATAATAAAAACAGCCCAGAGTGGAGTGCTTACTTTGCTTAATATTGATCTTGAGCAATGTATTGCTAATTACAGTATTCTTTGTGCAGGTGTTCTCCTTCATTTTCAAGACCCAGCACTACAGCTAAGAGATCTGTATTTCGTAGACCCAAAGTGGCTGTGTAAAATCATGGCACAGGTCAGACTGATTACTTTTTGTGTATACATTTATGGTATATTTCCCCCTGTCTAAAGCCACTGTAACTCCTCAGTGTTCCTTCTTTGCCATTTCTTTATTGTTTCATGATCTGGAATTTTCTCAAGGCCACATTTTTTTACCCGGTTCTTTCTGTTTCTCTTGCATTGTGGACAACTGACTGAGTCATTGCTTTTCTGTTCTTACATTGTAATGTCCAAAATCATTTAAACTGCAATGGACACAAGAATATATGTAGAATGAAAAACCCCATGTATGCAAGGTAATCCTGCAATATGTTGCCACAGGTTGAGATGAAAGCAGAAACTTTGGGCTAAAGGCTGTAAGAAGATGGAAGAATTGTAATTCTATGCTAGGTACAGATGGCAGAGAAAAGTGAGTGGATATCGAGTTGGAATGGGAGAGCAGCAGACTGACTGCTGAAGTGAAACCATCATTGAAATGTTGATCTAGAAACACTCTCAAAATTTATTTTATATATATCCAGATTTTCTAACATCTGAAACTTTCATCTAGTGATGAATGTATACCTGAAATTGTTTGACTTTTGTTAAAAGATTCTGATGGTGAAAGTGGAAGGCTCTTCTAAATACCCTAAAGGAATTGTAAAGCGTTCAGATGTGGAAAAATTCCTTTTGAAGAAGAGCAAGTTCCCTAAAATCTATATGTCACAATACTTCAAGCTTCTGGAAAAGTTTCAGATTGCTTTGCCATTAGGAGAGGACCAGCTACTTATCCCAAGCAGGTAAGCAAGGAGCTAAACCCACAAATGACAGCCATAGAGATAGATCAAAATAGAAGCCTCCCATCAGGCTAACTAGTTTCACTGATCATCAGAGCAATTCAGTACATGAAAGCATGATGCATTCCTTGTATATTACATTTTAGTAAATGCTTTCAGAAGAGACATGTTAAACTGATCTTGTAGTAGATAAAGCTTATTTTCTATCAACATGGTAGCTAAATGGAAACTATAACTGATAGAGTACTTTATGAGGATAGTACTTCTTTTACAGTTACCATGCTTCAAGACTACAGCAAGGAGATTATAATTTAGCTTCACACAGCAGTGTGCCAGCATTACAGATATTTATTGTAATATAAAAGATAACAAAGCATTTCTGTAACCTATTTGTGTGAACTCAGAACCACAGAGAAGTTACTCAGAGGCAGTATCTCCTTCCAAAAGTGTAGATACTAAATGTGGTGACAAAACAAGTGTTATGACTTTGAATGTAGTTTTTTTGTTTTATCTGAAGCAGATAACTCAGTTTCTCTGCCTCAGTTACAGATTTCCTTATTGTGTTTAGTAATGTTTATGTTGCCAAATGGAGAAAGTGTTGCATGGCTGCATTGATTAGGATTTTTATGTCCTTCAAAGCCCTGGGATAGGAAGATTTTATCTGAATGACTTACCAGCCTTATGTATGTCTCAGATTTTTCTCGTGTTTGCATTAAATATCTAATGATCCATTTGTAAGGTGCTGTTGGGTTTAAATTACAGTCAGAACTTCACTTTGACACAAGCAAACAGAATAAAACACTATCTGTTAGATTCCTGACCATTCATTAATAAATAATGCATTTTACATGATAAAGAATGTATGTCATCAGCTCAGATATATTACATCATCAAATACTGTCTTAATATTTTTATTCTTTCAGCTTGTCTGATCACAGACCTGTTATAGAGCTTCCCCACTGTGAAAATTCGGAAATTATCATCAGGCTTTATGAGATGCCCTACTTTCCTATGGGATTTTGGTCCAGGCTGATCAACAGGTTGCTTGAGATATCACCTTACATGCTATCAGGAAGAGGTACAAATCTTTATCTTCAAAAGGAATAGTCTGCAAGTTTGCTTTGAATGCAAACACCTGTGTGAAGCTTTAGTCCCAACACTGTTTTGCTTTAGCTAAATTCTGGACATTTCACAAATGTAAGAAAAAGACTGTGGTCATTTTTGTAACGTAGAAATATCCAGGAACAGATAGTGCCTGATCTTCAGAGTGGTGAACAAAGAAAGTAAAGGTTGTAAGTGGTCCATTTCTCTCCTTCACATGCTAGATATAGGGGAAATCCTTATGTTAATGCAATATTGCTATTTGCTTAACATTTTAAAATTGATATTCATATTGGAGATCAGACTTTTAATCTAATTTTGTGTTTTCTAGAGCGAGCTCTTCGTCCTAATAGAATGTACTGGAGACAAGGCATCTACTTGAACTGGTCTCCTGAAGCTTATTGTCTAGTGGAATCAGCAGTATTTGACAACAACCCAGACAGTTTTTTGAAAATTACAGCACCTTCTTGCAGAAAAGGTTAATTATTCCTGAGTCTGAATTTTGCTCCAGTTTGATTGCAGCTTGGCATTTTGGTTTGTTGTGCTTTTGCCTTCAGAATATAGAGTTTATCTTTGCAATTAAAAGTATGGCAGGTTGGGTCTGTAATTTCCCTCTTTTTGTTTCTTAAAGGGTGCATCCTTTTGGGGCAAGTTGTGGATCACATAGATTCTCTTATGGAAGAGTGGTTTCCAGGTTTGTTGGAAATAGATGTGTGTGGTGAAGGGGAAACACTGCTGAAGAAGTGGGCTCTGTACAGCTTTCAAGATGGTGAAGAACACCAGAAAATACTACTTGATGACTTGCTTAGGAAGGCTGAAGAAGGTATATATTAATGTTATTTGAGATATATAGAGGTACATTTGTTCTACACAAATACTGTGCAACGTCTGCCTTATAACATTTGGGTACTTCATGTTATTTTAAAATGTATCATTTCCATCAGAAAAAATTACAGTGTAAGTCAAAAGCAACTTGGGTTTTTTATGTAAGAGCTATCTATTATATATAAGTATAGAATATGAGACAGATTGCATCTACTTTGTGCAGTTATATAAAAATAGTAATAATGGAAAGAATACTGATAATGCAGCTTCAATCTTGGAACTGAATCCAGCAGATAGTAAAACTAATACTTGATCTCTTGGTTGGATCACATAGCACAGTAATTTAAAAGACAATATTCAGTATGTCATTCTACATGCTAACAGCATTCTTTCTTTTTACAGACAGAAAAATGATCTCTTGCTTAGTTCCATGGTGTTACATAGCAGCAGATTTTTTCACATATGATTGATACATATATAGAACATTGAAAATACTTAAACATGTATGAGCCAAGAATTTGAATGGCAAAGTTAATTAGTATGTATGTCTGTATTTTTATATATATATATATATATAAGCACATATATGAATCTAATTTTAGATACATTGATCTTACTCATTCTCAGAGATCTTCATGCCTTTCAGTGCTTTTTCAATGATGCCTACCCTTCTTTTTTTTTTTTTCTTTTTTTTTTCTTTTTTTTCTTTTTTTTTTCTTTTTTTTTTTCTTTTTTTTTTTTTTTTTTCTTTTTTTTTTTCTTTTTTTTTTTTTTTTCTTAGGTGACCTTCTGGTAAATCCAGATCAACCAAGACAGACAGTTCCAATTGCTCAGATTGCTCCTGATCTGATACTGGCTGATTTGCCTAGAAATATTATGTTGAACAATGATGATCTGGAATTTGATGAAGCTCCTGAATTTCTCTTGGGTAAGCATTATTTTGTAGAGTGTTTTTTTTACAAAGATTATGTAAACAAATCTATTGAAGTCAGTTCTGCAACATATGAAAAGCATTTTAGAGATTTCTTTTCTAAGATATGTATTATTTTAAGGTATTCCAAATTTCAGGTTATTGAGTTTTGAATTTTCCATTAACTTGTGCACTAGGACACTGGTTTTCATGTGTTCAGTTTACTGATCATGAATCTTAACACAGTAGATGATCCACATATTTTAAAACCAAACCCTTTCAGCTATTATTTTTGAGAAACAGTTGTTATCCTTTTTTTATAATACTCTTCAATTTTATTGTTCCAAAGGTGATGGTGGGTTTGGATCTGTGTACCGGGCATCCTATGGTGGTGAAGAGGTTGCTGTAAAGATTTTCAATAAACATACTTCCCTCAGGCTCCTCAGACAAGTAAGAAATACTGCCTTTTTTCCTGTAGTGCTGTTCTTGGAATACCAACCTTAGTGAAGAGTTTTAAAAGTTTGAATAAATTGCAAGTCCTCACTCCAAAACATTCCTCAGTTTACTTCAGATGTAGAGATTATGCTATCTGCACTATTTGATCTGATTTTACAATTTACAGGAGCTTGCAGTGCTTTGTCACCTCCACCACCCCAGTTTAGTGTCTTTGCTGGCTGCTGCAATCCGTCCCCGGATGCTGGTGATGGAATTGGCCCTCAAAGGATCTCTTGATCGTTTGCTTCAGCAAGACAATGCAAATTTGACTAGAACACTTCAGCACAGGATAGCTCTACATGTAGCAGATGGCTTAAGGTAAATGTGACTTCTGTATCACTGTAAAAACAGGATATTGTTTCAAAGATGATATACTGCAAATGAAAATCTTCTGTTCCGTCACATCTCAAGCAGAATATTTCCTGGGTCAGACAAATCCTTGTATTTTTATGGTTGATTGGCTGATATGTAACACATACTTTCATTACCTGTTTTTTTTCCTGCTAATGAGTGATGCTCATACAAACAGAGAAATTGCAAGACTCTTGGTGCAATTTCCATGTGGCTGTTGATTTTTTACCAAAATGTCAAAGAAATTAATCTAGTGCATTTTCTGAAAGTCCATGAATCACCTCACCCCATTGCAGTGTAACTTTAAAATGATAGAACCTGCAAGAGGGTTAAGCTTAAGGTTCTAAGATGCATTTTTCAAGCTATCAGTGACTCTTCAGATAAAACTTGGTACTAAAATACTGCAATGTAAATAGTAAAGTGGTAAACAGTAAATATATTTCAGACCAATTCTAAAGTCATTATCCAGTAAGGCTGTGTCATGCTGGTGATGTTTGACATTTATAACACAATATTTCATGTTTGACAGTACAATTTACTGTTGTAGGAATAATGCACTCAGTGTGTGTATACAGATGCATCCCTAACTTAGGAATACTTTCAATAAATATTTTTTGATTACTAGGTACCTGCATTCAGCAATGATCATCTACCGCGATTTAAAGCCTCACAATGTGTTGCTTTTTACCTTATATCCCAATTCAGCTGTTATTGCAAAAATAGCTGACTATGGCATTTCCCAATATTGTTGCCGAATGGGAATAAAAACCTCCGAAGGCACACCAGGTAGGAAAATATGATTTGATTTAAAGTCCATTATGTTCAAAAATAGCTAATATATTTTTCATGTAGTCTGTAGGAAGTAACTCAAATCTATATTCTAGTCAAAAATCACAAAAAGTAGTCCTAATCATATTACAAGTTGTGGTGCCAGATTTATACCTCTTGGCCTTTCCTCCTGTTCATGTTTTAACACCTTTTAGAAGAATCAAGGAGTATATTAAAGATTTAAAAAGAAGAAATTAAATTACATGCACTCATAATAATTTTTTGTTGTCTTGTTTAAATATGGTTATTGTGATATTGAAATTATATTGCTAAAATCTTTTACTTTAATTTCCAGTAATGCATACATAAATCTTAATTCTTTTTTAAAGGGAATAAATATCTTCACTGTCCCCCAGCTTTAGAGAGAACCCTATTAGCATCCATTCTAAAGCAGTGAACAATTCAACCACTTTGAAAAGTTCCTTTAGGTCTTTTAAATTGTTCTTGAGGGCGTCACTTCAAGTGTTAAATGTTAGACCTTCAATAAAGACTGCAGACTTGCCCTTGATTTTCAGCATTCATTGATAAAATAATTATTTTATATTAAAAGGAGCAAGAGCTCTGTTACTGATGTACTATTTCTTTTCTTTATACTTACTGCTGGTATTTTTGGACAATTGCCAGATACAAGCTATTGCCAGCCCAGAAATAGCTTGATGTTTTTCCTTGTACTTCCTGTGTCATTTTTATAAATAATTGTTTACTTTTTAAAGTACAAATATGGCTTCATCTTGATATGAAGCGTGCTTATTAATGAATGATTTATTTGTAGGATTTCGAGCACCAGAGGTTGCCAGAGGAAATGTTATTTACAATCAGCAAGCTGATGTTTATTCATTTGGCCTGCTGCTTTATGACATTTTAACAGGAGGAGGAAGAATAATGGAAGGCTTGAAGTTTCCAAATGAATTTGATGAATTAGCAATACAAGGAAAATTACCAGGTATGCTTCGTTTCTAGAAGTTTTAGTGTTTGTTCTGCCTTTTCCAGAAATAAAATATCTTGAGTTATCTTGTATCTAATAGTGATCATAGAAGGAGACTTAGAAAAATATAACATTCTTCATATTCCTTCAGCATTACAATATGTAATTATTGTAATTATTGGAAGGAAGATTAAACAGGATGCCAGGCTGAACATGATGTAATCATTTGGACAATATAACTCAGGACAATGTTACTTGGGCAACTTCTGCCAAAGTGTTGAGAGCTCTTGAATTTTTATAGCACTACGAGATTAATGTCTGGTGTTCTTATTTATTGCCCAGCAATAGTGGGTATACTCATGAAACATTATTTAAAGAATGTTTTGCTCCATTTAGGAAAGAGCAGCATCAGTCAGTCTGGCATAGCTTCTCCATTTTGAGAGTGTTCAAACATTTTCTGCTCCTTAAGGAGAACAGTCCAGTTCTAAGCTCAGACAGTTTCCACCCCCTTCCTGAAGAGGATATCCCAGGAACTGATGACTAAGTATCTCTTAAATGCAGCTGTATTGACTGTATTGTAAGCTCTGTGGAATAATTGAAGTATTCGTTTCTGGAGGCGGTACAGTTCCTTCCACTATGCTCGTAATTTCTGTATTTCCACCAAAAGAGGGGCTGGCTGATCTCTCAAGCAAACATTGCCTGTCTTTTGCTGCACTGAATATGTTCATTTGGAGGTATTCATCACTAATGTTACCTCTGTCTGAGGTAGAACTGGAATATTTGCTGTGGATTATGATGAACTAAAAGGAAAAGCAATACAGGCACCATCATGAATGATTTTTTTCTCAGAGAGTTCAGCGGCTATAGTCATAGGATACATAATCCAAGCACTAAGTGGGAATTTAAACTTCCATGTCTTGTAAATGCTATATGGAATTGTTTATCTCTTTGCTGTATCTTTTATTGGAAGTTCATCTATATTCCATATACTCAGAAGAATAAATGTGGAAAACAGTGTTTACAGGAATTTGAAAGACTGTTGACTGGAGTGACATACCCTTGAATGGTCAGCATTAATGGAAACACAACCCTCCTATATCTGCAATTCAGTCCCAGGGACAGGGACATCAAAGAAAAAGATAAAGCAAAATCCATTTGCTTTAATTGCTATTAATTAAAAGGAGTCTAGTTCTAGCATTTCATCCTCCAACATATAATGGCAGATGAGCAATTCCAAGCTGTTCATGCTGACATTTTAACTAAGAATGTGGTATTTCTTAGAGCAGCTCAGTAAGACATTAGATGAATTCTAAAAATAAGAAGGTTAGTTAGAACTATGGTAAATACTATTAACAAGTTATGTAATTTTACCTTCTAGATCCTGTCAAAGAATATGGATGTTCCCCCTGGCCTGAAGTTGAAAATTTAATTAAAAAGTGTTTGAAGGAAAACCCTCAGGAACGACCAACATCTTGCCAGGTATTACTTAGTTTATTTATTTAATTTTTTTATGATAGACACCAGTACAAAGTTGTGGTTTCTGAAAAGGAATCAGGCATTTGGTTAATGAGAAGCACAGGTTTCTTCCTGTTGTTCTATTCTGAGATGGAAACTGCCATGAAATATTACCTGCTCTTGCCATCCAGAATAAACTGTTTCATTGAAATCTACCAACCACATGTTCTAACTCGTTATTTTCCCCTGTGTTGCTGTGTAGCAATTGTAGTGAAACACAATTCAAGTTACTTCTTGGTCTTGACCAGAGCTATGCAAAAAGGAGTTTTTTAAATAGTATCAGTGCAGTTACACATTATTCTGTGGCAGTACAAAGGACCAGGTCTGCTGAGATACTGTGTCCATATCTAAAAAATGTTGTTATCCATTGCTTGTTATTTATCGCTGTACAAGCCGTTGTTGTCACCATGGGCATGCTGTGGCTGTTTTATAGGTTTATGAGATCCTGAATTCTGCAGAGCTTATCTGTTTGATGAGGTATGTGTCCATACCCAGCACATCTACAGCAGAGTGCATGGTGGCTGCCAATCAAAGCTGCAAGAAGGCAGGAGTCTGGATAGGCAATGGGAACACAGAAAAGGCACAACTTTCATTTGTTAACCTAAACACAGATGGACATACTTGTGAGGTATGTGGGAAAGTTGACATTTATTCTATTTTTTCTGGCAGACAGATGTATTTCAGAAAAATTAATTGCATTTTTACAGCAGGATATTACTTCTGGAAAGCTAAGCTTTGAGAGAACAAATTGCTTGTAAATTAGTCATCATTTTATTCATGAAATGAAGTAGAAAAGCTTTTTACTCTCTTTCCGCTATCCAGCCTGAACTTTCTCATAATACTGCCTTTCCATTACTGGATTACCTTCTTCTACTGAGATGGAAACTATTTCTACCATGGAGACCACAGAAAGGAGTTAATAGTTGGGTAGACCTTCATATCTTTACCTCCTTTTAACAATCCAGGTTGTCTCTTAACAGCTTCTCACTTCCCACAAAAGCCATCTCCTTGTGCCACTTTGGTGATGCCCTCCAGCTCTTTTCATTTGATTTTGGTAGATCTCAGTTCTATCCCATCAGCAAAGGGGAAAGGTTTTACCCAGGACTGATGTGCTGTGATGGACATGTGTGCCAGAACTGAGCATGATTCATCATCAGAGTTGTTTCAGTTCTATTTCCATTTGCCATCTGTTGACCATGATACATCTGAATTGGTAGCTTTGATATAAATTATATGGGTTGTTTTTCTAAAAATAAAATGAGAAAAAGAAATATTGGGCTAATACTTTCATTGTTAGCAATTAGTATTGCAATAGTTGCATTTGTTCAATTTTCTGATGGCTTCGAGACCTCGATTAGAATAAAAAGAATACCTTTTTTGTCAGCATTCAGCTGAGATATTTTCCTGTGTACTTTTTGAGGGGTCCTTCCCAGCACTTTGAAAATAGGTGGCCCTGTTGATGATGTACTCTGCTAATAGGGAATTAGATTTCTTAAAGGGGAAGTTAGGCCAAGGGAGTCCATAAAGATTGTGCTGTATTTTTATCATCAGTAATTTACTAGCATTTACCATTACTGAAATCACGACCAAGTTGTTTTTCTTCTTTTCTGACTCAGGATATTGCAGACAGTAAAATTATAAGTTTGGCCTTAGTGACTCTTCCTACTGAGAAAGAAAACTGGATTGTAGCAGGAACCCAGTCTGGTTCTCTGTGGGCAGTTAACACAGAAGATGAAACAAGAAGGCATCGTCTGCAGAAAATGTCAGATTCTATCACTTGTTTATACTCTAATTCTCTTTCAAAGCAAAGGTATAAATTAATTTTAAATGTTTTGAGTTACATTCTGAAAATATTGCTAAACTGATGTGTTCAGAAGATTACATCTGTATACTCTGCAGTTTGTTCTGACAACTGCTTGTTTTGCCTGTTTCCACTTAATTTTGCACCCAATGCAACTGGGGACTACATTCATGATCACAAGGGTTGTGTTTGCTTTTAATGTTCAGTTGAATACTTGAAATACTAGAGACTTCTCATTTTAATTTTTCTTCTTACCTGATTAAGGCATTTCTAGAATTAATTATTTTATTTTGTTTCAGCAAACAGAAGAATTTCTTCTTGGTAGGCACAGCTGATGGCAGACTGGCAGTTTTTGAAGACAGAGCAGTAAAGGTAGACTTGTTCTTTGCTGTCTGTTCTACAGAGCGTTATCAATAATATCTAAAGCAGCTACCAAGAGTAGCTTTATTTCATGCCATTAATTTTTTAATTGCTTCTTTAAAACTGAAATTAATTTTCTACTGCAGTCTGAGAGGAACTGCACATTTTACAATAACTGCTTCAAACAAAAGAGTTAAGAGGTGGAAATTTCCTTTGAAAGGCCTGGCAAACTGGCTAGAGACTGACATTATTGGTTGTTGTTAAGAATAGTCTAACTATAGGAGTTTTAATCTCCTTTATTTATTGCTGTAATAGCTCCATTTTTCTGTCATCTAGTAAATTTTTATAAAATAGCTATGTTCAAAAATAAAACATGGTTTAGGTTTTTTGTAGATCAGAATTCTGCTCGCAGAACAGAAAAAGAAATACTGGAAGCTGTATTAGGTGGCACCTGAGTGTTTAGTTCCTGACCATACACATTTAGGGCAGTTATGGAGTTGCAGTGCATTTCAGAATTAGAATATGGTCCAGTGTAGGATGTCTTCAAAGACATAGGTGTATCTTCCCAACCAGTTCTTCATTGTGTCAGGGGTTGCAGAGAGTGTCAGTCCCTGCCTTGGCCTGTTCCTGCTCACAGGCTGTCTGCTATGGGACATCTGTAATGGGAATATGGTGCTTTTCAGTCAGTAACATTCTGGGAATGTTCTGAACCATCGGAAAATCTAGATGTGTAAATTTAATTCAGCAGGCTGTGTGACCTTGTTTTAACAAGATTCTGAGTCTGTATCTTCCTTGTTTCTAATGCAGAGTGTATTTTTTCTTGCAGTGTAAGGGTGCTACACCTTTGAAGATAGTGACTATAGGAAATGTTAGTACACCCCTGATGTGCCTAAACGAATCCTCATGCTTATCTGAAAAAAACGTAATCTGGGGAGGCTGTGGAACAAAAATCATTGCCTTAACTAGTGACTTCTGTGTTCAAAAGCTCATTGAAACAAAGACTAGTCAATTGTAAGTTTTTGATTTTTCTAAGTGATGTTACTTGGCTCATTTGTTTTCATTAAAGATTTCTGACAGTACTTTGATGTAATGTCTTGTTCCAGAGCTCATTCTTTGAGTTTGCTTGTTTCTGTTCTTTTCTTTTGGTAATGGAGATGAAGTATCAGTGAGTAACGTTGAAAGTCTTTCTTGCTGCTTTTAAACAAGGAAGATACATTTTTGCTCCATAAAGGATTGATGAAGTCAATGTCTATGCAACTGATCAGTTTTCTTCTCCAGTTGGCCTAGTCCAGGTCCTGTTTAGTTTACTTAGAATTACACATACATATTTATCATAGTATTTGTCCTTCCATGTTTGTCAGTATGATATGTATGCATATCCTTGCCCTATATATATTTAATCACATCAGATTGCTGACTTCTGACTATTTAGAAATTATTGAGTGAGGGTGTGGGAGTTTTTGATGTAATTCTCACATGGGCAAATCCTACTCCGAAGTTAAGGGGCGTTTTTCCTGAGCAGGGAAAACAGTGTTTGATGAGAAAGATTTATTAATAGACTTTGAGCATTAATGTGCCTCCGAGGGTGTCATCAGCCTGTTATTGTGAGAATTTTTGTTGAACTGTAGGAAGATTAAAGCAAAGCCTTTCAGTTGTATCTTAGCCTAGTTTGATTTTAAGACTGAATGGTTTTGCAAGACTCAGAGGGAAACTAATCCCACTCATAGTAGTCAAGTTTTTCTGCTAGGCATTTTCTGCATATCTAACTGGAGTTCTTCTCTCTTCTAGGTTCTGTCATAATGCTTACAGTGATGCAAACATTATTTCAATAGCAATAGACAAATCCATCTACTTGGCAAAGAAAAACAGCCATTTTGTGGAAATCTGGGACAAGAAGACAGAAAAACTTTCTGAATTAATTGACTGCGCACATTTTCTTAAGTAAGTGATTTATTTCAGATTGTTGGCCTGGTGGATAGGAAGCTGAATATCAGATTGCCTTCTCTACCATAGTACCCTAACCTGCCCGAAGTAAGGGATTTGCCTAGTTCATTGGGCAAGTGTGTATTTCCTATTCTGACTTTTGGCCCAGAACTTCAGAATATCCCATGCAGAATCTCACTTTTTAAAGGCCCTTACTGTATTTCCCAATTTCTCTATGATGTCAAGATGACTCATTTAGCTCAAGAAAGAAGAAAGACTTTTGCTGTCCTTCATGTACTAAGGGTAATGCAGCTACTTCCTACATCCCCTGAACAAGAATGACTTTTCAGTGCACAAATTCAGTAGGAAATCAGATTTTTATTAACTGCAATAGCTTTTTCATTTGCATTTAAATTGTTCCTCTGCCTTAACATGCCAAATCCATTTCTTTTTTATGGTGAGGTTAGGAGCAGGTGTAGGTGTGCTCTTCCTACTTTGCTGTGACATCAACCGCCTGCAGACAGGGGCAGAACGGAGAAGTGTTCCTGCCTTCTGTTTAAAGGTCTTCTGAAATAGACTAGATGGCTCTTTAGAGTCCAGTAATTTCCATCCTAGTTTATTTGCTTGAGAATTTTGTGATTTGACTTGGTGAATGATTGCTTAAACATCTGATATTCAGTGTTGTTTTAGCAGCTGCAGAATAGGGTGCCACCGAATTCCAATGCAAATTCTTTCCATACTTGTAGGAACAAAGTGGAAAAATTAAATAAGGAATCAAAACATAAACTGGCTTACTCTGGAAGAGTGAAGACCATTTGTCTGCAGAAAAATACTGCACTGTGGATAGGGACAGGAGGAGGACATATCTTGCTGCTTGATTTGTCAACGCGTCGTCCTGTACGAGTTATAGACAAGTTCTGTGATTCTGTTCGAGTCATGATAACAGCTCAGCTGGGTGAGTAGAACCTTCAAGTGTTGAGTACTTTGAAATCATTGCTAAGTTTAGGTTTTCTCTGTACTGCTTGTTATAGTGTTCCAGGAACAGATTAGCATTATCCAGGATTTGTTCATTCATTCTACTCCACGGCTGTCATCTTCCATCAGTGTCAGGCTCTAGGGTGTAAACTGAATACCAGCAGGCTGAATACCTGTGTCCACATAAAGCAGCAGCTCCTCCCTGACTTGTCACTGGTCTGCACACGAACCCCACACCTTCACTGCACCCCTGTACTGTGTTTCAGCACAGCTCTCACCATGCTCTGTCATGTGGTCTTCTCTGACATGTGTCTGCCTGTGTTCTTTCTCCATCTCAACTGTTACACTTTTGGCTTCTCTCTCTGTGGACCATACTGGATTTTAATAATTTTTCTTTCATTGCTTATTGCCTATTTTTCTTCTCCCATCCTCATTCAGGAATGGTTCTTTTAGATTTGGGTCACAGGTAGATCATAGCAGAGCTGGGAAAGTGCTACACACCTGGAGGTGTGGACTTGTGTAGATGTGCTGCTGCTGTGGTCAGGGACAGTTGCTTTGAGCTGCTGTAGGCAGACAGGAGTTGTGGGGTTTCAGTGGTGCCCATGAATAGCCAGAGGAATGCAGATGAGGAAGGGACACTCCTTGGCTATTGAAACTTCCTTCACCTGTACATTGTCCTGCACCTTTCCCCAAAGTAGTAAAGACCATATCAACTCAAGTTTGTGGTACTGCTGTGGTGAATATATTCAAAATACACATTGCTTCAAAAAGTACTTTGTGGCATGACATGAGGATTCCCATCACTTTCCACTGTGTTTTGGAAAAAACTCGGGAGTTTCCCTGTCAGTGTTATTTAAAGGGTGTTTGCTGTCAAAACAAACAAACAAACAAAAAAACCAAAACCAAACACCCAACACTGATGCTGTTGTGAATTCAGCAGCACACTGTAATTCTGCTAGCAAATACCACAGTTGCAGGCTGTGAGTGTTTTCTCCTTACCATCAGGAACTTATTCTGTGGGCTGTTTCTTCCTTTCTGGCACCAGAAGAATCCATAGATTCCAGTCAGGTCATAGTGCTGGCAACCTTGTATGAGTCAAACATACCTCACCTACCCCTGAGTTGCCTTTGCCTGAAACAGCAAGTGTTACAGTCTGTTCAGAGCCCAGCTGTTAATGGTGCAGCTACAGCTACAATGTTACTATTATAAAGGGACATTTTATTTTTAGTATTTTGTAAAGAATAATTACTATGAAAATGTAATAATTTTTGCCTCGCCGCTGTCATTGATAGGGAAAATACATTGTATAGAGTAGTGTGATTTAAAAAAACCTTGAGGCTCAGTCACTTGAATGTTTTTAATCAAAATTTTATTTCTAGAAAAATTAATATTCAGAAGTTTAGCTGCATTTGAACAAATCTCAGGAATGACAAATAAGATTGATATATGCAGTTTGATGTGTACTTTTTTCTTTTGATCATGTTTTTGCAGCAATTATTTATAAGGGCTAGGGTTTTTTTCCTAAATTCAAGGACTTGGTTTCTACTGGAATCTCTGAAAATGGCACTGAGGCTGCTGAGCAGTTTTACAACAGTACCACATTGCTTATATGAAATAAGAGAAGATAGAGGGAAATACTTTCATGTGAAATAGTTCTGTTTAAGGTTAAAATGTATAATGTCAAGCAGAGGTAAATATTTCATGAAAAAGAGATTTCCAGACTTTGAGACATTAATTTTACCTGTACTTCCTATATGAATGTGGAAATGCAATGTCATTTTCCAATTCTCTCACCTAATACATTGATGTTGAATAGGCATGAGACTTACTATAGAGAATAATTTAGATGTAAATCTGTAGTTTATTTTGCAAGTGCAAATTTAGATTTCTATATAGTAAGACAGGACTTAGGTCTAAATAAGAAACATTATACTTAAGTTCCAGTCACTTTTGTAAGGAGTGTGGATAGGAGTGGCTATAGAAAAAAATCAAATTTATGAAAAATCTGAGCATGGAGGATGTGTATGGTTCCCACCATTCCTCATCTACTCTGACCAGATTTACATCACTCTCAGAGGAGATTATTTTGCTGACCTCCTTGGGGCAGGAAAAACCTCTCTCTACCTCGCAGAGCTCCCGCAGCATGTTAAAAAACTTCCCCACTGCAGCTTTCACAGTTAAGCCACACTCCAGTCTATTTATGCCCCAGAAACTGCTCCTCTCCTCATCTTGGCCCTGGGAGTGTCAGGCTCTGGTGTGAGGTGCAGTACTGCAGTGAGGTGTCTGCACAGTGGGGGCTATTCCTTCCCTGGCCTGCTCCTGACCCAGGGACATAGGCAGGGTCTTCGGCAGTCTGCAAAGTATCTTTGCAAGACATTTATAGACATGTCATGTTGGAAATAAGTAGGAAGTTGATATTGAAACAATGGAATATTCTGATTATCCTTTTGTGATCCAACCACTCCTGTCTTCCAGGCCTTTTTTTGCATTATTCAGTAGGTATCTTCTTACGATCTGTCCCCTATTCCACTTCTCACCCATATGCCATCATAGGTTTAAGACTTCTAGTTCATCATTTTTACTCCTTTTTTTTGTCATATTTGGTTGGATTTGTTTTTTCCTAACTGAGCTGGTACACTTTGCTGTGCACTGGGACTTCACTTGCAGCCTGTCCCTTTGCTGTGACATCTGTTTCCTGTGACTCTGCCGCCTCTGCCTGTGCTGTATAATAGGGGCTTTGTTCTTGGACTTGTTCAGCAGGCTGGTGGGCTGATCCTGTGCTTATGCCTTGGAACCCTGATAAACCCTGACATTAAATGGAGATGGGAACTATATTGTCTGTGTCTGGGTTTTTCATGGTTAATGATTCTGAATAAAGGGTCTGGTTGATTAAACTCAGCTTCCTGTCCTCTTAGTGCCTTCATGTCATCTTCTCTTAAATTACAAAATTCACATTAAAATTAAAATTTGACATTTCATTTCTTTGAAAAAGGGAGCCTCAAGAATGTGGTCCTTGTTTTGGGATATTGCTATAAAAGTGACACCGAAGACAACAAATATCACAAAGGTATCTGAATTGTGTTTTATTAACTTGTATTATTAGTGGAGGAGACACTGTTGTATTTGACTACTCACTGAGAGTGAAGAGTTGATTATCATTTGATACAATTTTATTGAAACACTACTATTAAAAAACTATTAAATAGTTTTAATTAATATTAAAAACTATTAAATAGTTTTTGTTTTCTTTTGCATATCGGGGCTTATACAAACTAAAAGCAACTTCCAGAAATGGATCAGAGGAAGCCACTGTTTGAAGGATATAATACAGTTTGTTGGGAAACTGCATTTGGAGAGTAAATGTCATTGTCTAATTGGAGAATGTATCAAATGGATTTGCAGAGGTGTCTGTGCTAGGTCAGGAATCCCCAATATTTTCATGAGTGATGTGAATAAAAGAATAGTGAATGTACTTTTCAGATTTGCAGACAATTCACAGCTAAGACAAACTCACTGGAGGGCAGGATTAGAGCTCAAAGTGACCCTGACAAACAGAACTAATGGTCTGGAAGGAAACAGGACACAATTCTGTAAGGACAAATGCAAGACCGTTTATTTAATTTGGAATGATCCGCTGTACCAGCATGAGGAAATAAATGATCAGCTTAAACAGCAGTGCTGCAGAAAAAGGTCAGAATTGATCAGAGGCTGGTCATGAATCAGCCATGTCACGTGAGTGCAGATGAGGCAAACACACTCTCACACCATGAAAGTGGTGTCTGTAAGACATGAGTTAATTCTTACACTCTGCTGAGTGCTAATATGGTCTCTGCTGGAGGAGCCTAACCATTTTTTGCCGAATGATCTGGAGTATTAGGAATAGTCTAGAGAAGACAAACGCAACCTGTGAGGAAATGTTGCAGGGAGTTAAATTGATTAATATAAATGAAGCTTAGAGAGGACATGATAATAGGCTTCAAATATGTAAATGAAGAGAAAGAGAATAAAGACTTCTACATATTCCCTGTGGGTAGGATAAGCACTAACAAGTTTCTGTTACAGCAAGGGAGATTTTGGTCAGACATCGGTAAAAGCTTCCTGACAATTAGGATAGCAAAGTGCTGGAAGATGGAAAATCTGCATCTTTAGATTTTTCTAAGAAGAGTTAATGTTGATGCTCTGATCAATGCCCTTCTTCACCTTTATCTCATCCCAATTTCAGTGACTCCTAAAAATGTGGCAATGATAGTATAAAGTTAAGGAGGACAAGTATAGATGAGCTGCCTGAAATGAGTCAAACTTTAGAGCATTGGGTTTACATTGTGGTATTCCCCAATTCCTGTAACCATAAGAACATTTATTGGCTTACTAGCATTTTTATTTTATTTAAGAGTGACATTAACTACAGAGAAGAATCAGAGACTCCAGAATCCTTGGGGCCTTAGTTTGTAAGCCTCAAGTCATATAAGTGTTCTCAATTATCCCTATTCTACCAAAACCAGTGTGAATTCTTAATGAATAAAGAGTTGTTTGCATGAATGGAGATGGAAGAAGTGACCTTTTCTCAGTATATTCACTACCTTGTGAAATCAGTTTTTATTTTACAGTGAACAGGATTTGACTCTCACAGGCATTTAGGTATATCTGCTTGGAAAGATGGAGATGAAATTTTAACAGGCACCTCAGTATTAGCCTTAGTTGTAGGTCAGGTCAGTACCTTAAGGCCCACAGGCACCAGAAATGGTTTTTCAAGTACTTCTAAATGGGATACTCTAAATTTAGGAGCTAGAATCCAAATCATTGTGCAGGTACAAACAGCCTGTAACCCGTAACAGCATCACCTCACACATGAAGTGTCATGGAACTTGTCTTCTGGGTCCTAAAGATCTCACTTCATTGGATAAATTTATGAGTAATTGAGAACAAGCAGATAAGCAAAATCATTTCTAATTATGCAATAATTCATCTCTGTGGCAGTTTTCAAATTTTCTTTTTTTTTCTCCAGAGTTACAATCCTGCGTCTCAGTGTGGGACATTAACCTGCCTCATGAAGTGCAAAACCTGAAAAAACACATAGAAATTAGACAGGAATTAGCAGAAAAAATGAAGAACTTTTCTTTGGACTGAAAAGTCACCCTGCAAGTGCCATTTTTTTCTAGTCTTCCATCCAAAGATACTGTGCAATATTTACAACTTCTTCTTCCTATTGTTTTTAACCTAAAGCAAGAAGAAAATTACCATGAGAGTATTCACGGGATACAAAGAAGAAGTTATTTGTAGTATTTAAAAGGACAGAAAACTGTTGATAATTTCTGATTCTAAAATGGTATCATGTATCTGTTGTTTACCTGTGAAGTTCTGCTCTCTGCAACTATGGCTCAACTTCAATATAACATTGTTCATCCAATTTTTGATCCCAGTTAAACTGGGAATAAGCCAAGAGACTATAAATGGCTCTAATTTACTTCATTATCTCTACTGAGTTGACACTCTAATAAGAAGCAAAATTTAAGCCTCTGTGTGTTTACGGCAGTTTGCATGTATGACTTTGCTCCTATGATTCATGGTTTAGTAATGTCAGAGCTCGTGACCCTATGAAAAAACATCATGTTTTATCTAACAGCAGTGTTTAAAGGAATATATAATTACTCTTTGAAAACAACAGGCAGAATTGTCTGTTTCTTCCATGAATAATTGACTTTATTTTTCATTATGACCAGAAAAACCCCATTGTGCTACAACAATGAAATAGCTCCAAATTAAACACACGGTGAGGCTTCCCCATGTGAGTGTCCTCCTGCAGCTCTGCAGTCTGCCTGCTCCTAGGAGATGCAGTCACACCACTGGGATTGCTGCCAGTCACGTAGCTCTTGTGCAGCTCTCTTGGAAGAGAGAAGAGAAAGCACAGGATGAGTGCTCTGATCTAAATGCTGCTTTGACTTGCTCTTAGCCCAACTTGCTTGTTTGCTTACCTCAGTTTAAAAAAAAAAAGGGAACTTTGGCTTTGATTTTTCTAACATGCAAAGTTTCCACTTATTCATTCTTCTTTGAATTTATGTTGTTTTGGGGGATAATCAGGGCAACCTTGAGGAGTGTAAGAAATGACTGCCTCTTCCAAATTTGTTTCCACACATCATCATTCAAGAGTCACTTTTTGCTGCTTTCTGTCTGTAAGTCCCAGCTGCTGCTTACAGCCCACAGTGACCTGCTCTAAGGAAGTGCCTTATTTCTGTCCACCTGAAGACAGATGCCGTTCTCTTTTTTGGATACCAGAAGAATTCACAGGGTGCTCTCAAAATCTCAAGGAGTAGAGAATCCAGAGCCATTCCTGAGTCCAGGGAGCTGAAAACAAGGTTGAGCAACCAAAAAGTTCTCAGTTTTTTGTTTGGTTGGGTTCGTTTTGGAAAATTACATGCTGGGACAACAGCATTTCTTGTGTCCAACTCTAGCATTGTTCTGTTTTCTGCCAGTCGTGGAATGCATACTCAGGATTTTTTTCAGATATGCATCCCAGTTTCTATGTATTCGTGTAATGTATGTACTGATAAGAATTTGCTATTTATATGGAATTTTATAACTCAGAAAATATATATTATTTTAGAATGAATATGGTTGTTTTTTAAAAAGAAAAGAATATATGCATTGTGATTAAATTTATTTGTAAGTCATTTTGAAATGTAAGCCTAAACATTTCTATTAAAACTGTGCTTTGTTAATAATGTAAGTCTACTTTCTCATCATTGAATTTTTAAGGAGGGGCTTTTCTGTCCAGCTTTTCTGGCATTTAATTCCTTCCAGATGATGAAAAATCCTGGCTCTGCAGGTATTATTGACAGCTGCATTCCTGCTTGTGCTCTGTCTCAGTGTATGTCTTGAGCCCTTTTCCCTTTCCCTGTTTGTCTTCTGCTTGGTGTTCCTGTGGTCTTCCCCAGAGATGGGAGGTGACCTGTAAGGAGTATTGTCCCTATGGTCATTCCTCACCTCTCCAAGATTCTGGATAACATTGATCCAGAGCCTGAATCAGGTCATGTATTCAGCATTACAGGGAAGGTGAAGAATAAAACAAACAGCAGCCAAAAGAGTCAGGAGCTCATTGCAAACTTGACTCAGCTGGCCACTGCTGATTTATCTGTGGTAGAGAGAAAAATTCTGTCATGGTGGTAGCCCAGGGACTGTTTAGCAGTACAGAACTCATTCACACAGAGCACAGTGATCCTGCTGCATCCTCACCAAATACTTTTTTTTAGTACTGCAAGAAAATATTTAGAGAATATCTTGTGTTGGTGCTTCTTTTTAGAAGCGCTCCGGGACTGGCATCCCCTCCCCAGCTGACACCTGCACCAAGGGCAGGAACAGCACCATTGAAACCTGCACTATAAGGAAACCTGTTTCCAGAAATATCTCTACTGACAAACTATAAGGAAAGAGGGGGGGAAAAATGTCCATAACTTTGTGTTCACTCTGGTTTCATTGGAGCTGTTTGAAAACCAGTGGAAGCTGATCAAATAAGAAGACAAGTTCTGTCAGATATAGTTTCTTGCATACTTAAGATAACATCCAACGTGTGACAACAGATAACCCATACTTCAGAAAAGAGCCTGTTTGCTCATGGGAAGCAAGCATGTGGTGTGGTGTGACTGAACACCTCAGCCGGGACAGGTGAGTAACCCCATGTCCCTCAGTGCACTAAAGGGTCACTGGGGTTTAAACATAATGGCAAGGAGACAGAATGTACACAGTGAACTGAATGCTTGATTGAATACTGTTGGGGTTTTTTTGAAGTATCTTTCCCCTCCTGTGCTACTGACTTTAATTAGAGACATTCTTTTTTATTGGGTGCTTGCTCTGATAAATTACATATGCAGATTCACCTGGTCATTAATTTTAACCTCATTTCTTTTACAAGCAGTTCCTGTCAACCCCCTGTAAACAAGCTGCACAGCCTGATTTAATGCACTTTGGGTATTTTGTCCTGGCATTCCTCTGAACTCTCATACTGCCTCTCGTGTCCCATATTATTACCCTATTACTTCTTCAGGCACCACTTCGGGGCAAAACTGGGACACTTTAAGGGAGGAGAGAGAATGAGGCCTCTTAGTTGTGGCTTAACCCCCAAACGTGGGCATTTGCAAGACTAATAATCCATTTTACAATGGATTCAACACTTCAGATACCAGAGACATGAGAAAGTAGTAAGGGAAAACAATGAGTCTAAGTGAATGAGGAAAAGACAGTGACAGTCATGTTTTCCTATTAGTCTTCCAAGTAGAAAAGCATAGGAACAATTTTCTTGCTTACTTTCTGGCTTTTGTCATTAATTAAAAAAAAATCTGGAAAGAGCTTTCTTTACCTGCCTTAAGAGAACCAAATTTCCTGATGAGAACTAGCAAGTGTTTTGTTATTTCTGTCTCAAATCAGTTCTTCATCCATATTATGGACTCATCCCAGGACTGAACTGACCTGCACATTCTCTTTCTTGTATAAAGCCTGCTTCATGGCCTTTGAACAAGTGTAACTCACTGGCTGCCAGCATATTATTTGATAACTTTTCCAATTTTTTTATTTCATTTTTTTGGGTGGGCATGTGTCTTTGCAACAATTAGTTTATAAATACAGAGTAGCATAAGCACATGAAAATGGAGAATCATACTTACTGCATATCTGTATTTTAACATACATTATTTTAAGAGGAAGAAACCACAAGATGTGTTCATTATTGTTTTATTAGCAAAGGGAAACATCATTGAGCAAAAATTTTGAAGTGAAATTTCTAACAGACAGTTTCAGGAATGTTCTTTGCTGCACCTGCGAGATGTGTAGGCACTGTGAGAACAGCTGTGCCTTGAGCTTTAGGCACCTCAGCAAGACTCCTCAATACTTACACTGGTCCTTGTTCAATTAAGTAGCAGAATTACAAGAATTATCAAATGCTGATAGAACTTTATCCCCTGCAGTGACCTCAATGCTGACTGGTACCTACCTTTTTACATGGATTGTTTGGACTGAGCAGTAAACTGGAATTATTTTTTAAGGTCATTAAAATTTATGGTTACACCAATAGATCTATTTAAAAAACAGTAGTTTTTTTAAACCATACCAATATGATTCTAGTAAAAATATTATGAAAGTAAAAAAGCAGGCAAAGACCTTTTCTTTTTTCCCTTTCTACTGTGTTGCTTTGCCTTTCCTGCTGCCAGAAGTTTAAGTGCTGCCGTCAGTCCCTACAAAGGCTGTCACTAATTAGTGAGGAGAGACTTATAAAATCAATGTGCTGTCTCTGGCGTACGTAATTATTTACTTCCCTTCCACCACAGCCCATTAGTGTCACTGACCTGAAAAGTTAAAGCGGACAGAAAAAGGGGAAAGAAATTAACATCTCCTATGACCATTTCAGTGTTTTGCCTTTTCTGAACCATTTTTTCCTGTGCCTTTTTCCGTGTTTTTCCCTGGCCATGTCCTGGCAGTGGCTCCCGAGGCCGCCGCTGTGCCCGGGAGAGGGGCGGGCTCTGCTGGGGGGCCGTGACACCGCTGACACAGCCGAGAACCATTCTAGGGGAAAGTGCCAGGGGAGACAAAGCAAGGGGGGGAAAGAAAGAGAAATAGATAAATATCAAGCAGAAGCTGGCAGCGCCAGTGCTGAGCAGCCGAGGGCAGCGCTGCAGGGCCCGGCTGTGGGGCTGCCAGTGCCGCCTCAGGGATCCCTCAGGGCACAGAACGCGGCCAGACCGTGCCCGGTGCTCAGGAATCCCCGGACAGGAGCGAGCAGGCTGGAATCCCCTCCAGCGGCACTGAGGGGCATCCCACCGGGAGTTTCCAGCCCCTCCCGTGCCAGAGAACATTCTTCTCTCAGCTCACGATCAGTTTTTCCCCCAATGTTCTCTCACCCCGGTTTGGCCCGGCCCCGGCTCCTCTTGGGGCGCCCCAGGCCGGCCGGGCCTGCACCATCTCCCCTCTGCAGACCTGCTCAGCGGGGACAAAGGGGACAAAACCCTTCAGGACAAGCTCTCTTTCTAAGTGCAGGATGAGCTCCAACCAGTCACAGCAGAAGGGGAGGCCCCGGTCAGCCGCAGGCAATGACCGGCAGGGCAGTGCTCAGCCCTCAGAGCTCACCCAGCCCCGGCACAGCGGGCACAGCGGGCACGGCGCCATCGCGCCCTGAGGGCACGGCGGGTCCCTGGGCCACAGAGCGACCCGTGTGCCAGAAACACCTGCCGCTTTTCACTATAAATACATCAGCGTAAGGTCGGTGAGCCTCAGTTCTGCTTTTTCTTGCCACGACACCTCTGCAGCTGCCTTGAAAACATCTGTTTTCTGTGGAGTT